>NC_080865.1:29431610-30040828 GCF_030435755.1 Ochotona princeps | reverse complement strand
TTAACTCTAATTTTTTTACCTGAAATGTTTTGGAAAAGGTCAGCCATTCATAGATAAACCATACTACTCAACAAGCAAAAACCTGCTTCTAACTTCAAAAAGTTACTTTGGTGGTTGGCTTTTTGACAGAGCAGGGAAGTATGCTAGTGTCAGTTATATACTTCCTTGTAGTGCTAAGCAAGGTCTTAGAAGTGACAGCAATGAGTGCTTTCTCTGACATATACCTCTACCACCACTGCCACCACTGTCACCACTACCAACAAACCTATTTTGAAGACATAAAATTGTGCTGTTATGAAGTTAATTCGTTTTGTAAAAATTTTTAATTAGCTAAGAGGCGAAAGAAAGTGGGATAGAACATGAGCACACTGGTTCACTCCCCAGTGCCTATAAAAGCAAGGCTGAACCAACCAAAGCCCGGAGCGAGGAACTTAGGAAGTTGGAATAGGAGCTAGCATCCATTTGATCCGAGTTACAGGTGCCTTAACCACTAACCCAAACACCCAGGAAAGAGTTCTTCCTTGATTTAAGGCTGTGGTAAAATACAAAGACATTGAGAAGCATAATGGAAAACATCTGAAATCTTGTGTAGTAAAGATGGACAAAGCCTGAAGGTACCAGAATCTGGAGACTGAAAGTAGGTTGCCTCCACAGAGGCAAGGTTAAAGAAATGGTAAAATGACAAGGCCTTGAAGGCATATGTGGATTCTTCTTGACTTCATATGAGGTCATATTCTTCCTTTGCGCCTTGGAAACAACATTAGAAGTGAAATACTTATGCTAATGTAGCAGAAATCCTCTGTCAAGACAGAAGTGCCATTAGTGTATTCTTGCTTCTGGTATGTTGCACAAATGCTTTAGAGCCAAAATGTCAAGTCACTCACCTAAAAATATTAAACTTCAACTTTCAAACTTGAATTATTGGACATTAGATTATTTCTTTTTCAGAGGATGTACCAGCAATCTACTAAATTACTTAAAACAGAGGAAATGAAAGGACTCTGGCATTTCCTTAACTCAGTGTGTCTAATTTGTCATTTTCTTATATACCTACTAGCATTTTCAGACAAAATGTATCAAACTTTTGTGTTATCCAAGTATATACTAATATATGATTCTTTTAGAAGAAAAACTTTGTTAAAAGATGAATATTAGTAATTTTTAAAGTAATAAGGGACTAATTTTATTTGTATAAACAAAATATAACCTCATCTACCCTAAAGTGGGAGATTGCTAAAGAATACCATATTTTAATTAAAGTGGAAGTTTTGCTATGAATTTTGATTTTCATTGCTATTTGAAATGCACTGATGAAATTCTAGTAAAATAAACAAAAGCATACAATTTAACTTCATGCTCAGAGAAATTCCATTAGTACATTTCATGAAATTTGGCACCTCTTTCGATAAATCCCTGATCTCAGACATTTTGTGACAGAATTGAGGAACTTAAGGATCTATAGCCAAATATGATAAGCAGGTGTCATTATATCTGGAAAATTAAAATCTGTTGTCATTTTTACCCGTGTGTAAATAGTAGAGAAGTCTTATCTGAGAAAGCATCTTATATTCTAAGAAAGCAAACCGGGGATTCCTCACTTTGTGAAAGCTGTTTTTCAAAACATGTCAGTAGTGCCCCCTGCTATTTTTCTGGAATGTGTTAAACATGGTGATTGCTTATGGTCAAGTTTCTAATTCAATGAGAAAATCTTAGAGAACTGTGACTAAACCTCGAGATATTTTTTAGGTATTTGGATTTTCAGGACACATAAGCTATGAGCATGCATGAGTATTGGCGTTTTCTTCTTAGGAGAGGTATATGAGACATTGCCACGAATGTTGGACATTGTCAGAGTGTTCTTTAAGATCATCACTAAGAATTAGTAACTTTAAAAACATCAAGATACCAGATTTGTGGGTTTTTTAGAATACATATAAGAAGCACTAAAATTAATACTTAAGTTCAACATACTGATTTAGATATATTGACATTTTCCATAGATTTCTTAATTACCTATGTGATTCTGTGATCTTGTACTTTTCCATTTAATTTTATAGTGCAGCATTGTTTTGATACCAGTTCTACAGGTCATGTGAATAACTGAGCAGAAAAAGAAATAGAGTCAAAGCACACAATTTTGTCTACCAATTTGTAGAACAACTTAACACTGATTGTGTTACATTTCAAGTATATACAGAATATGACTGGTTAAAGTCATTCTGGAAAAAATCAACATAGGAGTAACAATGCAATTTACTTTCATATTCAAGTTACAGACTGCCAAATTGAAAAAAAAATAGTGATGAAGTTTTTATGTTTCAGAGTTTTGATAAATCAAAACATTTTGAAAGAGACAAAAAAACAATACTAGGCAGGACAATGGGAAGGAAAATAAAGCTTTAACTGAAAGTGTAATTCTGACTTAAAAAGCAACTCTTACGTTTATATGCTCAAATTAGAAGATAGCTATAAGCAGTTGTCACATTGAATTTTCACTCAAATGTTTAAGCAAAACAATGAAAGGATCTCAGTAATGCTGATTTTTGAGCCCAACATTTTCAAAATGTTAACATTGACTACAAATAGTCACCCATAATGCAAACAGTATCCATTCTTTCTTAATGTCACTCAAATTATGTTTACTGTAGTTTGAAACAATGGAAGCCCAGTTTTAACGTTGTAGTTTACTTATGCCCATAGGATTTAAAATTAATGTTAGCCTCAGTAACGTGCGAAATTTAATGCTTTGTGGAAAACGCCATTTTGTAGTGTAATTGAGTCTATATTAGTTATATACTGTGTAACTGCACGTATACATCTACAATTTTTACCTGAGGGAGATGTGATTTCCTGGTCAAATTTATGGTCAGGAAAAGAATGTTTTCTGGTTGGTCTTACAAGAAAAGACAAATTATATACATATCAAACTTTTTGTACTTATAACTAGAGTCTTTTTTTTAAGCTATTAAACAACTGAGAGGGGAAGAATTGTGAATGCATATAATTTTCCCTTTCCTGTAACCTAATTTCAAAAAGCTTGCCTGGAGAAATTTATGCTAAGCAATCTTCAAATAGCGTGCTTTACATGATTAAGACACAGGAGTTTGTGTGAAATTACTTATATTCCAAAGTCTAGGATAAAATCTCTGGAAAACTTTTAAAAATGATTTAGAAGAGAGTTGTTAATGTAAATGAAAATTTCTGGTACTAGTGCTATGAATCATAAAAATATGTTTGAACCCAGGAAGGACTTGTGTGAATGTTTTGTGCTAGAATAATAGGGCATTGTGATCCATTTGAGGGTGTATTTATTTTCATGAATATATGTATAATAACGGACAGGTTTTATGTTTAATGTAATCATTTGTATTCAGTGAATATTTACCCCTTGGAAAGCAAAGCAAACTGTGTGATCTTAGTATAAGGGAATTTTAGAGCTGACCTATGTAACACATACTGCTCTGTTTTAATGTTTGGCTGTCTTATCATCACTGGTTTAATTCAGTTTTTTTATAGCGTAAAAATGGGATCATTCACTAGACAGAGACAACTAAATTAAGACAGTCTTGCTAAGAGATGTTAGGATGTATAGTTTTGTGTAAACACTCCATAAAGAATATGTTTCTAAACTATGCTCATAGACATTATTCTATGTTAGAATTTGGGGCACACAAAAGCATCGTTAATCATCTGAAAGTTTAAAGTGAGATTTCAGTGATTCCTTACAAAGCTAAAAATTTTATTTTACAATAGCTTTCTTAAAATGATCTTTAAGCTGAGTAGGATATTACTGCTAAAGCCATCATCTACTACTTAGAAGATTTGTGCACTTCGTATTTTAGCTTGTAGTTTTAAGTATTTAATTTATACTGACAAGAGCATGTAACTTTTATCTTGATTTCTGAGTGCTCTGGGGAGTAGTAACTTATCATTTATTGATATAAGGTTATGAGTGGAAATTTCAAGAGATGCCTATTTTATTTAGGATTTTGACATCTTCGGAGATTCATGCCAGTGTCCCCAAAAATCTTAGAGTTGTTCATTAAGGGTGACAACCTATAGACAAATGTGTCTTCCCTATTGTAGTCTCACTGAATATGTGAAAGGAGAAATTTATATCACAAGGACTATTTAAAAATATGTTATGACAAGGTCTTTCATGGATGGAACCCATTAGGTTCCTGAATTTATATCATGATGAATCAAGTTTCACTCTTTCATGCTTCCTTGATTGATAAAATACAGTCCTAAAGTAATACTCGTTTTTGATCTGCCTTATCCATAGGTGTTGAAAATGCCTAAGTGTCTGCCCTTACATCTTAATATAAGATCAAAATATAAAAAATAGTGAAAGAATGTTTTCTTTTATTACTACTCTATTCTTAAGTTGGTAATTCATTATAGTATAATGATAACTATGTTCATATACTGCTTTATGAGCAAATGATTAAACATAAATTCACCCACAGTTGAAGCAGCTATAACTGCATTATTATACTCTCAGATATTTCAAACTACAGAATATACCTGTTAAAAGTTAACTCAAATTCTGAGAAAACTACATTTTTAGCCAAAGGAAGCTTGTCATGTAAAAATTTGTTACTTTTGTATATCTTCACACATGTAAGTAGTTATTGGAGATAGGTGTATTCTTAGATAATTACCACTAGGAATTTCTCACTGATAATTTCATCATTTATTGTGTGATTGACTTAGTCCAGTTTTTACCTGTCTTTCTAATCTTCCTTAATTTTTGCCCTCTTTCAGTTGTTTAATTTTATATTTCAATTCTTGTCAGAAGCTAAAAACATTCCTTTTTAAGTGCTTATTTTCATGTTCTCATGAAGTTTCTATTTCATCATATTTTCCATTATTTAATTTCCAAGATTTTTAAATTTCGTTTTTCAGAAGAATATTTATTTTTTATCTTGCATTATTTTACAATATTACAGTTAGTAGACTGAAATATATTTATATTTTATGCACTGAATATGTTTAATATATACTATGAAATTTGCACAAGGCATACTGATAAACCAGTTACCCATGATAAACTGAAAATTTTCCATGATTTACCTATGAGAAAAATAACTAGCTATTTGGATTACACAACAGAATGGAGTAATTCCTTTTTCTTTAAAATGAAAAGCACCTTTTTTGGCCATTTCAGCAGATGGAACATGCTTGGCACAATCAAACCAATTTAAACTTATTTCCTCTAAGTGTGTTCTGATTCATCTAAGCATACTAACTGATTACATTAATTTCTTCTTGCTGGTGGTACAAACCTAGGGAAATGTCAATATGAAGAAAGAGGACGTGCATAATAAATTTTTTCAATGGAAAAGGGTACAACATATACACCGAGGAATGCAATCTTGGTGATAGAAGCAGAAAAAAGAAATATTGTCTTGGTCCTTACCTCATACTTCAAACATATTTAAAATACACTTACAACCCCTAACCACCACTTTTTTGCTTCTTCCTTTTTTATGAATGGCTGGTGGTCAAGTTGGGGTGGGTACTAAACAAGAAAAAAATATCTTTAGTTGTGTAGGTACTAAAAGTGTGAGAGAGAAGTCCATAAAGAGAAAGCATCACCTTAAAAGAGGAAAGATAAGAAAGTTAAGATTGTTTTGGAAAAGTTTGCTTTTTTAGAACTTGACTTTAAATTTGCTTGTAATATTAGGTAATTTTAAAGTGAAAGAGCCTTAAGGCATTAAAAAGAATGCAAATATTAGTGTTTCTTTTCATACTGCATCTATTATAAAAGATTACAAAATACTATGCTGTGTTGTAAACCTCGTATTTTTCATTTCTAGTGTGATGAAATTTAACTCAGGCTTACTATCAACTGTATTTAAAGCCAAGATGTCCTGACAGGAAATCTGTTATAAGCAGTCACATCAGAGTATATACAAGTATATGCATATATATGTCTATATGAACATATTTGAGTCTGTCTTTCAAAGATCTGTGGTAGAGGCACAAAACATCATAGGAAAGAATGTAATTGTTTCTTTCCTTGGACTTAATGGCATTCATTAGTGCAGGTTGACCCCTGATTACTTGCATGATCTCTGATTTTGATTTTCCCATTGCTAAGAGTTTTTCTTCCAAAAGACAGAAATAATTTTACTGGACAGTAGTCTAAAATTAGCATAAGCAGAAAAGCTTTTACTCAACATCTTCAAATATTATGTTAAACTTCTGGCTTTTTTATATCGTGTGAGGTGGATATTGTAAGATCCCAAAATACATTATCATTCCGTTTTCCCTTCTCTCTCTCTTTCTTTAATTTCTATTTCACATAGATTAAAACTTAACCGTCATTTTGGCAGGATGTGTGATTTCAAGCTATTAAGGTGAGCTGTGTTTAACAAGGAAGGTCAAAATCATGAAATAAGTCGTAAACTGTATAGGCTACCACAGTGACCTACAATGTACTTTCCATTGTACCTATGTGTGGATTTTTGAAAAAAACAATGTTTATCTGTACAAAAGTATTGTTCCAGTATAAAATAGTTATAATATACTATTTGTGTCTCTGGCATTGCATGTTAAAATAATAAAACTAAGCATCTATATAGGTATGCTCAAAGTATTTTCCTACTGGTTAAAATGACAGCATCTTGTCATGTAAGGCTACAGTTGATTTTATGGTCACTATTTTTGTGTTGGGATTGCATTGAATTTCTTTTATATATTCATTGTATTTATAGCTAATTAGTAAGTTCTGTAAGATGAGCATAAACATTTTGTAAACTTCAGTTTCATTTTAGGATATTTTCTTAAGCCATGAGATTACTCCCAAATATTGTGAAGCTTAGAATTGGGTATGCTCTTATGTTAATACGTCCTGATGTACTGCTGAATTTAGTGTGTGTGTATATACATATATACATGCATATATTTGTGTATGTATATATATATATATACACACACACTACCTTTGAAAAATACCCTCCTATTCAGTACTTAAATATATAGATAAGTGATTAAGATTATTTTAAATGACAAAGAAATATGTATGTGCCTATGCAAGGTAAAATGGTTGTTTCACATGAATCACCATACTGTAAAGCTATACCGTAAAATGACTTTGAGAAGAGAGTTAATTGTGTTTCTATTGCCAAGAAAAATACATTTTCCTAGAAAATGCTCTCTTGTACTAACCTTTCATAATCCATTTTTGTAACCTTTTCTGAGAATCTGCTACCCTAGGAGTATGGGTTGTCTTTTGGGGGGAGATCTGAAGTAGTCTGCTCAAACATTAGCTAATTCTTTCAGGGTTACTTTTTATTTTCTTCCTTTCAAAGATAGGATTCTAACAAAGTTAATTCAGTTTAAATAAATTTCTAACTGTAAGATGAATCTTCTCCTTGTGAAACATGCTGCAGTATTTTCTTACCTTAAAACAGCTCTTAGTTGCTTAGTCCATAGAAAAAGGTGAGTTGCAAACTAAATGCAAGCCTGTAATATTTAAGACATTCAAGCAATATTCATATGCAATAACATCACTTCCTGATTTCAGCCAAGTTCAAGATATTTCTGAAAAAAATTTCAGAAATAGACTATTTTAAAATGATAACTATATGTCATTGTTGTTGTTGTTTGTGTTGTTTGTGTGCGTATGTATTTTCTTTTTCATTTTAACCAGCCTCTTATACCTAGAAGTCCCACAAGCAGCGTTGCCACGCCTTCCAGCACCATAAGTACACCCACCAAAAGAGACAGTTCTGCCCTCCAAGATCTCTACATTCCCCCTCCTCCTGCAGAACCGTACATTCCCAGGTATAAAACTAACCGTCATGTTCTAGATGGCTTTTAGCTAAAAATTAACTGAGCAACTATGTATTGTGAAGTCTGTTCTCAGCATTCACGTTGAATATTTTCCCAGCTAAGAATTTGGTAATTCATTCCAATTATAGACATTGCATTTTAGTTAATAATAACAATTTTTAGTAAATACTATATATTATCTTTTTTCTAATATATACTAGAAACAAATATTAGATAGCAGTTGCAATCATTTGAGTAATTAAATACTAAGTGGGGCTGTTTAGCTTAGAAATTCCAAGAAATCTTGGTTATTTTGAAAAATGTCATTTTTTAAGAAAAGCAAAATTGATAGATGACTTGTGATTTCTTAAATGAAGATCATGGACAAGTTTTTTTGTAATGATAATGAAGACACTGATTTTTTTTTCTCAATATTTCTGTACCTAGAGTTTCTACTTTATTACTGCATTAATATTTCTTTTAGGAAATAAAGCTTACAAAACAAATGAATTATCTTAAAATCTGTTTTTTAGCTCTCTTGAGACTATACCTCCATTTCATTTGCAGAGTTTTATTTGGAAATCATTCTGTGTGTGGCAGGATACAGCTGTGCACTATGCTGCATTCTTTCCAAAAACAATTTATTGTTCAGCCCTCTGGAGTACTAACATTATAAAAAAGGACCTGCACCAAATGAAGATAATTAAAACTACTCACAAGAAATTTGATTTAGCTTTTAAATTGATTCTATAGTAACTAAAAATCAATAATTAAAGATATTTATAAATTAAAACACTTCTGAAAATACAATGTCATCAGGAAACAAAATAATAGTCAATTTCATGTATCAATGTTATTTTTAGCAACTAAATATAGCTATAACAAAATGGTTTACAGGACAGTGTAACTTGCTAACCTGGAATTTAATCAATCTAACATATGATTTACAGCCTTATATTCAGTTTGCAACCAGACATACAGATTCAGCCAATATCCTACTGAATGCAAATTGAATTTCAATACAGGTAGTCAATGTTAGAAACGCTGGATACTCTTGCATAAGTAGCATTGAAAGCATGTGTGTTCCAAATAGCAAACAACTGCTTTATATTTTGTTTTTATTTGAATTGGAACTACCTTTATTTCATTGTCAATGATTATTTGAGAACTACATCTGTGAGTAAGAAGACTACCTATACAAATAGACATCAAAAGATCATTTTTGTGAAATCTCCAATTTTTTTAACGTGCTTTCTTCTCTTGTATAGGGAGTTACTTTATAAAATAAGTGTCTGCTACACAAAGAGTATTTAAAATATGCTTACAAAGACAGAAGAATAGATTGAACCAGTTCTATGTGTCAGGTATAGTGAAAATTTTATTGAGGCAGCATATTGAAGTCAGTGAAAAGCTGGAACATGCTATTTAAAACTGTATCAGAATGCAAGAGCTTGAAATGTCAACAGTGCAGTACCTGTCAGTATTGCCTAACATTTCCATTAATTCACAGCCCACCTTTCTTTATCTGATTCTTAATTGGTTTTCTTAATGTCTAATTTAACACAATATTCTAAATGAATTTTGGGTCAAATTGGGGGTGAGACACACAGTTGTTCAAGATAAAAATCAGAACAGTTCTTGCGTTACAACCCCTTTCTACCATAGCTTGTGTTAATTATCTGGATTATCTCGTGTGACTTGAAGTTACAATGATAAAACTTGTTGCAGTTATCAGTCTGTTTAAGATACAAATTTACTACTCTTTTCAATTAAGCATCATGAAAATGAATGTGGTTAGCGTAATTGAACTCTTCTGCACATTTATTATTTTTCCCTGTCATTAAAAACAGAATGGATATCTTGGTCTGTGAACATATATGATTTATGTGTTTAATTTACACTACTGGAAAAGATTTCGCATATTAGAAAATGGGGTCTTCAAGTTAGTAGGACAAGTTTTCAAGCTAATTATAATGTTTTTTCAAGTGGCAGAATGCTCTGAAAATACTGCATTGTCAACAGGTAATAATATAGTCAACTTCATATATCACGTTATTTTAACAATTAACTATAGGTATAAGAAAAATGATTTACAGGAAAATGTTATTTACTAACCCTGGAGCACATGTGTTCCAGGAAAGAAAATAAGTTAAAGGATTGCAAGCATATCTTTTTCTCTGAAAGAGAAAACACTCATTGTGAAATGAGTGAAACTGTTGGTATTGTTTTATAACTCAATAGAGTTTCATTATTATAATATTTTTCTACCTAACCAAATTTCTGTTTCTATAATGAAAATTAAGAATTTGTAGCTCTTTGAAGAACTAAAATTTAGGCACTAATTTATCAACTCTAATGTGTACCAGTAAATATAAAGAAAATCCATCAAAGCAACACTATTTTAACCTGTTTCCTTACCTCTTCTAGACAGAGGAACAGAAATTATTATATAACTGTATAAAGTTGTAACATTAATAAAAGTTTAAAGATAAATCAACAGGATGAATCAATACGCTGAGTTCTTCAAGGGCTTGTGATGTGTACATAATGCACATACACACACTTACATACACAGTACGTTTATCAACTCATTCTACTTGAAAGCTAGTTTTTATTTTGTCCTTTTTGAATTCAGTGTCGTAAAATTCATTCTATGCAGACATGTGTAATCTACCTTCTTGATAGAAGGCTGCTGCTTCATATCATATAGAGGAAGAAATACCACCCCCTCCATTTTCCAACCACAAAGTGGGTCTCTGTAATTATAGACCAGTAAATTAATACAGCTAAAGTACTTCTGATGTTGCTTGAAGCAGACAATTTGTCGGGGAAAAGTTTTCAAGTGGCTTGCTGTATAGCTATGTTGTTGTATTTTGAGATAGATTTTTTTTTTTTAATCTTAGATAATGACAATGCGAATGGCAACATCAGTTTGTGGTAGGTTAAGTAGATAAGACAACTTGTTGATCCAGTGAGTTTTGGTAAGGGTATTTACTCTTTGGTACATATTTTAATGTATTTTTATATAAAATGAGTAGATTTTATGATACAGATTTAGGACTCTAGGGACTCTTCTTCATACCCCCTTCTTCCCTATCTCATCCCCATTTACTAAAATGGCATATTCCTTCCATTCACAGTTACAAGCTTAGCATTCCACTATAATCTTTTCAATAGATTTCAATTACTAGTAATACAGTTTTTCTAAATTTGAACAAACCTGATTTAAACATCTGCGCACAAATTGAAAAATACAGGGTTTTTTTTTTCTGGATAAGACTTACATAATAGAATTGATATTGCTTTTTTAAACTCATCAACATTTATAAGATGTCACCGGACTTGGTCTGTTGTCTTGTTATGATTCAGTTTGTTCTATAAACTTAACATTTCAGTTCTTAGCTCTTAGCATATTTTTTATGATTTTATAGCACAGATTCATAATGTTATTTAGGGGAATTGGAAAGAATTAAGAACTAGAAAGAAATATAATTAATAATGTACAAGGATACAACAATGTATTTATGTTTCTAGTGATATTCTAGAACAAAAGCATTTTTGTATAAAATTTCAGAACTAATCAGTAAAATGTTTCACAAAATGAGTTTCAATTTAGTGAGTTCTAAATGGAACATTGCTATCAAAATACCACTAATTTTGAGCCCAATGAACTATTACTGTATGTGAGAGTTTCCAGATGTTTTAATAACTATGTGATATTGAAGGAATTCATTTAACTTCTCTGAACCTCAATGGTTTTTCGTTTTATTTTTTTGTAAATTAGGAATAATTCAAAACTGTCCTGTAAACCTCAAGGAAAGTTTGAAAGCAACAGGAGATATAATGTATGAAAGGTATGTTAGTATTTTAGACCTTGTGTTCTTTCACCATGCTAACACTCTCCTACATCCTTCTCCTTACTCTAACCTCGCTTTAGGGATGAAAAAGGAAACCTTCCTTGTGAAGATCTCAGAGGACATATGGTGGGCAAGCCAGTGCATAAAGGATCTGAGTCACCAAATTCATTTCTGGATCAGGAATATCGAAAAAGATTTAACATTGTTGAAGAAGATGCTGTCTTGTACTGCTATGAATATGAAAAAGGGAGATCGAGCAGTCAAGGAAGACGAGAAAGCACTCCAACTTATGGTAAGAATTCTTTCCATGTTAACATAATATATATCTGGAATGAAAATGTCAAATGCCTTTCGTAGGCTTTTAGTTGATAAAATTATTTGGTAACTTTTAAATCTTAACAATTGAGCTGTGTCTGTCAAGTGCCTTTAAATAGAATCTCAACAATATGGGCATTGAGTTAAAAATTATTCTAGATTTTCTAAAGATAAGCAGTAAAAGTAGGCAACATTTTAGGTCATAATGATTAGAAAAATATTTGAAGCATCCTGTAATTCAGGCACTTCTCTTTTTTATTTTTAATTTATTTATTTTATGATACAGTTCCATAGGCTCAGAGTTTTCCCCTTCCCTCACTGACTTCCTTGATATAATTACAATAGTATAGTCCTTCGAAAACAATTATAAGTCCATCATTCTGCTATTTCAGTGTAGGTATAGGCATTTCTTTTAAAAAAATGAATGCTGTTAGTATGATTTTTTAAATGAAATTATCTCTTTAATCCTCAGAATTTTTTTTAATTTAAAAAGATTTTTCCAGGGAAATTGCTTTTATGCTAATAACAATTGAAATAAGCAATGCAACTTTTGAATCCGAAACAAGAATATGCAAAATTTAGTTGCATCTGAGCATTTACTGTAGATATTAGCAAATACTCTATTTAATGGGCAGTTTCTGCTACTACATAAAAATTATTCGAGGTCACTAGCAGCTTATTGTATTCATTTTTACAAAATAAAATATTAATATAACTTACCTATCAGACTGGAATTTGTGACCATAGTTTTCTCCAAGAGTAATTAAATTGTTAACTCACTTAATATTTGTTGTATACATGAAGTAAACCAAGCGATGGAGATATAGTCAAATAAAATATAATTCCTTCTGTGTAAGGCAAATGAATAGATGCTTTAGAGTCCTTCAGATGAGCAGGGAGCCTTTAAAACAACTAATTTAGCCCAGAAATTGAAATTTTGTATTCTGCATAGGAAGTCAGTTGTCATGACATTTGTACTGGGTTATAAATAATGGATAGTCATGGAGGATTTCTAAATGCTATTCATCTCCACCAAATACATTCTCAAATTTTACTTCAGTCTAAAAAGTAATCTCATTCCATGGACTCTAAAGTGTGACAATATTATCTTTTGCGTTTAATGTTTTGTTTCAAAACAGTCTTAAGCTTAAAACAAAAGTGAAAGTAGTAAAGTGAAAAAACAAAGTTGAACTGGTGTAAACAGTTCATACATATTTAATCAGATCCTTAATGTGTTAGTGTGATGTATTGTCACAACCTATAAACCAAACCCAGCTTCCCCTCCTTCCTACCTCCCTTTTTTACCCAAGCTACCTGTATTCTTCCTACTTCTCCTAACTTCCAGTAATCAACATTCTATGAGAACGGGTTATTTGTCTTTGTGTCTCACTCATTTCACTTAACATAACATCCTCCAGTTCTATTCAGCTTCCTGTCCATAACTGGATGTCCTTCTTTTTAATGGCTAAATAGTATTTTTGTGTGTGTATACCGTATTGTATTAATCTATTCATCTGTTGATGGGTATTTTCATTGAGTCCATATCTTGAATATTGATAGCAGTCGTGTGATAAATATGGTGGAGCAGGTGTCTATTTCATACAGTGAGTTCATGATTTTTTTAATATATATACCCATTTACAGGATTTCTGGACCATGTGGCAGAGCTATTTCTAGATTTTTAAGAAGCCATGTGAATTTATATCCCCAGCAACTTGTATGAGAGCTCCCTCTGCTTTACATCTTTGCCAGTATTTATTAATTTCTGTCTTGTCTATGATAGCTATTTGAAGGAGTGAGATGGTATCCCATTGTGGTTTTTTATTTTCATTTTCCTGATGGTTAGTGAATGAAAAATGTTTTTGCATGTTTATTGGTCATTTGTATTAATTGTTGTATCAGTTTCACGAGCTTGTTCAGTGGAGTTTTCCTTGTAAAAATTGTGTCTGCAACATGGATATTTTGATTTCCTCTATTCAATTTTGATATATTTTCTTTCTCTTTCCTAATTACTTTTAGTAATACTTCTAATAATATATTGAATATGAGTGGTGAAATTGGAATCCTTACTCTAAATCTATGTGGAGGAATGCTTGAGTTTTCCCCTTTAGGCTAATATTGACTGTTGGTTTATCATGTATAGCCATAATTTTTGACGTGTTTATTCTCTATATCTAATTTGTTGAGAATTTTTATCATGAAGTGATTTTCAAACTTATTGAATACTTTTCCTGCATCTTCTACAATAACCATAGGGTTTGCATTATTCATTCTATTTTTGTGTATATCATGCATTGATTTGCAAGTGCTGAATCTCTCCTACATCCCTGGGATAAACTTCCTTGATTGTGACTTTTTTCCCCCTGATTGAGATTTTTTATATTATTTTGGATTTGGTTTCATAATATTTCCTTGCTGTAGTGTGTGTGTGTGTGTGTGTGTGTGTGTGTGTGTGTGTGTGTGTTGTATCTTTATTTTGTTTAGGTGTCAGAGTGATGTTATCCTTAAAAAAAACACAGAGTTCCATCTGTTTCAATATTTTGGTGCAGTTTCAAAAGTATTGGAGTTGATTTCTGTATAAATGGTTTGTAGAATTCAATAGTAAGCCATCAGATCCTGGACTTTTGATTACTGCTTCATCTTTTTACTTGTTTTGAGTCGTTTTAGATGTTCTATATCTTGATTTAATCTTGATAGGCTACATATGTAAGAATTTATTTCCTTAAGATTTTCCAACTTATTAGCATATGATTCTTCATGATAGTTTCTATGATCTTTTGTATTTCCACAATATCGACTGTAGTGTGTCATTTTCCGTCTCTGATTTTACTTGTTTGAGCTTTTTCTTTGTTAATGTAGATAAAGGTTTGTCTATCTTCTCAAGAAATCAGATTTGTATTTTATCTTTTTTTAAAGTTTTTTTTTTTAATTTTTGCTCTGATTCTTACTCTTTCTCACATACTGAAAATTTGGAGTTTCTCTTTAATCTTTTTCTAAGTCCTTATGATTATCTTGTTAAAACATTTATTTGTGACCTTTCTTTTCTGTTATTAGCACTTACTTCTGTACATTTCCAGCTTAATACTATGCTTTAATGCATATGCTTTTTGCTACCTTCTACAGATTTTGATATGTTGTGTTTTCATTTTCATTTGTTTCACACAGGTAGTTCATCTTCCTGTTCATTTCAATTGTTTGATTTACTGAGATGTTATTTTTGGCCCAATATGTAATCCATGTTAGAAAATTTGCAGATGCTGATGAGGAGAATGTGTATTCTATGGCTTTGGGGGAAATGTCTGTTGGGTCTACTTGTTCATTGATGTACTTCTACTCTGATCTATCTTTGTTTATTTTCTGACTCGATGATCTCTTCATTGGGAACAGTAGGTATTGAAGTCTCCCGCTCTTACCGTATTGGAGCCTGTCTCTCTGTTTAAGATGAATGATATTTGTTCCGTGTGTTTGCATGATCTTGGTTTGAGTGCATATATATTTGTGATTTTTTTGTCTTGTTTAATCTGTGCTCTTATCAATATACAACGTGCTTTTTATCTTAGATTTGTCTATTTTACCTGAATGGAAAATAACTGCTGCAGCTCATTTTTGGTTCGTTTTGCATTGGTGTATCTTTTTCCAGTGCTTTATATTCACTTGTATGCAAAAATAATGACACATGAAAATATGTGATCCTGCTGAACATAATACAGAAAAAAACCCTGAAGTATAAAAATTTCATTTTGATCCTTTGTGGAATTTAACATATCAGATACGTTTGAAGTCTAGACAGGATTTAAAAAATAAAAGAAAGAAATAACAGGTACTAGGATATGCTTTGGTTGAGTATGTATGAAGTTGTCATATTGCCTCTTTTCATTATAATACAAAGTTATGTGAGAAAGATATTCTGTTTCTTCAAACAGTGACAAACACAGATGTTAAAAATTGAAAATACCAAATTGTGGATTTTAAAGTGCAGCTGTATTATTTGAGGCTCTCTGTATTGTGAATCATCTCATTGTTGATCAGGGTGAATGAAAAAGTAGATTTTTTTTAAGCTATTAGACAAATTAAGTATGGACAATGTGCTACCTTTGTAGAAAAATAATAATGTTTATTTTTATGCACTTCAAACTGTTTATTTAAAGAGAAGCATTAATCTATTTAATCCTCAAAGCAATTCTATGAGATATGTACTACTAACATTCTTACTTTACAGCTGAGAATTCTGAAATACAGAGAGGTGAACTCACTTGTCTGATAAAAAACAATCCATGAATTAAGTGCTCATGGATACTTATTGACCCTACATGTTATAGTTTTCTAAATCATAGAAAACAGTTTCAAAAATTAGCAATACTCCGTATAAGTTCAAGAGTTTGGTTGCAGGCAAGCAGAACTAGGTTTGGATTTTTCTGTATGTATTGCTTTCTACTTATTGGCACTATAGGAGCATGTATTTACACAGGCCTTGATAGACCTCAGGAAAAGACTGTTAAATTGGTAGGGAGGTGTGGTAGGGGCAGAATGAGCAAAATTGTGCTATATTCTTTTGTAACAGATAGCATATGTTTTATTTTCTTAGACAAATAACAAGAACTTTTGAAACCACAGATACTAGTAAGGGAAGCAACCTACATTAGTGGTTACTGGCATTAGTTATTTCAATGGTATGCTGGAGAATTCTGCCTCCCATTTAATTACTCCAGTGTGAACTTGAGGATTTGACTGTGGGCTCAGTTTTCTCATTTGTTAAATGAAGTCGATAACATTTTCTTCGTGTATTTTTATGATAATTCAATGACAAATTTGCTTGTACTTTGTATATTAGGTGTTTATTTTCCTTATATCATGACTACACAGAGACTTTTCTGTGAGAATAGAGAAGTGATGGCATTAAATCATGTTAACTATTCAATCTCATCTTCTCAGGCTTCAAAGAGAATATTCAGTTTGATAGCAATTTTGTAGCCACTTTTTAGAATAATACTTCCCATAAACTTTCTCTTTCTTTACAGACTCCTTGCCCTTATTATTCCATTATAGCACATTTGCATGGATTGAAATCTCCTAAAAAGTAGACATATTATGAGTGGTCTTATTTTGTGGGAATAGGGGGAAAACATTTGTATAGTGGTATCACAAAACATTATTGGTTTGAAGATAGGAATACGGATCTCTTCTGCTTAATTGAGTATCTAAGATCTCACAAAAATACCTGAATACCTAAAATACCTAAAAGTTGATATTCCTCATAAATGATGTTTGCATGTATTGTGCATTAAGAAAAATTAGTTTCTATAACATAGTATCTGAACGTTTTCCACTTCAGTAATTGGGACAAGAGAAAACCAAATATCATTTCCCCTTTATGTGAATAGAAAATAGCTTAAATGACTTAGAGCAGCATGTTTAAGGGTCTGTGGGACAATGATACTATAAAATGAGTTTTAGCAGTGTAAAGTGAGGATAGTTTCTTTAGATTCCAAGTTCATTACCTTTTCCTTGACTTACAGATTTATTCTGTCTTTTGGACAATAACAATGAAACATTATTTAAAGCATTTTGTAAAGCATCAGGTATCTACAACACACTCATATTTCTTAGAATTATGAGTACAAAACTTTTTGTCCTGTGATTTTGTAATATAAATAATCTTTTTAAGTTGTTCAGCTACTCTACATACACAATCAAATGGGGTTCTTACTATAGGAAGTTTCTGTGACCAGGTAAAATATGCCCTTTCCAAAGAACTAACCATATAAATAGAAATATTAATCAGAAATGTCGAAGTAAGTGATGTATACTATACTTATAGTTATACTTATTTCTTTGGATTTATTTAATAAATTTCAGAGAGACTACATGTTGTAAAATAAATTAGTTGAAGAAAATGAAACCTAAAAAGGAAATATTGCTCAGATATTCAAGGTATGTGATAGTAAAGGACTAAGATTAAGAAAAAATGAATTTTTGATCAAGTTCCTGAAAATGAATGTATGGATGCAGTAGAAAGATATGTAAATGTAGTTTAAAAGTTAATACAATTGTCACAGAAAATAAGCCTCTTCAAATGAATTAATCAACAGAAAATATATGAGCTAGATGAAACAGTGCTCCCCTTATACACAGAATGAGTATCAAGAATAGAAACAGCCTCTCTCAATAACCGTCATCTGAGGATCAGTATTGCCACACAGGGTGCATTTAGCAATTTCTGGGGATATTTATGGTTGTCATAGTTGTAGTGATAGGAAAGCTGGCTATTGACATCAGTGGAGAGACCAAGGATGCCACTAAACATTTTGCAATGTACAGGACAGCACCCAATAATAATAATAAAAAAATCTGGCCCAAAATGTGAAATGCTTCTGTTGAAAGTCTTGGTTAACTAAAGAAGAGTAAGTCTATGATAAATGGAATATAGAAGCACAAACTAGAAAATCAATGTAGAGGAATTATGTGACAAACAGCTGATATATATGTGTGTATATATATCTTTATATGAGAGAGAGATGAAATACACATACACATTTATTCACAATGTATTCTCTAAGCAGTAGTGGAAAGTTGTCAGTGTCTGGGGTTACCTTACCTTTCAGTTTTCTATGTTAATGTGAAATCCCCTAGCACAGAATTTGATACATGTGTCACTACTTGAAACCAAAATACATTTTTCCATATTAAGAAAAAAGCAAAAATTTTCAGCTATGTAAAATTGAAATGAAGATGTTAGTGTTAGCTTTCAAATCACAACATGGCATAAGTAATTTAGCATTTTCCTAAGTATCCCTTTAGGTCACTGGTTCTGACAGAGTCTATAAAAGAAAGAGAGTTTGTTGTTAAATATGGTTGGAAAGCTCTGCATACTTATCCCCCTTTTGGAGATTCATAAATGCATATTAGCATATCAACAGCTTTGAAAGTCTTGGATTTCTGTTAACTTCCATGTTCCCCCAATCTATATCCTGAATATTTTTTCTTTTTGCAGCTCAGTAACTGCTAAACTTCGCAGTAGAACTAATATTTGATAGAATATATTCTGTAAAATGTTGAAAATGACTTCTACTTCTCTTGAAAATCTAAATACCAATGATAAAATTTATGTATTAAGTTCCAAACAACCTACTTATACATAAACATTTGGAAAAATCTGTGTTCTTAAATTTGTAGTATCACTAACAGTTGTCTTCTTAAATTCTTGATATCCTATTTTTACCTTGCAGAAATACAAGATGTAAACTTCTTCCTAGAATAAAGATTATTCGTGAGATAAATTCACATTGAAGTAATGAAAACTAACTGCAAAGATCAATGCATGATATTCTGTAGTCTAAACTGCTTGTACTGATATCATGGCAGAGCAGTTCCCCAGAGATCAAGAGTGTAAAATGTCAAGGGTTATACCCCAAATTGTCAAAGAAGAGATGACTATAACCATTATAAACAAGTTATTTTGATGGAGACATTATACAAATAATTTAAATAATATACAGCCTCTTAAAATGCATGTAACAACATAGCACACCTATATAACACATCATTTCAGAAAAATTTGTTTTCCATTGTTGTTATAGTATTGGACTGCATATACAAAGTTGCACCCACAGTTTGTGGCTTAATCCTCCATTAGTCACAAAATATTTAAATAAAAATATTTTGGGAGAGTCACAGATTGATTCAGAACTAGAAGCTTAAAGCAAAAGCAATAATCATATATGTAATTAAATTACTACAAAGATGTATTGGATTTTTGCATAATAGAAATGTTCTGGAATGATTCTTCATTGAGGTAAGAAATTTGATGTCATAAAAAGAACACTTGAAAGTTCATATTCATGGACTGGCCCTAACACTTAATAGAAATCCCAAGAAGTTAACTTTGATGCTTCTTGAATTTTTTTGTTACTACTTTTCTTCTAGCCTCACTGAAGAATATTGTCTCATAGGAAAAAATTTATGTAAAAACCATTTTAAAAGATATTATAAAATGTTAATTTTCAAATGAGAATTCATATATTATCATATTTTTCATAAGAAAACTTGAATTTCACTTTGATAGGATTTCAAATTTTTTACTGATTTTTAAAATAGATATATTTCAATTAACTTGAGAACTGTTTTTAGCTAAATGGAATCTGCATATTTGTATCACCTCTGTTGTCAATATCTTTATTAATGGTAAGCGCAGTAAGGGACCTGATTATCTTACCATAGATCATTTTACATCCACCAAAGCCTTCAAAAAGCCCTAGAATTTGTTTGCCACTCAGATACTAGTTGTGTGAATGCTCCAATATTCTGTCCACGTGTGTGTGCACTGGGGCAACATTCCAACCAAGAAAAATTCATCTCTCTCAATTTTAGTGCACATAGTTTTTCTCTTGGTGGAATGTTTACAATAAGTAACTTATTTGCAAATATATTTAGCCTTGAAATGAAGTGTTAAAACTACCATATAATTTTTCATGCAGTTTGGTATTTTCTTCATCAAAGTTCTTTTTATATTACTTCATATTTAAAGTATAGATAACTTTTAGGAAAACAGCTGGAAAGTACACAAAGAAAATGTTACTTATCCATGGAATTCATGTTTTCGTTGCTTTTGTTCTCCGTTAATAGAATTGAACAAATTTCAAGTTAATAATCAGTTCAGAGTTTGCAGTTTATTTTATTGTCTCTAAGTCATTAAAGCCAGTGCTTAAATAAGAGCCATACTGGCATGTTTATAAGCCAATTTTCCAAACTCTTTGATCCAAATCTATAAAAGAAACACAATGGCCTTGAATATCAAGGTCCCTATTCTTTGTTTTATTAAATCCAGATATATTGTCATTAACCTTAAAAGTTACTTTCCATTTCATTCAGTTATACTTCCTTTTTAAATGTGTGATTCTCTGCCTTAAATAATTTCAGGATATTTTCCTGGAAATAAAGTCAGGTATCTGAACTTAATTGTTCTGTCTGACATGTGAGGTGTTTCATGGGTGAATTGGCACACTTATAGCTTAACTCTTCCTTACTCTGCTCATTGTCATAAAAATATTGCCTAAAATATTCAGAACAGATGTGTATATATGTATAGTTTTTCTCAGACTATTGAGAAAGCATTTTCCTGAGTATTAAAAAGTGTCAAAGAAATTTCTTTGCAGTTTTTTTTTAACTTGTAGGAACTGTAAGAGGTGATTACTTCTCAGGTACTGTTTATTAGCCTGAAAATGATTGTCTTTTGCGATAGCTTTTTTAAAGTGTTAGATTTGTTTTTTTTAAAGATTTATTTTTATTACAAAGTCAGATATACAGAGAGGAGGAGAGACAAGAGGAAGATCTTCCATCTGATGGTTCAACTCCCCAAGCGGCCGCAAGGAGTGGAGCTGAGCCAATCCAAAGCCAGGAACCAGGAGCTCTTCCAGGTCTCCCACATGGGTGCAGGGTCCTGAGGTTTTGGGCTGTCCTTGACTGCTTTCCCAGGCCACAAGCAGGGAGCTGGATGGGAAGTGGGGCCGCCAGGATTAGAACTGGCGCCCATATGGGATCCTGGTGCTTGCAAGACGAGGACTTTAGCCACTACGCTATTGCACCGGGCCCGATTATCAAACATTTCTACAGGTTCTCTTTGTTAGAAAATTTAAGAGGATTTATTAGCATGATGCAGTGGTACATTAGAAGGAATGAAAGAGGATGAAGGGAGGGAAAGAAACTATGGAAAAAGGGACCAATGGTCTGTTGGCTTCTTGATCTAGCTATGAAGAAAATTCCATATTTATTTTCTTAGCAAGCAATCAGTTAATAAATACTCAGTAGCTACTGTATTTAAACACTGTTTTAAGGGCAGGAGATGGTACAGAAGACAGCAGAGAGATGCTTCTTTTTATAGTGAAATTTGCATTCTAGAGGGGTGACAAAATTCAGGCAACTAATTTAATGACATTTTTTCATTGTCATTATCATGCTATGCAGAACTTAGAAAGGAAATGAGGGAGTAATACAAACAAATCTGGCCTAAAATAAGAATTTAAGGAATGTGTGCCTGAGGAACTGACATTTTTTTGCTTGGCTCTGGAGGTTGCTACTAATTTAAGGAGAAGGAAAAAAACAAAGGAAGATAATCCTGGATGCTGAGTGAAGAAAGTGTTGAAAGAAGGAGGAAGTCATTTTCTGCATCAAATTCTCAAGATAAATAAGAAAATTCAAGGACTCCAAGGATTATCTGTTGGAGTTAAAACATAGAGGCCTTAGTGACCTTGACAGTAACAACTTTGATGCAGCACAGTACAAGTTTCTTGGATAGGAAAACTTGTTGTTTTTGATTTGCTTATTTATTTTTCATGATATAATTCCATAGGCTCAGAGATTTCCCCTTCAACCATGCCCATTTCCGCTCTCCCCCACTGACTGTTTTCACCTCTCTTATTGCAATAGTATAGTCCTTTAAAGCAGCATTACGAAAAGGGAGACATACTGCACACACACACTGAGAGAGACAAATCTTTGTTCCTTTGTTTTACTCACTGAAGCTGCAATAGCTGGGATTGGGTCAGGGGAATTCAGGAGCCATTGATTAATTCAGAAGGGATAGAATCTGATTTGAGATCTTCCTAATGAATTTCTGTCTGGAGCAGCTTTTTCTGGAGAAAACCATAAGCAAGAAATATAGGACCTAATTACTGACAAAAAGTATTAAAAAGCCTGTATACAAACAGATGCGATGTATCATAAATGCCAAAGTCATCAGGACAGAGCTATGGGAGTCCACAATGTTGAAACAGATACGAGAAAAGGAGACTGTTTCAAACCTTTCCCCTCCTGTGATTGACACAATATATTAACCTAGATATTGTATATACCAGATCCCTTTTGCATAAGGAAGCAGATATATTCTGTGATGATTGTAGTGATCAGTTGCAAAATCATTTATGGACTTTGAAAGGAAACTTAAGTATTACATTTCTTAGCTCATTAATGTTTTATCATTTTAATCATCCTTGGCCTCTGAAAGAGCTTAGCAAAACATACTAAACTAACTTTATTAGTGTATACACACACATATATATACATACATAGAGTATATATAGCGACAACTCATAAAGTTGATAGAGTTTTGTAGGTAGCAAAATTAGAAGTCGCCTAATTATTGTGAAATATTACTTGGCAAGGAGGGAAGTGCTGGAGCCTTTCTCTAGTGACTGAGAGATATTGAAAGGTGATAAACTTGGTAAATTAAAGATGGAAGGATTGTTGGACTTAAAGCACTGGAGGGCATGGGCTAGAAATGCAAAAGATAGAAATTATAAAGTGGAATATTGAGGGATTTCAGCTTTTTCAAAAAACAAGATTAAGCATATAGCCACAGGGATACATAGAAGAGAGAAAGCCAAAAAACTGGGAGGACACAATATCAGAGGGTGAATATTTAAGTCACCTAGAATTATGACAGAAATGATATTTGAGTGCCTGGATTTGAATCCTGATGCTACACACTTACCAGCTGTGTGTTCTGGAACAAGCACATGACCTGTCTCAGTTCTCTAATCTGATAAACATAGCGTAATGATAGTATATGTCTCATTTAAGGAATACATAATTTAATACCTAACACTTACAAAACTCTTACAGTCAGTATGTGACACATGGTAAATGATTTGTGTTTGTATTATTACAATGATTACTGTAATCATAATTATTTTTATGATAAAGTTTTTTATGTGTCCCTACTTTTCAGTAATCAAAAATTTGATAAGCAACTGTCTCATTCCAGGCTTTATGATATCCTTGAATACTTCTGAATGATTAGTTTTAACTGTTGCATGCTTTAGGAATTTCAAAATGAACAGAAATAATTTACTGCCACCCCACCATAAAAGTTATATTTGAACTTTTTGCCGTGAGTTCTCCTTGCAAAAATAAAATGCTGTTTAGTAAGAATCAAACAGAGGTAAATGAAATAGGCCAAAGGAGTGATTTATTGAGTATGTAAAGTAGAAAATGTTCACTGTGGCAAAGTACTATAGGCCATTAAAGAGAACATAGCCATATTGCTGAGGCATGATAGTATTCAAAGTATATAGTGATAGAAGTTAGGAACCAGTAAAAATAAGAAGTTATTCCTGTGGTATTTCAACAGTAGATTGATATCTTAGTAATCAGGTTAAACACAAGAGTCACCATCTTGGAGGTTGGCTACCAAGGTATAAATGATTGGACATATAAGAATACGACAGTTATCTAGTTACTGAAAAATCAAATAAAATCATTAAAATAATGATGCTGTTTGTAAAGAATCATACTTGTGAAGTCTGGACTTCCTAAGAGAAAAAGCTTAGACTATTCTTCATTATACATAACAAATATTAACACCTGGCCAATTGCCACAGGCAGTTTCACCTTCTGGCTCAAAACACACATTTTCTTCATCTACACAAATGCCAACCATAATGTTGCATAAGAGTGTGTTTTGTAGACTGTAGCTAAAATCTAGTGTAAGTTTGAGTAGACTTGGGGAAGAAAAACAATGTGATGTGAACTTTGTTCTCTGTGTTTAGGCAAGCTACGACCTATATCTATGCCAGTGGAATATAATTGGGTGGGGGACTATGAAGATCCAAATAAGATGAAGAGAGATAGTAGAAGAGGTAAGTGTTCTAGAATTTCAGTGTAGGCAGGGTTGTTTGAACAAGCAAATCTAAATGTTTTTTAAGTAGATCACATTCTATCATTGACTTTATTATATAACCAAACCAAGTCAAGACAAATGTTTGTCCCATTTTTAAGTAGGTATCTTCTCTGAATGCCTTCTAAGGGGCTCAAGATAGATAAACAGTATGTGAAAAATGAGTATCTGAGTGTTATTTGAAATTTAATATTGGGAAAAAAGGTCAGAAGTGTGAAACTGCATGAAATACTTAAGTTCACTGCGTAGGAGCAGTTTGTGCTCAGTTCCCATTGGTCCACAATGCACTTTCACTGCTTTTGTGTTGATACACCTCAAATGAACAGTGACACACAAGGGTAAAAGCTAAGCGCGACAGGGCCAGTGACTGTAATGAAAGTTTTATAGAATGGGGACGAAAACAGCTTTATTTTCTGTTCCGTTTGTTATTCAGAGTTCTCCTTTTATGTAGGGTTGGGCTACTCTTGAAGTATCTACCAAAAGTGTTTGTATTCGTTTACCCTGTTATTGAGGTGAGCAACTGAAAATTGCAAACCAGTTGAAAATTTTATTACTCAAAGGAGTTGCACAAGTGTGCATATGGAAGGTCCAATAAGTTCTTCTACTGTTTTTCACTTTCTGAAATACAGAGCTAAGATTATAGACAGAAAACAAAACAAATCAAAACAAAGCAAAAACAACTTTTCATACAATGTAAGTGAAGATTCCTTCATAACATCTTTGACCCATTTGCTTCTTATTGCTAACCGCTATACTGAGATAATTTCATTACTGCACAACCACATGGATAAGCAAACATGAAAATCTGCTTCATTCATCTTAACACTGGCTTTATGGAGTGAGCATTCTGAAAATGTTGACAGATACAGAAGCATCAACAGATTCCTTTACATCTGTGTGTTCATTTCATTTTCTGAACTTCACTTTCTAATCTCATTTGTTTTATGTAATACACCAAGAAAACATAACTGTTTATCATATACCATCTCCAACTTACTCTTTTGGGACTTCACAGTATAATCACATCTTGAGGGAAAATGCCAATGAAGAACTAAGTGTTGACTATTGATTTAAGAATACCTTTTATGAATTAATTTCCCAACTACTGGTTCATAATGTGGACTTTAACTTCTTCGAGGGTGCTACCTGGCATGCCATAAGTCAATGTCTGTCATCAAGCTTTAGCATAATCCCACTGGGGGATCCTTTTACATTTGCGGGGTTATTTGAAAAGCACAGAGTTCCCATTTGCTGGTTCACTTCGAGAATACTAAAATGACTGGGTGTGGGCCAGGCCAAATATGGGAGCTGGAAACTCCATCCAGGTCTCTCATGTTAGTGGCAGAAGCCCAAATACTTAAGCTAGCACTATTGTCTTCCAGAGTATTCATTAGCATAAGCCTGGAATAGGGAGCCAGAGCTGGAATTTAAACCCAGGTACTCCACTATGAGATGCAGACATCTTAACCTTGCGGCCCAATACCCATTATTCTTCCTACAAACGTTTTGAACCAACCAACCACAACTTCTGAGTTTAAGTTGCTCAGTGGATTCTTATGTAGTTGGCTCAGTGATAAGACTTGGCAAAATAATCTATGGGCTATATATTCCTTATTGTCCTATTATCTTAAATAATTAAGTTCTGCTGTATTTTCCCTACAAATCTATAGATTAAATCAAGCTGAAGCTCTGAAATTAAATCTTATAGCACAATTGGCAAATATGCATGACACTGAAAAACAGTAATAAACTTGAGACGTTCACATATTTACACTAGTGTATTTATCTCTTTTTATATAGAAAACTCTCTACTTCGATATATGAGCAATGAAAAAATTGCTCAAGAAGAGTATATGTTTCAGAGAAACAGCAAAAAAGACACAGGGAAGAAGTCCAAAAAGAAGGGGGATAAGAGTAATAGCCCAAGTCACTATTCATTGCTACCCAGTTTGCAAATGGATGCCTTGAGACAAGACATCATGGGCACACCTGTGCCAGAGACTACACTATACCATGTAAGTAAATTTTTAAAATCCTTTGAGGCAGCTTTTGTTGGAGGCTGATAAATGTTTCAGGTAAATTTGAGTTATTTTTATACTATTGCCTGAATTTTTTTGCATAAGATCTGAACTTTAAGAGTTGTGTCCTTTAAAAAAAGTAGTGGATTATTCATTTGTCAGTTTGTGTGTTGTAGCAAGTTGAATTTTTAATGATAGCTTAATATGCATAAAATTGATGTTCGACAATAATTAGCTGATTAGTAATCAGTGTGCTAATGTTCAGTAAACGGATAGCTATACAATTCAACATTAGAGATAGGGTGATATATTCATTATTCCTGTTTTTATTTATGTAAAGGAAACAAATTTTATGTACTTCATATGCAATTTTAAGAACAAAATGCAATTTTAAGAACTCTGTACCCCCCAACCTTCCTACCTTACTTCTACCTTCCCTCCTCTTCTATCTTTTCATTTTTGCAATAATATGCTTTCAATTTTCTTTAGAATCGTAAGAATAACCATACGCTAAACAAAGAATTCATCAAGTAGTAAGTAGAAAAACCTCTGTTCCTCAGGAGTATAAAAAAGAGCTATGAACAATAAGCAGATCTCAAAATGTCAGTTTTGCGCATATGCATTGCATTTTGGTGCTCTCTATATTAGTTACCGTAAATCTAGGAAAACATTAAAATAGATGCAATTGGGGACCATTATGCTTAGTGAAATATGTAATTCTTTTCAAAAATGATCATCTCTTATTTATTAGCTATGGAGGAAGCATGGTACTAGCAGTGAAAATGGAAAGATAGCCTTCTGTTATTTGAGGAAAAAGACATAACAAAGGCCCTAATATAATTTAGCTATTATAATCTGTGAGTATTGAAATAGAAGAAATACCTAGGTGATAGAGGACCTCAGGAATTAGAGGATTTTAGCACTGGAGATAGGGGTACAAGCGTATCACAAATGTGGGAGAAATGGCATGTTCTAGGGACTTTATGGGTTCAGAATTGCTTAAAAACTGGAAGAAATGATGTGAGGAACAGAGAGTAGTTAGACCTATAGAAATAGACAGGGGTTAGATCAGGAATTTGTGGTAATCTACTTAAGCTCTTTCTCGCCTTTGTAATGAAGAAATATTTAAGAATTTGGAGCTAACAGTCTACATTACCCCTTTTTGCCTTTTGGATATTTGTAGTACAGAGCATCAATTGGGGGTTCAAATGCAGATGAATGATAAGAAATCAGGACGATGGCCAGGTGTATGCGAGGAATTTTGTTAGCCAAAATAGTTTTGATTAAAAGGGATATGCTGTTCCAATAAAGCTCAAGCTTCTCATTTCAAGCCCCAGAAAGACATAAACTACATGTTCATAAATTGTAATTTGAACAGTAGCACTCAGTGCTTGGAGTGTCAAAAACTTTTAGTCTATCGCTTACTAGAAAGTGTATCTGCTGAGACTCACAGTTGGGGAAAATCCTGTCCACATGTAATCATTTGGTCTGGCCTGGCCAAGACGGAAATTGAAATTCAAGCATAGGAGGCTAATTTTCAAGTTAATAATTTTATATATCCCTCAAATTATATCATGTATATAGATTGGCCTTGATAGATAAACAAGTTGTAAAAAATTTAATAACTTCCATTTGAATTGTTTCCCTGAATAAACCTCTTGTTATTTATTCTATAGTTCTGTCTCAAAACTAAAACATAGAAAAATATTTTTTATTTGAACTGGTGTATCATTAGCATGCCTAGCTGCCTTATTCTTTATTCTTGCCTCTTGCCTGTTACATACTCCCAAGCCTCTGCCTAAGAGACCAGTGGCCCTATAAAGACCTGCTCTGCAGGAGTCCAGCTGCAGTGTGGAATTCCCGAAGGGTGCCTGGAGTAGACAGAGAGAGAAAATGGACCACTATTGTTACCAGAAATGCCCCGTGGGTTCTTTCCTCAGCTTCGTATAGAAATAAAAAGCCGGGAATCTGTTGCTGACAGGAAAGTTTATTTGCAAAGGGACCAGGTGAGCAGGGAAGGGAGTGGGAACGGAAAGCACCTCCTGAGAAGGCCAGGAGGTGGGGTGCCTCTCGAAAGAGGAGGGAGAGTGCTCGCTTCGGCAGCACATATACTAAAATTGGAACGATACAGAGAAGATTAGCATGGCCCCTGCGCAAGGATGACACACAAGTTCGTGAAGCGGTCTATATTAAAAAAAAAAAAAAAAAGGAGGAGGAAGAGAGAGACACCAAAGGTTTGAGGAAGGGTCTTGGGATTTTAAGCATTCCCTGACACTTGATTGTTGGGCGGGGAACCTACAGGTAAGATGTTCCCCATTGGTGGTCTCTTAATTAGTTAAAAAATGGGTGGGCAATGCTTGTGCCGCCCACCTGAAGGTGTGGCCAAGACCTCAGCAGGCCTGGATGGTCTCAACTATGATTTCATGATCATAATGGACAATGCAAGAAAGCTGTCCCCTTTACTTTACAGAAGCAGTCACAGAGTGGCATAGACTTTTTATGTCATGGTCAAATGGGTATTTCCCAGAATAATCCTGCCTTTTATTTCACCTTAAAGCAGGATGTTATCCATCCTGTCCTTGTGGTCAGGAAGTTCTCAGTAGGCTTGCATATCAATCAGTAACACATTCCTCCTACAATCCTCATTCTACAACTTAATCTTGAATCAGTTAAGGGAGGTAATTGCATCACAGAAGGAGAGACCTAAAGATCAAGGATGATCAATGGGGCAGCAGAAACAGCATGAATTGTAAAAGGCCTTTTTGCCAATCAGCCAATCAACTTCCAAGCTCACATTGATAGTAAAGACCAACTCCCCAGAGGCAAACAATGCCGAAAAGAATTGCAGAATTCTCAGTTGGGTGGTCCGGTGTCCATGCAAAGGGAGGTGGAACTGCCTTCAGGTGGTTGCAGAGACATCCACCTGGCCCTGCCATGCAACAGAAAATTCCTCCTGGCCTTGCCTGTGTTGTAGGGTTTTTGAACCCCGAATACTGCAGCAACCTCAAATTCTTGTCTCGCAGGAAAGAAGAATTTTCATGCGGACACAGTTTAGTTTTAAAGTAAGGTTTATTAGAAAAGCTGAGAAAGGAGACTCCCGCCCTAGTGACGGGAGGGGGTTTTAAGATAGAAAAGACCCTTACCCCCTGCCATCGTGGCAGGAGGAAAAAGCTAAAAGACCCTAGTCCCCTGCCATCGTGGCAGGAGGAAAAGCTAGAGAGAAAAACCCTAGTCCCCTGCCGTAGTGGCAGGAGGAAAAGCTAGAGAGAAAAACCCTAGTCCCCTGCCATAGTGGCAGGAGGAAAAGCTAAAGAGAAAAAAACCCGTATTAATGGTGGGGAAAGTATCTTTTAAAGGTTCCCCTCAAAGATGTTTCTCCATAAACAAAGGAAATTCCTGGTTTCCATGGTACCTGGCCTTGGGACAAAAGGCCAGCAAGGTGTCACTGGCCAACTTCCTTGGTCCCTTTCTAATGATAAATAGGCCAGTCTGAAGCCCTCCCCCTTGGCAATGGCTGGAGACAGAATTGGGCGGAGGCTTCAGGTGGGGAATAGATATGTTAATGTCACCCTTGTCTCCTGGGGGAAGCACTCCTGATAAAATATGCATTTGTCTTGGGAGAGACGTGTTCTGGTGAATCCAAGACATGGTGGGGAAAATACCCCTTTATATTTGGGAAGAAAAATGACTTGGGGACCCAGAATACCCTAACTGCCTACCACCCAGTCTAACTCCTCTCACACCTGCAGGGGAACAGTTCCCCACACACCTTCGTGTCCTCCACACCCACTGCACAGACCCCAGTGCTGTATGGATTTTGACCCCAAATACGGTAGCAGCCTCAGTTCTTGTCTCACAGGAAAGAAGAATTTTCGTGCAGACACAGTTTAGTTTTAAAGCATGATTTATTAGAAAAGCTGAGAAAGGAGACTCTTGTCCTAGTGACAGGAGGGGGCTCTGAGATAGAAAGGACCCTTACCCCTGCCATAGTGGCAGGAGGAAAAGTAAAAAGACCCTAGTCCACTGCCATTATAGCAGGAGGAAAAGTGGGGCGGCGGGGGGGGGGAAAGGCCGGTATTAATGGTGGGGAAAGCACCTTTTAAAGGTTTACTTCAAAGATGTTTCTCCATAAACAAAAGAGAATTCCTGGTTTTTATGGTACCTGGCCTTGGGACAAAAGGCCAGAAAGGTGTCACCAGCCAACTTCCTTGGTCCCTTTCTAATGATAAAAAAGCCAGTCTGAGGCCCTCCCCCTTGGCAGTGGCTGGAGACAGAATCAGGCTGATATGTTAATGTCGCCCTTGTCTCTTGGGGAAGCATGTTCCTGATATGTTAAAATATGAATCCAAGACATGGTGGGGAAAATACCCCTTTATATTTGAAAAAAAAATGATGGCTCGGGAACCCAGAATGCCCTGTCTACTACACAGTCTAACTCCTCTCACACCAGCACTGCTCCACTGAATAACTAACAAATCAGATTACTAGGTTTTTTCCACAGACATTTGAAGTCAGTCTGAAATCAATGCTCTTAGCTGTGTGAAGGGGACCACTTTTATTGTCACCGTTAGTGAGAAGAGCTCAGTGAACCCTGAGCTTCCTCTAAAATCTGGTATCCCAGGTCATAAGTTGAAACCTGAACAGAGGTCTGGATATGACTGACAGGAAGCATATTTGAAAAGGAAAGTTGATAGAGTTAAGGTGAAGAAGAGGATACTTCAGCTCAGAGCATATACCGTGGATTATTCTGTGAAGTGTAGTGAGTCATTGAAAAAACATTTAAATAACCAGCCTGTTCAGTTCTGTCATGCATTACTAAAAGTGCATTTCCTGTGTGGGGAAGAAAAATAAAGCGGCGAGTCTTTGAATTTTGAGTTGTTAAATTAAGGAAGATGGTAAAAGTTGATTCAAACTGAAAATCACTGACATTAGGGGTACTGTTTAGACGTATAAATTGTATTGCCACTTTTACAAAGTGCATTATTTTTGTATATCGAAAATCTGGTCTACTAACTTCATGTCTAGATGTTTATTTTAAGAAGGAAACCAGAGGGTCCAGGTTTGTCTCCTCAATGGCATGAGTCTGTAACAATGTTTCACAGTTAGCTCATATCTATCCTAATTTTTTTTTAAAGATTTATTTTTATTACAAAGTCAGATATACAGAGAGGAGAAGAGACAGAGAGGAAGATCTTCCATCCGATGATTCACTCCCAAGGTGAGCCGCAACAGGCCGGTGCACGCCAATCCGATGCCAGGAACCAGGAACCTCTTCCAGGTCTCCCACGCGGGTGCAGGGTCCCAAAGCTTTGGGCTGTCCTCGAACTGCTTTCCCAGGCCACAAGCAGGGAGCTGGATGGGAAGTGGAGCTGCCGGGATTAGAACCAGCGCCCATATGGGATCCCAGGGCGTTCAAGGCGAGAACTTCAGCCGCTAGGCCACAGCGCCGGGCCCAATCCTAACTAATTTTTGACAAAGAATCAACACAGAAGGGCAGCTGTTAACCAGGAGTGAGATCATCCCTTGTAATGCTGAGCACCCAATTCGAGAGTAAAAGGCTAGATACTGGGCCCGGCGGCGTGGCCTAGCGGCTAAAGTCCTCGCCTTGAACGCCCCGGGATCCCATATGGGCGCCGGTTCTAATCCCAGCAGCTCCACTTCCCATCCAGCTCCCTGCTTTTGGCCTGGGAAAGCAGTTGAGGACGGCCCAATGCATTGGGACACTGCACCCGCGTGGGAGACCCCGAAGAGGTTCCTGGTTCCCGGCTTCGGATCGGCGTGCATCGGCCCGTTGCGGCTCACTTGGGGAGTGAATCATCGGACGGAAGATCTTCCTCTCTGTCTCTCCTCTGTATATATCTGGCTGTAATAAAATGAATAAATCTTTAAAAAAAAAAAAGGCTAGATACTTCCCAAATCTTTTCTCAAGTTTAGAAGGAACGAAATATTTATTTGTCCCCAAGTACATGTTGGATGCATTTAAATAATATTCAGAAAAAAGATTTGAAAAATAAGTGGTAGATTTTTTTACTAGAGTCTTAAGTTCTCCTGAGGACCTCACCTTATATATATTTAGTGTTTTCAAGTAACAAGGAAGTTTTTGTATTTGTTAGGTTTTATGAACTTGACATTGACCCTATTTTCAAACAAGAAAACTCAAACTCAGATTGATTCAGTGATCAACCAAAGCTTACTATTGCAAGCAAGCGTAAGTGCTGGTGTGGAAAAGAAAACCCAAATCCCTGATTTAAGGTCTCTTTCCGTATTCAACCCTAATGTGTCATTCATAGTAGAGGTTTATTGGAGAAAAGTACGCTTTGAGTGAATGAGTGCATTTTGAAAAAGTTTAGCGTAAACATATACTTATGTGAATGACATTGTCAGTGCCTGGACTAATTTATATCCAGATTTCCATTTGCTTTATATTGCTATATTTTATTAGGTTAAGCAAAATATACAGAGCTGCTGCTATTAGAGACGACAATTAGTTATTCAGCATCGTCTGTTGCTGGGATTAGAGGGTATTAAATTTCTTGGACCTTGGAAGGAAAATGAATGTATACTTAAATGGCAGACTTTGTTTCACAGAAACTCTTGATTTTATCTGTTTTACGTACTTACTTTAAAATGATAGAGTTTTTCTTATGTTTTACTGAAAATAGCATCAGTATCAGTATGTAATACAGTCATTTTCCCAAAGAATCACTAATCTTCATTTTTACTAATTGCTTCTTAAGGTAGCTTGGCTGTTTTTAATGGGCTGGAACTCAAATGGCAGAGCAATATGAGGACTGAGTATTGAGTTTCATGGGCTGCTGCCTCTTGTGTAGTATGATCTCCATGTAGTCTAAAGGATTTGAGTTCAAAGTTAAAGAAAACAGTATGAATTTAATTACAGTATCAACATTGAGTACTCTTCACTTATTAAAGGACTGTGTCTGTGCATGTGTGTGAGTGTAATGTTCCTTATAAATGGAAGTAGAATATAATCCCCATTAGTCTTGTGTTATTTTTTTCAAACGCTTGTTTAATTTATTCAAAAGGCAGATCAGATTTGCAGATAGAAGGACAAACAGAAAGAAAACAGAAAGATCTTCCATCTGGTGGTTCACTCCCCAACTGGCCGTAACAGCCAAAGCTGAGCCAATCTGAAGCCAGAAGCCAGTCGCTCCCACATGTTTGCAGCTGCCCAAGGACTTGATCCATCCTCAACTGCTTTCCCAAGCCATAATCAGGCAACTGTTAAAAAAATATTTATTTCTTTTTATTGGGAAGGCAGATTTACAGATAGAAGGAGAAACAGAAAGAAAGATCTTCCATTTGCTGATTCATTACCCAAATGGCTGCAGTGGCCAGAGTTGAGCGGATCCAAAGATCCACAGCTAAGAATTCTCTCAGGGTCTCCTACATAGGAGCAGGGTCCCAAGGCTTTAGGCCACCCTCTGCTGCTTCCCCAGGCCACCAGCAGGGAGCTGGACCAGAAATAGAGCAGCCAGAACACGAACCGGCAGCTATATGGGATCTCGGTCCTTGCAGTGGGGAGGATTAGCCCATTGAGCCATCACACCAGGCCCACAACAAAAATATTTATATGATAATAAAGAATATAAGTTTATTGTATTGCAGAATATTTTTGCTTTCTATTCCACAAATCTGTAACTGTAGTTTTTTTCAAACTTATTTGAAAAGAAATAATTCGTAATTTTCCAGCTAGCATCATCATTCAAAGCTTTTTGCCACCTCCTCCCTTTTCAACATACTATTTTTTTCCTGAGCATCTCTTTCCCTCTACCCCCTCCTAGAAAATTCTATCTAACCCTGAAATCAAAGAAAGACCTTCCCCGATCACTACCTCCCAGCTAAATAATCTCCAGTTATGCTCTCTTAGCTTGGAACACTTTTCTTCAAAACCTTTATTTTGATTTGTAGTCATATATTCATCTGTGTAAGCATCTGATTTTTAGTATGTTTCACATTGTGCATGGTAGGACAGCCATATGCATTTCCATGGCAGGCAATGAGAAGTTCTTATTTTGTTCGGTGTTAATATTTCTTTCCTTTTTTTTTAAATTTTGTTTTTTATTATGTTTACATATAATCTTTCTGCATCCAGTTTAAGTATAGTACCTTATAAGGTCTCAATAAAGATGTGATACATAAATGATTAAACAAGTGAATGAATCGGTATGAAGGGAACTTGAGTGTCTTACTCAGTATCGGCCGCCTCCACAGAACCTGCTTGTATATATCCTAGGCCAGCTCCGGAGGAATCAACAGTATAGCAAAGGGAGCTCCACAAAAGCTCCCACCCCAGTCCCTCCCCTCTAGCTCAAAGCTTCAGTCCAGTTAGTTCTTGCTTTCCTTTCTTTTCCTGCAGATTACATTTGTCCAATATTCCCGTTAGCCAAGCATGCTAGTGGCATATTTCAAGAGTGTAATTATGCCTTACGTACTTACTGATTTTCTTTCCAGCAGCAAGTTTTTATCTGCCAGATCCCTCATCTGACATGAGAGCATATGAGGAAAAGGCTGTAACAGTGTCAATGTGCATATGTGTGTGCCTTCCTGAATGCATGTATGTGTCAAGTTCAAATGTAATGAAAAGTCTTTGAGGGGGGCCTGGCAGCGTGGCCTAGCGGCTAAAGTCCTCGCCTTGAACGCCCCGGGATCCCATATGGGCGCCGGTTCTAATCCCGGCAGCTCCACTTCCCATCCAGCTCCCTGCTTGTGGCCTGGGAAAGCAGTTGAGGACAGCCCAAAGCTTTGGGACACTGCACCCGCGTGGGAGACCTGGAAGAGGTTCCTGGTTCCCGGCATCGGATTGGAGTGCACCAGCCCGTTGCGGCTCACTTGGGGAGTGAATCATCGGACGGAAGATCTTCCTCTCTGTCTCTCCTCCTCTCTGTATATCCGGCTTTCCAATAATAATAAATCTTAAAAAAAAAAGTCTTTGAGGAAAAATAGCATTGTTCTTAATCTCATCTTTAAATTTGTAGGAGATTTTTCCCTTACATGATAAGTATATTAGAATGTGCTTTCCTGTCAAAATAAATCTATAAAACAAATAATCTTTTAAGATACATATTAGACACCAGAGTAGCTAAAATTTTATTATGTATCCTGGCAGATGCAAGGAAACTTCCAGAAACTAATAAAGTGATTGTAGATGTTTTATTAAATAGTTCTGTGTAGGTGTTCAAAAAGCTGTATAATTCATAGTAGTCCAGCATTTGTGTGGTTTCTCTGATTTTTTTTTTAGGATGTAACTGCAACACTCAGTTGTTTTCTTTCTAATAAGTATATCTGGCCATTCTGGTCAACTTGTGGTTGTTTTGTTTTATTTTTGATAGAATGAAGAGAGGCTTTAATTTTTAAAAATTTTGACCAGTAAATAATCTTTATGAAATACTATTCTAAGTATTTGTAAATATTAGCTTGTTTAACAGTTGTAACAACCCTAAGAGGAAGGTACTGGTGTTATACCCATTTTACAGGTTAGGATTAAATAAGTAGTTACGTGATGGACCTGGGATTTGAGCATTTGTAGTCTTTTGCCCCTCAAAAACAATGATAACAACAGAAGCACAATAGTTTGAATAGTGTCAACCATATGTAAATTGATAAGCAGTTATAAAGGTTGGTTTGTCTAATGACCAACTGGGTTAGCTGCATTGTTTTCATATTAGAGCAACTAAAATAAGAGGGCAGTTCAAGGTAGTGACAAGAGAACCCTGTCTGAGTTCAGAAGTGGCTTATAACAACCAATTTCTCCATTTCTGCTTTTTTTTTTTTTTTTAGGAAACATCCATAGTATAGTATGACACAATATTTTCCTTACCAAGGTACATGCTGAATATCCATTGTAAATACTTTTATTTTTGTTTCTGAGTGTTTTCTTTACTGCTTATAGAAGTGTGACCACTTCTAGGGTGTTACTGCCAAATTCATAGTAACATTGGCAAAGTCCTACATAGGAACAGTCTGGCCTGTGAAAAATGTTTCCGAGTGGGACAATTCCCCAAAGCAATGATTCTCAGTAGCTAGACCCAGAATTGGCAGTTTTTGATTCTCACAGGCAAATAACATGTAATTTTAGATTTTAATTTTCACTTATGCTTAGGCATTGCTTTTTTTGTGCCTACTAAATGAGTTTAAATGGTTACAAACTGAATGATCATAAAACAATGCATTAAGAGATTTGACTGAGTAGTCAGTGATTTTACAGTAAGCCTTGTATCCATGCAACCATGACAGTACACTTATTTTCTTATTCCCAAACACTGTAGATAGTTTGAATTTCTGTGACTTTTATGAAGAATACTGTATTCATATATCATTAGAATTTTTTTAAAGTTATCTGTAGTTTTTGGTTACTGTTCTTTTCATGGTAAGTTAGACTTCATAATTGTCTGTTGTATCTAACTTGCTTTATCCTTTAGTATGTTGGATTTCTATTTATCCATATTGCTGCATCAAAAACCTACTCCTTTGTAAAATCTTAAGTTTTATTTGTTTGAGAGAGAGAAAAAGAGATATCCCAGATGCCGGTTGAATCCCCAAAGTCTGAGTTATTCAGCTCTGGAAGAAGGCCAAAACCAGGAGTCCAACCCAATTGCCTCAATCCAGATCTCCTGTATGGGTGGCAAGAACCAAATTACTTGAATTAGCACCATTGCCTTTCAGGATCTGTATTGGCAGAAAGCTGGAGTCAGAAGCTAAGGATGATTATCAAACACAGGCACTCCAATATGGAATGCAGGCACCTTAACCCCTGGGGCAAATGCCAACCAAAGCATGTTTTAGTCCATAGGTACAAGAGGAGGTCTTGTGGAATGTTGCACACAATGAAAGGGAAAACACATATGTGCTTAGAGAAGAATTATAACACTGAGTGCTCATTTCAGAAATGGATAAAGGTGACATTAGTCTCAATTCTCTCCTCTAGAAGACAGAAAAGGAACAACAAAAATATAATCAAAAGACCTAATAAAAGAGAATTAGATTGAAACCCAAAAAAGCAATGTGGAATATAACTTGACCCAAAAGCTCTGAAGTATTTTTGAAAAATCAAAAAACGTTGATGACCCTCTAAAAAAGAGAGGGATGTCGCTATAAACCTTAGAGGCAATGAAAGACTTACCAGAAGCAGTGTGGGGCAGGGGGCTGTTTGAGCTAGAGGTCAGAATGTCCACATCTTACATCAGGGTGCCTGAATCCTGTCCCAGCTCTTATTCCAGTTTCAGTTTCCTGGTTTAACAAATCCACACCCTGAGAGGAAGCCGGGTTGGGATCCTGCCATTCACACAAGAGACCTGCATTAAGTGAAGTTTCCAGCTCCCAACTTTGTCCTGGCCCAGCCCTGGCCATTATGGGAATAAACCAGATGATGAGAAAACACACACTCTCTCTCTCTTTTTTTTCTCTCTCTGCATATATCTGTATCTGCTCATCAGATAAATTAAATATTTCTAAAACCAACAAAAAAGTACTATGAGCAATTCTGCAATTCCGTGCACATAAAATTTATCTGTTTAGATGAAATACAATTCTTCAAAACCTACAAACTACCAAACCTCATCAAAGATGAAATAATATAATCAGAATAGTTTTTAACTATTAAAGAACTATAATTAACTATTAAAAATCATCTAAAATATAAAATACATATTAAATAAGAACCAGAGCCACAGTACTATTACTTCAATGTTGATTGAGTACAGGAGTAATATATTTTGTTTTTATTGTGTTAGAAGCCTGTAGAAGATATGATGTGTAACACAACTGAATGGAATTCCTAACAAGCTAATTAAATTTATAAATTTCATAAATTTTTAAAGTATGGTTTAAACATTCAGAAACTCTTTGTTTCATCAATTTTAATTGAAAATTGAACATTAGACGCATAGAAACGTTCCATCATGTACCCATATTCAGATTTCTACTCACACTGAATAAACCAGAATATTTATAAACCAATCCTTTTGGTTTCATGTTTGAGCAAATGTGTATGTCATTTTGCTACTTTGTCATTAGATAGTGACTGCCAGGAAGCAAAACACACACACACACACACACACACACACACACACACACAATCTGGCTTGGTTATTGAAACGTCATGCAAAGCAGGACATTAGGAATTTTATATTTATTAAATTTAAATTGTATGTATCCCCGTTACCTTTAGAAAGGATAAAACATAAATTCCAATGACAAGCTCTTGGCTTCTTTGCTGAGGTTGATAAATTACAAACGATTTGTACATGCCTGCCTTTAGTAGGTTTTATCAAAGAACTTGAATCTGCTTCACTTTCTTTTATATTGTAGATCTGTGTCTCCTAGCTTCATAGTGTTAGAAAACTTCCTCAAATGTTGTAGGCAGTAGACTTTTTTCACCCTACTCATATCATTTTGCCACCATAACTCATCTAATCAAGGACTTCATGTTTAGTAAAACTCCAAGTAAAATTATCTTACCCCTAAAACTCTATTCTGATTGAAGGGCTATATACCCTGTACTGTGTTATTTTTTTCACTTAGCTCCCAAAATATATTACCCCTTTTATGGGTACACTCTCCACAAAACTGTGAGTGTGTTAGATGATGACCACTGACCGTCCGCCCACTGGTGGAATAATATAGGCAAGTTGTTCAGAGTTATAATGGAAGCTTTATTGGAAAATCCACTCCTGGGCCCCTTTCGCACAGAGGGGAAGGAAGAGGGAGGCGAAAAGGGCAGCTGAGATACGTATTGAGCAGATTTATACTCCTATAGACATGTGTGCAGGCAAAGGGACCATCTGTGCTCCAACTATGTAAGGAATGTCCATTCAGGTGTGCCATTGGTCAACTGGAATCCCACCAGGTCAGTGACATAACTGGCTCCTGTGGCCCCTCTTGTTCCAGGCTGAAGCCTGGGAGACATGCCTGTTCTGAAGCTGACCAGCCCCTCGTCTCCCTGGGGAGCCATCAGGGTGTAGTTTCTTATTATGCAATCCTAGATTTTATCCAAAGTTTTTTTTTCTTAAACAATATAGTTATTGACTGTTACAAACTACTTTCTTACAAGTATTTTATGGACATTTCATTGGCTTGGAGAGGATGGCTATTGATAGTGGGGCAAACTGCTTAAGCTCAAACCTAGTGTCTCATTTGTAAATAATATTTCCAAATCAGATTCAGCATGTCTATAAATATCAGGGTAAGCCAGGAATGCCTTAGAATCCTGAAAAATAGGTTAGTGTTCCAACCCCTACTCTTTATATGCAACTGATTTAGGTAGATTCATACCAAGTTTCCTGTTAGTGGAAGAGTAAGTTCTCTTCCTGTGGTCTCTTTTGATACCGTAAATCTGGAGTTTCTCCAGGGTTCAGTAATTCTTGTGTCCACAGCCTTCAGGTGAGAGTTTGACAGTTAAGAAAAGGATTGTGTTCCCTAAAATCTACGTGGTTGCATTATTAAAAGCACACTTTAAGTCAGCTGTGTTAAACTAAACATATTTTTGGTCATTATATTCTCATTAGTAAGAATACAATAATAGCTTACTCCCACTTTTTTCCAGAATTCAGTAACATTTATATGAAGTTCTTTCCATTGTTCTGGGTAGTAACCAGTCGTAACCCTTTTTTGAAAATATCAATTCCTTATTATGAAGGAGAATTTACATCATACCAAGCAAATCAAGAAGCCTGAAATACGTTATGCATTCTCCCTAAGACGTTAAGGAGATTATCAGTTAAGGTTCAGGAGGGGAAGCCGAATCACCAAATAAAGAACTAAATCTTACTTATTTGAGAAGCTAACAAAGATACCTCTGTTGATCCAGCAGTTGGGAAGAAAATCTGGACATGAAGTGAGAGAAAGCAAAGCAAAGTGAAATTTATGAGCACAAACCAAAATACTGCCTCCATCATCAGCAATGAAGCTGGTGCCCTTCTCCTAGGAGAGTCACAAGCTCCGAGTCAATGCTCAGGGGAGCTAGAGGAAGAGACATTTATATATAGCCAAATCACTTAGAAGTGGGAACTGTTAAATATGTAGTTTCCTTCCAGGTTAGCTAGTTGCAGCAGGAAACTGCCATGCTGAGATTTCCTTCTGTTTAGCTATTGTGAAGACCTACTGTAGCAAAAATTCTGGAAAGTTCTCTAGCAACAGCATGTGTGATGTGTGGCAGTTAGATAAAGCTTTTAATTATGGAAAAACCTGGAATGGAGTTGAGTGGAACCATCTCTATGAAGTTAACACCCCTATAGCCTACTTAGTAATTTTTTGAAGTGTGTCTTAGAAACTGTAAACTTAAGCTATCTTTCTTAGATCTTAAAAGATATATGAGTATTAATTAGGAGAAAATATATAATATACCTAAAGAAATTTCCACTTAATAAAATATTAAACAGTTCTTCATAGAATTTCTTTTCTTTTTTTAAATATATTTTTTATTTTGATAATCTTACATAGTTGATTAGGGTACAAAGGGTCAAGGATTACAGGAAAGTGGGTAAGACCACTGTTTCCACACTAATATTTTTTTTCTGTATCTGGGGTAAGGGGAGAAACACAGGGAGAAGCCCCACCCAGCCTCCCACCCATCCCAGATCCCTGATGTGGAGCATGCTCTGAGGGTCCTGCTCAAGCAGTTCTGATGGTTCAACTGTTCTGAATTGCTGCCAATCTCACTGCTCCAAGCATGATGAAATCTCTTCAGAATCCACTGGCTGACATAGTTTCTTCATGGTCGTAGAATTTCTTTATAATCTGCAGAAAATATCAAAAGACTGTATACCTAGGCTATGTTGTCCTAGCCAGTTGCTGAACTTGCTTTACTTAGTTGCATCTTATTACCATAAGTCACTAATGTATGTAGAATATCTGATATAGTAACTGGCACTCAGTAGTACATAGATTATTCACCCAAGCACCAAATGTGAGGGCTGCCAAAATGTCCTCACCATAGAGCTAAGAAGCAAGTAAAAACACAATCAGGGCCATTTGAAGCAAGTAGTACTGGATAATTGGCAGCAAACAACATAAAGAGTTTATATGAATTATTTTTATTTTTTTTAATCCAGTCTTCCTGCTTACAAGATGATCATTGCACTTCAGAGAGGACTCGGGAAATGGCATCTAAATTTGACAGCATAATGATGATTGGATTTCTACTATAAACTTAGAAGTTAAAATAGAACTTCTCATGAAATCTATTCCTTTTGATTAGATTATTTTTCTCCTTTTTTTGTCTGAAATGCATGTCTTATTATATGGTTCATTATGGAATAGAAAGATAAGTATGATTGGTATTTTGATTATGTTATTATAAAATGAATTTCACATTACTGACTTTTTAATAAATTTTATTTATGAGGGTTTGTGGGGGGTGGAGAAATAGAGAAATCAAGAGTCAAAAAGAGTGCTCCCACCTGCTAGTTCCCTCTGCACAGGCTAGCAGGGGCTGGGACTAGGACTGGACAAGAGGCTGAAGCCACAAACTTGATCTAAGTCCCCCACTCGGATGACAGAAACTTAATTACTTCAGCCATCCCAGGATTTGGATCACAAGTTGCACTCAGGAGCTGTAAGTGGGTGTCAAACTTAGGCCTTCCAGTGTGGCATACTGATCACTTGGCCAAATGCCCACACCATGGAAACTTCCAAAATTTTAGAGCTTAACTTGTATTTTTGTTCAGTATGATTTGAAAAAATATTTCTATTATGGAAAAAATTCTCCAAATGAAGAAAATTCCACCGAAACTAGATATGGAAACGCTTAGAGGTTGTTTCATAGGAACAAAAAAATTCTCACAGTGAGTATTTGATATAAACATAATGTTAGCCATAAAGAAATGTATTTAAAAGCCAAATTTCTATGGTGGAAAAAAATGTTCACTGTATTTGAAAAACAAGCCTAACAGTAAAAGTAACCAGAAAAGGCTACTTTTGATTTCAGGTATATTTTTAAATAAAACTGTTAAGTCATTAGGCAAAAAAATGTTTTCATTTCTCATAATTCAGTTATACCATTGGTAACACATCATTCTTACATTATAGTGACTTCACTTGAGATTCATGTGCATTCTCTATTAGTGATTCTGTTTGTATTTTATCACTTCCTTTATTTTTTTAAATTTACTTATAATTCAGTAGCCTGCAAGTAGCACATCTAATTGTCTCCACTTTTCTTGACATAAACATTGCCTTTTCACAAAAGACATGCAGACCTACCCAGATTTCTTTGAATCTCAAATTTCAACAATTTTTGTCAAACAGAAGCATCAGGAATAGCAGGTGCCCTAGTTCTGCTTTGCACATGTTAGAATGTTCTGCCTCTGTCTTGGGTGAAAATCTATGGTAATTGTACACATCAAGCAGATACCAGAAAACAGCTTTACACGTATGTTTTGGACATGAGCTGATATAACATACTAGTAGATTGGCTGTGGGGCTGTAAGAGAAAGAAAAAAGTAAAAGTTGACTCCAAGCAGAGGATGGCCAAAGTCCTCAGGTCTCTGTACCCATGTGGAAGACCCAGAAGTAGCTCCTGTCTCCTGGCTTCAGGCCAGAGCAGCTCCAACCATTCTAGCTATTTGGGGAGTGAACCAGCAAGTGAAAGATATCTCCCCCTCCCTTTCTCCACCACCCCCATCTCTCTCCATCTGCAACTCTGCTTTGTAAGTGAAAATAAATAGATCTTTAAAAAAATCAAATCAGTGATTATCAACAGAGTACAAAACATAGCATTAAGAAGCTTCTTCCACTTGAACTTCATGAATGAGACACCAACTCATGCCACCACCAAAAAGCTAAAATATCTTAAGGCCCCCAGACAATAGAGGCAGGAGACAAGAAAACGCTTAGATAAGGAGGAATGAATGCAAAAATGAAGTAACTTCTGTTCAGGAAGACCCTCCACTTCAAGAAAATTAATCCTTCTAAAAAGGCAATGGACTAAACAATCAAATGATTCTTTCCTCACAGAAGCATCTAAAATAGATTTTCAAATAAAGACAAGCTCAAGGATAGTAGATGTTCAAGAGAATGTATCAAGTATATTTTCAGAAATGTAAAATACAATCAAATAATTATGCTACTTGTAAGATAAACTTTAGAATGGATATAAGCACGAGAGTAGGAAATTAGAAACCAGGAGAACAAAATCACTTAAGAACATTACAAAAACAAGAAAAAATTTAAAAATCTGAAAAACACATGGACAGTAATGAAGAGGTGCCAACATAGATCTAGAAGAAAAAACTGGGTTAATAAAGACCTCTTGAAGAAATAATGTTTAAAAATTTTCTCAGTAAAAGAATAACACTTTCAATGTAGCACAATGAATACTAGATGTGATAAAAAAGATAGGCTGAGCTGATTATTCCTGTGGATGCAAGCATAAATTGGAGTGGGTGAGGGATGTTTGGGCATGGCCGCAGCATCAGCTGGCAGAAGCTGGCACTGGGGACTAATTCTGTCAAGTCAAATCACAGAACTACCTAAAGAGTGCATAAACCGGGACTGAGAGAGACCTGGGAGGGAAAAAGTGGCTTCCCCCTTCCTGGGTCACTAGTCCCACGGGAGGGCATGAAAACTAGGACGGGGGCTGGCGTGGCTAGACAGAGAGGCACTCAACAACATCCGTGAGGGCTGGATGGTTGAGTTGGTAAGATGGAACTAAGCTTTAATACCCATTGACAAGTACAAGAGCCAAATGGGATGGGGGACAGACTGGTCTACTGCTACATATACTGGCAAACCAGGGTAGGGGGCGGTCCTGGTGGGGGTTCTTGTGGGTCGCCCCGACTAGGCTGCAGCTCCCATTGGTTGATGTAAGGGCCGAGTATGTGCTGGGCAGAACCAGACTGGAGTACAACACCCATTGGTTCCAGTGCAACTCGGGACTGAAAACAGAACCAACCCAGCAATTGAAACCACCAGCTGATCGGGGTGATGGACTGTGCTGGGCCCTGTGCTTGCTAGAACATACAAGAATCTGGTCTGGGAATACCTCAAGGTTTCTTTGGAGATCTCCCCAATCGAACTGCTGGACTCAGAACTCTAACCAGGAAAGGACAGAAGGCAGAACAGGTCAATCATTCATCTCAGCTATATGTTGGCAGCGAATTATGGGGCAAACGGAGACTTTATGATGGACCATATCAATCAGTGGATGACCTCATCGAGCGAAACTGGCAGCGATTCATAACTGGAGAACTATTAACACCACTTGAGCAAATACCTCAGAGCATGCTCCACATCCGGGACTTGGGGTGGGCGGGAAACCGGGTGGGGCTTCTCCCTCAATATCCCCCTTTACCTCAGATACATGATGGAAACAATATGGACATAATAGTATTACCCACTTCCCTATACCCCCTGAACCTTTTTTTTTTTTAACCGCAATTAACTATGTAAAGATTGTCAACAACAATACAATAAAATAAAATAAAAATTAAAAAAAAGATAAATTATAATCTAGACAAATCATGGTGAAACTGAAGTTATTACAAATAATGAGAAAGTAGTTTTTAAAGTCATGGTGATACCAAAGATAGATCAAAACAAATGACAGAATAGCTTCATGTGTCTTAAGAGCAGCAACAGATGCCAAAAAAATTAACATGTTTTTAATAGTGTATTTTCAGCTCATAATTCTACACTTAGCCAAGCTATTGTTCAAGATTGAAAGACTTATTTTTCCAAGAACAAAACACTGCAAAAGTGTGCTATTCATAGACTAATGGGAAAGAAGTGTTACTGATTTTTTAAAGATAAGGCTTTGGCCTATCCTATACTGCTTTCCCAGGCCACAAGCTGGATGGGGAGTGAAGCAGCTAGGACTTGAACCAGCACCTGTATGGGATCCTGGCTCGTGCAAGGCTAGGATTTAGCCACTCAGCTATCGTGCCAGACCAAGGAAGGAACTTTTAAAGGATGTACTTATTGTGTATGAACCTAGAAGAAGAGTTATATGAGTCTTATATGGTAAATACAGAAACAAATTGTGTTATGACTTTTCATCCTCTGGAGAAATTTATTCATCACCATGAAAACAAAGATTCTGATTTTTTTTTTTTAGTTTATCATCCTAGCACCTTATAGTGAGCAGCTATATTATTCCTTATAATCATATGTCTGTTGTTAATGTTGTGATGTTGTGTTGTTATTGAATTTTACATAACTAAAAACTGAAAAGATAATACTAATTAAATTTCTATCACTGAGAACGAATATTTCTATAAGTTCTACTAGAAAAGACTATACAGGATTACAAGTTTGCACCTGAAGTATATTTAATGAACTGATATTCTGATAGCATGCGGAAATCCTCAGTATCTAGGGCTTTTTTTCTGTGTAGTAATAATAATTATAGATCCTAATAATCTAGCATTTATTTATATTTAATGAGAATTAGACACGTTTTATATGTCATGATTATTAACAACTTCTAATCTATGTTTGTAAGGGGTGCTTTGAGCAGGAGGTTGTTTTGAGTACAAAAACCTCCCACATTTCTTGATGGCTTGGTAAAAACACTTTTGGAACACAACATATAGTTATACTCACAGCTAAAGTTTTCAAAAGACACATTAAGGATATATACACAGCCAGATTAGGAACGAAAAAAAAAAAACCTCTGGAACCTGCAGAAATTCACTGCAGACTGCCTGTGCTGTCTCACTGTCATTACAGATCACACTGTGCAAAATAACAATCACATATGTGCAGTGCAGAGATTCTGTCCAGGAGAACTCATAGAGACTTATTATCACCCAAAGATTTTATTGAATTGATCATGTAGGCATCAGCATAGGAAACAGTTTGACAGCAGAGTTCCCATCAAGCAACCTGGAGCCAGTCCTATTAGCTCTTTCCTGCACAAAGGTCTAACTGTAGTTTCATTGGTTTTTCCCATTGCCTTCAAAAGCATACAATTCAGTTAACCTTTTTAATCTTAAGAAATGTGAAGTCACTTGGAAAAATGACAAAACTTCTCTTAACAGAGTGACACTCTGTTTTTGTAATATTTACAAAAGACACCTAAGGCTTTTGTTCAAATTATGGATAAATTTGTATTGGGATATGTAGGAATCCTCAGGTTTCAACAATATATATTGATTATATATTCTGCAGTCATGATATTCTTTAAAATACTGCACTTTTGTGGATAAAAATAAGATGATTTTGTTAAAAAGAAAACCTGTAGAACATAAAATGTTTTATGTAAATTTTTTAATATGAAAAGCATAGATGCTACATTATATAACTCAATTCCTTCAAAGCTGTGTATTATCCATGTAGCTTCCTGAAAACCAAAGTACCCCTAACTTTGTCATTTTTTCAAAATATTGAGCTATAAAAGTATAATGATTACTAATGGAAAAAAAAGAAACAAACAAACCTGATTGGTAATTTCCAGCCGAACGATTTAGGGAAAATAACTAAATGTAAATTAGCTATCCTTAAGCCCACCAGCTGGAATTATTATTCGAGTTATTATTTTGAAACAGTACAGTCAGGAAAATCAATACAGAAAAATAGATTTTTATCTACTAAGATTTTTCTCTAAAATTGGTTGCAAACTTTTATAGACATGACATATGTTTATGTATACAGTACACACACACATATGTATATTTCTTCCATTGATTATTTCTGCATTTGTACTATACGTCAACAAATTATCTGACCTTTTTAGGTTTTTGTAAACCAAATGCAAAATAAGAAAAATTTAGTAGTAGAATGTGGTTTTATTAAAACAGATAGTAAATAGTGAAGTGCTATGGAAGTTGAATTCATTGCATGAAATTCAGGCAGGCAAATTTTATATGCTCTTTACAGAAAATACCTTTGTGAATAAAATCAGGAATCTTTTACCTCAAATTCACTGATCCTAGTATTGAAGTGTTTGGAGTCTAGAGGAGTGGGTAATAGTAGCTTATGTAATAAGAAAAACTTCAAGAAAAGAAGGGATAGCCATATTTGCTTTCCTGACTAATGGATCACTGTAAAAATAAAAATGAGATATGTCTGAGATAGCAAGAGTATATTCTTAGTACAAAAGGGTGTGTGTGTATGTGTGTGAATGGAATTAATGCTCTGTGCCCCTTTGTCGTGACCAATAAAATAAGGGGGTAAAGATGTCACCTGCTGCTTAAACAGGAAGTCAAGTGACAAGATATAAATAAAAAAATTGTTGATGCTTTGGAAAATGAAGGCATCATTTAGTTCTTTAGAGCTCGGTTTAGCATGCTGCTACTCTAAATCTCACCCTGAGCATTAGTTAATATTCTTGCCTGTCTTTAATTTCAGACATTTCAGCAGTCCTCTCTGCAGCACAAATCAAAGAAGAAAAACAAAGGTAAGAAAAGGAAGAGAAATATTTCCTTCCTTATTTTGCACCGTGTTTATTATCAGCACACTTCATCCATCCTTTTTTCCCTAAGCCAGTGTTGTCTAAGAGTGTGACACCCTACTGTAGCAGCTGCCAAGACTGCTTTCTCCTTTCAGCTCACTTATGATACAAGCTATTTTTTTGTAAGAAATGATCTCTGCAATTTTGAGGCTGAAATAACTTTTTCATTACAATTTGTGGGGAAGGTATTAAGAATTTCTGTTTTTTTTTTTTAATTCTACTACAATGTCAAAGTAAGAATGTTTAAGATAGTTGAGTACTCAGCTTATTATTGGCATCTATAGATTAACCCTCTACCTTCATACCTTCTGATAAATTTAAAGCTTTTTTTTTTTTGCTTATTGTTTTCTTTAGGTCCTATAGCAGGCAAAAGCAAAAGACGAATTTCTTGCAAAGATCTTGGCCGTGGTGACTGTGAAGGTTGGCTTTGGAAAAAGAAAGATGCAAAGAGTTACTTTTCACAGAAATGGAAGAAATACTGGTTTGTCCTAAAGGATGCGTCACTATACTGGTATATTAATGAGGAGGTAAGACATAGCACATTTTGTTTCCTGCTCATATTCTCATTAACCAATAAAATTAGCATTTTGAGATTTATGTTTCAGAATTGTAAAATCACCTTAACACCAATTTAGGTCATTTCATACTTACCTTTCAGTCCACCCTCAAAAAATGAGTGCATATTGGGGTTCTGAAAAGACAGTTGCCTCAGTTATTATAATGTAGCAACATATTGGAAGCATACAAAAAAGTTCAAATATACTCAAGCTTCATATAGTTAATTTAAAATGCCAAGCTAATTCAAGCAGTAATGAATCAAGCAGTACCTTATTTTTTTTTAAAGATTTATTTATTTTTAGTACAAAGTCAGATACACAGAGAGGCAGAGGGACAGAGATGAAGATCTTCCGTCCGATGATTCACTCCCCAAGTGAGCCGCAACGGCCGGTGTTGTGCTGATCTGAGGCCAGGAACCGGGAACCTCCTCCAGGTCTCCCACGGGGGGTGCGGGGTCCCAAAGCCTTGGGCCGTCGTTCTTGACTGCTTTCTCAGGCCACAAGCAGGGAGCTGGATGGGAAGTGGAGCTGCCGGGATTAGAACCGGCACCCATACGGGATCCTGGCGCGTTCAAGGCAAGGACTTTAGCCACTAGGCCACGCCGCCGGGCCCAAGCAGTACCTTATTTATAAAAGGATTATATATGATAGAAACATTAAAATGCCTTGCTTTATTTCAAAGTTTTTACATTTTTGGAGGGATGAGATCTTTTAGTAATCTGTACAAATTAATATCATATGAATTTGTCTTGCATTTTTAAGAGAATAAATGAAATAGTGAACTAGTTTGAAAAATCTTCGTGTTTTTCTTTTACCTGCCTCAATTTAGGAGGGATCAAGTTAGAATGTATATAATATATTCAAATTGTTCTTAAGCTCTTGGTTTTTTTTTTATTATACCAAGTTTTTAGCAGAGTGATCATAGCAAACCCCATCATATACATCAATAGATATGCCAAGAATATTCCCTTATTTGTTGATATTTCCTTGGCTCTGCATAAACCTTTTATTCCTTGTCAGTTCACTTTGCACTTATTAACAATTATTTCTACTGTTAATTTCTTTTTAAAAAATTATACATGCTTTAATTGATGTACTGTCTATTATTGAGAAGATATAATTATGTTAGGAAATTAACAGTTTATATTTAGGGCAGTTGAAATATTTTCTTACATAAATGATATATTTTCTTATAACACATTTCAGTGACTATTAGTAACAGCAAGATTTATGTAGAAGCCAAGCATTTAAAATAATCAAACACACAAGACCAAAAGTGAATTGAATGTGTTTTTCTTTTCCTATTAGGCAGTGAATCAGCTTGTATCTCTCTGGAAGTTGACACACAGAAGTATTTCTAAAAGTTTGTGGAAGGTGGAAATAAGAGATAGGCTTATTTTGCTGCAAAAGTATTTTCAAATGCATGCATAATTTTACATGCATTATTAATTCAGGTTTATTAAGATTAGTTAAAACAAATTGTAAATTGATGCACTAAGCCAGATCTGAAAAAGAATCATGTGTTCTCTGATTTATAGTATTTAATATATAGACTGAAAAGAGCTTATTGAGATTTGATTGTTCTTTATAACTCTTATCTACACTGCCCATACAACAGTGGTTGTTCTACATTCTACTTCTTGAATTACTTATTTATTACATGGGTAAGGATGTGATAATGAAATAAAATTCATTATTGCAAAAATTAAAAGGAAAAAAGCAAGGGAACAGGCAGAAGGGAGGAAATGAACAAGGGTGGCAAGTATTATATCCTTAAAATCATCTACATGAAATCTGTTCTTACATAAATAAAAAAGAAATATCATCCTTGCATTTTGCATTATATGAAATTTTCAAGTATAAGAATGGACTACGCTTACTTTATATATTATAAAAATGTACATATACTCTGATTCAAAAATTACTTATATAACCTATTTTATTTTGAGACTGTTTTTCTTTTCCAGTTTTAGTATTAAGACGATTTCTTTTAAAAAAAATTATGCCTATTTTAATTTATAGTATTCTGTGTGTTTGAAATATACCTTCAGTGTGTGTAACAGAACTGGTTAGAATGAAATTCTATTTTCTCAAATGTCAAGTTCACAGAATTAATTGAACAAAATTGTTAGTACAAATATTCAGAGCACAATTATATAATGTAATGAGCTATAAATTTTGTATATAATAGCCTTAATAAGGGTGTTGCCTCTTTAGGATGAAAAAGCAGAAGGATTCATCAGTCTGCCTGAATTTAAAATTGATAGAGCCAGTGAATGCCGCAAAAAATAGTAAGTTGATTTTTGGGGGAAGAGGGAGAAAAAAACATTTTTTTTAATATTCAGCTTTTAAATTATAGGTTCCTTTTATGATGCTTTCAAATTGAGGTAATAAAGAGCAATTTTATGGGCAGAAAATTGAATTTTTTTCCTGATTTCTGTCATCGCAGTGGAAGCATTATGTATGTGAACTCAGGTTAGATGCTGAAGTAATTTCACCCATAAAAATTACTTGGTTCAAACTCATTTCCCAATTTGTAATAATATCCATGTACTTTGTTTCCTTTTACAGTGCATTCAAAGCCTGTCATCCTAAAATCAAAAGCTTTTATTTTGCTGCTGAACATCTTGATGATATGAACAGGTAATATGTTACTTACATTTTGAAGCACTTAGAGACAGGACTAGAATTCTACAGTAATGCCTAGAGAATAATGTCACCGAAGTTTCTAGATCAATCACTTTAAAGCAAAATGGACTGGCCTGTTACTTCATGTAGATATATCAGATTTTAGAGAATACATGTTCTAAACCTCAAATATACACAGTAAAGTTAATTTTGAAATATAATGATAAGCATGGTGGCCTTTGACACATTGAACAAGTTGCCACTTTTAGGAGTTCAGGGCTCATGGATCCAACCTTCACCAGCTACAGCTATTGCAGGCATTTGGAGAGTACACCAGTGGATAAAATAACTCTCACAGTCTGGCTGGCCCTCTTTCTGTTTCCCTTTCCTTCTCTCTCCCATCCATTTTCCCTCCCAAATTAAAATGATTAAAAATTGTTTAAAGAGTAAATGCCATGTAGAATGACAATTACATTCATTATTTGTCAATTACAAAAAAAAAATGATGCCAGAATGCATATATAAGTTCCCCAAAAAATTACCAAAAAAACCATTATAATTTTTTTTTATTTCCTGGTTTTTTTTCTTTTAAAAGATTTATTATTTTTATTGGAAAGTCAGATTTTCAGAGAGAAGGAGAGACAGAGCTATCCATTCTCTGGTTTACTCCCCAAAAGGCCAAAATGGGCAAAGCTGAGCCAATCCAAAGCCAGGTTCTTCCAGGTCTCCCACATGGGTGCAGGGTCCCAAGGCTTTGGGCTGTCCTCTGCTGGTTTCCCAGGCCACAAGCAGAGAGCTGAATCAGAAGTGAAGCAGCCAGAACACGAATCGGTGCTCACATAGGATGCTGGCCCCTGGAGGTGGAGGATTAGTCAGTTGAGCCAAAGCATAGGCCCAAAAATATGTTTTAAAATGTATTCCCAAATGATAGAGAAAGGTGCCCACAGAAAATCTGGGGTTTTCAAGTGCTGTGTGTTTTACACAGAACATTCATCTCAATAATTAATGCCTAAGCAAAGTTAAAATTGCTTTCTATCACCTTCCATCTACCACTAGTTAAGACCGTACCACACTTCAACTAATTACTAGGCTCCGTAGTTATTTGGTGGCTCAGGAAAACCCTCTGTGAATATGTATGTGTATGTTTGTGTGTGTGTGTTTTCCTTCATCATTTACCACATTGTACTTCATTTTTCTGCTTTAACATTTTTAGCTTTATTCTTGCTTCCTTTTCCTTTGTTTTTCCCATTTCTGTTTTCTAGAATTTTACAAGCTGGCTGTAAGACTCACAGATTTCACACTAATACGTTTGACAACCAATGCACATTTATATTCATTCATATGTGTGTATGTATAAAACCAACCTAAAATTAGAGAGAAGCACCATAGTGGTCACAAGTGTGGACCTGAGAACCAGACTGTCTGATCGCAGCTCTACCACTTACTAGCTGTGTAATTTTGATGAAGAACTTGACCCTGCTATGTCTGTTATTGTACAGTCTGTACAGTAGATGGGTGGTGATAATATCCCAAACAGGCCTGGCACGGCAGCCTAGTGGGTAAAGCACTCACCTGGCATGCCCCGGGATCCCATAGGGTGCCGGTTTGTGTTCTGGCTGTTCCACTTCCCATCCAGCTCCCTGCCTGTGGCCTGGGAAAGCAGTAGAGAACAACCCAAAGCCTTGGGACCCTGCACCCATGTGGGAGACCTGGAAGAGGCTCCTGGCTACAAGTTGGATCAGCTCTGGGCATTGCAGCCACTTGAGGAGTGAACCACATGAAAGATCTTTCTCTCTGTCACTCCTTTTCTCTGTGAATCTGACTTTCCAATAAAAATAAATAAATTTTAAAAATAATAATCAAAGTAAAAAATAACCATCCCAATCCCAGCTCTATCACTTATTAGCTATATAACCCTGAATACAAAACTTGAACTTTCTATGCTAGTTTATTGGCCCTTTTGTAAGTGTTCAGTGTCAGGATACTCATTTTGTTTTACTCCCTTGTAACTTCTCTTATGTTTCAAAAAAATTTTTCCAGATAAAACCATAGTTGAATAAATGTGTTTACACACTAAACATTAATGTGCTTTTATAAATAATCATCTTTGCTTTTCTCAGGGAAGCATATAAATACAAAGGAACATCAAAGAAAGATGTTGAGAATACTTAAATCTTGTATTATTAATAAGGGGACTGAGCCTTTCGTATAGTTTCCATCATCTTCTCTATTTATATAATTTCTAATGCTTAAAATTTTACGTTTGGCATTCGTGTTTGGAGAGTTTTTTGTTTTCAATCAAAATGAAAATGTTTACTCACATGTACTTGGCAGGCATATGTGATACTTTGTTTTGTATTTAATGGTTTTCTAATTCTGCTATTCTGATTACTCCATATCTAGTTTACTACATTAGTCTCATTATTCTTGAAGTAAGTAGTAAGAGTTTTTGTCAGAATCAAACTGAATATCAGTAACATGTATCAGCATATATATATCTTATAAGTAGATACTCTGGAAACTACTTCTGTTAAGATAATAATTCATTACACATGCTAGCTGGAATATTTTTACATTTAGAAATTACCTGCTTAAAATGCATTCTGAGACCTATTTATGTATATGAAAGGAGTGACCTATAGAGGGAGAGAGAAATTTCCATCTACTAGCTCACTCCTCAAATGACTACAATAGCCAGAGTTGGACCAGGACAAAACCAGCAGCTGGACACCTCATCCAGATGTGTCATGTGGGTGACAGGGTCCCAATTACTTGCAACATCATCTGCTGCCTTCCAGTGTCAATAACAGAGAGCTGAATCGGGAGCAGATCAGCCAGGACCTAAACTGCAGCTGTGTCAAGTGGTGACTTAACCATTGCTCCATAAAGCCTACCACTAAAAATGCATTTTTATGAACCATATTCCCTTCTTTGCCCCCATTTCACATCCCTTATTAGGAAAAGCTTCAAACTGATGTTAACTCATTGCTCTTCTGTAATATTTTGATGGGTATATTTGGTTCCAGATAACACATAAAAACCTGAAACAAACGCACGTGGCTCATCTTATTCATTTTTTTTTACACAATGGATCTTATAAAAAAATGTTATGTCTGCATCATATATTTAAAGGACTGTTTTATGTAATACATGCTATGCTGTGCTAGAATTTTCAGAATTAAATTGACCTGAAATACTGGAATGTTCTTTAATAAGAATTTTAATTATTTTGGCTTTGCTTTCCCGTTTTTATGATCTTATTCTTAATATATGCTTTCAGTAGGCAGATCTTTGTAAAAATGACTTGTCAGTAGACATGGGAAGGAGTCAGTGGTAAAAATATTCACAGATTAGTGGTGAGGAGAAACACCCACCTATAGCCTTATCCAGTTAGCTTATTGTTGTATAATAGCAAAAAGATTTGGGTTTTGATTTCTTCTGGATGTAGAAGAAAAAGCTTGTACCTAGTTTTTCAAAAGGTGAAATATTCATAACATAATTAATGTATTTTTTATTTCATATATTTTAATTTTTAGATATACTTTTAATGGAAATAATTCATGGTACAGAAAAATATGTTTTTACTTTCCATACATACTAAAACACTGCTGAAAGTGACAGGACCTGATAATTTTAGTTAAAATGTAATACTTTAATTTTCTGGGCTCAGCACAATGGCCTAGTGGCTAAGCCCTCGCCTCACAAGTGCCAGGATCCCATATGGACACCTGTTCATATCCTGGCTGCTCCACTTCCCATCCAGCTCCCTGCTTGTGGCCTGGGAAGACAATAGAGGATGAGCCAAAGCCTTGGGACCCTGCACCCATGTGGGAAACTCAGAGGAGGCTCCTGTCTCCTGGCTTTGGATCAGCTCAGTTCTAGCCACTGTGGACACCTGGGGAGTGAATCAGCAAAGGGAAGATCTTTCTCTCTGTCTCTCCTCTCTCTTTAAATCTGTCTTTCCAATAAAAAAAAAATTTTAACATTTTAATTTTCTTTTATAAAATCAGAGTACATTATAGATACACATAAACAGATATATTCATATGCCTAATCGTATATGTATATATTCGTATAAATGCTTGCATATAGAATATTTAAATACCACATTCTATTTTTGAGCAGCTAAAGATATGGTTGTGAGGTCATTTGCAAGAACATTTTTTGACCACCTGACTTGCAAGCATCTCTTACCTCAGAAATGAACACGGAAACATTGAAAAAAATGGGTTTTCTGGTCACTCTGAAGTCTCTACGTAGAAAACAAAACATTTCTAAAGGATTGATCTTTATTTATGAATTTGTTACATTCTTTTTTTTTTTTTTTTTTAAGATTAAACCTCTTCCGGGTCTCCCACGCGCTGGGCCCTATAGTTATAATTCTATATAAATCTAGACATTGCTATAGAATGTCCACCTTGCCTGTATTTTTTTTTGTTTTAAAGCATTGTGGGTAAAATAATGTACAGCTAATATAAAAGGAATTGCTCAACACAATATTGAAAAAGGTCTAGACTTAAAACCTTATCCTTGGCCCCGGCGGCGTGGCCTAGCGGCTAAAGTCCTCGCCTTGAAAGCCCCGGGATCCCGTATGGGCGTCAGTTCTAATCCCGGCAGCTCCACTTCCCATCCAGCTCCCTGCTTGTGGCCTGGGAAAGCAGTCGAGGACGGCCCAAAGCCTTGGGACCCTGCACCCGCGTGGGAGACCCGGAAGAGGTTCCAGGTTCCCGGCTTCGGATCAGCACAGCACCGGCCCGTTGCGGCTCACTTGGGGAGTGAATCATCGGATGGAAGATCTTCCTCTCTATCTCTCCTCCTCTGTGTATATCTGGCTGTAATAAAATGAATAAATCTTTAAAAAAATTAAAAAAAAACCCCTTATCCTTGGCCACCTTACCTAAAATAGCCCCCCTGGCTTTTATTCCTGTCATCTTTAACATTCAAATCTTTTACCTTTCTTGCTTTTTTTTTAAAGATTTATTTATTTTTATTGGAAAGGCAGATATACAGAGAGGAGGAGAGACAGAGGAAGATCTTCCATCTGCTGGTTCACTCCCCAAGTGACCACAACGGCTGGAGCTGAGCCAATCTGAAGCCAGGAGCCAGGAGCTCTTCCAAGTCTCCCACGCGATTGCAGGGTTCCAAAGCTTTGGGCCGTCCTCAACTGCTTTCCCAGGCCACCAGCAGGGAGCTGGATGGGAAGCAGGGCCGCCGGGATTAGAACACGTGACCATATGGGATCCTGGCGCGTGCAAGACGAGGACTTTAACCACTATGCTATCATGCCGGACCCGCTTGCTTATTTTTTAATAGCGTTTTCCACTACATCATGTAATATGGCTATTTATTATCTTTCTGCTTTGTAAGATATGGGCATATGGGCATGTTGAAGGCAAACACTTTATCTGTGTCCCCAATTCCTGGAATGGTACCTGGCACCTATGGATTCTAAGGAAATATTTCTTGACTCAGCAAATACATAAGTATCTGCTTTTATAATTGTCCACGAATACTAAATCACAAAGAGCAATAAGTCTGTCAGTAAGCATCTTCTAGCTAGAAAATTTGTTACTAGAAGCAGCAACAGATATGTAGTATTAGCCGTGTAGTGTTATATTCAGTGGCCTGAATATATCCATAAACTTTCTAAAGCAGTCTTATTATGAACAGAATTTTTTTTTCCTAATAATGGTTAATCATTTGTCTTGCAATACTTGACAGTTACAGAGTTCATTGAAGGTATGTAGTGTATCACTCATTCCTATGTTCTGGAAGCATGTCATTTTTCATCACATACCAAGTACTTAATAAATGTTATTAAAGGAAAAAATTTGGAAAGCCCCTTTTCAGTTTCTTGGCTAAGCCCATAAGGAAATTTTTGCGCTTTAGACTCCTGAGAAAATGAAATGTCAGTGATTTTTTGTAGTGATAGATGTAAGCCACTAAAAGAAAATGCAATAATAAATGTCCTTATCCCAGAAAAGTAGCATTGGTCTAGATTTTAGCATTAGTCTAGATTTTATTATTAGAGACATCCTCAAAGCTTATTTGTCATGAAGTTGACTTATTTGTTATAATTGATAATTTTCAGAAGGATGTATGTTTGTTTTCTTTACTTGCCTAACTTGCTTCAAGTGATAGTTACTTAGTGGGGTTTATCAAAGTAAAACTGAATTGTAAATGACTTATTCCTAAAATTCAAGTTTAAATTTCTGTAGGTGAGATTTTGGTGTGTTGGAAATGCAAGTTTCCTCTGTTTTCAAGATATGTTAAGTGATACAGGGTTGATTCCTTTTGGCATAAATGGTGAAATAAATGAGTCATTTAAAAGAATGCCATCTTCCAATTGGCAAGAGAATTGATATTAGGAGAAAAAAATCTTAAACAAAAGTATTTCCTAACAATATATCTAGACCACATTATTCTACAATATTATATCAGTTATACTAGCAATACCAAACTTGCCCAAGCTAGTTCGGTGTGAAAAAAAAAAAGCAGGAATATTTGGAATATTTCTATTATTGGAGCAATAGAATTATTTGGTTTTGGTCGTGTTAAAGTTGTTTATTACAGTTGTTATGCTTCATTGAAAACACCATATGTCAATAATAGCAAGGAGTATATCCTATATGTAGGATTATTCCATGTACTTTGACACCTTAAAACAAATACCCACCAAAAGTAAATAATGAAAAACTAATTTTCAGTGTTAGTGATTTTCATCCTTTTATTTTTTTCCAGATGGCTTAACAGAATTAATATGCTGACTGCAGGGTATGCAGAAAGAGAGAGGATTAAGCAAGAACAAGGTAAAGGAATAGTTTTTGATTTTTTTTTTTTTTTTTTTTTTTGCCATTATGTTGTGCAGTGATTCACTTCTATCTCTCCTGGGAACTTTGAATCTATACCACAGCATCTGCTAAGTAACACTGGGTAAATGAAACAATTTTTCAAAATATATATATATTTTTAAATTGATTGCATTGCATTATGTGACACAGCTTTATAGGCACTGGGATTCCCCCAACCCCCCCCAAGGTGGATTCCTCCACCTTGTTGCATTACCACAGTTCAAATTCAGTTGAGATTCTTTCATTGCAAGCATCTACCAAGCATAAAATCCAGCATCTTATTGTCCAGATAAGTTCAACGGTTTCTTGGGGAGACCATCTCTGGTCTGAAGGTAGAGCCGGCAGAGTATCATCCCAATCAATTAAAAGCCCTGACATTACATCAATAACAATTTATAACATTATGGAATTAATTGACATGGTATTGAGTAACCAATATGTTAAAAGAGAAAAAAAAAGAATGCAAGTTCTGAACCACATCCTGTGACTTCTACATTGACATTTCAATTATTAGTTTATATACAACTGGGTTCTATACACCTTAAAATGGCTATAGATTACTATTCAGCTGTCTCATGTCTATTTTCATTTTAGTATTTAGCGGTTTATAGCATTGAAGCATGATTTTGCTGAACCTGGCTGTTTTTCGGGTAGTCTAACTCTATAACTCTAACAAGACATATGTCAACAGTTTCGGTGAACAGTTTTAGGAGGGGTGTGCAGAGAAATCTTCAATACCCCAGTGAGGAGTAACTAATCTTTGTGTCCCACCCAGTGAGTTATAAGTGCATCCCCGCTGATCGTTTCCTGTCTAAGCTTTCCTTGTTGTTCTCTGTCTATCTATTCTAGGTTTGTTTGTTTGTTTGTTTGTTTGGAGGGGTTTCTGGAGCGATCCTTATGGTCATTGCAGGAGAGGGTGGGGACCCAAAGTCGGAACCAGACAAGGACCAGAGAAAGCTCCTCTCCCTAGTCCCGAAGGAAGTTTACTGTTCTTTTGTTTCTGCAGACCACTCAGTGCTCCTGGTTGTTGTTCCGATGACCTTGGATCCTGCAAGGCAGGATTTGGGCTTCTTCCATCCCATGTGGTAGACCCAGATGAGGGTGGGTGACCTCAGAGTTCTCAGCCTCCGAGGGCACTCCAATTCCCCGTGGTCTCCTTGGCTGTTGGGATGTAGTCCTTGGTGCTAGTACTGATAGTCCTTGGTGAGGATCTGGGAGTCTTCAGGGTTGGGATACAAGCCTCCTCCTAGAGACTGGGTAATTGAAACAATTAAGAACTGAACTGTTAAGTCTTTGGAGTACCTAATCTAGAGTTCCTTCCTGTTTGTTGTCCTGTTCTTCCATCTAGTTTCTATGGGAAACCAAATCTAAAAATTAAAAAGCCTGTAGTAGCTCCTATGTATTGACCCAAGTCCAAGTTCTTGTCAGTGAACTGGACTATTTATTACTATTTATCAGGGCTTTTTTTTTTCTTTTAGACATCTGACTTCTTATACAAAAAAATCAGAGGAATCATCTTTTCTTTCATAAATTATTTCATTTTGTTATATTCTTCAGCTATATTACTGTATAACTCTGTGATCTTATGCACTTTGCCTTTGTATGACCTCATATTTTTGAAAGACAGTATCATGATGCAGAATTAAAATCATGATGCAGAATTGAAACTTTAAGAATAAAAGCTACAGTCATTATTCTGAGCCGAATTTACATTTCTTAAAGGATATTTAAGAAGCATAAGTAGTTTTTTGAAATTGCTAGAGATGTCATAAAGATAAAATAACACAGATTTATGTACAAACACAAACCTCTTTGTAGTGAGACCTCAGTGAACATAGCTATTTTGTTCAAGTGGAGATTTAAAAAACCTTTTGTTTCCTTTAAAGACTTAGAGTAGGGCCCGGCGGCGTGGCCTAGCAGCTAAAGTCCTCGCCTTGAAAGCCCCGGGATCCCATATGGGCGCCGGTTCTAATCCCGGCAGCTCCACTTCCCATCCAGCTCCCTGCTTGTGGCCTGGGAAAGCAGTTGAGGACAGCCCAATGCTTTGGGACACTGCACCCGCGTGGGAGACCCGGAAGAGGTTCCAGGTTCCCGGCATCGGATCGGCGCGCACCGGCCCGTTGCGGCTCACTTGGGGAGTGAATCATCGGACGGAAGATCTTCCTCTCTGTCTCTCCTCCTCTCTGTATATCTGGCTGTAATAAAATGAATAAATCTTTAAAAAAAAAAAAAAAAAAAAAAAGACTTAGAGTAAAATCTCAATCAAAACTTTTTAAAACATCTAAAAATTAAGGTTATACTATCTAAAGAAGAGAGCTAGATCCCAACACCAATATGTCAGCAAGTGTTTAAGGCAGTGACCATTTAACTTTTCCAATGAAGAGAGAGCTAAAGAATGTTTGGACCTCTGCCAGCCATGTGGTCTCAGTCACAGCTACTCAACTCTACTGGAAAAGCAGCCAAGACACTTGAATGGGTGTGGCTATGTCCTAATACAGATTTATTTATGAACACTGAGAGTTGAATTTCTGATTTTCCATACTTATGGAAAGACTCCTCTTCATGTTTTTAGCCATTTGAAATGCAAAAAGCATTCTTAGTAGTCCACAGGCTATGTAAAAGCAGGCATAGGCTGCATTTGAACTGTAGACCAGGTTTACCAACACTTGGTTTGGGTTATTACATGAGGAAATGATGATTAAATGGGTTGGTGTGGGGTTAGGAGATGATAGGATGTTATCATATGACTGTGGAGCTCTAAAGGCATAATTGACGTTACATAGGAAAAATTAAAGATTAATCTAAAAACAAACTAGTACTGTGTTTGTGTGGTATACAATTTATGACAAAAATCCTGAATGGATACCAAAAAAATAAGCTTGAGGAGGAAACAGCATTCATAAGAAAATGTGTCCTGAAGAAAGTAGTTAGTGAGCTTCATGTAAAGTGGAGAAAGAAGATATAATACTGAGTGTTTCTGTAGCAAGCTCTTAACTAGTAATCTAATTACATAAAGATGAGTTCGGTACTCATTATGCCAAACATTACACTATGTTCTGATATAAAAGATATTCTTAATGTAATATATAAAATTGAATGTAAAAAATTGTAAATACATTTCCATGAAGATGAGACTGGAGAAGTGAAATGAACAAAAGGTTTATGTTAACTGTTTCCTAGACTGATCTTGCAGGATGGGAAGGGTGCAGACTCAAGAAAGTAATACGCTCCGAGGAGTCAGAGTGACATGGATACTTCCCCAAATAATATGGGAACTATCTCTATCAAAGCATTGTACGTAGACAGAACCCAGCCCAGTGTGAAACTAGAGTTAGGACGTTTGATAATGGTTCAAAGTGTATTCCTCACTGCCATGTCTCAATAAGTAGTCCAACATTTGTGATAATGTTTCTTTTCCAATTTCCTTCAAAGCACATAAAACAGTTCTTTAAAAAGTGCTTTTTCTGATTTTGAAAAAATGTAACACAAGTGTGAGTTGTGTACTGAGAGGAAAATAAATCTTTGAAAAAGTCAATTGCTGTAAACAAGAAAGCATGCATTTTTAGGCTTAGCTTCTGAATTGTGTCACTAGGCATTGCTTTGAAGCTGAGCCTGGTCTTGATTTTAGGAAATCTCCTTTGTACTCTGTATTACCTAAATTTCATTATGAATGAGAGACCTACTATGTTACATTGAACATGTAGGTTCAAAAAGTATTTATTGTGTCAATTCGTGCTGCCTTAGTCTTTCATGTGAATATGTATTGTAGCACTTGTTGGGGTGTAATTGAAAACCGTAGTTTCTCTTGCTAATGGAATGTAACTAGAGCTACATGTATTCCCATGGAATTTGACTGCTCCTCAGGCATTTTCACATAACTCAAAAACATATTAGACTTCATACCTTCTGCATCATTGAGTCTCATAATAGTTGATAAAAGATTATTAGATGCACATGTCTACATGGCACTGTTGTACAGTTATTTGACAGCTCTTGAGTATCATTCCCAATATGACAGTTTAGTTTTTACAAAATACAACTCTTTGAGAATTGGCAGTCTGCAGATGCAAAGGAATGACTGCCAAACACTGTTTACATTTAAAGACCCAATAAGTTTAGAATTGACTTTAATAAAAGTTTAGTGAGTTGCTGTCTTTAATTACAGAAGTTTGAAGGATGTAGTTTTCTTTCAGTATCTGTTGTTATGCCAACAGAAACTAGGGTTACATTAAATTTGGCCAAGATAATGCTTTATTAGTTATCTTCTAAACACATTCCTCTTGTTTCCTAGATTCAAGTCAGACATCATGCATTATTTTCAATCGCATATAAGATCTTTGTAAATCTCTAATCACAGAGCAAATGAAATACATTATATTTAATGGAAATACATGGTATCTAAATGAAAAAGTTAGCTTCAAATTACTCTTTTGTATCAGCATGAGAAAGTAAAGTGGACGTTTCCTCTTCTGAGCATTGTTTATTCTTGACTATATACGAAATTGTGTAGTATTGTAAAAAAAACATTAAATGTATTCATTTGGTACTAAATATAAAACTAAAAGAAACAACTTTCTCTCAGAAGAAAAATCAGACTACTTTGAGCCTATAGGCAGCAGTGTGCCTTCAATCTTCCACATGAATCTAAAAAATCCCAACTAATTTTGTGTTGCCTCTTCTGTGGCAATGTGTTCTCAAAGACACATGGAGTAGATTAAGAGCAGAGTTTTGGGTTTTTTATGCATTTTTTATCTTATTTTATTTTTAAAATTTTTAATGATCTTTACATACTTGATTACGGCGTAAAGGGTCAAGGGCTATAGGAAAGTGGGTAAGACCATTGTTTCCACATTTTCTTTTTTCCTTTCTGTATCTAGGGGAAGGGGAAAGATAAAAAGAAGAGCAGAGTTAATTTGCAAAGTGATATGACAATCTTTTTTTTTTTAAATGAAAGGTGTTTTTTTTTTTTTTTTTTTTTTTTGATTTATTTTATTTTTATTACAAAGTCAGATATACTGAGAGGAGGAGAGATAGAGAGGAAGTGGAGCTGCCGGGATTAGAACCAGCGGCCATATGGGATCAAGGCGAGGACCTTAGCCACTAGGCCACGCTGCCAAGCCCATGCCAGTCTTTTCTTATGCAGCCAATAAAATTGCAGGTTGAGATTGTCTTTATTTTTTTTTTAAACAATTTTTTTTTTCATTTTGTTACAGCCAGATATACACAGAGGAGGAGAGACAGAGAGGAAGATCTTCCGTCCGATGATTCACTCCCCAAGTGAGCCGCAACGGACCGGTGCACACCGATCCAGTGCCGGGAACCTGGAACCTCTTCTAGGTCTCCCACGCGGGTGCAGGGTCCCAAAGCTTTGGGCCGTCCTCGACTGCTTTCCCAGGCCACAAGCAGGGAGCTGGATGGGAAGTGGAGCTGCTGGGATTAGAACCGGCGCCCATATGGGATCCCGGGGCTTTCAAGGCGAGGACTTTAGCTGCTAGGCCACGCCGCTGGGCCCGAGAATGTCTTTAATAAGCTAAGGATTATAAGACATAAAACAATGGATTGTATGTCTTCCTAAGTTGGTTCTTAGGGGAGCAGGACAGTAGAGAGAACTCCTAAAACGTCGCTGGTAAAGACAGCTATGGAACCCTTGATAAACTGCTGACCATTTGCTTCTCAGTGTGCTAATAAGGACAATTTTTGAAGTGCTAATTCTTGCAGACCTTAAGGAAGGATTCAGTGTGGATTCCATGTTTTCTAGAAGTAGAGGAGGGATAAAGGGCTGAGGATGGTCTTGGCAAGTTTCTGCTGTAAGAGACTGTTTAGTCCCTTCACCTCTAGCAGTGACTTCCTAATAGCACTTCAAGTTCTCACCAGCCGAGATGTCAGGGCTCCAGATTCCATTTTTTCATCATTGAAACTTACGGCAGGGAACAACTGATATCTGCAGCTAGGAACACAAAGCATTTATCATCTATGTGATTTGGGTCAGACTGTCCTGCATGAAACCTAAAAATACACTGAATAGGATAAGCAGTCCTAGTATTTATTGAGTCCTTCCAAGTTGCAAGGCACTTGAATATATGTTCTTTATTTAGTGCACCTATGCTTATGACTCTGAAAGGTGGTTAGTGTTAGCCCACTTTTACAGGTAATAACATAACACAAACTCAGAAAAGCTAAGTAACCACCTCAAGATTTAGGAGGATGGTAAGTGGTCTAGCCAAGAAGTGAACTCAAACCTGGCTCAGTGTATAGTTCAAATGGTTTTATCAGCACTTTATGGATACATTTTTTGGGCAACTATGTTAGTTATAATAGAATGAAGACGTAGTATCCTGGCTGTCACTGGCATGATCCAATGGGGAAACTGATAGCCTATTTAAATTAAGTAGTACTTGCTTATCTTTTATTCAGAAGATGTAATTAAAATATGAACAGAAATCTTAGAGGCCTTCTGTTTTGAGACCTTAATCTAATTGAAAATTTATTTTATTCTTTATCTACATTATGAAAAATTTTATTTTTACATTAGCCGGAGTTAGAGCATGAAGTAGATTAAATGGTCAGTATACTTCATGACAAAACCTCCTCTGTTTTAAAAAAAAAGAGACTCAAGAACTTCATTTTCATATCTTGACAACAAGGGAGTATTTTTTTAGTTCATACCAGAGCTGTATTACTTCTGTTCAGCATATAATAATTTCTCAACAAATTATAGCTATACTTATTATCAGTAGTGTTTATTTTTACCACAAGAAAAATATTTTAAAATATTACATTATGAGGGTCTGGCATGGCAGCCTAGTGGTTAAAGTCCTCGCCTTGCAGCTGCTGGGATCTGATATGGACATCTGTTAATGTCCCGGATGCTCCACTTCCCATCCAGCTCCCTGCTTGTGAGTTGGGAAAGCAGTCTAGGACGTACAAAGCCTGGGAAACCTACACCCCCTTGGGAGACCCAGAAGAAGCTCCTGACTCCTGGCTTCACATCACCTCAGCTCTGGTCTTTGCAGCCACTTAGGGGAATGAACCAGCAGATGGAGGATCTTTCTCTGTGAATCTCCTTCTTTCTGTAAATCTGCCTTTCCAATAAAAATAAATAACTCTTTAAAAAATTATACTATGAGAATTCTTGAAGAGGGGTTTCTGTAAATATATGTGATATAATTTTTCACCTAAATCTGAGTAGTAAATCTTGTGTTGATTGTTTTACCTTTTCTCAACTTATATTGGTATGAGTACTACTTCTGTTCTTGACTTTTGTAAATCATACAAAAAATTAACCTAAAGAAAACAAACTGGTTGGAGATTGTTGAAATAGATTCTGATTACCAGTCTTTTTTTTTTTTTTTTTTTTTTTTTTTTTTGCTGTATTTGACTTCATTCTAGCAATGTATCTCTCAAAGTTCTTCCCCCTCCCTCTTGCATGAGGTCTGTCAAGGTACCTTTTCTAGTGGCTTGTAGTTTCCGTCCTTTCGAGTAACTCTGGAAGTTTAGAACTTGCAGCCCACAGTAGCAGATTTGCCCTTTTGCATTTGGAAGATTCAAGATTTGCCATGTGTTTCCAAACGGAGGTGGGAGTTTGTTGTTACTGAGACTCATGTCAGCACGACTCTGGAAATAGTGATTGTTAGATAATCACTGGATTTAAGCCAGAAAAGAGAATTGAGAACATTAATTTTGGAGCTTTTATATTTGTAGAGATATACAGTGATGTATGTCTTACTTTTCTTTGAGTAGTCACCTTTGAGACTGTGTGATACACTTTTAAGAAGGGTCCTGTGATGCCAGTTATTAATTAAACCTTCAGAATAATTTCATCTGGGATCTTAAAGTACCCTAATCCTGATAGGGCATATATAGCGTGGTTTGGTTAATTCCTTAAAACTGTGGCTGCCTGTAACCACTTGCTTTAAAACAAAATTTGAAGTAGAATCAATAATGATATTCTTCCAAACCCCACTGAAACTAAAAATTAATGGGCTCTGTGGTATGCAGGCACTGGGGAGCTTCATGTAGTGATGGAATTCAAATTTCCTTTTGTTAGTAGTAGTTTGTGTTCCTCAAAATATGGCTATAAGTATCAGATGGGATGTTGATGTTTCCATGTGTTTCAGATTACTGGAGTGAGAGTGACAAGGAAGAAGCAGATACTCCATCAACACCAAAACAAGACAGCCCTCCACCCCCCTATGATACATACCCACGGCCTCCCTCTGTGAGTATTAACAGATATGTCACAAAATTAAACAACCTGAAATATCCATTTGTATGTTCAAAAAAAAGACTATGTAGCAGATTACATGTCAAATCTCAAGTTTAAGGGAAAAGATAATTGGGGCCTTCAAATCAGTAGACAACATGTATAAATATACGAAGAATACTAAACAGGAGAAACTGTCATCACGGATTCCAGATAGAATAATAATCTGACCGGTTTTATTAGCAAACTAGACTGAGTAGCCTTCATAAAGATATCAACAGTGTATATTTACATGGTGCTCCAGACTTCTTAAACCCATGTTAAATGACCCGGTATATGTAGAGTGTGGTTCATCTTTTAATAGACTAAACCACTGTCCTGGTTTGCTTGGGACTACCTCATTTTCCATCAGAATTACCAGGAGTGTCTCAGTGACATCTCACTTTGAGATACTATGTTCTGTGAGTATATTGTCATAAGAAGTAATTCTGCTCAACTTGGGACTGAGTCTTTCCCATAGCACATAGAAGCTGAATTAAGGTGACAGCAATAGCCGACCTAACTCATTCTTAAATTCCCTCTTTCTATAAAACATTAAGAGCTGAATAACTCAGATCAGAAAGGTAAACTGAAGCTTCACCAAATGGCTGTTGAAACATTGGAACATTGTTTTCAAAAAGGAGGCTGTTCATATTATTATCAACATGCAGGAAATTAACTGCCTGGCCACATAAGATGCCAAGTAACTTCCCCTCCCCTCCTTTACTGGGACAGGTGGCATACACCTCCACTTCAGGAAGACTTGTCCCGGCCACAACCACAGCCCCAGTTTGTAATGATCATATTTCACAAATATGGCTCCTCTTACCAGAAATGCATCTGGGCCAGTCTGTTACTCCAACAGCAGCTGGAGTAAGGCTTGTCAAGCTAAGGGTTACTGCAAGTATTTTGCAGCATTCACTTTGATGCCTTTGTCTCCATTATGCTTATACTTGCAAGCTTTAAATTCTGGGAACAAAAATATTCCATTTTTCTTTTGTGCTTACAAGCCCTTCAGTGGTCACACTATGTCCAAATGCTAATTCCCAACAAAGTGTAATCTTACCCTGCCTAGATTCCTAACCCTCCAGAAATGCCACAAAATGAACAAGGCCCCAAAGCACCTTGTCAGTGGCACCCAAAAGAGCCACTTAGCATGAAGGTGCAGGGTTGTGTTTATAGGGAACTTGTAATTATAAGCAACAGACCCTCCTTATTGTCATCCCCAAGCTTTCTGATATCAAGACACATGAATCTGGGAATAGTGCTTATTCAGAATTTCAAAGTATGTAGAGATTTTAAAGCTTTGGATTTTTCTCTTGCTGAACATTTTTTTCCTAAACATTAAGATGTTGTCATACTGTAAATGAAAAGTATTTGCATATCAAAGTGCCAGTGAAATCTGCTATCCCTGCATCTCGATACAACGATGTCTCTGTCTCTTAAACTGTTTTCTGGGTCTAACTGTGAGCCATCTTCAGACTTGCCTCATTGTTTGTGTAGACACTGATTACAGACTTCCTTCCACAGATGAGTTGTGCCAGTCCTTACGTGGAAGCGAAACACAGCCGACTTTCCTCCACAGAGACTTCTCAGTCTCAGTCTTCCCATGAGGAGTTTCGCCAGGAAGTAACTAGCAGCAGTGCAGTGTCCCCCATTCGCAAGACCGCCAGTCAGCGCCGCTCCTGGCAGGATCTAATTGAGACGCCACTGACAAGTTCAGGCTTACACTATCTTCAGACTCTTCCTCTGGAGGATTCTGTCTTCTCTGACTCTGCGGCCATCTCCCCAGAACACAGGCGGCAGTCCACTCTTCCAACTCAGAAGTGCCACCTGCAGGATCACTATGGGCCATACCCCTTAGCCGAGAGTGAGAGGATGCAAGTGCTAAATGGAAATGGGGGCAAGCCTCGAAGTTTTACTCTGCCTCGAGATAGCGGGTTCAACCACTGCTGTCTGAATGCTCCAGTTAGTGCCTGTGACCCACAGGATGATGTGCAACCCCCAGAAGTAGAGGAAGAAGAGGAAGAGGAGGATGAGGAGGAAGAAGAGGAGGAAGGGGAGGCAGCAGGTGAAAACATAGGAGAAAAAAGTAAGTATGTTTATGGAGATTCTTAGCCTGTGTGTACAAAGTCCTAGCCTTTTAAAGCTTTTTGATTCATTTTTGTTAAAATAATAGTCTTACTGCCTAAGAAATTCAGTCTCCCTTGGTGTCCTACTTTCAATAATGTGGCAAAAAAAAAAAAAAAAATGATGAGTAATGAAGTTAATGGCCCAGGACACCCACAGCTAGAGCAAATATTTTTTTTTCTCCAACTACCTAGTTGCCTTTTAAACTTAGTGGTATTTGTTTCTTTTTCATCTTTCTCTTACCCACTTTTCTTCTCACATTCATACATCATCTCGTTGTTCCACAGTGGTTGCCCCAAGTTTGTGCTAATTAACCATAAATGCTACTGGCAGGGTATTTAATAGAGCCTTGGTTGAGTAAGTGAATGCACACGCCCTAACCTACCCATATATAGATTTTTCCACTGTCAGAATATTTGGAGGAAAGAATCCAACATGACAAATTTTCGAAGGAGGGATTTCACATAGCATTTCTGTCAACTCTAAGTAAGTGAACTTGCTCTTAGAAGTCAATTTGCCAAAAGCATCCTTCTCCTTTCTTGGTATGTATGTTGATTACAAAAGTCAATTTACTGGAATCAAGTTTTAAGCGAGACCAATCAGTTAAGTAGTCTTCCACCTTTTTGACATTAAGAATTTATTTACTGGTTATCAGGTTCTTTATTCAGCATATTATACTAAGCATCTGTTCATAACTAGTAAAATACACCAGCCCAAGTAAGTTTAAGGAAAAGGCGGTAATTCATTTATGTACTTAGAAAGAAATGTAGGTTTGGCTCTAATTCTGAAACATAAAAGGCAAAAGAAAAAAGTAGCATTGATGAAATAGTATGAACTCTTCAGTCAAAATGTAGTCAAAGTCAATTAGCATAGCTAACTTGAGCCAGCAATGAAGCCACACTTGCTGGTTTTGGTCCTTATGTCAGGGATGGGGAACCTCCAGTGAATGGAACATGTAAGAACCACTAAAACATTTGATCTGATCCTGCCAAGGCAACTGAAGGCTGGACTCAAAATGCAACAAATCTGTATAGTCAGGTTACTTTTAAATTGTTAATTCTGTATGCCCTGTGAATAATGTTATAAATACCCGAAATGGCCCTTGACAGAAAGAAAAGGTTGTCTAGCCCTGCCATGGCACTAGACTTCACTTTTTAAAGAATACGGAGAGAATGTACTCTTCAGCCTGTTTTGCAAGTTTACAGGACTTCATTATAGAATCTGTGACTGTAAATTCTTCATTGCTACTGGAAAAACAACTCAACTCACATGTTAGAAAGTGGTTAGGAACCTAGGGTCAGTGTGAATCTGGCTCTTTTAAACTGAAGTCACTTTGAAGGTGATTAACTAGATAGTAGAGTGGATTTCCTTTCATAGTATGAATTTTTCTTGCATTATTTCATTGCAATTAAATTGTGTCTTCCAACAACAAAATGTAAGAGTTGTTTGTAATAAAATGTGTATGCCAAGGCAGTTTCCATGGAAGGGTATTTGAGCTGTAAACCTTAGGAGAAATATTATAAAAGGTGCTGTTGGAGCAGGAGAGGTAATTACCATCCATTATTTACCAAGCCCTACCAACATTCCCATCTACCAGATTACCAAACAGTATTATGTAAAATTTAAGAAGCATGCTAGGCCTCTGTCATTCTGAAAGAACAATAATATATGCCTAATATTTTAGTGATTATCTAAATTAGTAAATTGGTTTTTAAGATTTGACTGAAGATTACTTAGAAACTTCAATTTAGCTGTTATCCAGGTACTACACAACTATGACTAAGTGTATGTTTATTATTCCACAAAAATCTGTGGCGATAAAAAATTTATCTCAAGCATTTTAAAATAAATTATGTTGCAATTAGCCAAAAGGTAGAGAATTTTGCTCAGAAATGTTCCATTGTTCCTACAGACAGTGTCACTGATCAATAGATTATCCTGATCATTCTGTTGAGCAAGATTAGAAAGAGGGTAGCAGGCCCTGGACTTGAAAGGAGAGCACAGATGCTGTCTGCCTTCCTTGAGGTTTCCAGTAACCCACAGAACATTGCTAGTTAGATGACTTTGGCTTTTTTTCTTCTATAAACTGTTTTTTCTTTCTGTGGATTGGATTTATTTTTAGTGATGTAAACACACTTCCTCGTAGGTTGCATTTTTTCCTTCAAGTTCCAAATAAGTTAACTGGATAGTTGTGTGATAACTTTCCATCTTTCCCAGGGGGCTCTGTCTTTGCAAAATTCTCACAATAAACAAAACATCCCTAGGAAGTATCAGTAAATTTGCTGTTGCACATTTTGACTTTATGGTCCATATTGTGGGGCAGTTAATGTTATTTCAGTCAGATCTGTTTCACTGATAGTGGCCGTGCACTATCTTTTAGGCCATATTTCTTTCTCAGTATTTTCCCATAAGTCTTGCCACTTGATGTCTTAGTGCCCTGTAAATTGTTTTCAACAGAGCAGTACATTTCATAGTAGCCTGGAAGACAATTCTTATTTAATCGAATGTATGTTCATGTTTCTAAGGAATGAATTTTCTACACTTTCATTTCTAGTGTTTAGGAATGTATAACTTGATGAAAATTCACTTTGGGATGCAGCAACTTAAATTTCAGCATTCTCAAAAGAATCTTTACACTCTAGTCAGGGAGTGTTGTGTTCATAGCTGCCCTGATTTGGCCATTATGAGTACGTTACATGGGCTGCTTGTTCAAGTCAAGCTTCTTGGTGTTATGTCAAAAGTACAAACATCATACATACATGCCCTGCAACACAGATCCTTCTCACAATGGCTGCTGCACAAACTAGTAGGCACCAGTACTTAGCAAGGATCAAAGCCACACAGTGTTGTAGTACTGTCCTGCTTGAGCCAACGTTCAGTTCGACCTACTGAAGCAATTTGCACTAATTAAGTAGAAATTACAAAGGAAATAAATGTAGTATCTTCAGCCAGCAGTTTTCAGTTTACCAGTAAATAATAATAATAAAATAGAAGTCAACAGGTGAGGAGGAAAACTGAATAATGAAAACACTTGTTAAAATGTAGCCTGTCTTATGCCTTAAGGTGAAGAACTGGATAACCATCCAAACTTCTTTCTTATCATTTACAGTTTCCCCTACCTTATATAATGCTATATACTATATAGTGCTTACAGATAATAAAGAAATCTGAGTGAATCTTGATGTACCTAAATCTGTACTCTGTTTTTCCAGTTTCATTATAGATGTAAAATTTGGCCTTGCCTATGAGGTGTAAATTTAGTTTCCTTAGAACAGACTTCAATCTGTGTTCTCCTGGTTTAACTACTTTCTGTCTTATTTTGAAATTCAATTATTCATCTGAGTCAGACTGTGATTTTTCTCAGGCTGAACTCATTTTAGTCATAGATGGTACTAAAAGTACACAGATGATGCCTGTTTTATTTTCCTTTGAAAAGTCAGCTTGCATATTAATTATTCTGACCTACTTCCCTGGCATTTGGGAGAAGACAAGTAATTTCCCATTTTTCCAATTAGCTTTTTTTCAGAGATTACTGAGGTGTGAGCCTTATAATACCTTAGTTAAATCATATAAGCCTATGAAACACTTAAACAGTATAAATCATAAATGTATGGGACAAAATGCAGACATATTTCATTTAAAAAACATCTGCCATAACATTAAAATACTGTTTGGGTTAATGCAGCTTGAAGTCTGCTTGGCATCTCCTTTCCTGTACTAGGCAATTCAGATGTGGTTGCGGAAGCTTTATCCCTTAATCCTGCTGATTTCCCCTTGGCAGTTAGAAGGATACTCTTTCCTGACCCTACATTCTTGGACCTTCATTTACTCAGTGAAGGTATAATGTTCTCTTTCATTGTTTTGGAGACTACCTGCATGTATTCTCCCATAATCTTCACATATATTTAATTTTGCCTCAGAAATCTAAGAGAAACAGTAGGCCTTATGAAAGAGCGAGGCAGGGAGGAGGGATAAAACTTATCAGCGTTCCAGGTGCTATGCACATTCAGTTATCTAAATGAGATATTATTGATGCCTTCAAGATGAGATCTGCTAACAAATATATTTTAAGGTGTTTTGAATCTACTGTCCTTTACAAACTGCATTAATAACATAGGAACTGCACAGAGTGTGCAGCTCAGTAGCATAATAGCTTAAATTATCTAGGCAGAAAGGTTAGATAATGAATTACACAATGAAGAAGGGACATTAAGTGTCTTCAGTCATCTTAAGGGCCCTAGAGTAATTTCCCAAAGCAGCCATGGTAATATTCATGTACAACATGTACAGATAAGGAGAGGATATTCTCAGAATATGAAATTGTGTTGAAGGACAAAAAGGAGCAAGTTTAAAATAAAGAAAAATGTTGCAGTACTTTCACTACTTTTTATTGTCAAAGATAAGTTATGCATGTCACAAGGAATCCAAAAGTGTATAAATCACTAATAATATCCTAAATTTCAATTTGAGTTTAAAGGAAATAGAGGGGTAAGAGTATGAGCAATGTGCTAAGACATGGTAAAGTTGGAAGAGCAGGGAACCACTTCTGTGATGTTTACAATAACATCTTTCATGGGTTATCAAACAGGTCTGTTTAACGAAAATTTTAAAAAAAGAAAAATCTAGAAATTAGTAAACAAATATTTTGCCAATATCATTCTGTCTGAATTTTAGGAAATAGAGATGTAAAATATGGATGATAGATACAGTCTATTTATAATTCTAATATCAGTTATACACTGAATTTTTAATTACACCTTCCTCATTTTACGGCTTAGACAGTGTGAAAGTTCAGAGATAGAGGTGTTTTGTTTAAATGACCTGTCTGGGAATAGTGGGGGGGTGGGAGGGAAAGGAGACAAGGCAGGAAACCCTATACCTGCAAAATCGTAAAATGGAAAATTAGAATAAAAATTAAATAAATAAAAGCAAAAATTTCCTGAGTCTAATGTCAGGACTTAACTTTCTTGCCAACATTCTCAACTATAATTTCTCATTTGACAATATACAAAAAGCAAAGGAATATATCCTAGCCTTAGTCGTTTTTGTGAAATCAAGGTGTACGTTCCCATGATGTCTCCAGCAGACTGATCCTCAAATTTAACCTGCCAGAATTACATCATGTGCCCATTGTCTAAATGGCAGGGGAAAGGTAATGATTATGAGTAGTTTAGTCTTCATTTGTTTTAAGGTCATGAAAAAGAAGTATAACAAACTGCTTGTTACTTTGTGTGTGAACAGCTGTATCACTGTGTATGTTATGTCTTCAAACATTTGTTTTAATGTGGCTACCCTCTTAATATGTGCATGCAAACACATACCTCAGATAACATTACTTCATTTAAAGCCTTAGCACTATGGGGATATTTTATTAACCAAAGAGAAAATGAGCAAATAAGCAAGTTTTTCTATAAACAATAAGTGATGATAGCTTATAGTCCCGAAGACATTCCTCAGGCCAAAATCTACAGGTGGTCTGGTGATATGATTAAAGTAGTTATTTAAGACCTCTAGACTGCTTGGTGTTTTCATTATTATATCATAAGGCAACAGTGTATACATAATTTTTAGGTTATATGAGGATTGAATAAAGTAAATAAAGCATTTAGCAGGAAAAATTGGGCATATTATAAGTCCATCCAGTAAATGTTATATAGCTCTATGTGGATATTATGAAGATGTGAATTTAGGCAAGGACAGCAATCACAATACTTTAAATAGTAAATTAGTCCTGGCAAACGTCAATAAATCATATTTACTTGGTTGTATTACCTGTCCTTGTTCAGTTATAGCCCCTGAGTAAATAAACCATATAGATTGTTGGCGTTTCTGCCTTATGTATTACCTTGGCTCTAGAAGCTGACATAGAAATGTCCCTATTTTATATTGTTATTACAAACTGCTTCTCTCCTTTTTGACTTTGAACATATGAGAACTAAAAAGTTTACCTTCATCATGTATCTGCTAAAATATTTGTGTATAGATATGAGCATTTGATTTGGATCCCAGTTCAAATATTTTCCACTTAAAGTCCTCTGACAACATACTGTTACTCAAATGCCTCCACTCCCACCACTGCCCCCATTCACCCTAAGCTATAAGTACCTTGTCTTACACTCTCTCCAGTCTCATCATTCTGAATATATTGCATATTAGTTCACTTAGCTATTTTCTACCTCCACGCACCAGAATATAATCTCACTAATAGTAAGTATTTTATTTCCTGTCTTGTATACCCAGTGCCTAAAACAATTTGTGGGTGAATGAAAAATAGTTTGCCCCTTATGTTGCTATTCTCATTTTGATATAATATAAAAGAGGTAAAGTTATTGTTTTATCATTTTCATTTCATAAAACAGCAATCAAAACATTGCACAATTCCTTATTTCAGGTATTTTATAAAAGATGATCCCGAATTTCGTGTGTTAAGCATACCCTCTTGTTGCTGGAGACCACACAACTGGGGTACTGATAACTGGAAAGGCCACTCCTTACATCACTGTCTTGTAGTCACATTTTCTGTAGAAGAAACCATTCTGTTCCTGATTTATTGCCATTTCAAAGATGAAGTCCACACAAATAAGACATGTGAAGTAATTTCCAGATCTTTCATCACTCCAGACAGTTGTTCTCACCAAACTCCACTGCCTGTGGAGTGACTCAAGTTATTACCTGTGCTTGTTTCACACCCCTGGATATTGACTCCTTGGAAATGGTTCATCATTCTGCATCATCTTAATTAGTTTGTGAAGAGTGTTGAAACTGCAAATTTTAATTCAGCAAATAACCAGTAGCGCTGTAAAAATAATCTAAGAAGTGTTATTTTGTGGTGAAGTCAGATTTGAATGATGAAAGAATGAATTCTAAAGACTACCAAGTCACACCAGCAGAATTGGTGGCCAGATAAGAATATTAGAAGATGACAAACCCTCAGTAGTATAGGTAAGACAGATTATGATTTATCTTATTTGTTATCAAGGAGGATGATCAGATTGAGCTACTATTACTGTTTTCTGACATTTGAAAAAAAGCAAACCATATTTCTTCAGCTTAGTAACTGTATTCACTTCTCAACTTACCCTAAATTCAGTCTGCTTTTTCCTTGTTCAATTTTGCCAGAGAAAACTGAAGGTCCTAAGTACCTGATTTTCATATCTTGGCATATAAACCTACCACTTGGAGCTACCAGAAGATGGTAGGTTAAGGCATAATAGAATTACACCATAGAAAAGCCTTAGGAGTTTTTCAGTTTTCTGAAGTTTTTCTTTCATTGTTTAATTCAAAAGTAATAACTTGCTTGTTGCAAAATAAATAATAATATGATAAAGTACAAAGCATCCATGTCAAAAAGGATGAACATGGAAATATGAAAAGAAGGAAATGGCAACAGCTGGCTGTGCATGCTTGCAAGCTCAACCCACACTCCCAGACACACGTGTTAGAAGCTCTCTTGCCTATTTGCTTATGCCTTTGTGCCTTACAGTATTTGCCCAACATTCTCTTTGAAGATCTTTCAAGGCTGTCAGCTTATCCCAAAGCTCTGTGATGAAAATAGCTAACCTAGAACCAGTTAGCTTAAAAAGCATAGCCAATCCAGGCTTTGAAAGCAGAGTGCGAAGATGGGCTTCACAGCCAATGAGTCTGCTGATCCAATGAGTCTGCTGATCAGTTTGTTATGGCTTTAGCTTCAAGTTACAAAACACTAAACCTACTAAAATGTTTGTGTTTCTTTTTCCAATATTTCCCACTAGTTCCATTCTTGTGGTCACTCATAATTTTCTTATATATAGCCATAGGGACACCTTTGTCTAGTATTTGATCTTTTTTAAAGATCTATTTATTTCAGAGAGTTCTGAAGTGTTTGCAGTAACTGGGGGCTGGCCAGGCCAAACCCAAGCATTAGGAACCCTATCCATTTCTCCCATACCAATGCTGGAGCCCAAAATCTTGGGCTGTCTTCTGCTACTTGCCCAGGCATATTAGCAGGAGCTGGATCAGAAGTGGAGCAGCCGAGACTTAAATGGGAGCCAAGAAGAGAAACCAGTGTCACAGGTGGCAGCTTAACCTGCTATAACACTGAATTCCTATATTCAGTCACCTTTTAAAAAAACTATTTATTTATTTATTTATTTATTTAAAAGGCAGAGTTAGAGAAGGAAAGAGATTGGGAGAAAGAGAATTTTCTACCTGCTGGTTCATTTCCCAAATGGCCACAATGTCCAGAGCTGGTGCAACCCAAAGCCAGGAGCCAAGAGCTTCTTGAGTCTCCCACATAGATGCAGGGGTCCATGTCTTTGAGCCATCCTCTGCTGCTTTCCTAGGCCATAAGCAGGGAGCTGGATCAGAAGTAGAGCAGCCAGGACACAGACCAGCACTAACATAGGCTACCAGTACTGCAGGTCTTCACAATATTCAACCAACAGTATTCAATCTTTTTTTTTTTTAAAGATTTATTTATTTTGATTACAAAGTCAGATATACAGAGAGGAGGAGAGACAGAGAGGAAGATCTTCTATCCGATGATTCACTCCCCAAGTGAGCCGCAACGGGTCGATGCGCGCCGATCCAAAGCCGGGAACCTGGAACCTCCTCCGGGTCTCCCACGCGGGTGCAGTGTCCCAATGCATTGGGCCATCCTCGACTGCTTTCCCAGGCCACAAGCAGGGAGCTGGATGGGAAGTGGAGCTGCTGGGATTAGAACCGGCGCCCATATGGGATCCTGGGGCGTTCAAGACGAGGACTTTAGCCGGTAGGCCACGCCGCCAGGCCCAGTATTCAATCTTAATGGTTCAATTGATTTTATGCTGAAATTTCTCCTTTAGTGGGACAATATTCCTGCTAGTATATCATTTAAAAATGATAAATGCCCATTATTCTCACTATAGAAGTGACATCTCATCGTTAAAATATTTAATATTTAAACATCATACTTGAAAACCTCTAGAAACTTCTTGGTTCAGGAATATAAGAAGACACTTTTATGTGTACCTTCTTCTAACAAAGCACAAACATGCCAATAAAGGCAATCTGGGTTGTTTCACAGGAGTTCTCAAATATGTGAAAGTAAGAGTTATAGTTACCAAACTCACTGATTCATTTCAGTCATAAATTTTTAATAATGAATTCCCTAACATTTTATGTCTGTATTTAGCCTGTAAGCTAAATATCTGTATTGAACTTTTTGTCTACAGTATCAGTATATAATCCAACTAGTTTTAAATAAGTAGTATAGATTGGTCATAAGTTTATTGTTGATTTGTTGTATAACAGGTGCCATGTTCAGACTCTTCTCTAAATATGCTTAAAATAGAAATGTGTAATTACCTTTATGGAATAAAATCTTTCTGAGATGAGCATTTACCCTAGCAGTTAAGGCACCTACATCCCGCATCTGAATACTTTGGCTTCTGTTCTAAACTGTGGCTCCTGAAACTACCACCCAGACAATGCAGACCCTGAGAGGCAGTGGTGATGTCTACAGTAATTGGATCATTGCCACTCTCATGGGAAACCTAGGTTGAGCTCCAAGAACCTGATTTCAGCCTAACCCAGGCCCTGCCGTTGCCAGTTGCCAGCATTTGGAGATCATATCAACAAATGGGAATGAATTCTCACTTGATCTCTATTTCCCTTTTTCTCTTCCACCTCCCTCTCAAATGATTCTTTTTTTTTAACTTTTAAAGTTATAAGAACTTTCACTGTGAGAAAGTAAAACCCTAAAAATAATTAAAAAACATTTAGCATCTTCATTAATTTGTGCCAGTAGTTTCCTAGTTGCCAATTTATAATTTTGTAAAAATTATTTCTAATTGATTTAAAATATTCTATTTTCACTTTAAGGTATTTAACACTTATGAAAAACTTTGTAATTAGTTAGACTCAGATGAGATCACTTTAAAAGTTATTTCTGATTTTGTTCTTTCCTTAAATGTTATGATGGGGAATCTGCATTCTGATTATATAGCAATACTGATTAACACAAGCTGGATGTCTAAAAATCAGTGAAATAGACATCACATTATACTAATCGTACATTATTATGTCTTTCATTGAGAAGACGCTTAATAATTTTATAGCACAAGCATTATGGAATTTGATTATCAGAAAAACATGAATAAAGGGAATGTTAGCAGAAAAGAGAAAAGAGAAAATTCGACTATTAAAGTTTGCCTTAGAAAAATGAGGTTTAACATTTTTAACTTTTTCATTTTCTCCCACATTTAAAATATTTAATCTTATATTATTTTGAGTCAACTATTTTTACTGTGCTTGTCTTTTGATAAATTATATGTGGAATGTATTGGCTTAATGTCAGTCGATTCGTTTAAGAATCTCATCAGTAACTTTATTGGTTCTTTTCAGTGTGTTTTTTTCTTAAATATTTGTCACTGTTACTCCACCACTGCTCCATGGCTTAATTTAGAGTTTATTCTGCAACTAAAGAAATAAGTATTCTCAGTCATATACCTTGGAATTCTTGGTGGTAGAAGATAGCCCACAGCTTTGTTATCACAAAACGTTAAAGTTGCACCTTGTTTTCCCTAGCATTTCTACCATTTTCTCCTTGTATTCTAACAGTGGCAATGCACAAAAATTAACAGGTCTATTCTTTAAAAAGCAAGGAGGAGGCAGACCTTGGAATCCTTGTGGCTTTAATACACATTCTCACAATCAACTCCACCCCTCACTTCGAACTCCATTGTGTATAGGTTTTTTAATATACCCTATGTAATTGCTGGGTAGTTTTCTCTCTTTATTAAGATTCATTAATTTTTATTTGAAAGGCAAATTTACAGAGAAGGAGTGGGGGGGAGATCCTTCTGCTGGTTCATTCCCCAAATGGCTACAATGGCCAGAGCTGAGCCAATCCGAAGCCAACAGCTGGGAGCTTTTCTGGATCTCCCACATGGGTACAGGGTCACAAGGACTTGAGCCATTCTCTGTTGATTTTCCCAGTCCACAAGCAGAGAGCTGGATTAAAAGCAGAGCAGCCAGGAAATGAACTGGCACCAATATGGGATGTCAGCACTGCAGGTAAGAGGATTAACCTATTGAGCTACCATGCCAGCCTCTTGACAGCTTTGTCTTGGATTGGATTCTATTCACGATGGACTTTTTTACCCTTCTATTTTATTTTTAATTTTATGATACAATTCAATAGGCTCTGGGATTTCCCTTACTCCCTCCTCAAATTCCCTCCCCACAACTGATGTACCCCATATATTATTACAACAGTATAGTCTTCATAAGCAGTCATAAGTCCATCAATCTGCTATTCAAGTGTGTCCTGATATTGCAGGTACAGACAATGGCAGAGAGTCCAGCATCCTATTGTCAAGATACATCCGACAGTTTCATTGGGAGTCCATCTTTGATTTGGAAGTAGAGATGCACACTGCATTGTATCTTCACATCTATATATGAAAGTCTCTATTACACAGTTAATATACATTCCCTAAAATGAGAAGCCACAAAACAAAATCAACAACAGGAATAAGGTTTAAAAAATTTATAACACCATAGAGCAAAATAAAATGCTACCGAATAACCAATGTGTCGATGAGAAAATGAAAAAGAAAACAAAAAAACCTTTTTGGAGAAAATGATGCTACTGTATGATCTATGAGTCAATGGAGAATTTAATAAGAGAAAAAAACTATTTTGAAGAAATGAAAATAAAAATATCAAAACCCATGGATTGCAGCAAAAACAGTATTGAAAAGGCTATTGATCTTATATTTTACATGAAGGTTATTAACTTCATTGGAAAAGCTGTGCCTGAGCCCTAGACATATGGAAAGTGTTTACTCCAAGCTTGATTTTATATGAATGATCAATATCTTTGCTGAAATATTAAGTGAAAAGTTACATTCATTTTTAATGGATAAGTCACTTTTTAAATTGAGGTAGGCGTGTACTGTGTTATGCCATACGTAAACATCCTCAATAGCCCACTCTCCATAGAACTTAGAATAATATGCACTTAGGTTCACCTTGACACCATTTGTACATCATAAGGCGAGCATGAGGAAGTTATTGAGCCTGGTTTGACTAATTTAGGGATTCAGTGCTGGTGCTTCCAAAGTAGTCCACATTAGACAAGTGTAGGTTGAAAGTTTTTTTGTATTGATATAAAAGCAAACCTAATAGGTTTTCTACTCACTGTGGGCCTTAAAATTGCAAATTTTAAAAACCCAGAACAAGTATTTGAAAGACAGTCATGTGGAAAGACAGAGAAGAAAGTCTTTGATGTTCCTACAACATAATATAAGATACAAGAAGGTTGTTTTCAGATTGGTATGAGAAGAAAAAATCTTTTCAATTATTGCATTCATGTGTCCATAAATGAAACCACTGATGTTGTGGTTTTAGTAGCTCCCCATTATTCAGATTGTTTAAAAGAGTCTCAGAGGCTGGTATTGTCTCACTATGGGTTATGCCACCACCTGTGATGCCTTCTGGTTGGAGTTGCCATGCTCTGCTTCTCAGTTAGCCTGCTGCTAACACACCAAAAAGGCAACTGATGATGATGCCACACAAGTACTTGAGTCCCTGCCGCTCACACAAAAGACCCACCTGGTGTTCCTGGCTCTTGAGTCCAGCCTCGCCCAGCTGTTGTGTGACAGTGAATCAGAGAATAGAAGATAGCTCTCTCTTCCTTTCTTCCCCTTTCCACTCCTTTTCCTTCTCCCTTCTCTGTCACTCTGCCTTTCAAAAACAAATCAATACATCCTTAAGAGAGAGACTGAATAGCCTGACAAGGGGACTCTTGAATTTGCTGGAAAGTTAAACCTGATGACTCTTTTGTTGGAAGACGAGGGGTTCAGGCCCCAGCGATGTGCATTTGGTATTAAAGAGGTTTTTTTGTGTGTGGTATTACAGAAATTTTTTGAAATTACTTCAAATAGCTCAGGAAAAATAGAAATAAGGATAAGTTTGAGTACCGAAAATTTTTTTAAATCTTTGTATACAAATCTTCAAAAAACATGCATGAAAATGTGTACTGTGAAAAACTAAAATGGACTTCTGTTAAATATTATTTCTGTTGTTTATTCCAAAGCTGAATGCATATAATCTTACCTTTGCAGTTGGGATTATCACTGACTATCTTGTAAGCTCTCAGCTAGCTGCATTGTTTCATTTTAGTGTGCCCATGCTAAATGCATTGGAACCGCGACACTAATCTAAACATACTTAAAAGAAACATGATGCTTAGTTTTAACTTGTTGACAGTTGACTCATGTTGTTATATTACTGCCAAACCATAAAGGACATTCCACATTTACTTTTTAACTTAAATACAGCTTTTTAAATTTGTTTCTGTTTAATTTTTTACTTCTTAAATTTCTCCCAGAAAATATTCAACTCTTTTACAAAGTTGGGAATCTCAGTTTTATATTTCGTGGTAATAATTATCCCTCTTACCACTAAATAATCTTGCAGTGTTCTAAAGCATCCTTTCTGTGTTTTTAGCTGGTCTCCTGATTAAGAACACTCCATTGTAAAAGAAAATATTTTTAAGAGAAAAGGACCAAAGCAGAACCTAGCAGCATATCTGAAACTTCATGTGTTACTTTCATTCAGTCATTCAAAGTGCTTATCTGCATACACATAATAGTAATATAGTTACATGCATATTGCTGTACCTTTGCTCATAAAAGTCTCCTGTAAAATTTCATTGTGTGTGAGACACACTATTACTTTATTCATATCTACCAATCTTAAGATACTATAAGAGAAGTTTATAATTTGCAATTTTGCTATTATACCCCATGGTGGTCCTTCAAATGCAATTTAGAAATGAAATTTTTCCCAGTCATATTCTAGTCTAAAACTTCATGATGTATTTATATCAGGTTTATTAGTATGTTCCTTGTAGAATTCATGCTGGATTGTCTTGCTGTTGTGTATTTGAATAAGGTAACTGTTCCTTTAAACTTTACTTTGAGATTACAACCTCTGGGTTAAGAGAGATCACAGAATAGTTCTTAGAGCTTCTTTGTTACTTTTAAAAGTCTTGGTTTAAATACTTTTCTCCTTGTAGGAAAAGCCTAAAGTGCCATTAATGCTTTGTGTTTCTTTTGTTATTTACTTTTTCTTGATTAAAAAAAAAATCTTTGTATCTTCAGTTTTTTCACAAGCCTCAGCAGAATATTACATTTATGGTACTTTTTTTAAAAGATTTTTTTCTATTTTTATGAAAGGTAGGGAGTTAGAGAGGTTGGCAGGGAGAGGTGGGGAGTCTTCTATTCCCCTGGTTCACTCACCATATGACTGCAGTAGCCAAAGTGGGGCCAGGGCAAAGCCAAGAGCAAGGAGCTGCTTGCAACTCTCCCAGAAGGGTGCAAGTGCCCAGCACTTGGGCCATCTTCCATTGCGTTCCCTGGCACATTAGCAGGGAACTTAAAAGTGAAGCAGCTGTGATTCAAACCAGTGTCCATATGACGTATCAGCACTGCAAATAACAGCTTAACTCAGCACGCCATAATGGCAGCCCCATAGCACTCTTCTTCTTTTTTTTTTTCTATTTACCTTTTTTTTTTTAATCTTAGTTTATTAGGGTACAAAGGGTCAAGGGCTACAGGGTGAAAGTGGATAATACCATTGTTTCCACACTAATATTATCATTTTTCCCTGTATCTGGGGTCAGAGGAGAAACAAAGGGAAAAGCCCCACCCAGCCTCCCACCCATCCCATATCCCCAACGGGAGGCGCGCTCCGAGGGTCCTCATAGCACTCTTCTTACAAGCAATTGCTACCAATGTCTGCTTCTCATTCTATTATATGCATTTTCCTTTAGTGTTTCTATAACTGACCTCCTTGTAACTGCTTGAACTTTATCTACATCTCCTTCCTATATCTTATTAGGACAGTTTCTGTTTGTAATGACTAAAATTTTGTCTATTAAAACTTATTTATCTTTCTAAAGTTTTAAAATAATATTTCTAATAATCTAGGTCTCATATCCAACTGTTTGCTCTCTCACTATTAAAGCAAAAGAGGAAAAAATAAATTCATGTTTCTTTTAGTTGCTTTCATGACTACAGTAGCACAAAGTTTCTTCTCTGTTCACTGTTCTATACCAAATGAATTTTACTCATCTTTACATTTTTGAGAAACATGAAAATATCAGCTTTTAGTATATTTAGTAATTACATGTTAATTTCATTTAATGCATTACATCCCTTCATTAGTATTTTTTGGTTAATTGAACAGGAAATATTAGAGCATAGGTTGTATTCTTTCACATTTTGTCATCTGCAAAAGATTTCATGGAGATTAATCCACCAGTTTTAATTTTACAAATAATGGCAGATACAGCACTATAAAAATTAGATCCTTCTGTAGGACAGTTTGCAAGAGTTTTAATCCCTCAGTCACTACTAGGACATGTGGTAGTGTCCAGGTGGCGTGCTGGAGACCCGCAGATCTTGTATTCCTACAGAATCTAGTAAGAATAAGGAATTAGGAATGCTGAGGATTTCTAGATTCTCTTAGACACCAGTCCTATCCCTCATCAGCCATATTCTTTGATGTATTACACTCAGTGATTCTTAAGAATCATCACTTGTATATGGTAACTCAGTTTATATTACTTATAATTAATAGTTTCAAGTGATAGAAACAGATTGCAGTCAAATCTTTTCATTTTAAGTCTTGTTATATAAAGAAAAAAATGTCTTGGTATAAAACAATTCTAATACTAGTTTCTACTCCAAAAAGTTGCTTGGGCCCCTGCACCCTAATGGGAGAGGCTTCTGGCTCCTGGCTTTCACCTGGGTCAACCCTTGCTGTTGCAGCAATTTGGAAGTAAATTAGTGAGTGGAACATCCTTCTCTCCTTCCCTTCCTTTCCCTCTCTCCTTCTCCCCCTCTAACCCTCTCTCTCCACTTCTCTCCTCTCCCCTAACCCTTGCCCTCACCATCTCTCTGTAACTCTACCCTTCAAATACATAAATATTTTAAGTGAAAGATCTCAAACAACTTACTTTTAAAAATAAAGACATGGGCCTGGTGCTATAGCCAGTAGCTAAATCTTTGCTTAGCATCCATCCACCTGGGATCCCATATGGGTGTCGGTTCTTACCTCAGCTGTTCCACCTCCCATCCAGCTCCCTGCTTGTGGCCTGGGAAAGCAGTAGAGGACGGCCCAAAGCCTTGGAACCCTATAATCATGTGGGAGACCCAGAAGAAGCTCCAGGCTCCTGGCTCCTGGCTTTGGATCAGCTCAGCTCTGGCTTTTGCAGGCCCTTGGGGAGTGAACCAGTGGAAGGATGATCTTTCTCTCTGTACCTCTATGTCTCTGTATATCTGCCTTTCCAATTAAATAAAATAAATCTTAAATAAAAATAAAGACATAATTTTTATCATTTAAGAATACAAGCAATCTGAAATATTTTCATTGTATGCAAAGAAATAGGTTACCCCTGAGTTTCCTATCTTGACTTGCTCTACTGATTTTCAAGTTAATTCAGATTATGACATTAATTTACCCACATAACCAAATTTTTATTCATTGCTCTGTTTTAAAATTAGAATTATCAACATTGAGGATATCTGACATACTTTTATATTACTCTAGATAGCTCTAATTCAGGTGGTGATGGCTCAATTAATTGAAATTGGAAGTGATGTTAGCCATTAGGCTTGATTGTGGAAGACAAAATATTAATTTTCATATGTTAATGATTTCTAATCAAAAGAATTCAGTTGTTAGAAAAGACATTTAATTGATCCAGCGATATTATAAAATATCAGAATTTTTGTGATTCTTTAGAATCAAACCTATTTCAACTCAATTTTAAAAATTGTTAAAATAAAATGATGCCATTCTAAAAGTAAAGCAGAAATTAATAGATGAGTAAATCACTCATCTGGATTAAATTTCCCCCTGCCTTTCCTATTTATTTAATTATTTCTGAAAGAAAGAGACTTTCTGTCCTCAAATTCACTCCCCAAATGCCAAGAACAGCCAGAACTGGGCCATGTTGCTGAAGACAGAATGCAGGAACTCAAATGAGATCTCCCATTTGGTTGGCAGAGACTCAGGTGCTTGAACGTCACCTGCTACTTACCTGAATGCTTAGTTGTAGGAAGCTGAAATCAGAAGCAGAGCTAGATTTGGAACCCAGGGACTTTGATAAGGGATGCAGGGATTCCAAGTAGCAGCGAAACTACTGTACCAAATTTCCACACCAGACAACTCTTTCTGCTAAATAATCACATTTTGTGGAAGTACTGATAAGAATAGATATAAATGGCAATTTAAAATGTTGAAACAAAAGCCTATGGTTATGACCTGCTAAGTATGTATATTAGCCTGATCCATGTGGCACAGAAACATAGCCATTCAAAATCTATTTCACAGACATAGTTTTAGTCATAGCAGTAAGAAATTTGGCTGTAACTCTTCCGGTATCTCCCAAAATTGACAGGGTAAATCTTGCCAGAGTGGTAAGATAAGATCTTTGCATTGGTAGTTCCCGTTAGTCAACTTCAATCAACAGAGTTGCTCATTTCAAGAATATATTTTCAGGCCATATTTGGAATTAAAAGTTAAAAACTTAGCCTCACTCTTAGTAAGATTTTGGCTCACTTTGTTTACGCCTAGTATTAATGCAAATGAGTTACTTGACAATGTAGGTCACTCAAAGAAATCCCCCTGAGCAGCAGTTGCACTATCATTTCCGATAAGGTTTAAATCATTCTGCCTTGACACAGAGCACCAAAAATAGCCTTCTCTGACCTCAGTGACCCATCTTCCTAAGATTCCCCTTCACCTGCCACATAAGTCACATCAATGGCATTCAGTAGTTCTCACTAATATTGGAAAGATGGGTTAGGGTAAAGCATGTTACAGTTATTTAATAGAACTCTATTCAATGTTCAGCTTGTAAATATGTATTTTGGTAATGTAATTGAATTCAAGTAGTGTTCATGGAGGTGGCACTGTGTCCTAAGTACTTTCTGAGAACTGAAAAACCAAGATTAGAAAGATCACAGAATGAAGCATTTTATCATCTAATTGGAGAAACACCCCAATATAAACTGTAGTATGTTGTGTTTTAAGGGATGAACATGTTAAGTTCCATGAAAGTACTTAAGAGGTCTTGATTATGTCTGCTTTTTGAATTCAAATGTGTCCTTGTGTAGGATATGGCATTTAACCTGGATGTTTAACAGTTCATGAGGAGAAGGAGGATACATTATAGGTGGTTAAAAATAGTATGAGCAAGATAGTTCATAAAGAATAATTAGGAACAAGTGGCATATAGTATAGATGAACAGAAATGGCATGATGAATTGTGTTAGAACCAAATTACGGAGTGCCTAATTAGAGATTTGAACTGTATCTTGATAATGGGGAGCTTTAGCAGACTTCAGTGCTAAGATGACATAATCAAATGTAGTCTCAGAAAGATTGCTCTGTTGGCTTTGTAGATGTGTTGGTATGGTTGCCCTGATGTGCGAGATCAGTTAGAAGACTATTTCAGCATTCCAGTTGAAAAAACATAATACCGCTTCTGCAAATTTGGAGGCAAATTTTATCTGCTCAAATACCCTCAAGTAGAAAGTGGGTCTTCAAGAGTACAGTGGGAGCTTAGAGCACCCCAATGGGGAATTAGCTATTGAAAAATATTAAGCTAACTGAGCTTTAGTAAGAAGTCTGTCAAGTAGCCTTGGATGTACTGAAAACAGAAACCACAAAATTAAAATGGTACCAACCATGTGGATACATGATTTTTTTCTGTAGGCATTTTCACTAGCCAGGCAGGAAAAGAGAGCAGCTATAGGAAAGAGTACCTGCAATATATATATAATTGAGGACCCTACCCAGACAAGTTCAGAAGGGAGTAGAAATGAATTCAGAAAGAGACTGGATTATTGGTAAAAATCGAGGATTAGATACAGTAAAAGAGATGATAACAGAGTCAGGGAAGCTATAATACTTCCAAAGGTACATGGTTCACCATTGGTTACAAGCCCAAATGTGTGATGTTGTAAAATGTGACAGCAAAAATCCAATACAGCAGGCACTTATTTCAAACTTTCTCTCCAGTATCCCCCTTTGATGTTTGTATCTCGAAGGAATAAAAGCCTTAGAACACTGTCACATTAGTATATAAAGTAAGCTGTCTCAAAGCAGGAGGGAAACAACTATGTAATATTACTATGGAAAACAAATCCCATTTATATTAATAGGATTTATTTCTTCCATGGTTCAGTCTAGTGAAATAATAGTCATTGAGTGTATGGAGTGAAAATTGAAGATCTTTCAGCTTGCTACCTTCATTCTAAAGCAACTCTCAACTCATTTCATTCAGATTTACAGCATCATTAACTAATCAGTTTTTGAGTAAAATAATTAAATTTGGTGTCAAAGGCACTCCGAATAAAATGACAAAATCGTGAGTTTGTCCCTTTCTTCATTTTCACTGTTGTCTCAGAAAGCCTCTTTATTTTTCTTGTGGAATACACCTGTCAAAGTAATTTCAGCAATTAATCTATTCCATAAAAGTATGCTGTATAGCCTAGATTTGAAATGCAATCTGCAAAGCTAGGGAAGTCTATAAATTTAATCTTTCACTCTTTTCTGATACATAAAGAGATGTTTTTCCATACGGAAAAATATTAAAAACAGAATGCCTTCCTTAAGATAAAGCCAATGTATCTATAGTGTAATTAAAATTTTTGTGATACAGTTCCATAGTTGCGGGGATTTCTCCTTCCACCCTCCCCGTTTCCTCTCCTCCAGTCCGCATAATGTATTTGTTTAAAATGTTGTAGGTTTGTTGAACACATTGATGTATTGTAAATAATAGTTAATACTTTCTTAATGAGTGCTTACTATGTGTCAGGCATTATTCTAAGGTCTTTGCATTATTATTAATCACTTAATCCCTCCAACAACGCTGCAAGGTAAATACCGTTATTATCTTCATCATGACTGTGCTCCACCAAGTAAAACAGAAACCTCATTCCGATCTTTCAATCATGTTTATACCAATTTACCTTTTACTATTAAAGATTGTAATGAATGAACTTTGCAGTTTTAACTCACCTTTATTCGAGAAATATGTACGTGCTATGTGTATGGCACAGTTCCACCACTTGAGTCAGAACTCTTAGTATTTTGAACTTTGACAGGATTCCTTTTACACTGAGTTTGTTAATATTAGGGTTTGTTCAAGATTGGCTTTATTTGAAAGGTGGAGTTAGGAGAAAGGGAGAGAGAAAGAGAGAGAGAGAGAGAGAGAGAGAGAGAGAGAGAGAGAGAGAGAGAGAGAGAGGTATTCCATTAACTGGTTCACTCACAAAATGGTCCAAGAAGGTCCAGGAGCCAGGACCTTCTGGTTCTCTCACATGGGAGCAGGAGCCCAAGATTTTGGACCATTCTCCACTGCTTTCCCAGATGCATTAGCAGGTAGTTAGGTTAGGTCAGAAGTGAAATAGTCAGGACTTCAACGGGTGCCCAAATGGGATGCCAACACTGCTAATGGCAGCTTAACATGCTGCAGATGGCAACTTAATGTGCTAAGGCACAGCACAGACCCCAGGATTTTTTTTAGAAAGACTATTTCCCCGGCCCGGCAACATGGCCTGGCAGCTAAAGTCCTCACCTTGAACGCCCCAGGAACCCATATGGGCGCCAGTTGTAATCCCAGCAGCTCCACTTCCCATCCAGCTCCTTGCTTGTGGCCTGGGAAAGCAGTCAAGGATGGCCCAAAGATTTGGGACCCTGCACCCGCATGGGAGACCTGGAGGAAGTTCCTGGCTCCTGGCTTCGGATCGGTGCAGCACCGGCTGTTGCAGTCATTTGGGGAGTGAGTCATCGGACGGAAGGTCTTCCTCTCTGTCTCTCCTCCTCTATGTATATCTGACTTTCCAATAAAAAAATAAATAAATCTTTAAAAAAATCATTTAATAAAGCCTTAAAAAATAGTCTTTCTTACTTCCCAAGATTGGAAATCAATTGAAAATCTATTTCAAGTGATAGACCAAGTTATTTCAATTTCACTTTCCAGTTTACACTTTATCCAGCTTCTTAGAAACAATTCACATCTCCTTATTTGTTTATCATTTAGGGAATAGAAAAGAAAGAGATTTAGTAGTAAACCTTAATGATACCACTGTTCTTAGCAATATACTGACAGATGCCAGATTTGCTATATTATAGGTTGCCGTGCATTCTTTCATGATAAATATTGCTTTCTGTTACCTCTCACAAAGATCAAGGGTCGGTTCATGATTCAGAGAAACTATTATAGAATACAATATTCATACTCTCTTTCCCATTTCTATTTCTCACTTGTAGTATGGAGTATGGGAAGAAACCTCATTGTCTTAGTGAACTCTGGTGAAAATTTTACATTTCCTATACCTTCTTTAAGAATATTGCAAACAAAAATACAAGGGAATTTGAAAAAGTTTATAGAAGACTGAAATGCATAATTAATGCACATGTCCATGAATTTTTGAAGACCCATAGTATTGAGTAAACTATGAATATTAGTATCATAGTCATGACTACTAAGCTAGCAGTCTAAATTAATATGCCTTCAGAATATTTGTACTGTTTTAAAGAGTGAAAGCTTTTAGGATTATTTAAAAAGGAATACTAATTAAGTTATATGGTATTTTATGAAGACGGCAATACCTCCACTGAAGTCTTGTTAATAAAGCCAAATTTATAACTAGTCAGTAAACTATTGTTTTTAGCCCATGTATTTTGGCTTTTTATTTAATACCTTAGTAATAATTTAATCTGGGTGTCTATATTCCACCTTTCTTAGGAAGTTGCCATGGTAACTCCTGAATTAAGGTACAAGTTCAGTGGAGCTTCAGGCTTAGTCTGTGCTAAATACAGAAACTGAATTTGACTTAAGCTTGAATGTTTCTATGGGAAGTACTGTACTACACTTTTTTTCTACTTTGGCTGTCTTTCTCATCACCATGGAGATCTGATCTCCCCACACAACTAAGATCTAAAACCATTCCTAGTATGGCTAAAACTAAGGCTTTGAAAACCAAGGCCTTCTATAATTAAGAGTTCCTACTTCTATTTTTGAAGTATTTACTGACTTTCCATTAGGAGAAAACAGGCTTTCCAGTGCTATGCTGTAGATTTACAATAAGAACTTAAAAAAAAATCATGATGATATTTTCCTTGGTAAAGTTCTGGTTTTGTGTATACTTATGCATACCTTGCATAATCAATTACTAGGAAATAATGTTTCAGTTCAAATTATGTGACAGTATTCCTAAATAGTAGTAAACATATCTAATGTCAATTTGATGTCCTTTAAAATGGTGCTTTCCATTTTAGTTTGGGATTTTCATTTTTAAATCCCATCTTGATATCTTATATTTGCTCTGTATTAAAATTGGTACAGGAAAAGTTGTTTTAAAACCTTGACCATAAATACCCATGAGATTACCAAGGAACAATGAATGTAAATTATTACTGTGAATCTAGTTATAGTACATGTAGATAGATTATCTATGGAAGATCATACAGACCCATATAATACTATCTATTGTGACGTGTGTATGTCTGCGTATATTTGTGATGTTAGCATATGTGTGTCTATGTAGAACCACAAATAAGGCCAAACTTCCACAGTTCTTTGATAATCACATTTATTAAGATAGTAAACACCCCTAGCTAAGATGATTGTTTTTCTGATGCCCACAAAAATGCCATTAGTCCAAGGAGTTGGTAAAGAAATTTTTTAACTTTTAAAAAGATTGGAAGAGAAAACAAAGAAAGACAGAGAGATCTTCCATTCACTGACTCACTCCCAAAATGGCCTCAGAAGTCAGGGCTGGAATAGCCCAGAGCCAGTAGCTTCCTCAGAGTCTCCCATGTAGGTGCAGCAGCCAAAAAACTTGGGCCATTCTCTCTCTGAAGCTTTCCCAAATGCATTAGTAGAGAGCTGGATTAGAAGTGGAACAGCTGGGTCTCAAACTGGCAGCCTTATGGGTTTCTGGGATTGCACACAACTGTTTAACCCCTTATGCCACAATGACAACCACCACCCCCTGCTTTTTAATTTATTTTATTTATTTGAAAGTCAGCTTTACAGAGAGATAGAAGGAAAGAGAGAGAGAAGGTAGTCTTTAGTGGAACTTGGGAATCTCAGATTCAACTCTTGATTGTCATGGCCCTACAAAGTGACCTAGGATAGTATACCTACTTTGGTAAATGTGTTTTTTCACCTTAGAGAAGGTAAGTTGGTCCTTGTTGAACAAAACAGATATAAAATGTAGTAATAAAAATATTTCATTGAAATACTCAGTTTTCCTTATTTAAAAAAATGTTTTATTGATAAAATAGCTCAATAATGGAGGTATAAATTGATTTACAGATAAGAAACAAATCTCTGAGGTTTTTAAAAACTTATTCATTCCAAAGGAAGAATTAGAGGGAGGGACACAGGAAAGCAAGAGATTTTCCAAAATTACCAAAATGGCCATAGTAGGGCCAGGCCCAAGCCAAGAGCCAGGATCCACATGTGTGCCACTGACACAAATCACAGGGATCCAAACACTTGGACCATCTTCTGTTGCTTTCCTAGATGCATTAGTGGGGAAATAGATCAGAAGTGAAGCAGCTGGGTCTCTAACCAGCACTCATATGGAATGCCAGAATAAAGGCTTGACCCATGATGATGACCCCAAATTATTCTTTTTAAATACTGAGTTTTGTTTTGTTTCCTAGCAAGAAATTACCAGTTTGTTGCAATATTAAACTCCAAGTACATTACAACATACAGAAAACCTTCTAACATTTGCAACATTTAGATTTTCCAAAAGGGACTCTCTAGTCAAGTTCCTGTATGATTGTAGTTTTCGGTAATTACACTTGGCTGAGTGTGAAATTCAGTATGTGATGCTAAATGTTAAACATAGATATAGCTGGAAACCTTTTGGAGTAGCTATAAGTCGTTTGTATTTTTCTAGACCATTGAGTCAGCATATTTCTAACTCACTAAAACTCTCTTTCAAAGGACAGTGCAAGGAAAAATGAAACTCATATATAATAGGGCATTTTTAAAGCAGATTTTTATATGTTCTTTGATTCAGCAGTTTTACATTCCAAATGTAAGATTCTTTTGATTCTTTAAAGTTAATAACCAATGACTTGTATGACAGCTGAGCTTGAACATGAATCAAAAATCAGTACTCTGAGTTTTTAGTTAAGGTAGAAATTTGTGCTGATTTATTTTTACATCTGTGATATTTTGTGGTGATTTTTGCCAGATGAATTTTTTCTGAGGCTTACAATATATTTTGAATACCTAAAAATAAAAAGGACATGAATTATAGCAATGAGATTCATGGAAGTAGTCTATAATGTCATTATTACAGATTGGAAAAGTATAGGGAATATGTAAATGCCTTTGATTAAGGGTGAGATATTAGATTTATAACATGTGGGGTAAGGAAAATAATGATAAATAACTGTCAAGATAGATTTTACATTTTACCAAGCAACTCTTGAATTTCTTCTTATCTTTTATGATGCTTGCTTTGCTGGGGAAGATATTTTTAGTTGTCATTAAATTCAACTGGCAGTTCCCTAAATCATCTCCTCGTTGACAGAGTTGTTAATGAGAAAATGATCCCAACTGCTCATCTCATATGCCAAGGAGCTTGTTAATAAGGCATTACCATTTAGACCTTATCAGAAGAAGAAAATCAGTATTGCCACTTTTTGGTAATATTGCAAGCTCAGAAAGAGTAAGCAGAACACCATTCCAAGATTCTGTATTCACAATGTTACAAGAGTAAAAGAAGTCTTTAAAGTTTTTTTTTAAATCATAAAACAGATTTCAAAACAACCCAGTCTCCCAATAGGCTGCCATCTACCTACCTTGCTAAAAAGAGAAAACTTTACCAAAGATGAATATTTTTCCTAAAGTTGTCACATTTTAGTTTAATATAATCCCTTTTCAAAATAATCTCAAAAGGGTATTATTTGGTAGAATACTGAAAAGATGAATGGATGAGGATGCAGGGGCTAAATAAAATAAGTAATTGTTAGCTGTACTATTTTAAAAGAGAAGTGGACAGGAGATGTGCAACTGTACCATGAATTCTCTGAAGTTGAGATATCATTTTTGTATATTTTTCCCTAACATTTGCTGAATAATATATATGTGTGTGTTTATATACACCCATAAGCATCCACTAAACTGAGCAGTATGCATCTGTAAAAAACAATTTTTGTTGTAAAATATGAAACATGATGACCTTGTATTATAGTTAAAATCGAAGTGCATGTTTCTGAAATATCTGTAATAATTCATTAAAAATAAATTTGTGGCGAATAAAATTATCTTATTAAATACTTCTCTTACATATGTAATACGTTTTCAGACTTCACATATGCCTGTATTACAGAGGTTTTTAGTGCAGACAGCAAAAACTAGCAAATATGATATGAGTCCATAAGTCCAATTTAAGGTCATGATGTAAAAAGAAATTACAAATTAATTGTTAATTGTTACTTGACGATATAGAAGAGCATTTTAATTATCTGAAAACTTTATCTGTTTTACTTGTGGCTAGGTTCATGAAATATTTTACTTGGAATCAACTATAAAGAGTTCCACTAGTGCTGCAAATATAAGAATAAGCTTTATGACTTTTTGCTATTTCTTTTGCTGTTTTTAAACAAGGCTTATTTATTTAAAAGGTAGAAGATTTGGTTCACTCTCTAAATGATCACGTTGGTCAGAGCTCTGCAAGGTCAAAGCAAGAAGCCAGGAATTCCATCTGGGTCTCTGATTTGGATGGCAGGGTTTCCAAGTACCTGGATCTTCTACTGACTTCCCAGGCACATTAGCATTGAGCTGAATGGGAAGCAAGGCAGTGAGGACTGAAGCCAGCATCCTAGTATGAGAGATTGTGACATAGTGAGCAGTGGCTGAACCCACTGGGCCACAATGTCAACCTTTATTACTTTATATTTATTAATATATATTTGAAAGGCAGAATTAGAGAAGGATAAACAGAAAGATCTTTTGGTTCACTACCAAAATGACTGCAGTAGCCAGGCTGGGCCAGGCCAAAGCCATCAACTTCATCTGGGTCTTCCACATGGGTAGCTGGAGTCCAAATCCTTAAACTGGATCAAAAGTGGAACAGCATGACTAAACCAGCACTCATATGGGATGCTGGCATCATGAATGGTGGCTTATTTCAATGAGCTACAATGCCAACCCCACTTTCATTTTTTTAAATACTTTGTCATGGAAATTTTGCTTGTTCATAAAAATATTTTTTCCTAGATTTTCCCTGTTGCAGTAAATAGAAGAACAAGCAAACACATTTGTAAAATATGGTGTTCTGTTTTTTTTTAAGTCAACCTTTTATAAGGAAATAGTTCCTCAGAATTTGAACATTCAAGCCACAGTTAATATGTCTCTTTTGGTCCTATGGTTCTAATCCACATTATAAACCCACTATTTCCAATACTTACATTGAGAAAAATGATTGTCGCTGGCTGCCTACCACTTCATGATGTTAATACACTTATTTTTCAAAGAGAAAAATTTAAATCTGAACACACACGGGGGAGTGGGGGTCTGGGCAACCATGTTAGACAAATAAGCCTTTTAAAACTAAGCATAACACAACTGGACACTTCTACATGTGTGGCTGTTGATAGTCTTGAATGTCTGTTAACAGTGACCTTTGTTAGCTGCAAGCAGCTTAAGACAAGTAGTTTGTGGCATTTGCCCTTAAGTTTATCCTCAAGTTCAGTAGTAATACAACTGAGGAGTATCTGGAACTACTTGTTTATAACTCAAACAGAAGTAGGAATCTTTAAGTGTTCATATGCTCTAACTAAGTACTTCCAATTTCCATTTACCAGCACTTTTATCTCTTCTATTCATTCATTAAGAAAGGCTTTAATCAAAATCTTGAGAAGACAGATTACATTTCTAAAACTTATATTTTCAGAATTTATGTGTTTACCTATTCTTTGTGTGGTGCTAACAGGGCATTTTTTTAATTCTTCTGAAACTATCTTACTTGAATTGGCTGTATCTCAAACAATGTGTTTCAGAAGTGTATCCATATGGGACTGAATGAATTTATATGATTCAACACGGCATTCTCATCTGGGTTTACGACTCAGATATTTAGGAGTGTAATAATAAGGAAACCAAATCTGTTTCTTCCTATCCAACTAGGTTCATGGTTTCATAATTATAATTTTCAGTAATGAGTAGAAAATAAAGATTTGTTAAGTAATGTGCCTAACAGAAACATTATTGATTCTCTCTGGGGTAACATAGGTGTGTTGATGTTGTTTGAAAATACAATTTACAAGCACAGTAAACAGTACTATTACTGTAACAGCAAGCAGTAGGGAATGTTTTTACAGTTAGGATATCTGTGAAAAGATAATAAATATTCAACAGTCAGGAACTTTTTCTGCCTGTTTTAAATACTCCATTTCCACTTGTCTTTTGGGAAAACAAAAATACAGTTAGGCTATCATAATAAATAATTTTAGCTAGTTGGAATATTGACTGGGGATAAATGAAATTCTCAGCAATGAAAATACCTCAGAAAGTTTGTGGGAAAATTGAATTAGAAGTGTGATTTTGTTTTGATACAAAAAATGAAATCTATTCCATAGTTTTTTTTCATCATACACATTTTGCACATACTATGAAAAAAAATGCACCCATGCAAACTCACACTTGTGCTTCCATCTTCCCAAGACCTTTTTGCAGTACCTCTTACAATAGGGGCCTGAATACAATTAGAAAGAGATTAAAAACCCAAAGAAAACACAAAGGAAGAGAAAAGAGACTATTGAAAATCAGAAAGGAACTTACAAAAAGAGACATAAATGTAAAACTTACAGAAGTCAAAGGTATCTTTTCAATGGAGTAGTGCAATTATTGAGTCAGTTTGTATTAGAGGTTTCTTCTGGAGTAACCAGATGGCAGCAGTCTTTTGTGCCCTTGCTTTAGGTCCACCTGGGTTTCCAGTGCAATCATACTTTAGATTTATAATATATACCCCAAAGCATACAGTTGATTCACTGCATTTGTGTCTTAGAGTGTTTTTGTAGGTGTTCCTTTTGCTTGAAAAAATAAATAGGAACTATTTAACACTACATAAGAGTAACTTTAAAGAAGTTATTTAAGCACTTTACTAAAAACTTTTATTTTGCCATAGTGATGGTAGATCAAGATATGTCCATCAGCTTCCTGAGCAAAAACTGTGAAACTGAGCTTGGTGATGGGACTACAAATAAAATGCTATGTGAAGTCCCCAACCTCAGGACTTCTGACTTATAAAGTACTTGTGTATGTAATACAGAAATTGACAGTACTCCATCCATCCATAACCACTATGTATTCATCCCCATGTGAGTAACATACCTAGGAGGGTCTCAAAGTGCCATGGCTACAAGAATTGCCTAGATTCCTTGTTTAAAATGCAGACCCCTGTGTTCTGTACTCAAAATTCTGATTCAGTAGGGAAAGTGTGAGGCCCAGAAATTTGTGTTTAGCAAGCAAATCCCACCCTCACCCTTGAGATTCCGTAGCTCATTGTACTGACTGCTTCAGATACCCTGCCCCAGACAATAATCTTCTCTTGTGCTAATATACATGGACTGTTAGCTAACTGAAACCATTTTGAGATAGTGATACCCACCCACCCACTATCCTGCACTCTGGTAGATCACTAAAATGAAAGGATAATTACGATATCATGAAGCAGAATTCAGCAGTCATATTTAAATAAAATATTTAATGTTACAATATTGTAAATAACTAAAAATGACTTTGTCACTAAGACTCTATTTCAGGGGTAGATGGGCATTAAAAATAACTTTATGATTGGTCAAAACCTCCAATGAAAGAATGTCAACTGAATTTGAACTATGGAAATGCAACAAGGTGGAGTAATCCGCCGTGGGGGTGGGGGGAGGGTTTGGGGAGGGGTGGGGGGAATTCCAGTGCATAAAAACAAATGTGTCACATTATGCAATGAAATTAATAATAATAAAAAAATTGCAAAAAAAAATACAGTGGGAATTAAACCTCTTATATAATATTGTTTGTAGGGAAATGAAGGATATATTTAAAACAACTTTTTAAAATGTTTTAATTGCATTAATAAATTAAGAACAGTTTGAACTCAGAAATGACCTTATACCCAAAGTTAGATTACCTCTAATTTTGCCATTTGGAATTGCATGCCGTTATATAAAGCAAAATGGTAGGTGCTAGAGCTAGTATTCCAATATTAAAATAGTCTTTAGAATGAAATGTTATGCTTCATTTTATTTTATTCAACCTGTATATATTGCTTATATATTAATTCCTGGCCCCTTTTATACAAAGATTATCACATATTAAGAAATTGTTCTGCTGATTCTTTATGCTATATCACATTTTGTAGATACCAGTATTATGAGCAGTATAACATGGCCCACTCTAATGCGTTCTCTGTTCTCTTGTAATATAACTTTGGTCCTTCTCAATTTAACTCAAAAGTCCTCTAAAATGTTAGAGATATGAATCTGCTATTGGCTACTAATAAATATTGTTGGTTTGTGTGTGCTGATTATATTTGAATTCCTCAAGAGCCATAATAAAATAAGCTAAAAGGAGACTACAGTTAATTTTATGCAAATTGTTTTTAGTTGCTTAAGATCAACCAGGAGCTTCTGTCTTTTCCAGTTTCTTAGTTCCTGGGCATGTTGCATTTTCCCAGTTGTTAAGTTACCCTTTCATTGCATCTGCTCTGTTATAGCTTTTTATTTATCTTCACTTTATATTGTTAAGCATGTGATCTTATCAGAGTGATACTAGCTAGAAACACTAGAATTAGTGTCTCACTGATTAGGACATGATAGCAAATATACATTAAGGTTGTCAGCCTTCTGAACAGAAGACCAGCAAAAAATATTTTATCATCCATGATTAGATAAATCTGAAAGAAGCTCTTGTTTGGGAATATATTATAATTTTCAAAACACTGGTCATTTTACATGTGTTTGGAGAATACTTTTAACAGATTTTTCTGATTAAAATTATAGATATACAAGTATAGAGGTGGGAAGAAATTTATCTGCACTGTATGTTATTGTATATCTGGATGGTTAGCATTTCCAAACAATCAAGCTTAAGGCAAAAAGTGTCCTATTTATGGACAAATAGACTTGCATGCCAACACAGAAACATCATGGTATTAAAACCATATGCAATTCTAGCCATATTATTCCATTTTCTCTTCATGGGTATTGCATGATGGTATTTCTAATACAAATTCTAATATGCTTTGGAAATAATGGCACTCGCAGGTCTTTCATCATATTGTATCACTGCTTTATCATATTAGGCTAATACACTGCGAGAGTTGGTAGAACCTCTCCAGGCCAAATCGGATCCACTTCTGTTGGCACTCAACCCATTGGACTGACAGATTGATAAGCTAATGTTTAGAGAATTTAGATCGGAGAGAGTTGACACGGCGCAGACTCAACATCAACCTCTTGCAAGCAACTAAAATGGCCTCGTCCTTGCTGTTTGTAGCAGAAAACAGACTTGTAAAAAGCTTAGATCATCAAATGTGTTGGATTGGGGACCTCTCGAAAGGGATATTAAGAGGGGCAGGCCACTCCTAAGAAGAATTGGAGCTTTCTGCAGTGGGACTAGCATAAGAGCAAAGTCGATCAAGATGGAGCACAGTGACAGAAAACTGCCCTTTCTCTGGGAGAACAGAAGGGGAAAGGGTTGTGACTGGGGAAGGGCTCTGTATGGTATTCTGACGCCAGGAAGAGAGAGGGATCAGCTCCAATAACTAGAAAATCCTGGCTGTTTAATGGACTTTTCAGTGATCTCTCTAAGGCAAAGCAGAGGAAGCAAATTCTGTATTAAGTGTATTTTGCGTTTTTAAAGCTTGACGTGCTGTATTGTACTAAGTGTAATCTATTAAGACAAGTATACACAACCTGCTTTGAAACTTAATATGTTTATTCTATTATAAAGTGTATTCAGGTGCAACACAGACTGCTTTTGGTGATACTTCTGAAGAAAATTCGTCATGCCAGGCTGTAGTAGATTCCTCAGCTCAACTCCTAAATTTCTCCTTATTTCTTGGCACTTGTATCCAAGTGGTGTTGCCTCTTAAGACAGGCATGAGCTATTTTTTCTTTTCTGTAAAATATTCTGAAATCTATAGGCTATGATTTTCCTTTTTGAAAAAGTATTTTGTCTGAATGTCTTTCAAATCAGCTTTGGATATTATTTAATACTATGTAACGGGGTCCCCTGTGGCTCAGTATTGCTTATTTTTCTTCTGTAGTGGATGTGAAATTTCCTTTAGTTGGATAAGATACGTTGTAATGATTTCAATGCATATTAATGGATATTTCATACTGTGCAATGAACAGCTTATTTAACATTGTATTTTGAAATGTTTTTTTCTTCCTGTCACCATAGTGTGTGGTCTTGCATAATGTGAATACCTGTAAAAATATAAATTACTTAAAAATAAAAATATGACCGATTGCTATCAGATCCTTTTAGATAGCTAAGTAATTTGCTAGATAGCTAAATATTTGCTCAGTATGCTTGATAGTAAATTTCTTTCTAAAGAGAAGTAATCTATGCTTCCTTTTCACAAATGGAATCTGTGTTGTGAATAAAATCACATTAATCTGCCTTATAATTGCCTCTGTACTCTAACCATTTGAATGTTTTTTAGGTGTACATATAAAAAATGATGGTTCTGTTATGTAGACGTCCATCAAAGCATTTTACTGGCATTTGATATTGATGGCATTGTGTTGGATCATTATGCATGTTTAAATCATAGAAAATTCTCATTAGGGAAAATATGGTGATTCCACATTAATTTTTAAATATAAACATCTTGTATCTTTGGTTTGAAACTTTCTGCTTTTTGAGTTCCTGCCTAAATGCCAGATAACTTGACCTCAATATCTATATTGGTTTAATTTCCTAAGTTGTGAGGTTGAAGCTGGACTTTTATCACTAATGTTTATGAGTGTCCTCCAAAGAACCTCACTTCTTTGGATCAATAAATCATGCTAAGGACACCAAGATTTTACTATCTGACTTACCATAAAAATGACTTGTAATACTCTGAAAATGCAATCACTGGCATATATTTGGATCATTAAATCACATGATTGGGCAGAAATTACATGCCATGAAGAAAGAGGTGCTAGAACAGACTTTAGTTCACTCTTTTTTGTCACATCTTTATGGAAGTAAGCTTTACTTTCATACAGAGGAATTAATATGCACTAATTTAGCCCATGATTGATTTTCATGAAGGATATCATTATTCTTACAAAGATGGGCTTTACATGTTCTTCAAAAAACACTTAGCACTATTGATGGAACCACTCAAGCTGTCCTTAAAAGGAAGAATTTTTTTCCTCACTAAATTAATTTTCATCAGAGAAATTATTACCTAATATTAATGCATGGCCGTTGTTATCTTGCTTAAAAAAATAATGTTTTCTAATTATGAAACAGGCAGTTGAATACAGAAGGAAGATTAAAAGTCAACTATTAAAATCTTATACTTTTTTGTGATAAGAAAAACTGTCTCCTTCCCACTGTTTTACATTGGTAGGCATGGCTATCTAGTTGACTGATATATAAGACTGAATTAAAAGAGCTAGTATGTAATTAAAAACCATTCAAATTATAGTGTAATCCTCCGAACACTTCATTATCTTTATCATAAAACTGGAAAGACACTAAATTTGTTAAAAGTTTGTTACCTTACATATAAATAAACTGTTCATTATGGTATGCTAATGGAGAATAGTCCATGGCCTCAATACAAATGTTAATTGCCCTTTGTGACAAGAATAGTGTCCCACATACTTGGTGTCATTAGCCTGGAAGCTTTAAAGCACTCTGTGGTTCTACAAGAATGAATGCATCTCAGATTTGACTGGTGACTAATACTGTGCTGCTAGCATTCTCCCATTTGTGATTTAACCTTTTCCAACCTTCTGTGCTTATTACACAGCTGTGTTGTTGAAAGACCAACTGTTTCCAGTAGGACATCATTGTCCAATTTTAAAAGAGCACAGTTCCCTTCCAAAACATGTTTCAGAACTCATTGCCCACTAGGGATTCAATTCTTCAAGGGCTCAATTGGTATATCATTTGTTTTGTTTTCATTTTTTTACTCTCCTTTGACATTGTCCTCTAGGGGCAGGGAGATGGGGAGGACACTAGAATGAAATTTTAGGTGACCCATTTTTTACTCTTCTCTGCTTAATATTAACCAAAGTAACAGGAACAATATTATGTAATAGATTGTCCTAGTAATTTTAGTCTCCTGATGCGGAACCCTCTTTGAGTGCTTAGTATATAAAATAGAGTAAATCCTGACTATGCACGGTGCACAAGGCATTGGGCCACATTGGAGAAAGAGAAATGCAAACTTGAGTGACATAAATTCCACTCATGGGAAAATCATATTCTATATCTCCAAAGGAGAGTACATGGGATCTAGTTAGGCGTAGGAAGAAAAACAACTTTGGAATTTCTCCTTGAGTTTTATATAATCATTCTTTTGAATGACTCTGATATGTTTTGTGACATGCATTCCATATAAAGTAATACATTTCTTTTAACTAGGAGGGTACACAATCACTAGGGATTGTGTTTTAACTAGGGAGTGGGGGGGCATTAATTTGAAAGGAAATACGTGACCCAGAAAATTTTCAGTTGTGGAGAAATGCAACATCATCTTCTAGTAAACAAATTTGCAGTAGGCTTTAGCAAACTAGTGTTGTTCATTAACTGAGCTTGTCTTTATTACTTCTTACCTAGAAATCACATGCAACCTGAAAGAACCTAGCAGTGAACTCTTGGGATGCTCATTACCTTCCTGCATTTGCAGTATTTCGTAGTGGAGTACAATCTGAATGAAACAATAAAAACAATCTTCTTTCCCCCACTGCCAAGTATGACACAACCAGACATGACCCTCCCTTGGCAGAGAATATAAGTTAATGCATCAATAATTTAATTGTGATCTTCAAATCTATTAGTCAATGAAATTTTGTATATAGAGGGTAACTTGATATGTGCTCTTTCCTTTACTGAAATTGGAATAAAAAGTATTATTAAGTCTGACACAGGACTAATTTACATGTTTTAATGTAAATATAATGGGAGGCCAGTTTATTCCTTCAAAGCCCCAGATTTCCTAAATAAATTAGATACTATTAAAATGTCATTATAGCAATAATACACAGCCTTATTTGGCATCACAGAAGGTTCCTGTATATGTCTTGTGATTTGAATGTGGTCTCCCAAACTTTGCCAACTTTCAGAAAGCATTTATTAAATCGCAAAAGAGGTGGTTTTCAGCCTGTTCCAATGACTGAATTGGCACAACGAAAAAAAAAAAATCAGGAAAGGGGCCTCTCCAAGTGCTTGCCTCCTCTTCCAAAGCAAGCCTCTTCTCAAAGAAGAAAAGCAAAGGTTGCAAAAGGAGAGAAGGCCGAAGAAAAATGAAAAGGAGATGAAGAAGAAGAGGGCTAAAAGAGAAGAAAATAAAGGTGCTTTCGTATTTTCAGTTGCCACAGTAGCCTCAGTTGACTTAATTGGTGTTCTTCTGAGAAAATTCAAGGAAACCAATTGAAAATTATAAAAGAAAATAAAGGTCTGTTTTTGTCTTGAGTGTTGAGTTCTGTGTTGTTTCGACTGTTGAGCATAGTGAATCAGATTTATAATGTGACTCTGCTCCAAACTCCCTCCCTTTGAAAATGAAAGGACTTTTTGTGTAGTGCTAAAATGTTAAATAACTGGTGGTATTTTGTGGTGCCCTTGCATTTCAGTCCCTCATCCTTACTCATCGCACTACTGTGTCTTGCGCAGTGTTGCATATGTGTATGATGTGTAGTAATTTGAGGGGGGGTTACTTATCTCTGATAGAAGCCACAAGATCCCAGTACTAGGAAATGTGTCCATGTTCTGTCTCATTGTGATTCCTTGTTCACATGTGCTACCCAGAGATAAATCCATGCTCAGTTCTTTTCTTACAGCTGTCAAATCAGGTCTTTGTAGATTTGTGTTTCCTTTGAGTTCCAGAAAGGGGGGGCTACCAGTTATATTTTAATAGCTATATGTGTGTGTGTGTGTGTGTGTGTAATTTTTATATTAAATCTTCAGTTGTCCTTCTTAAAATTGCATTATGATTTTATTTTTTAAGTCAACCATCTGCCCCAATAATTCCACACCTTCAAAAATTATAGGAAATAAAAACTGGATCTCTAAGAGTTTTTCTAAACAAAACATACTCCCTATAGTGTTAGTTAATATGAAGAAACGATTTCTCAAAATAAAAATTTACTACATAAAAATATTTCTGCCTCCCTGAATTCCTAAAACAATAATTGAACCCTTTTTTCCCCTTCACCTTCTTTTTAGAACTGAAAGAGTAATGATATATTAGTCTCCCTGATACTTTAACTACTGTAATTCACATCAGTTAGGCCTCCCATTTTGTCCTCACCTTCTATTCTATGAAATTACATCTGGCTTTAGATATATTCCTGCTGTGAGGCAAAAGGAATGGAAACTGCTGAATAGTTCCTTGGGGTCCTTTCCTGGGCTCTGATTTTATGAACTAGTACTATGTTGTTCAATGTATCCTTGTTTTTACAACTCCATTTAGTTATTTTAAATGACCAAATGATTTTGCGCCTTCTTCATTTCAAACCATTCTCACTTAAAATTCCCTATCTTGTTTCCAATTTGCTCTTAAAGAACAAGGTAGTTTCTTCTGTTTGCAATCTTCTATCTACACATTGTTTAAAACCCTGATAATATTGAAAACGAGAATGAGCCAACAGGGAATTAACAAGCTGTTAATTGAAAGAAATTCCATTTGTTTAGGTTTTAGTTCTAACTTACATATATGATTAGAAATTAAAATTCACAATATAGGATTTAATGATTTGTTGTGCTGATGATAAAATATTGCGAATGGAAGGACTGACTCGATGATCCTATAATTAGTAGCTAACCTTGTAGCAGAGCAAAAATTCAGTGTAGAATTTAAACCTTTTTAATCCTATAGATTATCCCTTCTGGTTAAGTTACTGTTTGTTTTGAAATTTTTGGTAGTATTAGTATACTCCTTTTAAAATTTTTTTCTACATATACAGTTTTTTTTTTCTTAAAGATTTATTCATTTTATTACAAAGTCAGATATACAGAGAGGAGGCGAGACAGAGATGAAGATCTTCCGTCCGATGATTCACTCCCCAAGTGAGCCGCAACGTGCCGGTTCGCGCCGATCCGAAGCTGGGAACCTGGAACTTCTTCCGGGTCTCCCACGCGGGTGCAGGGTCCCAATGCATTGGGCCGTCCTCAACTGCTTTCCCAGGCCACAAGCAGGGAGCTGGATGGGAAGTGGAGCTGCCGGGACCAGAACCGGCGCCCATATGGGATCCCGGGGCTTTCAAGGCGAGGACCCTAGCCGCTAGGCCACGCCACCGGGCCCTACATATACAGTTAAAACAGTTACTAAAGAAATGGCAGTGTATAGTTCTTGCTAAAATCATGGCTTCTAAGCTAGGTTAATTCCAATTGTAGCCACACTGCTTAATAAATGTGACCTTGAGCAAGGTACTTGACTGCCATAAAATGAATATCAACAAGCTCTAAGTGTCATTGTGAGGCTCGAATGAGATCATGAATGTTAACCATTTACCCTACTGCCTGACACATATACATGAATGTTAACTTGTTTTATTAGTATTTGGGGAGTCATTTAAAAAAAAAAAAAACAATGCCAGAAAGCCTAAAATATTCAGATGTACAACGGTGGAGTGAACCACATTTGTATATTTACTCCTTTGGGTTAATATAGACAGATACCTCAAATATGATTCCAGCTATCTGTTAAAAGAAATATAAGATAAGGCCCGGCACGATAGCTCAGTGGCTAAATCCTTGCCTTGCATGCGCCAGTATTGCATATGGGTGCCGGTTTGTGTCCCAGCTGCTCCACTTCCCATCCAGCTCCCTGGGAAAGCAGTAAGAGATGGCCCGAAGCCTTCGGATCCTGAACCCACATAGGAGACCTGGAAGAAGGTCCTGGCTCCTTGGCTTCAGATCGGCTCAGCTCCAGCCTTTTCGACCATTTAGGGAGTGAGCCAGTGGGTGAAGGATATCTCTCCTTTTCTCTGGAAATTTGATCTGCCTTTCCAATAAAAATTTTAAAATATTTAAAAAAGAAATATGATAGACATACTCTATAAATTCACCACCTCAAGTGAAATCCTAGTTCATCTTTGCTTATCATTGTTGAGAAAGATTTAACATAAGTGTTCAGACAAGCAAGATGAGAGTTTTGTTTAGCTACATCTAAGATGTTTATTTGAAACCAGTCTCCATTTTTTTCCATCAAAAATATTTAATTGGAAGATTTACATCCCGTGTCTTAGTATAGCTTCTCTTAGTATATGCTAGATTTTTCCCTATAACTACACATAAACATATTCCCATATGTTGTTTTAATTAAAACTCTGATGGCAATTCATTTCTAGTTACTGTGTTTTTATTATTCTGGGCATTCCTATGGGGCTCACATGAACCCTAGTCTATGGTTCAGAAGATTTTTGTAATCAAAAACACTCTTGATGAATGCCATTCCATCATATTAAGTCTGCTATGTTTAAGCAAAACTTTGATACTTACCAATATAATGATCAAGGATACACATTAATGTTTTAAAATATTAAATCACGTGCAGGATTGTTGTGTTGTGTACCTTTTGTACTCTTAATTCTTTGAACTTAAGGGATTCCAGATACAAATGGTGATTTTTCTATTAAGAAACTATTCTGTTGGCCAATAAATCCTATTATTTGACCACTCTAAAAATTAAATGCCCGTAGCTAGTCTTACCCAATATAACTAACAGGTGTGGATTTGCTGAGTTCCTTCTAGTAGTGTTTCCAAGCTGCTCCTTATCCTGTTTTTCAGATACTTGTCATTTTTTTTTTAGTAAATTTTTGGAGTCTCTAGTAACTACTACACTGAATAATTCATTATACCTTTCTCTCCACCCTTTGCTTCCTCCATCCCCTTACCCCAACACTGCAGGTGAAATTAGGGAAGAAAAGTTAGGAGACTCGCTGCAAGATTTATACAGGGCACTGGAGCAAGCCAGTCTGTCACCACTAGGAGAACATCGCATTTCAACTAAGGTGGAATACAAGCTTTCATTCATAAAAAGATGTAATGATCCTGTAATGAATGAAAAACTACACAGGCTGAGAATTCTCAAAAGCACTTTAAAGGTAAGAGATGAAATGGAAGGAGAAATTCCTTTGAAGAGATGAATTTTTGAACTCAAAGTGGATTAAAGGTTTTGTAGGCTAAGAAATAAAAAAGTTCATGGATAATTGAATTGAAAGATAAGATTCTGATATTAAACGTTTTGGAATCTGTTCATAGTTGTTTTCACTATTTTCCATTAATTTTTTGAAGGCCCCTCATACAAAGTGAGAGGCTTAGAGGAGGAAGAGGTAAACAGTAACAACCTAAACCTGTGTTCTTCCCATATCATAAACTGTTAGTAAAGAAGAAATCATCTTAACTCTTCATTAATATCTCATCATTGAGTAAGTGTTAAGTGACTTCATTCCAGGAGAAGACAAGATGTGACTCTGATTTGTTTTCAAAAATAAACAGCTGTGATTCCTCAGCCTTTCAATTTCCTAAGGTAAAGATACCATAGAGTGCAATTATTAGTTATTAAAAGAACCTAGCATGCATGCAGAATGCAGCTGTGGATGCTAAAAAGGTTGCAGAGATTTTCTGAATGTTGTCTGCACAAACTACAGTGAATTTGGAGTAAAGCCATGGTGATTTATATTCCAGGTAGAAATCCCATGGTTTTTTACATTGTCATTTCCCAGCTTGCTTGTTACCTTCCTATCATACTTTTCTGTCAGTGCTGATGATGTTTCCACCCTATTTTGCCACCCCCAGATTTGGGAACAGGAGGAGGTGAGGACAGAGGTATAGAGAGACGGAAGTTGAAGGAGGCAGACAGTGAGCCTTGCCTGCTACCACTGTGTGTATATGGCCAGGACAGAGGGTGGACAAAGACAGAGGTGGGTTTTGGAGTTGGCCAGTCATGCAAACCACCTGATCAGGCCCCGTAGCCTTGACAAATCAAAAACGGGTGGACATTTAACCTGACACCTAAGACTCTAGTCTTCATGCTCCAATTTGGAGTACCTGGATTCAATTCCTAGCTCTGGCTCTTTTTTTTTAAAGATTTGTTTATTTATGTATATATTTATTTGATAGGCAGATTTACAGAGAGAGAGAGAGAGATCTTCCATCTGCTTGTTTACTCCCCAAATGGCTACAGCAGCCAGAACTGGGCCAGTCCAAATTGGGAACCATGACCCTCCTGCAGCTCCCACATGGGTGCAGGAGCCCAAGGAGTTGGGCTACCTTCTGCTACTTTCCCAGACGCATTAGCTGCGAGTTGCACTGGAAGCAGAGCAGCAGGAACTCCATCCAGCACCCATATGAGATGCCAGTGCCACAGGAAGAGGCCTCAGTCCTAGTTTTGTTTGTTACTTTGTTTTTGTTTTTATTTTGTTTTGTTTTTCCAGCTCTGCCCCTTGAACCCAGCCTCCTTCTAACAGACATTTGGAAGCAGCAAAGAAAGCTCAAGTAATTGCCTTCCTGCCACCCACAGAAGCTTCCCAGATTAAATTCCTGGTTTCAAATACCCAATCCTGAACCTTGGGGGATAGCACTCTCCCTCTCTGCTTCTCCCTGTCTCTCCTTCCCCTGCTCCTCCTCTCCATCTCCCTCCGTCTCCCTCTCAAAAAAGCAAAATCACAAAGTTCAGGAAACAAAGTGTTAATCGGACTCCCTTAGGAAATAGTTAAGACTAACATTTTAGAAACAGCTATGATATCCGTAAGAATAACTGTCACTGTCATGACCAACCCTACTCCAAAGATACTCTCTTCACTTTGTCACCTTGTGGAGCCCCACCCTGTTTACCAATTAAGTTCTAAAACCCCTGGTTTAGGAGGCAGACAGGCGTTTTGTAGCAGGTGAGGTTTATGTATCTTTTTTTAAAAAAGATTTATTTATTTTTATTGGAAAGTCAGATATACAGAGAGGAGGAGAGACAGTGAGGAAGATCTTCCGTCCAATGATTCACTCCCAAAGTGACCGCAACAGCTGTGCCGATCCGAAGCCAGGAGCCAGGAACTTCCTCCAGGTCTTCCACACGGGTGCAGGGTCCCAAGGGTTTGGGCCGTCCTCGACTGCTTTCCCAGGCCACAAGCAGGGAGCTGGATGGGAAGCGGAGCTGCTGGGATTAGAACCGGCGCCCATATGGGATCCCGGGGCATTCAAGGCGAGGACTTTAGCCGCTAGGCCACGCCGCCGGGCCCAGGAAGATTTAATTTTCTACTAATTTTTTTTTTTCATTTCTACCAGTGGAGGACATTTCTTTACAGCGACTTTTCCATTTTATTCTGTGTAGCTGGTGATTCATGAATTCTTAATTATAACAACATGAGCAGTAGCTCATATTCTTTGTCAGTGGAAGAAAATGCTTTGGGATAAACTACAGAGCATGAGAGATGGGGGCAGGGGGCTGGTAGAGAGCAGCATTATCTTTAAGATACATAAACCTCGGGCCTGGCAGTGTGGCCTAGCAGCTAAAGTCCTTGCCTTGAATGCCCCAGATCCCATATGGGCGCCGGTTCTAATCCCGGCAGCTCCACTTCCCATCCAGCTCCCTGCTTGTGGCCTAGGAAAGCAGTCGAGGATGGCCCAATGCATTGGGACCCTGCACCTGCGTGGGAGACCAGGAAGAGGTTCCTGGTTCCCGGCTTCGGATCGGCTTGCACCGGCCGTTGCGGCTCACTTGGGGAGTGAGTCATCGGATGGAAGATCTTACTGTCTCTCCTCCTCTCTGTATATCCGGCTTTCCAATAATAATAAAATCTTTAAAAAAAAAAAAAGAAAATTAAATCTTCCATTAGAAAAAAAACAACTGGCCAAGAAACTCTGTGGTGTGTATGGTTTCCAGAGTTATAACACGCCACGCCATGAAACATAGACCTCAGATTCTCAGTCCTGTCCTATACAGCCTGTCTAATCACAAACCAGACAACTCTGGCTACTGACTGTCCATATTCGCTCCCAAGTCCAATTGCTACTGCTCACTTCCTACAACACATTGCCTACACTTCCATAGTACTTCCTCAGATCCATAAAAGACGAGACTGAGATTTTCAGACTCTTGTGAATCCATCTCCATCCCACTTTCCACCTGCAAGCTTCCCTTCCACTGGCAATAGTTCTACTTTGGTGAGTTATACCAAAGTGAAATCTAATACTCAGCTGAGACCCAGCCTGTAACATAGAGGGAGAAGCGATTATCCATCACATGTGCCTTGTACTATATCAAAGAAGTCATAATAGTAACGTAACAAAAATTCCATGTTATTGGTGACAGAAGGGCCACATTCACTCTATCTAGTGTGAGTACCCTACTACCAAGCAGAAGATGTGGAAAACATGCAAAGGTTTCTCAAACAACAGATAGAATGTGGTAAGTTTTTGGCAGTAGTAGAATTAGAGACTGAGTTACACACTTTTTATGATTATTTAAGGAATGTTTCAAGAAATGAGAGAACACTTAAACAGCTCCTTAAAAATGAGCAAAGTTTCCATAGGGAGAGTTGAGGAACAGAGCAAGCTGTTTGAGATTGGCCAATGCCAAGGACCCCTTGTTTTAAAGAGTCTAAATGAGTGTCAGTATGCTATGCCAAAGCCATTTGTTAAAAAACTTTGGATTTTTTTTCCTATTAACTATCTATTTTAAACTTTAACTATTTGTTCCTGCCTTAACTGTTAAATCCTTTTTTTTTCAGGCCAGAGAAGGGGAAGTTGCCATTATCGACAAAGTCCTAGACAATCCAGACTTGACTTCTAAGGAATTCCGACAATGGAAGCAGATGTACCTCGACCTTTTCTTGGATATCTGTCAAAACACCACCTCAAATGATCCATTAAGTATTTCTTCTGAAGTAGATGTAATCACTTCCTCTCTAACACACACTCATTCATACATCGAAACGCATGTGTAAATGTATTCTGCCTTCAGGCCATCCAGTACCTGCTGGTACTGTGAGCAAGTACATATGGTAGTTTTATATCTGTGTGGGACACTTGACAAGCTATACTTTAATGTTACCACAAACTGTATGAAGCAAATCATATATGGTCACAATACCACTGTCTTTAATGAGCATTTGTATATTTTATATGCAGTGAGTGCTCAGCTTATGTTTACCATGTGCAAAATCAACTGTCTTTAAAGACTTACAATTAACTTTTGCAAACAACTCTGAATATAGGTGGTCTTCAAATAGTGAAGCCACAAAAAGGCAGTTTTCTATCTAAGGTCATCTTTTCTCCCTTCACGTTAGTTTTATATAAACAAGACTTCAAAGTAATTCACATTTTTTCAGGTGCAGATATCCTTGTGGGTGGGAAAGAATTTAAACCTTTTTTATATTTATTAAAATGTTCTAAGAATTTTCTTAAGTATTGCACAAAGTTTAATGCTGTAGTTTTATTTTTGTGAAATGTAGATGTGCATACAAGAGTTGAGCAAAACAGAAGAGCATTGATATTGATATAAGAAAAGTTCAGGTATCTAATATTCGTCTTAATAGTCTATTAACTTGTGAAAGCTAGTTAATGGAAATACTATCCCAAATCTATGAGAACACTTAATGGTGTATCAGGGCAAAGCTTTGTAAGATGTTTTTGTAACTAAGACCAAAACTGAAGATAGAGCTGCTTTATTTTCTTGGTTTAAATCTTCCTTTATTTTTGTAGTGATGAAATGCTGATTGTGTACAGAAGTATTTGAGAATGGATTTTTTTAAAACAGACTTAACTCACCCAGAAAGGCAGCTAATATATATATATATAAAATTTCAACCCAAACTCATATTTTTAAATGCTAACTCTTAAAAAACAAGGTATAAACTTAAATGAGTCAACTTTCCAGGTAGTTTCCAATTTTCTCCCTTGTGCATTAATTAAACTTACGGAAATATATTTTAGACAGGGAAGTAAAATATGGTTACAGGCTGATACATTTTATCATGTAGAAAACAATGTTGAAAATAAAAACGTACATTCTCTCCTAAGGAACATCAGAGTAATGGTCACTCAAAGAGATGTCACATTGAACTATCTGACAGAAACAATTTAGAGGTTTTTCCCAGCATCATTGTTCTATAGAGTGGATGAAGTCTATGAAAATGTCCTCTTCATATATTTCCATTTATAAGCGTCTCATTTTTGAAAGTGATCACAGCATGAAAATGACTGTGCTGCTTTTTAGTGTCTGGCTGCATAACGTACACGTCACAATTTGCTGTTTTTCAGGAGGAGGAAGGGACCCTCCTTTACTATTCTCTATCCTAAAATCTAATCAGCTTTATACTGTTGCCTGTACAGCTCAGTGAATGTACTTACATCTTTAAGAGTTCCGATATATGCCAGTGACTATTTTTGCTGTAGAGGAGAAAGTAAAAACTCCACAATGGGGATCTTTTTCTTTGCTTTTGAAACCACCATTGAGTCACTATCGTTTTGCAGACTTTGCACAACTGTACAGGAGAGTGGCCTTTCTACAGCACATTTTCAGTAATCCTATATTTAGTCAAAATGGATGAGAAATCATGTATTAATGTTTGTATGGAATTTTGGGTCCAGTGTAATATTTTTATCATTTAAAAAACCTATTTGTAAAAGCGTTTATTTACTGCATGAATATTGACGCACATTAAATTTGTGGAATTTTGTATATGTAAAACAAACAAAAAAACCTTTTTGTCCTAAAAATGAAGTGTGCTTGTTACAGGTGTTTAGACTTATTGATGTTTAGTAGACCAAATGTTGTGTTCACTTAAAAATATCTGTACCTGATGGATGTGTTGTGTATACAGTGGCCAGGTTTGGCCGGTAAACAGTAAGCAGTTGATGGGGAAACTAGCTCTGTTGCTTTTAAGTAGCTTTTACTTTTGTAAAGTCAGCTCTGTTGTTTTAAATGGTAACAATTAAACTAATGAGTTTTACAAGACTTGTGGCTAGCCTAGCATGGAAGACACCTTTTACCACTATATATCTGTACATTTTATTGCATTAGTTTCAAATCTGAGAGGCAGCACTGTAAAATGAAGTCAAATAAAATCAGCTTTTAATGAATCCTTACAAAGCACTTACTTTATTCATGCAAAGCCCTTAGCACATTGCTTTGTGATCTCAACACACAGCCACCTACCTCCCCTACCCCAATTACAAGTTCTCGCTTCGCCACCCTGTTGGTGCCACAGCATGAAGTAATACCTGTTCAATACATACAAACAGGCATCCTCTCTTTGAAACCCAGAAAAGTCAAGCTGGTTTCCCATTTGCCCGATATGCACTTTAAAACTTCACCTGCTTCTCTTTCCTTTTTCTGTGATTCTTTTGGATAAGCAATGATAGCCACATAAAATAAGTTTACTATTATTATTTTACATATAGCCCACCATGGCTAAGGGTTGGTTTAAAAAAAAAAAAAAGGAGTTAAAACCAATGAGCTGCCAAAAGGCTAAACAAAAACAAACTAGGGTGAAGATTAGACAGAAAAGTTTAACAAATTTTAAAAGTAGTCTTAGAGATTTTTTTAACCCCTCTCAGTTCTATATTTTGATAGGACCAATATAGCAGACTACAGCCCTGTCTCAGTTATGCGGTCATAGTACGCCATACAGTGATGCCATACTATTTAACCAAGGCACTTGTCCGTCACTATTATTTTCAGATAATACCATCTTCCAGGACTATTTATTATGGCTATTATAGCCAACAGTTTTCTGGGGTTTATATCCAAGTTCTTGCATATTTTTTTTCAAGTTGTGGTAGTGTTTGTGGGGTTTATTTTTTGTTTGTTTTTGGGGGGGTTGGCACAAAAGTAACCACAGTTTAGTACCTAGGGAAACACTTGAAGAGGGAAAGAAAATAAGGTAATTTTATTTTCTGAAAATCCATCTGTGTCCCAGTGTGGTTTTTATCTAAAAATCACCAGCTCACTGACGCTGAATTGTATATCCTCTTTGACCTACACCACCCCATATTCCCAGTTCAAGGAGAACTGTTCCTCTCTGTCCAAGACCTTATTTGCCTCCTGAGCCTTCAAAAGCCACACTGCCCCCAGAGTCTCATTCTTGGAAAAGGCTCTGTTGCTCCCTGCGCCAAGTTAAGGAGAACTTTGAGGCTGTGCTAACACATTTAGCGCAGCACTAAATCAAGTGCCTCTCCAAGCTCTACCTCCCTCTCCTGGTTTGCACTTTCAGCCAGCTGCAACACTGCGCACTGTAGGCCGCTCCAGGCCCAAGGCAGTGGGCAGCCTATGTCCTCCCAGCGGTCCAGGTCAAGGTCGTAGCCCACCACGTTGCAGGTAGGCACCTGGCGTGAGTCCCGCCACTTGAGGCCACCTAGTAGCAACGCCGTCTCCTCCACCACAGCCAGCCCATAGCAGAAACGATCGTAAGGTAGTGGACGCAACCGAGTCCACTGGTCCGAGTCAGGGTCGTAGCACTCAATCTCAGAGAAGGGCTCGAACTGCCCCAGAAAGGCGAACACTTTGCCACGCAGTACTGCCAGGTGGTGCCCAAAGCGGGCGGTGCCCATAGGTGCCCTTTTGCTCCATGCCCGTTCCCCAGGGCCCAGGGAGTACAAGTCCCGCAGGCTGCTCGCGCTGCCTTCAGCTCTCCCTGCTTTACCCCCAGAGACGTACACAACACCACACTCCCCCACAGCCCCCGCGTGGCCGTGCAACGCCCGTGGCAGGGCCCCAGCTGGCGTCCAGCGGTCCCGGCGTAGGTCGTACATCTCTACGGAAGCCAGGGCCTGGCCGCCCACACCCAGGCCCCCGACAGCCAGGAGGCTCTCACCCACAGCTCCACACCAGAAGTAGGCTCGCGCTTCCTGCATGGCGGGCACAGCAGACCAAGCCTGAGAGCGCGGATCATAACGGTGCACTTGGGCCGTGACTGCCCAGGGACCTTCAGCCTGGGGAGAGGAGGCGCTGCCAGAGGCGCTGCCGGAGGCGCTGCCGGAAGCACTCTCCCCGCCCAGGACAAACAGGAAGTTGCCCAGAGTGCACACGCAGTGACCCAGCAGTGGTGCAGGCAACTTGGTGAGGCTCCGCCAGCGGTGGTTGTACACATCGAAGGCCACCACTTCCTGGGTGAGTTCCCACTCCTTTTCCTCCTCCAGCTCTTCCTCTTGCTCCGGCTCCTGCTCCTCAGCCACTTCCTGAAGCTCTACCGCGGCAACCTGGCGTCTGGCTGCCGGAGCCGCGGCCTGTTCGGTCATGGCCTCCCTCGCCCTTCGCCCCCCAATCAACAAGATGTGTGTCTGGGGGCTCCGGATGCTGGTCTGCTCGCCCTGCATGAGCGGCTGGCGGGAAGGCGCCATGTGGTAACTGAGGGCTTGGATAATGAGGCCCTTGACTCGGGCAGGCATTGTGAGGCCTGAGCCGGAATACACCCGCCGCAGTATGCTGGCTGGTACTAGGCCAAAGCGGATAAGCTGGAGCAGCTCTGCGCAGTGAGCCAAGCGCTCCACAGCAGGCTCCTGCCGCAGCCAGGCCAGGGCCAGGCCCAGCAGCCAGGCCTCTGGTACCTGCGCCACCTCTGAGGCACCCAGCACGGCCCTCAGAGACCCAGGATTAAGTTCTAGCAGCCCTGCGGGGCCCACACCCCTAGCTAGCAGCTCCCGCAGGTGGCGCACAACGCACCGCTCAGCTGTGTCCAGCGTGTGCACCAGGCCAAAACGTGCAGCCACATTGGCTGCAAAGCAGCAGTTTTCCGGAGACAGCTGTCGCTCCAGGTAGCCGGCACAAAGCCCCAGGGCTTCAGTGACCTGAAGGTAGCTAGCAGCCTCCAGAGTATCCTCCACAGTGTCCATGGAGAGTGGCAGCCAGGCAGTGTAGATGAAGTCCAGCAGTCGCTGCAGACCGGCTGCCGAAGGCACATGCAGGTGAATCACTCGTGCCCTGGACTCCTGGGTGTGGCTCTTGAACAGGGCCCTGAAGTAGTCGCTGGAGCACGCCAGGAGCGACCTGTGTGCAGGGAACTCGCTTCCCTCAGCCTCCAATATTACGTCGCACAGGAAGCCCTCGGCTCGCAGTGCCTGGTACCCGGTGAGCAGCGAGCTTCCATGAGCTTTGCAGTAAGACAGGAAATAACTCATGATGCTCCAGGCGGGAAGCGATCAGGCTGGGACTGGGGCCAGCCGGGTTCCGCTGGAGGCATCCCGGGACCAGACACTGCGCGACCCTCAGAGCCCCTAACGGGAGCCCGTTTTTGTCTGCTCAGCTTAAGGTCTAGGGCTCCTTCCACGGATCGTCCTGTGCACCTCCCAGAGCAAATCTGTTCGGAGAAGTGTTTCCAGAAACACTTAGTAGTGGCGGGCGTAGAGTTTGGAGACTTCTGCGGGGTTTGGGGCTTGGTCTCAGCAGTTGCAGAGGCTGCCAGTGCGTTTTCCAAAGCTCCGTCGTCGTCGTCGGCTCGAATAGGAGCTCGTATACCTGTGCGCCAGGGGCGGTGGTGGCCTTACACCATCACCTGGAGCAGCCGAGCTGCCAGTGGACTACGAGTGTGTTGGATCTCTGACGGCCCAGATGCGCAGATGAGGCCCGGACGCGAGACGTCCCGGTAGTGCAGGTCAAGGGATCCAGCCACCCCAGGGCACGAGGAGGACTAGTTCTGCGAACACCCGCGAGACCTTGGGGACAAGTGGTTACAGGGCGAGGGGTGGGAGTGAGTTTGTTCCGCGCGGAGGATCAAATCAAAGCCTGGGGGATTAGCGGGGGGGGGGGGCATGGGTCAGTGCCGCGGGTTAGAGGCGTGATTGGGCGCCGCACATAACATGCCGGTAGCTCACCAAGACAAGAATAGCGCACCACTGTGGCCGGCCACTCCGGAGCACCCCGCCCCGCCCCACTCCGGGACTGCCGGCCTGGACTAGGGCACGGGAGCGAGCGACCTGGGGCTGATGCCTTGACTGGCTGCAGCTCCCTAGGGGGTCCAGGGAGCCCCACCAAGGACGTAGGGACAGAGTTCACTGGAGAGAAGTGAAGCTCCCCAAACCCTGGTTGATGGTGTCTGAAAAGGGGAGTCCCAGCAGGACTAGGGAGTGTCGATTTCCCAGTTTGTCTGTGCCTGGGGAAGAAGTCCCTGGCTCAGCTTTCTGCTTTGAGAAGGACCTAATTAGTGCGGCAGGGACCCGGATTAAGCGGCAACTTTGCGCGTTGACACCCAGGAGGGCACCGGGGGCAGATGAGCTTGCGGTGAGAACCATGCCCCAGTGAATCCGGGGCTCCGGGGCTCCGGGGCTCCGCGCCAATGGTATTGGGTAACCCACCCCTCACCTGGACTCACCCTTGTCAGATGCTGGAGTTACTCAGCGTCCACCCCAAAGCAGCTTGCACCCCACCCCGCTGGTCTTCGTGTTCCCCATCCACAGCAAAATTGCCCCCCTTCTTACTGCCAGACCCATCCCTTTACATCAATGACACCTTTTAATAAAATAATTGGTTCTCATTTCTTTCCCACTTTCCACACTCTCCGATATTGTGGTTGTCTGCTACACCTCAATGCTATGAAAGGGTAATGGCCAGTAAAGTTGCAAAGCTCAGTAGAGCTCTAGTTGTGCAGGGACCTCCTTGTGATGTTATTTTTGCAAGAAATACTCAGCACCGAAATTATGGCTGCAGCAACCCCCCGACCTTGAGCCCTTCAGAAAGCATCACTCTATCTCCTGCGTCCGGCTCTTAACTGAATGATTCACGCACCGGTAACTACTCTTTCCTGCCAACTTCAGGTTTTCTGTGTGTTTTGCTTTCATCTACAATTGATTTTTCTATTTTCTGAGGCAACCTCTCTGGCATTGTGTTGCAGGGAGTTTTTGAGGGCATCTCAAATAATTTGTGTTTCTGACACTTTAAACCTGCATTTCCTAGCAGAAAACAAGTGCAAGAAACGGTAACATTCAGTCATTTTCCACCCGGTTATGCCAGTGCTACTGACAAGGTCTCCAATTAGAAGTAATTCTGTTAAAATGATTTTACTGTCAAGGAAAACACCATGGTAAGACTTAAATTAGTCAGATGATAAAGTGTAGGCAAGGGCTAAGCTCGGGCTACCTTGAGCTCCAGAGGCTGAAAATTCTGCAACTTGAATTCCTAATGTGAGAGCCACAGATGGGTTCAGAGGAGGTGCTGCTTTTGTGGGGATTGGAGGTGTTTCTTTTTTTTTTCCTTTTAGCATTAAAATTCTTGGTTCAAAGTAAAATTCCACTTTTGGTTCACTTTGTGCGTATCTACATTTTAGGTTTAAATGGATTTTGCTCACCCTAAAAGAGCTGTGCTAGAGGGGATGTTGTTTTTATAACTTTGGAAATGACCTCATGAGCTGCTTTCAGTTTTAAACTCTGCACTCATTAGGGCAGGAACTATTTCATGGTGCTTGTACCCCTTCTTGAGTTCAACACATTTAGAGAAGGAGTAAAGCAATGATTTAGCTTCAACCTGTCTCCTTCCTGTCAATTCTCTTCATTTTTCTCTTAAGCAAATGAGGTAAAAATGAGCTAGAGGGAGTACGCTCTGTCTGGATGACTTAGGTATTGAGTTGCACAGTCTGGACCAGAATCCAGGGCTCCCTCCCCACTACATTATGTGACCTCAGATATGATAAAAATAAAATCCTGCACACAGAGACTAAACCAAATATTCAGGGTTATAGAGGACATTTCTTGCCTTATTGCCTTAAAACCATACAAGTATGTTTTTAAATAGCATATTTCTAACGCATAAATTGGATCCTATCCCATAAGATCTGTACATTCAAGCTTGATCCAAAATATCACATTTAAATTAAAATGCTATGAAAGACATAAAACTTTTATTTTAAAGATTTATTTATTATAATTGGAAAGGCAGATATACAGGGATGAGGAGAGACAGAGAAGAAGATCTTCCATCCAATAATTCACTCCCCAAGTGACCGCAACAGCTGGTGCTGAGCTGATCCAAAGCCAGGAGCCTGGAACTTCCTCCAGGTCTCCCATGTGGGTGCAGGGTCCCAAAGCTTTGGGCCATCCTCGACTGCTTTCCCAGGCCACAAGCAGGGAGCTAGATGGGAAGTGGAGCTGCCGGGATTAGAACCAGTGCCCATATGGGATCCTGGAACGTCAAGGCAAGGACTTTAACCACTAGGCCACCGTGCCGAGCCTGACATCAAACTCTTAACATGAGAAAATCAAGTTCTACACAACATGCACATCTTATTACTGCCCAACGTACCATGTTAGCATGTTTTCTCTAAAGAGATATGACTGAAAAAATTTATATTAGATGTATTTATAAGGCCTTGTTTAGCGAATGTACCTATTAACTTATTCCAAAAACATATCTTTTCAGTTTGTATATGAAAATGTAAGTATTTTAATTTCTGTGCAACATTAAATAACCTAAATGAAATTACAGTGTGTGTGTTTTTTGATATGATTCCTCACCTGGTATCTGTGCTATTATAGCCAAACAGGATGAGGAAGTCATAAATGATAGAAATGTATGACTCTCCAGTTCTGAAGGCTGTGAGCCCCAAGATGAAGATGGAAAGATGATTGGGAAAGCAGAGCTACAGAGACAGGAGAGACATGCGCTGACCACAATGACAAGAGCTGGACCATCCAAAGCCAAGAGCCAGGAGCTTTCTCCAGGTCTCCCACGTGAGTGCAGAGGCTAAAGCACTTGAACCATCTTCCACTGACTTTCCAAGCCATTAACAGGGAGCTAGATCAGAAGTGGAGCCACTGGGACCCCAACCAGCACCCATATGGGATGCTGGCACCACAAAGGCTTAGCCTGCTATGTCATGGCACCAACCCCACAATGAACTTTTGAAGAAGTAAAAGATTATATAAAGCCTTTTCCCAAAAACCACAAAGCTCTAAAATTCACCTGCTTGATATTTAGGATACAGAGTTTTCACAGGTTAACCTTTTCTAATCTAGCATTTAATGACTCTTTCAAACACGTGGCTTCTGGCAACCTACAGAGGAGAGTCTATTATTAGAAGTTGACACATTAAGATTATTGTGAAAACATTATTACGAATAATAATACACATGTGCTAGAAACTTCCATGTTTGTTTTCTTCTGAGATCATTTTCGTGTATGTGAAATGTATTTTATTCTTGTGATATACAAGTTAAACAGAAGGTGTGTGTGTGTATGAGAAAGAGAGAGAGAATGAATGGATGAAAGAATGAATGAATGAAGAATGACTTGGGCATTCTGGTGCAGCTAACAACTTAAGAAGTAGCCTGGTAGGTGGGAAAGGATTGAGCTTTGGAGTCAGACTTAAGTTCCAAGTCCAGATCTGTCCTACGTGATCTTAGAGCAAGTGGCTTAAATTCAGTGATTTTCATTTTATTAAAAAAACCTGCACTCCACATTCACAGCACTGTTAAGATTATACATACATACATGTATGTATGTATATACACATATGTGTATGTGTATATACATATATGTATGTATACTGGCACACAGTATACACAGAAGATGTGAATTTGTTCTCCTTTCCTTGAAAGGAAATAATGCCAGAGTCCAACAGCCAAGAAATATAGTAGAGAAATGGCTCTCAGTGGTCCTTCTGGGGTTTCACTGGAGACTGGTGAAGAAATGTAAATGTTCAACCGGTCCCCAAACCTGCTGAGTGAGAACCTCTAGTAGAGTGACCAACTGTCCACTTCAACAAATCCTCTCTGTGATTCTCTCTTTGAATTTCGAGAACCACATCACAAAGGATGGTTCATAATTTCTGCTCCATTCTGAATTCACTGTTTTCAGAAACAACTTGTTCTGTATATGAAGTCAGTATTTTCCCAAGAAAGAAGCTGACCAATCAGCTACAAAAAGTCAGAGATCAGAGCTCTAGAGGAGAAAAATTAATGACCTATGTTTCTTATCAGAGCACTCAAAATCATATTATGGAATGTTTGTTGGCATTCCTTATTCACACATGGTGGCAGTGTTAACAGCACGTTAGTGGGGCATGTTTCCCAAAGAACACTTATTTAAATAAAACAGAAAATACCTACAGCCTGCATTTCCTATATGGATGTGACGTTTTCAGAAACTCTTGCATAAAATCAGGAAATTGTCCAAAGAAGCCAGGCAAAGGAGTTGGGGACCAAGAATATTCCTTTTTAGATAGGGAGTAGGGAAAAGCTGAATATGCTAAAGCATGAGCAAAGAATCCCCTGGAAATTGAATGATCTTGTTTTCAGCTTCCAGAAGGGCCAGAGGAAACAGAGGTGGGCCTATGGTTACAGTATGCGCACATGGGACTATTAAGTAGAAATTACAAAGAACAATTTTTTTTTTAAGATTTATTCATTTTATTACAGCCAGATATACACAGAGGAGGAGAGACAGAGAGGAAGATCTTCCATCCGATGATTCACTCCCCAAGTGAGCTGCAACGGGCCGATGCACGCCGATCCGAAGCCGGGAACCTGGAACCTCTTCCAGGTCTCCCAAGCGGGTGCAGTGTCCCAATGCATTGGGCCATCCTCAACTCCTTTCCCAGGCCACAAGCAGGGAGCTGGATGGGAAGTGGAGCTGCCGGAATTAGAACCGGCGCCCATATGGGATCCCGGGGCTTTCAAGGCGAGGACTTTAGCCGCTAGGCCACGCCGCTGGGCCCAAGAGCAATTTTGCAACAGCATAAACGAGGATCTCCTACCACTTTAGAAAGAAAACATAGGAGAAATAGAATGTTCTTGTTTTTAGGAGTTCCCTGAGGCTTGGAGATAAGATAAGAAACTTACTACGTTCATTAAGAGCCAACTGTCATCTACTTGCAGACAAGGACAGAACAAAATTGCCACATGGTGTAGATAGATATGTGTTCTCAATGGCACCACCGGGACTAAAGGGACAGCTTGGCACTAAGGCCAGATATGTCAAGCTCCACCTCTCTGCTCTTTGAAAAACTGTTGTAAGACCAAAATGAATCCCAAGATTCTTTCAAACCCAGAATGCACAGTTTAGACACACTGCCACCTTAAGTTCTGGCTACAGGTGCCATCTAAATGCAAGTTTTATCTGAACTCTTTGGTCTGTCGAACTGATTGTTTTTTGTTCTAGCCTCTCCTTTAATCTTCACGGTGGCTGCTGTCCACTACTCCTCCCCACCTCCAACTTCCATGCATACTTCATATGACTTTAAGTTGTGCTCAGCTGCTTTCTTCTAGAATCTCTCTTCCCTTCCTACATAGAATTGCTACGTGTCCATTTTTTGACAGCAGCTCAAATGGCAGCTCATACTTTCCAGTGTGTTTGTGTATGTGGTTTGCCAGGGCTTGGCCGCCACTAAGCTTTGTACCCGACTTGCTTTCAAAGGGACAGTTGGTAACATTCTCAGTGAGGGATTTGAACAATTGGGCAGTTATCTGTGGAGATGCATCTAACAGTGTACTTGAGGACAAACAGGATCAAAGACTGCAGAGTTTGTTCAAATACAGGTTCCTGGGACCCACCAAAGACCATCAGGTCAAATTCTCTAGACCTAATTAGAGTGGAAGTGGTGAGACAGCCTGTTTTTGTTTTTTTCTTTAACAAACTCTGAAGCAGTGTTGCTGACAGAGTGTTCAGTTAACCAACAGTATTACCTGGGGGCTTATTAGAGACCCAAAGCTCAGCTTCCACCCCAAACCCGCTGAATCTGAAGTTCTTGGGGCAGGGTCCAGCTGTCTGTATATTATCAAGCCCTTGAGGGGATTTTGATGGAAGCTAAGGTTTCAGGAACATGGTTCTAAAGTTCAGGGGTTGCTTGTGTGGAACTTCAACTAACTCACTCAAAATCTACATTTGTGGTATTGTGGAAATGTGCTGGCTACTGAGAGTACCATGGTAAACAAATCGGTCAAAAGTCTTGCCCTTGAACTAAAGCATTAATGGATTCTACCTAGGAGTTGGTGTTTCCAAATGTTTTAGAGATTCTCAAGAAACTCAACCATGGTGTTTTACTTTCCTTTTCAGATTGTTCATTGCTAGTATATAAAAATGTGACTGATTTTTCCTGTTAATTTCATAATAACCCACCATTAATACTGGAAGGGGCACACGAAGCCATGGTAATATGGTAATGACAACTCTGTTTCAGTGTTCAGTCTAAAATACTGAGGGAAACCAACCATCTCCCTGTCCATCTGGATATGAAGCCCCATGTCATCCACTCATTTAATAATACATAGCATTGGGCCCGGCGGCATGGCCTAGCGGCTAAAGTCCTCGCCTTGAAAGCCCCAGGATCCCATATGGGCGCCGGTTCTAATCCCAGCAGCTCCACTTCCCATCCAGCTCCCTGCTTGTGGCCTGGGAAAGGAGTTGAGGACGGCCCAATGCATCGGGACACTGCACCCGCTTGGGAGACCCGGAAGAGGTTCCAGGTACCCGGCTTCGGATCGGCGTGCATCAGCCCGTTGCAGCTCACTTGGGGAGTGAATCATTGGACGGAAGATCTTCCTCTCTGTCTCTCCTCCTCTGTGTATATCTGGCTCTAATAAAATGAATAAATCTTTAAATAAATAAATAAATAAATAATACATAGCATTGTTGAGTTTTTATCTAACAACATAAGCTGTGTTGTTAATTTTTCCCATCTGATTTCAAATATGCAGAAATTTCAAAACATTGACTTAAAGCATGAAGGAAACTTGAAAGCAAAAGCATGTACATTCAGAAGCAACAATCATTAATATTGTAGTAAGTTTCGTATATCTAGAGATTTATGATGGGTCATTTTGGATGGGTGGGATCATACCACATGTGCTACTTTCAAGTCCTAATTTTCCTTTAACTCTTTGTTATTGACATATTACTGAATAAATGAATGTAGATTTTATGAGCTCATTTTTGTTACTATAACAAAATACTTGAGGCTGGGTAACTCTATAAGAAAAATGGATTTGTTTGTAGATGGTTCTAGAGGTTAAAGGGCCCACATCCAGTGATGGGCTTCTTGTTGGCAGAATCCCATAGTGGCATGAGTTGGCACAAGATATTACATGACGAGACACAGGAAGTATGTGTGTTTATATCGTCTGATATCTCTATCTCTTATTATAAAAGTCACCAGGATTCAATTACAGGGCTTCTCCCTGGTGATCTTTTGTAATTCCAATCACCTTCCAAAGTCCCTGTCTGTAAACAACACAAACAGATTAAGTTTCCATCCTCCTAACACCCCACCATGAGGACTCAGTGTCAATACTCAAACCGTATCCAAACCGTAGCATGGCTGCATATATCCTTTTTGATGTTTGCATAGTGTGTTTATATGAACATAGAAAATTTTAGCAAATCCTCTTCTAATGGATACTTATATTGCTTCCCAGTTTTCACTCTTACAAATTTCAGTTATGTTGTTATAAACCAAACTGCGACGAACATACAAACCTCTTTGCATTCCTGTGGAATCGATTATCTTCTTAGGATAAAGTCTATAAATGGAATTCCTATATTAGAAAACAGTGTATTTTCAAAAGTAAGTGTATATAGAGTGTATTTCAAAAAGTTCCTGGAAAATGTAATTAAAAGCCTAGCTTAAGGATTGAGCTACTATCCTAACGGTAAAGATGCCTGCATCCCCCATCAGAGTACCTGGGGTTGATTCCCAGCTCAAGCTTCTGATTTCACGGATGGCTCAAGTAATTAAGTTCTTACCACACAAATGAGAGACCTGGATAGTGTTCTAAGTCCAACTTTGGCCCCAACTTTGGACCTGGTTTATTGCGCATATGAGGAGAGTGAAACAAAGGATGGAAGCACTGTGTGTGTGCATGCATCTCAAATAAAAACAGTAAAATATATGTGCAACGTAAGTGAAATTTATATATGTATATATAGGTACTTGAATGTGCAAATGGGAGTTGGGAAAGGAATGAGCCTCAATACTGTCAGTTATTAATAACTGAGTGTACTGTAGTAATTTTGTTCTCATTTATATTTTATATTTTGTGGAACATTGGATAATTTTTCTCACATTTTTATTATTCCTGGTGTAATAGATGGTTTGTCAGTCACAATTTTTAATTCTACATGAAAATATTATTAAAATAACTGTTTTTAGAGGCAAGAATACTAATTAATAGAAATAAAGCCAGTAATCACATGTAAAAATATATTTCATTATACTTTATAGTGATTATATCAATTATTAAAAACCAGAAAAGAATAATGATGTTTCTGGCAAATTAAAGAATATCTTACAATACTTTTTAATTATTTATTTATTTTATTATTTTATGGTAGAGTTCCATAGGGTCTGGGATTTCTCTTCCTCCCTTCTAAAATCCCCCCTTCCACTAATTTCCCTTATGTTATTACAATAGCATAGATCTTCATAAACAGTCCTAAGTCTGTCATTGTGCATTTTAAGTGTATCCTGACATTGTAGGCATGGACAATGGCAGAGAGTCCAGCATCCTATTGTCAAGATATATTTAACAGTTTTATTTGGAGTCCATCATTGATTTGAAAGTAGCAATACATACTGCATTGTATGTTCACATCTGGATATGGTAGTCTCTATCACACAGTTACTATACATCCCCTTAAATGAAAAACCATAAAACAGAATCAACAACAGGAAGAAAAAACAGAAATTTACAATGACATGAGGTTAAATAACATGCTACTGAATGACTAATGTGTTCACTAAAGAAATGAAAATCAAAAACCTTCTTGAAAAAAATGATGCTGCTGTATAACTTATGCATTACTGAAGAAATTAAAAAACTCTTGAAGAAATTAAAATTTAAAAATATTAAAACTCATGAGATGTAGCAAAAATAGTATTGGAAGGGACATTTATAACATCAGGTGCTAAAATATATATATATATATATATCTCAAATAAATGTTCTAATAATACATCTCAAGGAGTTATTAAAAAAGCAAAAATGTACAGGAAGCAAAAAATATTAAAATCACACCAAAATAAATGAAATTCAAACCAAAAAACTACAAATTACAAGAAAGAACCGTTTTTTAAGAAGATAAGCAAAACAAATTTTAGCCAGACTAGCAAAGGAAAGCAAGATAGAAAAGCCAAGTAAAATTAGAGATGAAGAAGAAAATATCTTAAAAAACTAGTAAGATGATCTCTTCTTGCTGAATGCATCCTTTGATCATTATTGGTGTCTTCTTCATCTCTTTTGATATTTTTCACGTGGGAGTCTACATTATCTGATATAATGCACCAGCTTATTTTTCTTTCCCGTTAGCCTGGACCATCTTTTCCCATCCTTTCCCTTTCAGTTTCTACATATCTTTACTGGTTAAATGTGTCTTCTGTAGGCAACAGATAGAAGGGATTTGCCTTTTGATCCAATCTGTTAATCTATCACTCTTGATTGATGAAGTAAGCCATTTACTTTCCCGGGTAATACTGATAGGTAGTAATTTGGTCCTGTCATTTGGGGTTTGATTTAGTCTTCTTTTGTTTCGTTGGGACATTTTTCACATTTGCCTTTGGTTTTGTCAGTTGCTATTCCCTTCTCTCTAAATAGAACATCTTTAAGTATCATTTGTAGGGCAGGTCTGAAAGAAGCAAATTCTTTCAGCTTTTCTTTGCTATGGAAGAATTTTCTTTCATTTCCAAAGACAAAGGAAAGCTTTGCTTGGTAAGTTATTCTAGTTTGACGGTTGTTTCCTTTTAGAATCTGGAATATATCACTCCATTCTCTTTTGGCCTGTAGAGTTTCCTGTGAGAGTCAGCTGTGAGTCTGATTTCCTTTCCTCTATAGGTCAATTGATTTTTTTTCATGTGCACACTTAAAGATATTTTCCTTGTATTCAACTGAGGAGAGCTTGATTATCATGTGTCATGGCAAAGATTGCTTTTGGTCAACACTATTGGCAGTTCTGTGCCCCTTCTGTATTTAGTTTTCCAATTCTTTCTCAAAATTAGGGAAGTTTTCCTTAATTTCATTGAATACATTTTTAAACCCAGCTTCTCTTTCTGTGCCTTCTGGAACTCCCATAACTCTTATTTTTGGTCTTTTTAATACTTTCCCTTAATTCTTAAATGCTTTTCTTAACTTGACTCAGTTCCTCTTCCCAGCTTCTCTTCTGCCTCACTCATTCTATTGTTGAGGTTTTCCACTGAATTTTTAATTTGCTCCATTGTATCCTTCATTTCTAATAATTCAGCTTGATTTTGTTTGGTGTTGCTATTTCCTGTGTGACATATTCCCTAAATTCCTTGAAATCCTGTATGTGCTTCTTAGCTTCTTATTGTTGTTAAGAAGCTTTTTTTTTTTTTTATAATTCATTTGTTCCAGTTACCTCTTTTTTTTCCTTTTTCTTTTTAATTTATTTTTATTACAAAGTAGGATATACAGAGAGGAGGAGAGAGAGAGGAAGATCTTCTGTCCGATGATTCATTCCCCAAGTGAGCGCAGCAGCTGGTGCTGCGCCGATCCGAAGTCAGGAACCAGGAACTTTTTCCAGCAGGGTCCCAAAGCTTTGGGCCGTCCTCCACTGCTTTCCCAGGCCACAAGCAGGGAGCTGGATAGGAAGTGGAGCTGCCGGGACTAGAACCGGCACCCATATGGGATCCTGGGGCGTTCAAGGTGAGGACTTTAGCCACTAGGCCATGCCGCTGGGCCCCTGTTAAGAAGCTTTATAACAAGTTTTTAAATTTTTTTATTCCCCATTTCCTCAAAGTATTCCGCAGTTAATTTGAGGTTGACGAAAGTTTTTGTTCCTTTGCAGGGGAGGCATCAGTAATATTCACTGTGTCTTTGTCTCTTCTTTTGCTCTGGGTCATTGTACTTCTGGTTAACAGATTCTTATCCTTGGGGCAGGTTTCTATGCCGTGTTGCCCACTGGTCTACAGATCAGTTTTAATGGTTGTGTTTGGTACTCAGTTTTTCCTTTGCAGTCATTTGTGCCACGCCCTCCAGCAAGTTTCAGTCCTGGGCTTTTGTGCTAGCTTTCTACCATGGTCTCCATAGCCCCAGCTCTTGGCTCACTGCTTTCCACCCCCCTATGATCCTGTGCTGTGGCCACACCATTGCCTTCACAGCCTTTTTCCCACTCTGGGTTCAAGCAGTGCCCAGGATTAGAGATACCCAGCTATTCTAATTCACTGAGTTGTCAGTAGTGATGGTCTTGCTGGAACCTGCTGGTTGTTAGATCTGAAGGCCACGCAGACCTGTTTTGGGTGGAATCCGCAGGATACCACGTTAGTACTGTTTTCCCTGTGGAACCAATGCAATAGTGAAGCCAGAAACGATCTCACTCCTGGCTTAGTGCATGTGCAGCTTGCTGTTGTTCCTCTAGCCTCCTGCCGCCCCAGCCTTTTATTCAATACACAAAATGGCTCCCAATGGGGCACTGGCACGGGTCAGAGCTGTGCAATCCACCCTCTTCCTGTACTTGTCTGCTTGCGCTCTGCCACTCAGCTTCTACTCATGGTTGAATCAAGCAAATCAGCAGGACAGGCAGTTCTGTGTCTTGGTTAGCCTCCTGAGTTCCCAATGAACTCCCCTTCCCACCTGGATGCTAATAGAGCTCCTATCACGGACCACTGCTGCGGTATCTGGTCACTGCAATACTGCTCCATTGTTTCTGCTGCTTCCCCATCTCCATGGCTCTCCAGATTTCCCTCTGCAGTCGGCCTATCCTCTCTTATTTCCCTATATCGTGGACTCTCTGCTTTACACTGGGTAATGATTCTCCATCTGTTTAAACGCGCCCTTACCCTATTCTGCCATGTTGTGTCTCTTATAATATTTTTTCTGCTGTATAGAATTTGGAGAAAATATGGAAAATGTGTATTTCTATTTCTTCAAATTAAATACTTTAATACAGGCATACTTTGTTTTTTATTTATTTTTTACATTTTATTATTATTATTCTCATTTTATGATACAGTTCCATAGGCTACTGGCATTTCCCTTATCCCCTCTCCAATCCTCTCCCCCCACCTAGTTCCTCTATATCATTACTAAAGTATAGTTCTTCATGCACAGTCATATGTCCATCATTGCGGGCATGGACAATGGCAGAGAGTCCAGCATCCTATTGTGAAGATATAGTGAACAGTTTCATTGTAAGTCCATCTTTGTCTGGAAGTAGAAATGCATACTACATTGTGTCCTCACATCTGGATGTTAGTCTCCATTTCACAGCTTCTGTACATCCCCTTAAATGAAAAGTCATAATACAAAATCAACAATAGAAAGAAAAATAGAAACATACAATGCCATGAAGTTAAATGACATGTTACTAGATACGACAGTCTCCATTACACAGCTACTATACATCCCCTTAAATGAAGACCCACAAAACAAAATCAACATCCGGGAGAAAAAAGAAATTAACAACACCATGAAGTTAAATAACATGCTACTAAATGCCTAACATGTAGCTGAAGAAATGAAAATCAAGAACCTTCTTGAAGAAAATGATGCTACTGTATGATCTATGAGTCATTGAAGAATTTAATCAGAAGAAAGTGTTTTGAAGAGATGAAACCAACAGAAAGCATCAAAACCCATGTGATATAGTTTCTGCTGATTTTTGTTGGTGAAGTGTGTCTCTTCTAGACAATAAATAGATGTTGTTTTGCTTTTTAATCCAGTCTACTAATCTATGACGTTTGATTGAGCTTAAGCCATTTACATTCAGAGTTTAATATGTATGGATGGTAATTTGGTCCTGTCATTTTAGGAATGGGTTGTTCATTGATTTAGCCTTCTGTTGTTATTTTGCTGGGATGTTCTTCCCATTTGCCTTTGGTTTTGGTAGGTGCTATTCCTCTTCTCTGTCAAGAGAACATCTTGAAGTAGAATTTGTAGGGCAGGGTTGGAAGAGGCAAATTCTTGTAACTTTTCTTTACTGTGGAAGAATTTTCTTTCATTTTCAAAGACAAAAGAAAGCTTTGCTGGATATGTTCTCCTAGGCCGACAATTTTTTTCTTTTATCTGGAATATGTCACTCCATTCTCTTCTTGCCTGTAGAGTTTCCTGTGAGAGATCTCCTGTGAGTTTAATTGGCATTCCTTTATAGGTTAGTTGATTTTTTTCACGTGCACATTTAAGGATCTTTTCTTTATGTTCAATTGAAGAGAGCTTGATGATCATGTGTCTTGGTGAAGATCACTTTTGATCAAGCCTGTTGGGAGTTCTGTGCCCCTCCTGGATCTTGTTTCCCAATTCTTTCTCTAGATGAGGGAAATTTTCCTTTATTATTTCATTAAATACATTTGCAAACTCAGCTTCTCTTTCTGCACCTTCTGGGACTCCCATAACTCTTATATTTGGCCTCTTAATAGTGTCTTTCAATTCTTGAATACTTTTTTTTTTTGGCCTGATCCAGCTCTGCTTCCAGCTTTTTGTTTGCTTCCCCCTGATGACAGGAAATATCTTCCAATTCTGAGATTCTTTCTTCTGCTTACTTCATTCTATTTTGGAGACTCTCCATTGTACTTTTAATTTGCTCTACTGTGTTCTTAATTTCTGATATACCAGCCTTGATTTGCTTTATTGTTCCTTAAATTCTTTGAACTCTTGGATGTGCTTCTCATTTTTGATCAGAAGCTTTAAAATGAGTCTTATGGATTCTGTGTCCCCCATTTTCTCGATGTCTTCTTCAGTTAACTCTGAGATTGGCATAGGGTTTTGCTCCTTTGCAGGGGAGTTTTCAGTAATATTCATTGTGCCTTTGTCTCTTCTTTTGCCCTTGGTCATCGTACTTCTGGTCAGCAGAGTCTTCTCCTTGGGGCAGGTTTCTAAGCTTTGTCACCCACAGGTCTACAATGCGATTTTACTTTTTGTGGTTGGTACAAGGCTCTTTGCTTGCAGCCACTTGTGCCACAACCTCCAGCGAGTTCCAGGTCTGGGTTCTTATGTTAGATTTCCACCATGGTCTCCACAGCCCCAGCTCCTGGCTCACCACTCTCCACTTCTGTGATACCGTGCTGAGGTTGCACCATTGTCTCTGCAACCTTTCTCCCACTTCCGGTTGGAGCAGGTCCCAGGATTAGAGAGACACCAGGTATCCTATATAATTAGGTTGGTGGCTCTGATCTTGCTGGAACCTGTTGGCCATTAGGTCTGGGTGCCACACGGACCTATTTTGACCTGTACAATGCCACTGTCGGTATTATTTTCCTGTGGGACCAATGCAATCCACGGAACTCGGTGATTTCTTGCGAGCTCAGCACATGCGCAGTTCATTGTTGTCCCCTGCAGTCTTAAATCTATTGCCATACTATAAAAATGGAGCCTGACGTGCCACTACTAGAGTTCTTGATCTGCTGGCCGTCAGGTCTTAGGGCTACCCAGACCTGTCTTGGGTGGAACCTGTAGAATGCCACGTTGCTGCAGTTCACTGAGTCAGAAATGAGTTTACTGGGCCCAGCGACATGGCCTAGCAGCTAAAGTCCTCACCTTGAAAGCCTCGGGGTCCCATATGGGCGCCAGTTCTAATCCCAGCAGCTCCACTTCCCATCCAGCTCCCTGCTTGTGGCCTGGGAAAGCAGTTGAGGACGGCCCAAAGCTTTGGGACCCTGCACCCGCGTGGGAGACCCAGAAGAAGTTCCTTGCTCCTGGCTTTGGATTGGCGCGTACCGGCCCGTTGTGGCTCACTTGGGGAGGGAATCATCGGATGGAAGATGTTCCTCTCTATCTCTCCTCCTCTCTGTATGTCCGGCTTTCCAATAACAATAAAATCTTTAAAAAAAAAATGAGTTTACTCCCAGCTCAGCATATGCTCAGTTCTTTCCCTTGCCTTTGCCTCCTTACGCAAAATGGCGCCCAATTCAGCTCTAGGGGGCTGACTAGGCTGTACAATCCACCCTGTTCTCACACTGCCCGTCTGGGATCTGCTGCTTTGTCTCTGCTCCTGGTCAAATCAAACAGACCAGCAGGACAGACAGTTCTTTGTCTGGGTTTACCTCCCAAGCTCCCAGTGAAAGTCCCTTCCCACCTGGTTGCTGGTGGAGTTCAGATCACTGTTAGCTGAATGCTGCTGGAGTATCAGTCTCTGTAACACCACACCGTTGTGTCTGCTGCTTTCCTGTCTCTGTCAGTCTCCAGGTACCCCTCTGCTGTTGTTCTGTGCTCTCCTATTTTCTGGATTATGTCCTCTCTGCTTTATCCTGATTAAATGTTTTTACGTCCATTTAAACATGTCCTTACCTTATTCTGCCATCTTGATTCTCCAAAACAATATTACAGGTATACTTTGAATTTCAAAAACTGATGGCCAAAAATTTGGTGGTGTCCAGCCCTCAATGGCCATACTATCCAGTTGATGATTTTCTGCAAAGCCTTACTAATAACTTCCACATGTGCAGGAATTGTGATAACCTGCCTTTGTGAGCAGTTCATGCTGTTATATGAAGTAAAGCTTCTTTGAGTCCTGTTGAGTCCTCTGCCTGCTCATGGCCATCTTTTTATTTATTTGTTTATGTAATCTTCTCTCTGTCGATTCACTGTTCAAGTGCCTGCCAAGACTGGTGATGTGCTGATCTGAGGCCAGGAGCCAGGAATTTTTCCAGGTCTCCCATGCAGGCGCAGGGCTCCAAGGATTTGGGCCGTCCTCAACTGATTTCCCAGGCCACTAGCAGGGAGCTGGATGGGAAATGGGGCTGCTGGGATTAGCAGAGGATTGGATAAGAAAGCTACGGTTCATCTACTCCGTGGAATACTACTCAGCTATTAAAAAAAACAAAATGCAGTTCTTTGTGGCCAAATGGGCCAAACTGGAAATCATAATGCTAAGGGAAATGAGCCAATCCCAAAAGGTTAAATACCACATGTTTGCCTTGATTTAAGATGATATGATGTTATGTATAACATGTTATGTTTTGAATGTTATATGTTGTGTATAAACTAAAATTGAAGTATAGGTGAGGTGGTCACAGAAGGTGGCTGGGAACTCGCATTTACTTTTAACATATTGGTTACTCATTACTATGTCAAGTAATTCCATAATGATGTAAATTTTTGCTGATGGTATGTTGGAGCTTTCAATTGACTGGGATGATACTCTGCTTGCTCTGTCTTCAGACCAGAGAGGGTATACCTAAGAAGCCGTTGAACTTGACGGGACAATAAGATACTGGACTCTATGTTTGGTATACGCTTGCAATGGGGAAATCTCAACTGAACTTGAGCTGTGGTTATGCAACAAGGTGGAGGAATCCACCATGGTGGGAGGGTTTGGGGAGGGGTGGGGAGAACCCAAGTATCTATGTAACTGTGTCACATAATACAATGTAATTACTGAAGTTAAATAATAAATAATTTAAAAAAAAAAAAAAAGAACCGGCACCCATATGGTATTCCAGTGCATGCAAGGCGAAGGCTTTAGCGGCTAGGCTACCGCACAGGGCCCCATGGTCATCTTCAGCCAACTTTATTTGTAACACTCATCAGATCAAAGCATCCATGTGGATATAAATTAAAGCAAGTTATGTTACCTGGAAATATGGAAAATCATTGGATACTTTTGTAATGCCATTTATTTATCTGTATGATGAGCCTCCAAAAGGAAAAAAAGTAAGATTCCTATGTGAACAGGACATACACTGTTAATGAAAAACATAGTGTCTTGACAGATCAGTAAGTAGAAAGGTGATAAAGCATTGCCCCAAACTCACATTATCCCACTGCTTACAGTAAACAGAACTCCAGTAGACTGAGCACAGTTTTACCCTCTTCATGCTTCTCATATTGTAGTTTAGGAAACTACTGAACAGTAGTTCACTCTGTAACACAGCTGAAGCTTCCTGATTAGGGAATACTTCAGACTTACTAGTTAGTGCAGCCTGCCCATTGCTGGAGCTTATTTAGATCTACTGAACCAGATTGTTTTTTTAAGCTCCCCAAAATAAGGAGGGAATCAGCTCCCAGAACTATCCAGATGGATGTTGCTTCACTGGTTTTTTTTAATGTATTTAGTGTCCAAACCAAGTTCCTCCAAATTGCTAAATATCTAAATTGATGCAACAAACATTCGACTCCAAATATGAAATAAAAGCTATCTCCCTACTTGGAAACTCATTGCCCCTCTGCAGCAATCCACAGTTTCCTACATGGCCTTGCCCAAATGCTGAATTGTCCAATCATCCTCTCCATTTGTAGCTGCAGGCAGCTTCTTGGGCTCTGAGATCCAGCTAGCTATTTGAGCTAAAACATTCCTTTTGAATGATACCAGTGATGGCTTAGGAGACGCCCCCCAGCTCCTTGGTGGCCTCGCCTGGCAATATGCTACATTTGTAGACCCTTTAGTCATTGATTACAGAAAATTATCGCTATGCCACAGCCTGTGATCTGCCATCATGAATCTGATGTTTCTTTGAGTGCTGAGAGTCCATAAAATAATTTTTTATATGATTCATTTCATTTATATTTGTAACTGCCTTTTCCATAGCGAAGCCATGTAAAGTACTGGAAATGGGCATCAAGACTTGATATCCAGATTGTTAGCCTCTAACATCTATTTGAGACAGAAGCGCCATGACAGATGTCAGGGGCCTTCCAAAAATAGAACAGAGCTTGGTTTTCTCCTCTCGCAAGAATTCCTTTTTATGATAAGCTTAACATTTTTTCAAACAAAATGTTACAGTACCACAAACTTCCAAGCTGACATTTACTTAGTTTTGAGAAGAAGAATATTTAGAATTTACACAAGGCTTACATCTGAACATCTCCAAGTTTCATAGGTATAAACCTCAAAGGGTAGCTCTGAGACAAAACTCTAGGCCATTGCATTTTGCATGTAAATAGACATGTGTCTATATGACTAGCTTTAAGTTAACATGCACGTATTCTTGGAGCTCCATGGGGTTGTCACCGCAGGTTGGTACTTGGTGGGGTGGGGAGACAGTTGTATTCAGCAAGTTCGTGCTTCCTCAACAAAAGTAGCACTTGTTAGCAGTCAATTATTTATATTCCTGCCCTGTAAAACTTACTCACAAGCTCCCTTAGTAAGTCTGCACAAATATTTTTAAAAAGACAAGGGAAGGAGGCATTGGGCCCAGTGATTAACAATCCAGTTAACCTACTTCCCTTCCGATTGGAATACCTGGGTCTGATTCCCATTCCATCTCCTGACTCCAGCTTCCTGCCAACACAAACCATGAGAGGCAGCAGTAACTGAGCAAGTAATTGGATTCTTGCCACCCACATGGGAGTCCTGCATTGAGCTCCCGATCCTTGGTTTGCCCTTCACCCATACACAGCTGTACTGGACGTGTGGGGATTGAGTCAGTGAGTAGATGGGAGTTCTCTGTGCATTCATCTCTGTCGCTCTGCCTTTCAACTATGTTTAAAAATATTTGTTTTAAGCTGCTGGACCATGGTCTATCTCTCAACTTTTTTCATTGTTATGATTCTTTTGCAGAGCAAAAATTTCTTATAGCCTCTCACTTAATGCTAGTTCTACTCTTCAAATATTTCCCTTGAAAGGAAGAGACTGGAGTCTCCTACCCCAGTAATGCACACAACTAGTTTTGAAAATTTTTTTTAGAAAGGAACGTCTAAAGAAGAAAATAAAAATTATCCCCACTTACATACCCAGAATAAACTACTATTAGTATTCTGACATGTTTATTTTAATCATTTATTTCCTTCCTCCTTCCCTTCCTACTTTCTTTCCTTTCTTACATTTCTCTCTCTCTTTCTCTCTTTTCCCTCCTTTTGTCTTATTTTTTTCTCTTTTAGAGAAAAATAATCTTTTATTCAGAACAAGCATCTTTATTTTTTTTTAAAAAAAAAAAGTACAAATAATTTGAGAAAGCAAAAAAAAGATCTGAAAAAAAGTTGATGCCCAGATAACACCAACTAAAATAATTATCACATTAAGAGAATTCCAGGTAGCTATATGAGCTTAAACAAAAAGTTAGAGAAGCTCATAGCTACATTTGGGGGGTTTCTAAGAAAATGCTGTTTGTTAATCAAAATCAAAATGAAATAGGCTTATGATATTTTAACTAAAATGTTATTTTCTCATTGTATTTGAATATCATTAGGAAAAAATAGAATTTCAGAATTCTCTGTCAATATTTCTTCATCACAAAATCTTACTTTTGGAATCTTCTAAAACTTGAGTGATTGTTGAATTTATTAGCTATCTGTACCATTTTTGACAATATGGACTCCTTATCTTGAGCAATGAGGACCTTGGTACTCACATACCTTCTGTCACCCTGTCTCCCCTTTCCATCATTTCATCGTGACATTCTTTTCTCGTAGGCCATTTACAACCTTCATGTCCTACATTGTCATTGCTGGATGGATGAGAAGTCTTGCAATAGGGTTTCTTGAACTCCTCTGAGCGACTTCCCGTTGTCCTTGGTGCTCCTGCCCTGGATCCTCTACTTACCACCTCTTCTGATGCATCAACAGAGTCCCCAGTTACACACCTCAGCATCACTGTTACTAAACACATGCTGGTAGTAGATTGTCGACAGCTTCCCTTGGGATGGATATAACTTGTTTCCATGTTATTTTCCCCCTAATATCTTTGTTTCTCAGTCATTGGGATATAGTATTCCTTCAGTTGATTTGAAGCCCACTAGGAAAATATTTCTTTATTAAAGTTACATTTTCAGTAGTATCTGCAACCAGGTATTTGGTTCAGCAACTAAACCACTACTTGGGATGCCCTGCATCTCATATCAGAGTGTCTAGTTGAACTCCCAGTCCTGATTCCAATCCAACTTCCTGCTAATGTGCACCCTGGGAAGCAGCAGGTGATGGTTCAAATATTTGGACCCTTGGCACCTGTGTGGGAAACCCAGATGGAGTTCCAGGATCCTGGTTTTGACCCGGCCCAACAGGCATTTGGGGAGCAAAGCAGTTGCTCAAAGAACTCTCTGCCTCTATAACTGCCTTTCTCTCATTCTCTGTTTTCCTGTCTTTCAATTTGTTTCAAAAGCGAAAAGCAGCAGTATTGTTTGATGCCATATTTTTTATAAAGATTTATTTATTTTTTATTGGAAATGCAGATATACAGAGAGGAGGAGAGACAGAGAGGAAGATCTTCTGTCCAATGGTTCACTCCCCAAGTGGCCGCAACGGCTGAAACTGAACCAATCTGAAGCCAGGAGCCAAGAGCTTCTTCTGGGTCTCCCACATGGGTGCAGGGTCCCAAAGCTTTGAGCTGTCCTCCACTGTTTTCCCAGGCCACAAGCAGGGAGCTAGATGGGAAATGGGGCTGCTGGGGTACAAACCAGCATCCCTATAGGATCCCGGTGTATTCAAGGCGAGGACTTTAACCACTATGCTATTGCACCAGGCCCTGGTGCCATATATTATAAAAGAGCTGAAGACATTAAAAAAAGGAGGGACTGGTGCGGTAGCCTAGTGGCTCAAGTCCTCACATTACATGCACTGGCTCATATCCCAGCTGCTCCACTTCCCTTCCAGCACCCTACTTGTGGCCTGGGAAAGCAGTTGATGACGGCCCAAAGTCTTGGGAGCCTGCAACCGTGTGGGAGATCCACAAGAGGCTCTGGTTCCTGGTTTTGGATTGGCTCAGCTCTGGCCATTGCAGCCACTTGGGAAGTGAATTAGTGGATGGAAGATTTTTCTTTCTGTCTCTCCTTCTGTCTGTAAATATGACTTTCCAATAAAAATAAATAAACTTGAAAAAGATTAATCTATTTTTAAAAAGACTAAAAAGAAATGTCTGCAAAAAAAAAAAAAAAAAAAAAAAAACCAGCAAAATGTTGCACAGTTTCTTCAAGATGCTCACATTTTAGGTCCAAATGATCTAAAGTTACCTTGAATAGCAGTAGGACCAAGATTTGTTTTCCATCTTGTTAAGAATAGTACATGTTTTAATTAGTGCCCTTGATACTCCATCAGAAGTGTCCTTCCTATGATAGGCTGAATTCTGAAATGGCCTCCAGTGATCCCTCGCTCCCAGTACCCATTCCCTTGGATAACCCCCTCCTTGTGAGTGTGGGCTGACTTAGTCACTTCTAACCAATAAAATATGGCAACAGTAGTAAATGGCACGTTCATGATTAGACTACAAATGAATGTGGCATCTGTTATGTTAGCAGGTGCTTCTGACTTGATCTTGTGTCTTGATTTTTACATTTTGAAGTTTCTTTCTTTGATACGTAATTATATGTGCTTTTGAAGTACAGTGTGATGTTTTGATTCATGTATACACTGAACATTATCAAATCATGATAACATAGACATTACATAATGCTGGATAATTATTATAGGTTTATTTTATGTATTAGAAAGACAGAGTTACAACGAGAGGGAGAGACCAAGAATGAGATCTTCCATCCAGTTACTCACTCCTGAAATAGCTGCAGTAGCTAGTGAATGGGTCAGGTTGAAATCAGATGCCCAGAACTCCATCCAGAACTCTCACATTGTTGTCAGGAAACACAGTATTTGGACCATCTGCTGCTGTTTTCTCAGAAGTATTAGCAGGACACTGAATAGGAAGTGAGGCAGCTAGGACTCAAACCCAATGCTTCCATATAGGATGCTGGTACTGCAAGTAGTGCCTTGATCGGTAGTGACACAGTGACAGCTCCAAGCTTGCATGTTATGATGAAGCAAAAGGCCATGTGGATGAAGCTCACATGGCACAGAATAAGAGCAACCTCAGCTGCCAGGCATCAGGGAACAGAATGCTGCCAACAGCCAGAGAATGAATTTGTAAATGTCTCCTTCCCTTGTCGATCAGGCATTCATATTAAATGGCAGATCCTGGGCCAACATTCTGTTGAAGCCTTCTGAGGGACTATGAAGTTGATGACCCAGTAAAACCCCACATAGACTCCTGACTCACAGTATCTGTGGTTTAATACAGATGTGTCATTTGAAGACACTAAGATATGGAGTAATTTGTTGTTTACCAAGCAATAATTAATATGCTTTCCATGTCATGGAGATGCATTGAATCAAGATGAAGCATATGAAAGAGTTAATGATAGTTATAAAGATGTGTGTGGTGGTGTAGCATCCCATACAGATGCTGGCTCGTATCCCAGCTGCTCCACTTGCCATCCAGCCCCCTGTTTGTGGCCTGGGAAAGCTGTGGAGGATGGTCTAAGGCCTTGAGACCCTGCATGCACGTGGGAGACCCAGAGGAAACTCCTGGTTTCTAATTTCAAATCAGCTTAGCGCCAGCTGTTGTAGCCATTTGGGGAGTAAACCAGTGAATGGAAGTCCTCTGTTCTCTCTTGCTGTAAATCTGCCTTTCAAACAAAAATAAATAAATCTCTATAAAAATAGTTATGAGGTTACAAAGAGATACTGAAGTTAATTTGAATCAGATTTCTGTGATAAACCACCACCATTTAAAATTCATTATTCTAGCTCAATAATTTATATTGTGATTCTTTTCACACCAGTCCCTTTTCAGCATATTCTCATTTCAATCCTTCAAATGATTGCTAGTATACCTTGATGAATTTGCTGTAGAACTCTGAAGGTAAATGACCAGTCAAGAATAATTAAGACAGCTCTTTAAATAGCAGCATTTGGATGTTCTTATTGCTTTAGCTTCTTGAGGTGACTATGACAAAACACTTATTTTTGGTATGTTTTTCTATTTCTGTAGACTTGAGTTCTCAGCACACCCTTTATCTTCAGCAATTCTATTTTAATACATGTTCTTATAGAATTTACTTCAAATTCTCCTCTTTCAGCTGCAGCAAGTAATACACCTCTCAAACATGTCAAGGGTATTAAAGATGATGTTTAAAGTATCACAGAAGTGAAAAGCACCATTAAATTGTGCTCGTATGAACCATCATTATAACACACTTTACTACAAACTATGGATTATCTGCTGTCACCCAAAGAACAGGAAATTCAGCATTGCAATGTGAATGATTTGTTAGTGTGCCAGTCAATTTGGCTGCAAGCAAGAGGAACTCTAGTGCAATTAAATGCTCAAGGAATGGTGAAATGATATCAAGTGGCTCAAAAAAAATCCCAACAGGATCATAAAACAAGGAAAAATGCCTGAAAACCACACCCTAGCTCTGGAACCACAGACACCATTAGTGCTGTCATTGGGCAAGGACATATCACCGCTGTCCGTGAGAAATGGCTCATTCCAGGGATGGAGCAAGAGAAGGGCCTGTGGTGTAAAAAGCAAAGGAGTGCTTAAAGAACAGTGGGGACATATCTAAAGCATGAAAAGGCTGCTGGAAGGAGTGCCCACTGGCCAAATTCAGGACAATTTGAGGAGCACAGTGAGTGATGTTTATAATGGATCATAAATCAAGTAAATGTCAGTAATATTAAGTAAAGATGGAAGGAGAATTCTTCTTTTCAAAAGGGCAGTAACTTCCACAATTAATTCATAGATAGGGACAAAATTCCTCCGCAGATACTAAAACCAATTAATGGGGCATTGTTAGGCCAATAAGGTATTCACATGATCACGAAGTATCATCCCACAGACTACTTATTAATTACAAAGGGAAAAGATATAGTGATATTGGAGGTGTCTCTTGGACTCCACCTTGAACAAGTGATTGAACATTATACCTTTAGTAATCAGACAAACTGATACAAAGTGTCTCTTGAAATGACACAGTGAGAAGGGCACAGTATCACTTGAATAGTATTCATGCCAGAACTGTCTAATTTAAATACAGTAGTGGGGAAATATACAAATCTAAAATGTCACTTGTCACAATAGATGAATAAAGTTAGAGAGACTTAAGAATTATGATAGTCATGTGCAGCTTGTGATTCTAGACTTGGCACTAATTAAAAAAATAGAAACGATATTTGAGAAACAATTGGGAAATTCAAATATGAAATGTACATTTGAAAACATTCTAGCAATTTTAAATTTCCTGTGTCTGCCAGTTGTCTTATAGCTGTGTAGAATAATGTGAGGTTTTGGACACTGCACACTGAATCATTTACAAGTAATATATCGTGATCTTTCTAACCTCAGTGATCTGCAAAATCAAATTTTGTGCTGCGGTGTGTGTGCATGTGTATCAGAAACATGGGGAGAGCAAAGACAAAACAATTTGGGCACATTGTTAAATAATTTGTGGCTTTAGGAATAGTATACATGGAAGCACATATTCTGTGTTCCATTTTGTTTAAAATAAGACTTCTTTTTTATGTGAGAGACAGATGTACTGAAAGAGGAGAGACAGAGAGAGCTCTTCCACTTGCTGGTTCACTCCCCAAATTGCCACAATAGCTACAGCTGAGCTGATCTGAAATTATGAGCTAGGAGATTCTTCTGAGTCTCCAGTTTAGGTGCAGCAGCCCAAGGACTTGAGCCAGCATCTGTCATTTTCCCAGACCACACTCAAGGAGATGGATCAAAAGTGAAGCATCATCAGGGGACAATCACTTAAAATTAGAGGTGAAAGAGAAATGGTTCTAAGTTTTTGCTGTTTTTGTGGGTCATGACATTGTTGGCATGGTCAGTAGCAGGGATTGTAAATTTTTTTGTTGCCTAGATATACTCAGAAGTTTCCTTGGCAGTCTGGCTTAAAGAAACTGTGGCACATCAACTCTATGGAATATTATTCAGCTATTAAGAAGAATGAAATTATTCCATTTACAACCAGGTGGTCCCACATAGAGACCATTATGCTCAGTGAAACGAGTCAGTCACAAAAAGAACAAATACCATATATTCTCTCTTATATAAGGAAACCAACATGGAAAATGTAACTCCAATAGTCCAATCCATACTGTTTTTCGATTGTTTGTTTGCTTTTTTGGCTGTATCCCGTGTGTTTTGATGTTTTTTATTTCAGTTCGATTCATTCCAAATAATCTTTTTTCTCTAGTCGAATTCATCACAGGCTCATGAATTATATGATGGCATCATTTTCCCCAAGAGACTTCTGTGTTTGCTTTTTGTCACTTGTGTGTTGGTTACTCAGTGGCGCTTTTTTTTTTTCATGGTACTATAATTTGTTGTTGATGCTGTTGTTGTTGTGATTGTTGTAACTCATACCACTTGTTGACCTTGAAAAAAAAAGTTTCATTGGTAGTCTACCTTCATTCCTTAGTAGAGATATCTTCTGTATATTTTCCTTGCTTCCTGGTAGTCTGTCTTCATTACATCCTTTGTTTGTGGGGTTACATGTGTGTGTTTGTTCCCCTTTGTTTTTGTTGCGTATTTTTTATGGAAGTTGTCTAGTTGTCTTGTATTAGAGTGAACATATGTTATCTTTGCTTTGGGGATTGGCTCTTTTCCCTTAGCATAACGGTCTCCAGTTGGGGCCATTTGGAGGCAGAAGATAACATTTCATTCTTTTTAATATTTGAGTAGTATTTTGTAGAGTAGATGTACCACAGTTTCTTTATCCAGTCCTCTTTCTTTTTTTAAAAAAAGTTTTATTTTTATTGGGAAGTCAGATATACAGAGAGGAGGAGAGACAGAGAGGAAAATCTTCCATCCGATGATTCACTCCCCAAGCGGCTGCAATGGCTATAACTGAGCCTATCCAAAGCCAGGAGCCAGGAGCTCTTCTGGGTCTCCCACACAGGTGCAGAGTCCCAAGGCTTTGGGCCGTCCTCGACTGCTTTCCTAGGCCACAAGCAGGGAGCTGGATGGGAAGTGGGGCCACTGGGATTAGAACCGGCAACCATATGGGATCCCAGCGCGTGCAAGACAAGGACCTTAACCACTATGCTATCGCGCCGAGCCCATATCCAGTCCTCTTTCAATGGGCATCTGGGTCATTTCCTTGCTCTTGCATTTTTTTATTGTGCTGCAATGAATACAGGAGTGCAAGTTGCTTTCTCATGTATCAGATCCTTTGGATATATTCCCAGCAGTGGGATTGCTGGGTCATAGGGTAGGTGAATTTTCAGTTGCCTGAGTGTTCTCCATACAGACTTCCATAGTGGCTGCACCAGCTTGCAATCCCAGCAGCAATAGAGTTCCTTTTCCCCACATCCTCACCAGCAGGTGTTGTTGCTAATTTTCTGTATGTGGGCCATTTTCACTGGAGTTAAGTGGAACCACAACGTTGTTTTTATTTGCATTTCCCTTGTTGCTAGGGAGCTTGATCACTGGCAAGGGGATTTATAATAGAAGTGCAGTGAACACTGGCATGTTCAGATGTGGAGACAAAGTGCAATATGTCTCTGTGCATACAGACCAAAGATGGACTCCCAGTTAAACAGTTGAAAATCTCCTAACAGTAGGATGCTGGACTCTCCAACATTGTCCATTCCTACAGTGTCAGTAATCACTTCAGTAACAGCATAATGGCCTTATGACTGTTCATGAAGGACCATCCATTGTAATACTAGAGGGAAAATCAATTGTGGGGGCAACTTGGGGAGGAGGATGGGAAATCCCAGAGCCTATTAAACTGTATAATAAAACAATAATAAAAAATTTTTTAAGTGAAACAGCCTGGACACACACCGATGCCTGTATGGTATACTGGCACTGCAGGCTAAGGATTAGCCTGAAAAGCCACTGTGTCGGCCTCATCTATGACTTATTTATTTGCTTTGCATGACATAAAATTTCAGAGAAAAGAGCCAAATGCTAGATAAACAGAAATCCACACTGTCTTCCTGTTTGTTCCTAGAGAACATTTACCAAGTGTGATCAAGAACAGAGAATTATGCTTGCTATGTGCAGAGAGACAATATGGGTATAAAAGAAGCTAAAAAAGCCTTTAACAGTTATGTGGAATGTATAGGTCAGCATGACTGAAATCAAGAGAAGCCCAAACATGTCTTCAGTAGATCCTTTGCTGAGTTCTAGGGTTGTGAAAGAGGTTGGGGATGGAGACAATTTATTAGACTTAAACACAAGTATATGAATGAACTGAACACTCCAATGAAAAGGCAAAGAAAATGATGGTGGATTAAAGAAAAACACTCATGTATGTCCTGATCATAAAAAAGACTTTAAATAGAATGTCACAAGAAAGTTAAAAATAAAAGGGTAGGAAAGACATTGAATGCTAATACGAGACAATATTAGAATATTAGGATCCTAAGTGTGAATGTTCCTCTAAAAACATAGCCTCAAAATATGTAAATGGAAGTTACTTAAGACTAAAAGTAGACCTAAACAGACCTACAATCTTGGACAAATTCAGTCTGTCATTAATTGTTAGAACAAATAGAGGAAAAATCAGCAGAGGTAAAAAAAATAAATACCTAACGACATTTGAGAATACCTGTGTAAATCAGATGGTGCATTAACCAAAATAGATCAATATGCCAGAGAATAAATGAGTCTTGATAAATTAAATGCTTGAATCAGGCAGAGTAAATTCTCTGACTACATGGATTCAGCCAGAAACTAGTAAACAGAAATAAGTAATAAAAAAAATAAGAAAACATTTAGTTCATGAAAAAAAAAACTCTGAGTCCCTGAGGATTCTTACGTGAACTAGAAGAGGGCTTAGGCCAATGGACTGATGGATATGGGCCAGCGTTTCTCCTTCCCAGAAAAAAAAAAAAAAAACCCGTACATGCTCTGAGATGGATCGCATAGGGTAATATAATGAGACTCATGTCTCCCTGCAAAGAGAGAACTCCTCAGGTAACTCCAACAGATTGTTTTTCTATTGTCACTACCTAAAGAAGTGGGAGGATGATTCATGCCAAACAAGAATCATCTATATTCTGAAATTAACAAAAGAAATGGAATTTACCTCGAAATTTTATGGGAAGGCTGACTGAATGGGGATATAGATAAAGCAAGACTAGCCATGAGTAAGTGATAGTGAAGCTGAGTTGTGAATGTGTGGGAATTCATTACACTGTTGTGTATTATAATGTATTTTACATTTATCCATAATGAAAATTTTTATAGAAATGAAAAAGCAAATAATTAGCATAGATAACTAGTATTAAACTATGGGGTTGATGAACATCTCTTAAAAACTGTCATGAAAAGAATTGAAGTAAGCAGAGAAAACTGACTTTTCCCTTTTCCACATCCAAAGCCCTAGCCGACAGGAGGATTATTACAGAGAAGGGAAAAATATCAGCTGCTTCTAGATGAAATTGTATGGGTTGCACTCTGGACCAGATTGGTTTCCAGTTGATTTAAAAATTGATTCCAGGGTCAAGAGTTTTAGAGGGAGGGCTATAAGTAACTACTTGCATAGTGGGACTTTGTGCAATAATCACACTTTTGACATTTTCTCCTTTCCAGTTTTCATTTTTAAATGTATATAAAATTTCTAAGCCGTGGGCCTAATGTTGTTTCTCTTCCTGCATCTGGCACTCATGGTACTTAAAAGGCCAATTCTCTATTTTGGGTTTTTGTGGGCTTGAGCGATATTTCCAGGTTCACAGGATAAAGATTGCTCATTAATATTTGTTTTGAGAATGAGGTAATTTCCCAAAGCAGGCAGTAAAATCACAGTAAATAGGATCTGATGAAACTGAACATCAACAGAATTATTCAGAATTATGGTGACATTGATATAATGTTTTCTATTAATCTCTTATGAGCTATATGAATCACTGGAGCATATAAAAAACGTGTGGGCCACACCTTAATGAGCACAATGTTGGAGACATTAATCAAAATCAAAATAATGGAAACATTCCCATTTGGATATGTGAAACCAAGAGATGCATTTGGCTTAGTATCTGTATTGAAATAGCCTTCTGTTTATTCATGTTCTCACTCTTTTGATAAATGCTAACAAAGTCTCCACAGTGGGCCAGTCATTTTATTTTTCAAATCAATGTCCAGTTGATGAGTATCTTTGATAGTCAGTAAAAATTTCATCCATATGAAAACTGAATGTTAACGTTCAACTTAAGAACGAAGCCAGCTATATCTCTTGCCAACTGTTTGTCTCTTATGGAACTTTATATTAAGTTCACTGGGAAGGATAAATCAGGACATAAAAGTTGCCTAAACTCTTACAGAAATCAAGCCCTAAAATTTGCCCAAACTCTTAAATATGAGTGACAAGGTTTGGCTTCTGGCACCTCATCTCTGCAGACCACTCATCCCTATCATCCCTAGCTTTCTGTGCTTTTCTCAGGTTGCAGAATGCTCGTTGTATTATCTCCTAGACTTCATGCATATGGCTTTCACCACTTCTCTCGCTTTTTTTTTTCTCATACCCCATTTTCCTTCCACTAACTATTACTCATCAGCAAGAAAAGCTAAGTCATGCTATGGTGACAGACAACTCTCTATCTCAGTAGCTTAAAACAAGGGTTTATTTGCCTTTCATACAGGCCTAGCCAATTTCCAGAACAGCTTTCTGCCTCAGGACGGCTCAGAACTGAATGGCCATGTCTATGTGTGCTTATATAGTCCATGTAGCAGGGGGAAAGGAAGAGGTAATTCTCATACCAACCAGTGAAGCTTTGGCCTAGAAATGATATATGTCCCTTGCATTTACAGCCCATTGCCAGAATTAATCATGCTACAGAATAATCCGCACTATCAAATTTCAACCTTAAGGCAATTTAAGACTCGACTCATTCCTCTATGCTGAGATCCATCATGGGATAGAACATGGTGCATGACTCACTACTTGTTGTATTTAGAGAAAGACCATCCCATCTGCCATCTCACTTCCTAAATACCCACAGCGACTGCAGCTGGGCTGGCCAGAACTGGAGCCAGAGCCAGAAATTCAGTGTGGATCACTTCCGTGGGTGGCAGAGACCCAGTCATTTGAGCCTTCACCACTGGTCTGCATTAGCTGGAGTGTTTTTATCAGCTTGAGTCGGGAGTCAGAGCTGGAAATCAAACCCAGACTTTCCAATATGGAGTATGAGTGTCCCAACAGTTTTAACCATTAGACCAAATGCCCATCCCATGCTCTGTCACATACATCCTCTCTCTCTCACTTATAGGTACTAACTTCATGGATTAAGGCAGAGGAAGGGAGAGGGAAAACAACAAAGGTTCCTTTTCTTTGTTGATGAAGTTGACATCCCTCTTCTTTGGTTTTTCTTGCTGCTGCTGCTGTTGCTTCTTTTTATTGTTATCTAATGTATCTTTTTAAAAAAAATATTTGTTGTTTTATTTTTCATGATCTTTACATAGTTGATTAGGGTTACAGCCAAGGGCTACAGGAAAAAGGGTAAGACCATTGTTTCGACATTCTCTCTCTCTCTCTCTCTCTCTCTCTCTCTTTTTCTCTTTTTTTCCTGTATCTGGGGTAAGCCTCCCACCCATCCCAGGGTCCCCGATGTGCAGCATGCTCCAAGGGCACTACTCAAGCGGTTTTGATAATTCAACAGTTATGAATAAACACCAATCTTTCCATTCCAAGCATGATGAAATCTCTCCAGAATCTACTGGCTGACATAGTCCACCTTAGAGTCTCTGTTTGCCCAGATTTCATTGCCAACACGTGGCTGGGCTAGTTGATTGATTTGTTCTGTCCTCCATCCTCTATTGTGGTTCCAGGTGCCCTCTGTAGGCTCCAATGGACTGCCATATCCTCCATGTCACCTGGATATGCTGTCCCTGCTTTAAGCCACTGAGGAGGCTCAGCTTTGACACATGCACTCCACAGTCAGACCACAGAACCTGCAATTCTCTTCATGGTTGGGGTTCTGAGTTTAGTTCAGTTGGGGGGATCCCCAAAGAAATTTCTTTTTTTTTTCTTTAATATTCATTTATTCATTAATTACATTGCATTACATGACTGGGATTCCCCCCCTTCCCCCCAAACCCTTCCCCCATCATGAATTCCTTCACCTTGATGCATAACCACAGCTCAAGTTCCGTTGAGATTCCCTAATTAAAAGTTTACACCATACAGAGTCCAGCATCCCACTTGTCCAGTTCAAGTTCAACGGCCTCCCAGGGAGGCCCTCTCAGGTTTGTAGGCAGAGCCAGCAGAGCGTCACCTCGATCAATTAGAAGCTCCAACATATCATCAGCAACAGTCCAGGTATGATGAGGCTGGTGCAGAGTCCACTGATTGACATAGTCCGTCTTAGGGTTTCCCCTTGTCCAGTTTTCCGCTGCAAGCATAAAGCTGAGGTGGTTGATTCATCTACTCCATTTTCCATCTTTTTTTGATTAATGCTTTGATTCCTCCATTTTGTTCAGGGGAATCCCCCTAAAAAAAACTTTGAGGCATTCCCAGTCCAGGCTCCTACATGTACTACTAGTAAGCACAGTGCCCACCACCGTCCATCACTCCGATCAGCTGATGGTTTTAACCCCTGGGTTGGTTCTCTTCTGAGCCCCGACCTCTATTGGAACCAATAGAGGTCGGGGCCCCAAAGAAATTTCAACTGAGGTGATCCCAAACCTGACTCTCGTGTGTGTGCTTGCCAGTACAGGGTCTGGCACAGTCCGTTGCCTCAATCAGCTTATGCATATGCTGGTGGTTGCAATTGTTGGGTCAGTTCTGTTTCTTCTTTGACTAACAATGGCAGCTCAGCAATACATGTGCTGTTTCAGTAGACTCCCCCATAATTGAGTCTCATGGAGGACACATGTGAGTTTTTCAGAAGACAAGTGGAACTCTTCCCCACTTTATGTTAGTCCTGGCGTGGAAGACTACTCTTCAACTCATTCATTCCCACCCGCATCGCCACAAAGCTGGTCTAGCCAGTCTACCCATTAGGCTTTTTCTGTGGGGTATCCCTTTACTTGGGTAGGATGTTTACCAGCAACCTGGCTCAAGTCCAGTTACTTTCCAAATTGTCCACTGTAAGAAGCTCCCAAATTTTCTCACTGCAAATAGAGGGTAGGCAGAGAAATCTGCTTCCTACTCTTGCTTAAGTTCTCATTTTTTCCTGTTCTCCTTTCACTGCTTCAATGAAGCCAGAGACAGATCGACAAATCCAATGCCTAAGCCAGAATCCATCTGGAGGATGAAATGTGAATCCCTTTTTCCTGTCAACACTCTTACATGAGTGATTCTCTTGGCCTTGACACACAGAGAGAAACTAGCCTCTCCTCTTGAACACTGCACTAACCCAAAAGGCCTTCAGCATCCCAGCTCTTGCTCATAGTAGGCAGACCTCGGAACAGGATGGGTCTGAGCTGATGCTCCTCAGCAAGCTTTATCCCTAAATTATGAAAACTCCTTGACCTTAGAATGAGAAGGTATTTGAAGTCACATATTCACAACAGCCGCTAGCACTGATCTGAATACCTAGATGGTGCTCCTGGCTCCTGACTTCAACCTGTCCCAGCCCTGTCTGTTGTAGCCATTTTGAGAGTGAACCAGCAAATGGAAGATTTCCCCCACCGTGTGTGTGTGCATGTGTGTGTGTGCCTACTTCTCTGTAACACTGCCTTTCAAATAAATCTTTTTTTAAGCAAAGGTTTAAAAAGATTTGAAAGAGAAACTATAGTTGTTTTCAGTAAGAATCTGAAAGGATAAAAGAAATGATTTGACGACTAAGTGTGCAGAAGAAACATTCTGTGCCTATAATAGAGTTAGGTTTATTAAAATGGAGCAAAATGGTGATCATGCACTGAATCAAGAAATAAGAAATTTCTTTATGTAACATGGTTTCAAGTGTTATTTTGTATTTTGTAGAATCAACTACCTCTGTTGTATTTATCTAATGAACATATGGTGAACTGTCTATATCAAGACATATGCCCTCAGTTGTTATGGTAAGACTACTATCAACTCACCTCCAGAATTGCTAAAAAACACTCACCCTTCAAACAGAAATAGAGTATTGAGTCACACCATCTCACTTCTCATAGCTATTGCTTTAATCGAAGTTATCTGGATGCTGTAATCTCCACTTCAAGTAATCCATTGTACTGAGCTAATTCTGAAGTCATTTAGGGTTACAAAGATGGTCACAGGATTAAAAAAATGTTTGTCTTAACCATGCCTAATTGAAAGCATCAGTCTTGTTGAAGTTCTCTCATGCTTCTCTTCAGTGTCATATGTCTGATGTCCTTTTGTGGTATTGTAGACCTAATGTAATTATCTAGCGGATAAACGTTTGTTACTCTTATAGAAACATGCCCAGAGTTAAGGAAATTATGTGTGCTCTCAAGTATATGTATTTGAAACAGAAAGGTAAAGCTGATTTTTCTGGATTATTTTTCTCTTGGAGAGATTCTCTCCTTGAATCATTTCATGCTATTTGACTTCTTTTGGATCTTACATAATCAGTAGACTGCTTAATGTCTATTGTGAGACCTGGCAAGACTTTAGTTGCCTTAAACCTTTTGGATCAATGGGTTTGACATTGGAACATTGGCAAACCAAGTTCCACTAGGAAAAGAGTTTCCCTTTGGACTTGTCTTACATGGTTTGTGGTAGGTGGTGACCTGCAGAAATTAGGTTAATTGTAGAATCTGGTTCACATCATTTCTGGTATCAAGTTCTCTCCCCATCATAACTTTGGAATGAGAATTGGAGCTGACATTCTGTACCACCTTGAGATTTTCCTTGAATTTTTTTTTGCTTAAAATTAAAAAAAAAACCTTCACATAATTTCCCCCAATATTTCCCACCCCTTCCTTGGTCCTCCGTACAGGTTCTCTCATGAGGCAGTTACTAAAGAGACAAGAAAAGGTCCACTTTTCATATAGGCAGCCTCTTTTTTTGATGCATTTTTAAAATTAATTACATTGCATTATGTGACACCATTTTATAGGTACTGGGATTCTCCCCACTCCTCCCCAAACCCTCCCCCCATGGTGGATTCCTCCACCTTGCTGCATTACCACAGTTCAAAATCAGTTGAGATTCTTTCATTGCAAGCATATACCAAGCATAGAGTCCAGCATCTCATTGCCCAGACAAATTCAACGGCTTGTTGGAGAGACCATCTCTGGTCTGAAGGTAGAGCCGGCAGAGCACCATCCTTATCAATTAAAAGCCCCAACGTAACATCAGCAACAATTTACAACGTCATGGAATTAATTGACTTAGTATTGAGCAACCAACATGTTAAAAAAAAAAAAAAAGCAAGTTCTTTACCATATACTGTGACTCCTTCGCTGACACTTCAACTTTGGTTTATACGTGACTGGGTTTTATACACCTTAAAATGGCCATAGGCTGCCACTCAGCTGTTTCATGTCTATTTTCACTATAGTATTACATTTTACATATACTGTTTTTCATATTGACATCATGTCATCTTAAATTAAGGGAAACATGTGGTGTCTAACCTTTTGGGATTGGCTCATTTCCATTAGCATAACGGTTTCCAGTTGAGCCCATTTGGCCACAAAGAACTTCATTTTGTTTTTTTTAATAGCTGAGTAGTATTCCATGGAGTAGATGAACCATAGCTTTCTTATCCAATCTTCTGCTGATGGGCATTTTGGTTGCTTCCACGTTTTTGTTATTACTGATTGTGCTGCTATGAACATAGCATGTTGGTTTCTCATGAAACAGGTACTTTGGATATATTCCTAGGAGTGTTATTGCTGGATCATACGGTATGTTGATTTTGAGTTGTTTGAATGTTCTCCATACTGATTTCCATAGAGGCTGTACCAACCTGCAGCCCCACCAGCAGTGGAGTAGGGTTCCTTTTTCCCCACAACCTCACCAACAAGTGTTGTTGGTGTTTTTTTCATGTGGGCCAGTCTTACTGGTGTCAGGTGGTACCTCATTGATGTTTTAATTTGGATTTCCCTTATTGCCAGGGAACTTGAGCATTTTTTCATATATTTATTTGCCATTTGGGTTTGTTCCTTTGTGAAATGTCTGCCCATTTCCCGTGCATATAGGCAGCTTCTTTATGCTATAAAACAGTTCTGGACTGATGCTTTGTGACTCTCAATAGTCATTTTATCAGTAAACAACTCTGTTTTTCTGAATCTAATCTACCCCAGAAGACATTTTGAATAGGACATTTTTACATAGGGCAAGTTTATATTCTACTAATTTAAATAGCAGAAGCAATGCATTCCTTGTCTGTCCAAAGTTGTCTAAAATATTGCTAAAAGCCTCTAAGCCCCGTATAGAACTATCCACGAAGAATATCTACATATGTGAAATTTTTCAACACTGACCACATTATGATTTGTGTGCAATACTCCATTTTATGGTGGGCCGAGTGTTTCAATCTCTGGCACACACCAGGATGATCCCAGGAGTTTGTTGAAGCCCAGCATTCAGGACTTAGTTTCAGATTCAGCAGGTGTTGAGTGGAAATTAACACTTCTAACAAACTCCTCGGTGTTGCTGATCCTGTTGGTCCAGGACAGTGAATTCTGTATTTCTTCCACATTTAGTGAGTATTACGGAAATGTGAACAACCATAATAAAAGTAACATGTTCAAGATATTACTAATAATGAATGCAAATTGCACTTACAAAAATGAAATGAAATATTATGATGATTTTCACATAACAGTTATCGACTCATGGAAGAATTGCCCAAGCAGAGTCTGGTGACCAACAGAAGAACATTGCATGAGAGGTACTCCAAGTAGATTGGTCAGAAGCTGTGGATGACACGCTGTGAGAACAGAAGCCCTCAAAGTGAACAGACATCTGCATGTAGAAGTAACATGTTCTTGGAGCTGGCATTGTGGCACAGTGAGTAGAACCACTGCCTGCAATGCCAGAATCACATTTAGACACAGGGTCATGTCACCACTGCCCAACTTCCAATCCAGCTCCTTGCTAATATCCTGGGAAAAGCACCAAAGGATGACCCAGGTGTTGGGGTGCCTGCCACCCACATTGGGGAGCTGACTGGAGCTCCTGGTTCCTGGCTTTGACCTAGCCCAGTGCTGGCAAGTGCAGCCGTCTGGGGAGCAGGCTAATAGATGAAAAATCTATGTCTCTCTCCCTGTAACTCTGACTTTCAAATAAGTAAATCTTTTTTAAAAATGTTTTTAAAAAGAAGCAACAAGTTCTAGTGGTTCATAGCACAGTAAGGTGATCTGGTGCGTTTCAAACACAAGAAAAGACAAGGAAATGGAAAGTCTAATTGCCTGATTTGATAAGTTTACACTGTGTATGTGTTGAAATATTGCACTCTACCACATAAAATATACAACTATTACACGTTAATTAAAAAAAAATTAAAAAATTTTTAAATAAAATAAATAGGGCCCGGCGCAGTACCCTAGTGACTAAAGTCCTCACCTTGCATGCCCCAGGATCCCATGTGGGTGTCAGTTCATATCCTGGCTGTTCCACTTACTGTCTAATTTCCTGCTTATGGCCCAGAAAAGCAATCAAGGTCCTTGAAACCCTACACCTGCATGGGAGACTCGGCAGAAGCTCTTGGCCCCTGGCTTCAGATCGGCTCAGTTCCGGCCGTTATGGCCACTTGGGAAGTGAACCAGAGGATGGAAGATCTTTCTTTCTTTCTGTCTCTCCTTGTTTCTCGAAATATGACTTTCCAATAAAAATAAACAAAATCCTAAAAATAAATAAATAAAATAAGTAATTAAAAGGATACACAGACATTTGATGCAGTGGTTAAGTTGTTCCTTGGAATGCTTGCATTCCATATCAGAGTGCTTGGGTTCAAGTCCTAGCTACTCCACATCTGATTCAGCTTCCTTCTAAACTACATCTTGGGAGGCAATAGATGACTCAAGTTCTTGGGTCCCTACACTCCACGTAGGAGACCCAGATTGAGTTCCAAGCTCTTAGCTTTCTGCTGACCATGCCCTGGCTGTTTCTAGCCATTTAGAGAGTAAACCAAAATATGAATATCTCTCTCTCTCAAGTAAAATGCCAAGCCACATTTATTGCCAGGCATTCAGGAATGAATAACAGGGTTCTATTAGAGACAGTGATATAGGGACAGGAAAGGGGAGAGCACTTCTGAGAAAATAACATTTTGTTTTTGTTTGATGGGACATTTTGTTTTGAGTTTTCTATGCAAATGCTTGAAGTACAAAAAAAAAGTACCAAAAAGAAAATAACAGCCTCTCACATTTTTACCATCCAGAAATAACCTCTTAGCATTTTGGCATTGCTGCTTCCATTGATGTAGTACAAGATGGATTTCACTGCTGTAAGGAGCCATGATTTTTTTTTTTTAGATTTTTATTTTAATCATTTTTATTACAAAGTCAGATATACAGAGAGGAGGAGAGACAGAGAGGAAGATCTTCCGTCCGATGTTTCACTCCCCAAGTGAGCCGCAACGGGCCGATGCGCGCCAATCCGATGCCGGGAACCAGGAACCTCTTCTGGGTCTCCCACGTGGGTGCAGGGTCCCAAGGCTTTGTGCCGTCCTCGACTGCTTTCCCAGGCCACAAGCAGGGAGCTGGATGGGAAGTGGAGCAACCGGGATTAGAACCAGCGCCCATGCGGGATCCCGGTGAGTTCAAGGTGAGGACCTTAGCCGCTATGCCACTCCACCAGGCCCCAGAGCCATGAATTTTGATGAAGAAGTTAAGCTAGCCTTGCTCGGCCTAGTCCAGGCTATAGAGGAAAGGGTGGTGCTGGAAAGAATGTGATTAATACAACTTAGCACCATCACTGGTATGTAGCTGGAGGAGACAACCTGGTGAGAAGGCAGAGAGTCTTACGGAGTAGAATGAGATTTCTGAGCGACAGCCAGCGAATACACAGATACATATATACATAAATGAGAATTTCAACCCTCCGACTACAAAGAAACTAGGTTCTAGCAACAACTGAACGAGCTTGGGAGCAAATTCTTCTGCAGAGCCTCCAAAAACAGTTGCTTGAGTCTGTGGAACTTTTAATTTGCAGAGTAGTCAAACATAGGAAGCAACAAAGCTCACTCAGTCTTCTCCACATTAGGACTACAAGATGATAAGTCTGTTCCACTTGAAAATGCTAGATTTGTGGTATGTTTTTAGGTAGTAATAGAAAACCAATTGTAATGCCAAGGAAATTGTGATAGCAAATTTAGTGACATTGACTTGGTTGAACACAAAGCACAAACCTGGCAAGTTTGAGTGGTCCATTAACTTCTGGAATATCTAACATTTAACTTTCCAAAGACAAGTTATGACAGTGATAACTTGTATGAATGTTCCTTTCTACAAAGTCCTCAAACAAAATAAAGAAAAGCACTGGTGGTGTTAGAAATTGTTGTATATGACCTGCCATGCTGTAAAAATATATGAAAATTGTTGAAAAAATGTTTGCAATGAAATGCATGAGTGTGGAAAATAGACTTAATGTTCATCAAGGCAATTTTTCCTTGTGAACATCCTGTAAGAACAATAGGGACTTCTGAGCAATTTAGCTTGCAGTTTTCCCATGAATCATATGCTACACACCAGGTTTTCTGGTCTTCCCAGTTTCCCAGCAGCAGACTTCCAGCTCCTAGCCAGGGGTCCCATTCAGATATGCCTGCACTCTGCAGTCACAGGCTGATCTCATAAAAGGCTTTCTCCTGGGCATAGTTTATGAACTCCAACAACAGAAACCAACTCTACTCAACTTAAGCAAAAAAAAAAATCAGTCTATAGTAATTTATTGGATAGCTCACAGAACTAACAGAAAGTTTGGAGAATCAGTTTCCAAAAGTGTGGAAAACTGAAGAAGTCAGGTGGTGATTACTTTCACTACCGAAATTGTATTATAGGTAAAATCTATTAAATAAGCCACCCATATCACCTCAGGATGCTGGCTACCAAAGTTAAAGCTGCAAGTAATTTTTTATTAAGATTTTGTGGTTGGAGCTGGCACCATGGCTCAATAGGCTGATTCTTCATCTTCAAGTGCCGACATCCCATATGGACGTCAGTTCGAGTCCTTGGTGCTCTGCTTCCTGCCCATCTCTCTGCTTATGGCCTAGAAAAGTAGTGGAGGATGTTCTATGTCCTCAGGACACTGCACCTACTTGATATACTTGGAAGAAGCTCTGGCTGCTGGCTGCTGGCTTCAGATCAGCCCTGCTCTAGCCAGTGTGGCTATTTGGGGAGTGAACCAGTGTGTGAAAGTGAGATTTTCTATGTCTCTCCTTCTCTCTGTAAATCTGTCTTTCCAATAAGAACAAATAAATCTTTAAAAAAAGATTTTGTGGTTAGTATATGTAGTACTTTTTAAAGATTTTGTTTGTAAGGCAGATTTACAGAGGAAGACAGATGTGGAGTACAGGGAGGTTAAGTGACCTAAAATCAGAGTGTGGAATTTCATCCAGGTCTCACCATGTAAGTGGCAAAGGTCCAAGCACTTCGGTCATCTTCTGCTGCTATTTAAGGCATATTAGCAAGCAGCTGGATGGGAAATGGAGCAGCTTAGACTCAAACCAGGGCCAAAAGGAGATGCTGGCAAAGCAGGCCACAGCTTAACCCTCTACACCACAATGTCTCAGGTGTTTTTAACCTGCCTCCTCTTGTCCTGATTCTGAGTTCCCATTGCTTTCAGTCCATCCTTGGTTGGCAGCAGTGGCAGTGGTGTACTAGTTAATGTTTAGCAACCAGTTCTTAGGGGAAAAAAATCACTGTAAATTTTTACTAATGTAAAGGATATTTGACACACAATTGATTGCCAGAGTTTGCTCTAATTGTCACTTTTTCCATGTTTATAATTCCATGATTTGACAAAACCAGGCTACAAATAAGGATTTATTTGATATCCAGCTAGGTCAAGAAGTTGCTTGGATTGTTAACTATGAGTTAGTGGTAGTTCTGCCATGGATGTTGTTGATAGTCTCGTTTATATTAATAAGGAAGATGAAAGAATAAAGCCATAAAATTCAAATACATAACAGCAGAGCAGAAGACTAAGCCTGGTGGCCCACACCTGGCATGAGGGCTGTGGATTGCCAGGGGAAAGTGGTTTGGGCAAGTGTGAGAGTAGGGACTGAGAGGGTACTTCATAGGTGTGGAGTGACTTCTGAGGGATTCCATGGATCAGGCCACTGCACTTGCAGTTGAAGGATGACTTCGTGGAGCTTCCACTGACCGGTCCACTGCTAGGTTGCAGCATCTGATACCAAGTGCCAAGACTAGAGGCAGGCCATGCCAGGCTGAGTTAGAGGAATCACCATCACACACAAGATCTAGGGCTGGGAGCAAGCCTGGTAGGGGGACTAAAGGGATTTGCCTGCTGGCATACAGTTCCCACTGGTGAGTATGAGAGCTGGAGCGCACCACACTGACCATGACTGCAGCATCCCTTGGCATACATGTGGGCTGCACCCGGAATCATGCCAAACTGGGCTAGGCCCCAGCACCAGCTGACAATAGCAAGAACCAGAATAGGTGCGAGACAGGTTGGGCTGTATCATGGCACTCACTGGTCTACATGAGATCCGTGTCTGGGGGTGGACCAGTCAGGACAAGGCTGCAGTACCCCACCAGTGAATGCTGGGAGTGGAGGCAGGCATGTCAGGCTGGACTAAGCACCCACTGTTGTATACAAGATCAGTAACTGGGAACTGATCTGATAGGAGAATTTAGGGTATGCTTCTGTTAGGCTACAGCTGCTGCTGGTGAGTGCAAGAACTGAGGCTGATGGCAGCCTAAGTCAGTCAGGCCAAGCTAAAATACCTATCAGCATACTTGTGGGCTGGTTGGGAGCTGGCCAGTCTGCAGCACTTACTAGCAGGTACAAGAGCCAGGATGGGGTGCAAGCCAGGCCACGTTGGGCCACAATACCTACCAGTTCACATGAAGGTCAGGCTGGGGGATAGCCAGGCTGGACTTGGCTGCAGCGCCCACCAGCATAAGCTGGGACTAAGGGCAGGCTGGGGCAGCTAGACTGTAGCACCCACTGGCAAATGCTGAGGCAAGAAGGGCCATTCCAGACTGGGCCACAGCACCTACCAGCATGCACAAGATGCTGGGCCAGGGGAAAACTGGTGGGGAATCCTAAGGGACTCCCCTGATATGCTACTGTTCCCACTAGTAAGCATGAGAGCTAGGACTCGGGGTAGACCCAATTAGGCAAGGCAGCAACACCTATCAGCCTGTATATGAGCTGTATTGAGGGGAGGGCCACACTAAGGCCACTGCATCTGCTGGCACGCAAGAGCCAGAATTAATGCAGGCTAGTTGGGCTTTGCCACAGCATCCATCGGCAAGTGCTGAGACCGGGTGCAAGTCAGGTCAGGCTGAACTACAGCACCCCCCTGACAAGCACAAGATCTGGGGCTGGGAGTGGGTCTACTAGGGAAACTGTGGGTACTTCTCTCCTAGGCTGCAGCTCCCTTTGATGAGCATGAGAGCCAGGGCTTGGGACAGGCCAGGCTGGACAGGGCAGTAGTACCCTTTGGCATGCATTTGGGCCAGGCTGGGGATGGGTCAGGCTGAGCTGGACTGCAGCACCCATTGGTGTGTACAACAGCTGAATAGGATGTGGGAGGGCTGGACTAGTCTCTTGTACAAAGCAGCATGCACAGGAGCTGGGGGTGGGAAAGGGTCTGGTTGGGATTATTGAGAGCTGACCCAACTAGGTTGTAGAAACCACTGGTGTGCGTAGTTGCTGGTTTTGTGGTGGGCTGGATTGGGCTAGGCTGCAGCAGCTGTCAGTTTTGTATGGGACATGGTACTGTAATAGAGAAGAAATGACAAAAAAATTGATCAATTATTCCAGCCAGGAGTTGGCAGTGAATACCTGGGCAAACAGAGACTCTGAGGTTAACTATGTCAGTCAGTGGATTCTGGAGATATTTCATTGTGATTGGAGTGGCAAGATTGGCAGCAATACAGAACTGCTGAATTCTTGAAATCACTTGAGCAGTACCCTCGGAGCATGCCCCATACTGGGGACCCTGGGATGGGTGGGAGGCTGGGTGTGGTTTCTCCCCTTTGTTTCTCCCCTTTGCCCAGGTACAGGAAGGAAAAACGAGAATGTGGAAACAATGGTCTTACCCTCTTTCCTCTAGCCCTTGACCCTTCACACCCTAATCAAATATGTAAAAAGTATCAAAAATAAAGATGCTGGGATACCTGCCTTCCCTATGAGAGTGCCTAGGTTTAAATCCTGGCTCTACTCATAATTCTAGCTTTCTGTTAGTGCACACATTAGAAGGCAGTAGTGATGGTTCAAGCAGTTGGGGGAGTTACGTGTCACATTCAGAACACCACTGGGATGGTATCTCTCCTTTCCTAAGGCTATTTGTTGCAACCAGTACCCAAAGAGTAATTTCTATGTGAGTCAGATTTCATGGTTACAAGTAGTCGGTTATGACATTGGATAGTTTAGAGTTCTGTAGGAGTGAAGTTGGAAACCAAGTGTAAGATAAAGGGATGAGTTTCAGAACCATCCACAAATCATGCTGTAGAATGAGTCTGTTTAGGGTGCCACTATGCTGTTGCCCAGTGCAGAACTTCACCTAGGCGGTGATACAGACTAGGTAGCCTGCTATTCTAAAACTGGAATGAATTCTAAATGAATTCTAAACTGTCAACTGCTCCTTTAGCTCTTTTCAAATACCTGCATGGACTCCTTTAATGTCTGTACCCCACACTAGCTCTCCATGAAGGCAAGTGCCTGTCCTCTGTACAGAGGGAGGCACTGTGTCCTTGATATCTGAATAACTAAAATTATGAAATGACTATAGTTGCTTGTGAAAAAAGATAATCCATTTTGGCAAATAACTCACAGGGTCCCATATTAACTTCTACAGAAGAATAGACTTTGTGTTAGGTAAAATAAGATCCTCTTGTGACAAAAATCCCACAGTACAAGAAAGCAGTTTTGCCTTCCTTGCTCAGACATACAGACCAGCCCGACTCTGCATCCTGGCCCTATGGATCTAGGCTCATAGTAACACAATTTCCACCTCATGGTGCAAAATAACATTCTTGCTTCAGCCATCACATCTGCATTGCAGCTGCCAAGGAAAAAGAATAAAAAGAACAATGTACCTGATGTCTCCAGCCAGAAATAACTTTCAATTTTAAAATGCTAACGTTGTTAAATCAATTTAGTCATGATCTAATCACACTGCTTCCTTGAGCCACAAGAGGAGTGGCCATGTAGCCAGTTAAAATTCAGAGGTTTTATTTCTGAGGAAGCAGGAGAGAAGGCATACTAGAAAATACCTAGATGTCTCTACCAGGTTCGAGGTTTTTTTTTTCTTTTCTTCCTCTTCTTCTTCTTCTTCTTCTTCTTCTTTTTTTTTTTTTTTTAACTTCACCATGGAGAAATTGCCTTCTATCTTTTTCTAAATCCTTCTCATTCCCAAATCACCATAGCATGGAAACCGCTCAGCTGAAAAGACTGGCTGGCCACCTTCGACCTCAGGGCTTCCCAGACAGCATATAACAATCTGCTCAACCACTTTTCCATTGCCAGTGGCTTCATTTCCTAATTCCTTCTTGATGCTATTACCTCATTTGCCATTTCCACTGCAGAGCCTAGCAGGCTACCGAATCATTGATATCGATTACACATTATGTTCAAGTCCTCTTTCTCTCTTTCTCTTTTCATCAATTTATTCAAGGATGCTTTCTTATTGAACTGATACTTAAGCCCCAAGTCGTGTCCAGGTTTGCAATGATTTACACAAATAAGAATGAGGGACAGTCTGGAGTGCTTTCAGACTGTGAGGTTTAACCATGAAAATAATTTATTACAGCTTTCAAAAATCCCAACAGGTGTAAACATGCTGCTTTCATAGGAAGCAGACATTTGCATCTCATCAACTTTTCCCAGGACACATCTATTCTCCAAACAAAAACAAGCCTCCACAGTGACAGTAACCTCACACATTAGTTGTATACGAAGAGCTAGCACCATTAGGCACGGAATGTTACTGTCTACATTTTGAGACCTATCGCTGGGTTTGGCTCAACATAGCTGTGATGCAAATATAGCTCGAAAAAATATGTAGGAAGGGCAGGATATTTGTGAAATTAGCTAACACAGGTTGTTCTGTAGAATTTCTCTCTTTTTTCTATTGTCTTCCTCATCAGTACGATTGCAAAATGGGTGCCCTTGTAGCAAAAAAAATATCAAGTATGCTATTTCCATGGATCACAGGTATTCTGCCTCTCACTAATGTTTAACAGGAAAAATGCAACGAGTTATTTATTTTGATTCACTTACTGGATTGAACTAATTCTGTGTATTTCACCAGTCACATCTCCAATAGAGAATGTGTTCCATGATCTACTACAACAAGAATTTTATTTTGATTTTTTTCCCCGTTTATACCTAGAAGCTGTAAGGGACTAGGCTATGCCTCACACATAGCCTCCTATATATCAGCCTCATAACCCAGCCCACCACTGTGTCCCTTTGTCCGGGGACTTTCCCTGATGGTCAAGTGTGTTTTGACTGCCACTTGCAACAATCAATCAAAGGACTGGAGCTGTCTCATAAATATCGTAGTTCTCTCGGCCATGTTCATTCTCGGGCTCATGCTATCTTCAGACTGCAGAAGCTTGGGATTAAGCTCCGGCTGCCCATAGTTGTAATTCAGTTCACAGTCCCCTCTTCAGCTGCATTCTTGACCTTGTCTCACCTCCCCATTCTCCTATGCATGTTTCTTCCCTAGCCAAATGTGGAAACTTCCTTCTGAATCCTTGTCTTCGAGTCTTCTGTGAGGTGAAGCAAACCAAAAGAGGAAAAATAAGTGCTTATGTGTACATTTCCCAGCCTGAGTCTTTACCTAAATCACAATTACTGATTTAGATAGAAAGATCTGGATTGTGGAAGATACTGAAATTAAGTGAAGAATTTGAATCATAACTTCGATCACTATAGAAATTAATTTTAAAGTCATTGTTGGTCATGTTTTGTCTACAAGACAGCCTTCTATATGCTCAAAATAATGTTCCATGTTCCCTCGGGCATACTCACCAGAGCTCCAATAGACTCCTTGGAAGGGTGTCTGGGCAAAGGGGCCCTGAAAGGCAAGGTTTTTTCTTCTCATAGTCACTGGCCCAGTGCTGCAGCAGGACCCATCACCAACTGATTCTGCTGTAGGTTCAGTTTCAAAGCCACATGCAGCATTTGGGGAAATTGTTGCTCTTTCACACAGTACAGCCAGGACTGCAGTACAAATGGGTCTGAACTGAGACCAAGTTCAGTATGGTGCTGGCCCAGAACAAGCTGCCAGCCCTGCAGCAGGGCTGCTCCATGCTGCTCTGTGCTAATCTCACTGGAGTAAAGAGAGCAAATAGGGATTAGGATAGGCTGGTGCCTGAGTCAGCCCAGGGCAGTTCCAGGTCACATGTGCATTCAGACTGCGTGACATTTAGATGTCTCAGGTCACATTATCCCTCTAGTCCTCTTTTGGCTTCACCACCTGCAGTTGGAAGCTCTTGTTCATCCTCCTTAACCTTCAGAAGAAAATAGATGATGAGTGTTCGATTGTGAATGAAGCAGATAGGCTACCTCTGCTCAGCCAGACTAAAGAGAAGCCACTGGACCTGTGTAGGTGACCTGCCAGAGGGCTCAAGGGACACATCACTTTCCCTTCATCTGTCCTCTTTCTCATTCTACTTTTCTCCCTCTTTCATTCTCCCCCTCTCCCTGCTACACACCTTCATCTTTATTCTGTAGACAAAAGCTCCGAAGTTCAGCAAAATACACATTCTTTGATGTGGCAATGGGTAAAGCCATGTGACTCCTGGCTGCCACTCATTCTGTGCAGCTCTCACTTTCTTACAATGCAACCAACTTGTGTCTGGGTTTCTGTAGCAGGGAGGCCATTGTAGTCTGATGTTGCAAAAATCACATTCCCAGCACCACTGCAAGTGATCTCAGCTTGTTTTCTGGGATCAAATCTGGCAAATTACCATAAGGTCCAAGTACCAAAGACTGTTACATAATCATCCTTCATTGGAGACAATGAGGTCACATGTTTACTCTCCTAATCACTGATCAGGGACATGTTTGATTGTAGATAATGTGCTCACTGGTCCACAACTTAATTACCGAGTAAATCAACAAAGCTTTCAGATGTAGGTCTTGCCTCACGGTGCCTCTGTTAGAGATCATTGTCTCCACTCGGCCTATAAACAAAAGGTCTGGGGGACACCAGGGCCATTGCCAGCACTGTTCTCCATGACCTCACACTGAAAAACATGTCAATTCCCACGGTTTATTTTCTAGCCAGTAATAGGCATTATTGTTTATACTCGGGGCTTAATGGAGCCAGTGAATCCAGGGTGGCAGCTATTGGTCAAATTTCTGGTAGAAACGTGCTTTCCGAGGAAATGAACAGGGAAGGGGTTGTTCCCTTCCCAAGGTGTTAAAGACAATGTTTTGGGGAAGTCTAGGGAAACAAGCAACAAGCAGAGTAGAGCCAAAATGCTGAGTCTGTTGGTCTGAGGATGCAACCGTAGACCAGGATCTAAATTCAAACTTTGGACTCCAGTGGTCTCTCATTAAAGGGCCATGCCTTCTTGCTAATGCCTCTCTCTGAGCTCCCTACTCTGTGATAGGTGGTTTGCCTGGGCTCCAAAGGGAGTATCTGCCCCTGAACTCACCCGCCCACATCCCATCCTGAGAGATTATCACAGCAACAATGACTGACAATTTAAAATTTGGAAAAAAGTTTGGAAGATCGTGTTTTGTTTTGTTTTGTTGGTGTTTTGCTTGTTCATTCAAGATTTGAGGAATTCTGGCACTATCCTTAGTACCCCTTACTACTATCGCTAGAGACACCTATAGTGCTTCCTGTTCCCTAATCTGCAATTTTAAATAAATGCAACATACTAATTTAAAGAAAATTGCTATAAACCTGGCCCCACCTGGATGATTTTAGAATACTTAGCAGCAACTCCCCTGCCCTGCCGAGTGCTCAGCCTCCTGGAAACCAAAAACTTTGCTTTGGCTGCTTCTGAGGCTGGTCAGCTCCCAGCAAAAGCAGAAATACTGTGGGGGAGACCACCTGAGCTCAAAGAAATTTCTTTGTGTGGCCAGAGCAAGAAGATACAGTAAAAGGCAGCAAAAACAAAACCATAAATCAAGAATAAAGTATTCCCTGGGATTCTTTGCCTCCCACAGCTTGCCATCAGCTGGAAAGCAGCGTGGCTTGAGTGGGATGGGTTAATTGCATGTTGGCGTATGTTCCCAATGCTTCTGAAAAGAAATTCCTCCAAGACCTTGTCTTGTTTTGTACACCATAGATGCATAAGCAATATTATGAGTCATTTTTAGGGAAGTCCAGATGCCTTTCCTATTTATATAGAGACCATCAGCTGGTCATTCTTCCTTTCCTGCACCTCTCCTACCCATTGTTCCTCCCAGTTCACAAGGATATGTGAATTAGATTTCACAGCACAGACCTGCTTTTGCTTTGCAGCTCTTCTGTGGGGATTTGAAGCCCAAGGGGAAAGACCTCCTTGCCTCTGGAATCTGCATGTTAATATTCCTTGCTGAACCATGGGAGGAACTGGTCATAAAGAAAAGCCTTGTTATCTGACCCCGTGGTTTCTCCCACTCAGTGGTGTCACTAAATTATTTTGCTCTACAGAAGGCAAATGTTAAGGCATTGGTTTTTCTTCTTTAATAAGCGAGCATAACGATGAAGGATATGAGGCCAAGTACATAACAGAACTTGAAAGTGATTGCTTAATTGAAGTTGTTTTTCTTGCTCTGAAGAACACCTTTAGGTGATGATGTTGTTAACACTGTAATCTTATTTTATGGCTGAATCCCCTCTTTTATAATCAGCATATATATGTTTTTGACAGTGTGATTTGCCTTCAGTGCAGAAACTAAGCAAGCTTGGTCATTTGCTTAGAGAAAAATGAACTCAGTATACTAGCTCTAAGGATTTTCTTTGCTTGCAAACAGGGTGGAGGTGTGCTTTCTCCCCTGGTGCTCTAGGTATGGCTTGTTTAATGAACACAAGATTGCATCTAAAGATTAAAACAGCACACTCTTGCCTTTGGAGAAGTACAGAAAGTTCATTAATGGTATGTGAAGCAATGAACGAGTGATAGGTCACGTTGACGCAGACTTCCAGCAGCACATTAAAATTCCAAAGACGCATCAATTATCAACTTAAAATGCAGTTTCTATTTCAAGCTAGATTGCTAAGCAATGGGATAATACCACAGGCTTTCGAAGGGAAGTAGTTTTAATTGATCAATCTGTAGTCTTTGAATCCAAATGAGTCCCACTCACATCCCCGGGGCGGAGAGGGAGAACGCTAATTCTAGGTGAGCCCTAGAATGCTGGAAAAGGGATTTCACAGAATGGCACATCCGATTAGTAGTGTTCCTTATGTGAATCTATCCATAATGAGAGACTTTACTGCTCTAGTTAAAAATGAAGGATTCCTTTGGGTAATTATCATCCCTCCCCCCATGCCCTGGGCCTCACTTTTAGAATACTACTGTGTCATTCAGCTACTCAGTAAGTAACCTTGGAAACAAAACCAATTTCCTTTCAGTCTTAAAATACAAAGACGGTACCAAATGAGTGATTGCTGTGATTCTAAAGAAACTTGCATGTCCCGGTTGGCTTCTGGCTCTTAAGAGGAAAGCTTTCCAAGTGTCCCACACAGTCCTAGACCCTGCAGGGCCCTCTGTTCTCTTGTGCCTCAAGCACAATGTGGGAGAATCTGATAGATGAGGCAAGAAAGAAAGACTTAAGGCTGGAGTTGTTTTAAGCAGATGGTTTTCAGAATGAAATCGCTCTGTAATCCTCCCTCACTTAGCATAGAGCCTGCCACGTAGTAGGTATTCCGGAAATGTGATTGGAGAGAAGGGCGCACTACATGCAAAGACCTTCACCCGACAGGGTGTACCTGGCACTTGTACCATTACAGCAGGCACACTCGAATCACTGCTGTTTCCAGTTCTTACTTCCCTTTCTCTCTTTCCTAATGTACCTTCCACTATTTGTACCTCATTTCTCTGCCATGAAAAAGTTGCCTTATGACTGGTTGTTCATAAAACTGTAAGATAAGTGAATGCTTCAGTGTGACATATGTGTTTTAAGAGGGCTATTGTGAAATGTGAATGTTTAACATGATTTCATTGAAAACAGACTTTTTCTATATTACACTATATATGAATATATGTTGTCCAAGGAATGAAAACATTCCCTAAAACCCATATATAATGAATTTAAACCTTAAGAAAATAAGTATATTTTTAAATTGAAGAGTCAAAAAAAGCCATTGGATTTGTCTAGAGACTGGTCTGATTATGCTGCAAATGTGCCCTGGGAGACTGCAATAAAATAAGATCATTTTTTTTTCATAACATTAAGCCAGAAGTTAATCTAGAAACCAAGTGTGGATCATTTATATTGACACAAAGTGAAAGGTGAGGTCAGTTTTATAACTCTGCCCACCTCTGCCAATTAGGAAGGAGTGAGATGGCCCAAGACAGCGCAGTATGTCATTGTGTAGAATCTCTTCACCTGTTCTGCTGACGATCTGCTAACATGTCCCAAGTGCACCTGTGTGTATTCGATAGCAATCACAAGGATAAACCCACGCAGTGAAACGCCAATGGGTGAACTTCAGGAAAACCGGAAGTTCTCAGGCACCACGAATCTGCAGCCAGTCAGTCCCACATGTGGACAGTGATGGTGTGCCTTTGAAAACAGAACTCGAGCAGAGACATGAGAGTGTCATTCCCCTCAGGAAGTTCAGAAGTACATCTGGTTGTTTGTTTTTGCTTTTTGGGGTTTTTTTTATTTTACACAGTGACTGGCCTTGAAGCAAGGATGAAAGTGATTTAGCCTGAGAAGCTGCGTCAAGGTCTCTCTGCATACCAGGTATGCGATATGTTTGCTTTTCAAACAGTGACAACTCCATAACCTGATCCTTCCTACTTAGATTGTGAAGTTGCCTGGGCATTTCAGAACGCGGTAGATTCTGGAGGAATGTGGGCGCTTCCTTTTGGTTTGTGGTAACGTTGCAAATTGATTAAATTTGCATAGCAACTCTGTATCTTAGCAGCAGGAGACATGCTTCACCTAATATATGCTCTGTCCCTCTCTTATTCTGATCACCCTGCCTCTGCTTGACTACACCTCATAATGAATTCTAGTCCACCAGGACAAAGGGGAGTTTCTGGGCCTCTGTGGAAGTGAAATGAACTCACTATAAGGTCATCCTTGGAGATGTAACATCAACAATAACAAATTCCTCAGGCAATACTCCACGTGCAATAACCTGTCAACTCTAGCTGTACCCATGGTACCCAAAAATGCAGAATCAGTCCCCACTAAGGGAAGTTGGGAGTTGGCTCTTTTCTCTCCATGTTAGGGAATACGTAACTCTCTGAAGATATAAAAATTAATTTAGCTAACATGCATATTTTACATTTACCCAACTATTTTTTGAACAGATAAAAAGTTTATTGATGTGATTTAAAAGGTGAAGAACCAAAATACAATCCAAATATTGACCAAAATACTGTGGGAAGTAGCTTAGAGAACTTTCCATCAAAATGATCATTCTGCACATTGCCATATCTCTCTCCATGAAATCAAATTCCTCAAGCCTGCACCCTCCAGGTGGTGAACTCATCGACTGATTTGCTCTGCAAGGTGCCAAAAATGACAATAAATTAAAATGAGAAATGCAGCCAACTAAAAGGAAGAGATATAAATGTAAAAACAGGCCATTTCTGCTCATCTTAGGCATTTAGGGCTTCATGATCTTCATACAAATATATAAAATTTTAGTGAGCTGTATTCATTTGAATCCATTTTTTCTCTTTAATTCTTCACATCAAACCTGCAAGAGAAAAGCCAAATGAATCATTATTACTTTCCCTTAGCTTTATTATGATTAATGAACATTATATGTATCTATGTTATAAAGTGTGATTACTGAAATACACATACGTGAAATGACTAACAGATTAACCAATTCATCATTTCTCATATTTTTCTTGTGTCAGAATATTTACAATGTAATCTCTTAGCCGTTTTCAAATATACATCATTATTAACTGTACTCACCGTGCTGTACAGTAGATCTCCAAACACATTCCTCCCAAACAAAATGTGCCCTTTAACCAACATTACCGGTTCCCCTGTTTCCAGCTCTTGACAAACACTGTTCTACTCTCTGCTTCCGTGAATTCTATGTTTTTAGACTTCACATGCGAATGAGATCCTCCAGTATTTGTCTGTTTCTGGCTTATTGCACTTAGCATAATGTACTTCAGGTTCATCATCAGTTTGGTTTTCATGAGACATTTTTCAGGAGAAGTATGATAGGTGCTAGGCAAAATTGAAGACCCTGTTTTCACTTGGAAATTTCATCTCAATTCAATGAATATAAAGTGAGATATGAGTAGATGGTGTGACTGTCAGCTTTGGCTCTAGTGATTTAAGTAATCCCAGACTAAATTAGGATAGCTTCCCACTGAAGAATTAGAGTATAATGCTGATCTTGCGATTATGATTTGTAAAACATGGGGTGCTTGAGGTAAATTTGCATTCCTGACTTGAGTTCTTCACCACCTCCTTATACTATCTCCAATGCTTTGAAACTTTGTCCTTTCCTTGCACTGCAGGTGGGGTATAATGTCCTCAAACTCAGTTTATTCACATGACATGCCTTGGCCAACAGAAAGAGGCAAGAAATAATGATGTTAAGTAAGCAGGTATCTAGCAGGTATCTAGCAAGGTATCTGCCAGCATTTCAGCTCCATGTGCGCTAATTCTACTTTGTGCCATGAAGACCACAGGTGGCAGGGATTTACTGCTTATGAACGAGCACCGGCTAAAAAAATATATCCAATTCAGCTGCTGACTGCTTCCCCGTAAAACATTTAGTTCACTCTAATGTCACAATAAAGTTGTACTGTGGCTGATTCTCCCACTCCCATCATGCACCTAATGACATGACACTTTTGAGATTTAAAAACAAAACAGAAAGGGGGGGCAGGGAAATGGGTAGTACTCAGCCCTGCCCCAAATCATGCCCTTTTTGAATATTTAATTAGGCCTCACCCTAGATACCTCTCCCTCTGCCCCCAGACTGTTTAAAAAGACAACCCCAAACCTTGTTATTTGCAGGGCTCTCTCTCTCTCTCTCCTCTCTCATTCTCTATCACTTTCTTGCCCACACCCATTCCTGACTGTACTTTTGCTTTAAATAAATCTGACTTTTCTGATTGCTTTTGTTTATGTCTGATCTTTGGCTTTCTTATACTGAGAAAAGAACCTTGAGTAATACTAGCAGGGGCTACCACATAACAGTATCATATGTGCTTGCCTACTCTCTCTTGTCCTCTGCCATTTCTAGAACTTCACTATGCCATACTGGTCTTCAAATCCCACAAAAGGAGAAATGTGTGTAGCAGAGCCATTCCAGCTAAAGTACTCCATCCAGGCCCTATTTAGAACAGAGATCACGGATGACCTGGCAGATGTATGAATCCAAACAAGATAAGCCGAGCCCCAGATAGGTGACCTAGAATAAAATATGATTTTATCTTAAGCATTGTATTTAGGAGTGGTTTATTCAGCAATAGCTAGTTGATATTGTTACATTAATTTTCAAAATTCTTGTATTGCAAGGATTTGTGAACATTATGTATTTGCTTTTCATAAGTCTTGGATGTCATTCTCTGTGTGTTTTACTTAGCTGGATGAGCTAAATCTTCTCTTAAAAAATAGAATGCTTCAATTTTTTTATGAATGCCAGAGAAAGAAACCTTATAGAAAAGGACTCTTGCCCCATTAGGGAAGGAACTATGGTTTGGCACTCACCACACACTTGCTTTATTCTGCTATGAAAGCTAGTGAGACAAATATACTTTATTTCCCAATCTTTCTTTCAGTTAGGGAAGTCATGGGAACCCAATGCTAGCCAGTGAGCCTTGGAGAAAAGTCTGTTCAGACATCTTTTAAAGCTTTGTCTTCCTGTGTGTTTCTTTCAAGATTACAAACCCCTTTGAATCATTGTACAGTTATAGTGTGTCGGTGAAACAGGTTGTGCTGTACTCATGGTTGAAATTAAATGCATGACTGACTCCAAGTATCATAGCTGGGAAACTGAGACACTGTGATGTTTACTTCCAGTGTCCTGACTTTGGAACTCCTTCCACTCAGAGAAGGTTTAGATGGTTCTGGAATCAGAGAGAAAGGAAGGCAGACATTAAGGACTGAAAAGCTGAAAGCATTATCAGCATCAGTCAACATAGGCACTCAGATTTCTCTAGAATTTTCTTTTATTCTGGTTATAACTCAACTTTGCATTGCTTTCTGTAAAATACTTGAGGGAGGTGATTTAGGAGGGAAGAAAGTTTATTTTGGCTTACAGTTTGAAGACTCACAGTTCAAGATGGGGAAAGCCTACTTGTTTTCTGGAGTGAGTGCAGAGGAACAATCAGATGGTGAGCCAGGAAACAAAAATACAGGAAATAGGCTCTTCCTCTGTGTCCATGCGTCTCTCTGTATAAGGTCACCATGATTCAATCAGGGGCCTATGCTAGCGATCTAATGTGACCCAATCAATTTTTGAGGGCCCTACCTGCAGATACTATCATTAGATCAAGCTTCACCCAATTCCATGTCCCATTAGTGTTAAAGCCGTTAACTGTTAACACAAGACTTTGGGGTTTAAATGTCTGCATGAGTTTCGGGAGTCAAATCCTTGTGAACCCATAATGTAATATGACTCAGCTTGAAAGCTATCCTCTTAACACATTTTAAAGTATATTCTATGAAGGCATAATGTTGTACAGCAGATCTCTAGCATGGATTCATCTTGCTTGACTGAAACTTTCTGCCTACTGATTTGTAACTTTCCATGTTTCCTCTTGTTCCACCTACTGGCAACCACCATCGCACTCCGATCATACGGGGATGACTATTTTAGCTACCTCATATAGCTGAAAGCAAGCAGCATTTGTCATTCCATGACTATTTTGTCTCACTTTGCATAATATCCTCAAGGTGTTCATCCCTGTTTTCAGAGTGAAGTACTCCTTTCTCAAGATTGACTTCCATTATATAGATACACAACACATTTTCTTTAGCCTGACACAGAGGACATTGAAGTTGTTTCTTCATTTTAGAAATGATCTGTTTTAGGTACATGTGTGTCACTAAGACAAAGTAAGACACCACCTCCTTCCCATCTGGCTGAGATGTATACTGCTGGTCAGTGAGTTCACAATTGTAACCTGATGACATCATGCCAGTCCTGTCACTGAGTGTTCTCCTTTATGCACTTGCATTCTGAGTTTACTAAACCTCTTATGTTTCATATAACTTGACAAGAGCCTTCAGGTTCTCTCTCTTGGCTTGCACTTGTTGATTAAAATCCCATTGCCCTGTGACTTTCCCTGTAACATACTGAATTGTCTTTATTTGCTCACATGTACCCTCATACATTTTTTATGGTAGCTATCCTGCTATTAGACTGAGACTGTCTGAAGTCTTTGCTGGATATGCCCTTTCATTTTTACATCCCAGTGCCTATCATGACACATGATTTGCCTCAGGACTCCAAGGATTCATGAGATACACCACTGGAGAAATGAGAAAAGAAGAACTAGAGTTGGAGTTGCAGCCAACCCCATATTCTTCAGTGTGAGACACCAGGACCAAACTAGGTGTTGTGGACACAGGTGTTGTAGACACAGATTGCTGTATCTATGTGCCATGACCCACTATGTAATCAGTTCTGCTGTTGGTCTCAGTCATAGCCCCATCATGGGCAGGGTATGCTCTAACAATTTTACTGCTGTGGTCACTGTGCTGGGTGACATATGGCCAGTCTCTCTGGCTAACTCAGAGACTCAGGACAAGCTGCCCTTTCGTCCAGGAATTCACTGGGCTTCTGTAAGTTGCATGGAAAGGGAGATGATCCAAAGCACACTACTACTGAAACATATTTTAAGAGGTAGACTTCTCTCAAAGATGTTTTCAGATGGAGAAGCACCATGTGCAACCCAGTACCAGGTGCCATATTGTAGGAGAGGATTGATATGAACTCTGACCACTATATATCTGTCCTGGATAGATGAAATTATGGCTTCACTGAGAAATACAGGATGAGTCATTTGCCTTGACCAGTGGCCCTTCAGCTACTGTTGAAAAAGCACCAAGAATTCCCTCATGGCTGCATTCAGCTTGTGATATCTCTGATTCAGATGGATTTATGAACATTGGGAAGTCCTCGTCCAGTTTGCTCAGACCGTCTTGACCACTGCAAACTGACATGCATGCAATTCTTTTTGTAACATGAGCCTTAGGGAAATGATGCTCTTTTACTTTACCTATTGTGCTTGAGAGCTAAGGGAAGCCTGGAAGGGGTGCTGGGTCAGCACATCAGCCTGTGTTTCATATAGGGATAAAGAACAAGTTGACATGACAGGGCCGGTTTCAAGCACTATTGTATGCTAAGTGCTCCTCCACCAGCTTTACATAGTTCCCTTAATCAGTCTACACAGTGAACCTAATTCTGTTGGGTACGAGCCAGGCAAGAGGTAGCAACAGAGGAGAGGAGCTGTTACAAGAGTCCTCCTGCAGGTTGTTCTGTGCCCCCAGCTCCCCCTCCACCTTTCAGGCTCCTATAGAGTTCAATAGGGCTCAGGAAGCCTAGACATAGGACTGTACTGATGGAAAGGTCAGATGCAGCTCTTTCCAGAGCACAAAGGCCCCAGGTGCCCAGTATCCTCATTGCTGGCATTGTGGGGTTCCAAGTGTGTACCCAATGCCTGTGTGATACCGGAATAACAAACTTCAGGCATCCAGGGACCCAGACTCCCTGTTCTGGCTCAGGACTCAGATTTGGCAATAGGAAACAATGGGAGCAAATCCAGAGCTAAAATTGCCCATGCTATAAAGTGCCCGTGACACTTGTTTGTCAGGGTGTTGGAATGCAAGTGTGTTGGGCATCCTCCAGGGCCACACTGCTTCACTGCCTAGAAGACAGCTGTCAGCTATTTGCCTCAGTTCTGTTCTCCTATAAGGAACATTTGTAAGAATGATGGGGAAAGTAAGGCACCCTGCCAAAAAGTGTTTGCAAGCTAACCTAGATTCATTTTCTACCCCAATAGAAAAAGATACAGATGTCTACCCTCTGGTTTCCATTTGAGTCATAGCTTGGCCAGTACAGGAATGATATGCCTAATGTCTCCCTATGTCACCCTAAGTTCAGGCTGAGGAGCATGTGATGTTTACGCCTTGGCATGACCCATTTTTAGCTGTGTTACTCATAGTCACCATGGCCCCATACATCTTGTGGGAAATGGAGGCCACTCAACACTTGTCCGCATTTGGTCCTTTAACCAGATACTCATCAGCGGTGCAATGAGAATTTCCTCCTACGTGGTGCTAAATCAAAGAGCCATAAACACAGTGACACTGAGCAGCATTTTAGAGGAAAGCAGTATCTCATGTATTCTCCGAATGCAATGGCCAACCATACTCCCATAGCATACTTGAAAGTGTTTGAAGTTCATTAGAGAGTTTCACAAATAAGACAGCAGCCTTGTGGTTGTGGGGCTATCTGGAGTTCACAAAGCACACTCACTCCATGTAACCTGTAATCATCATGCCCACATGATGAAAAAGACAGCACACACTACAACTAAAACACATATGGAACATCACATATCCAAGGTCAGAAAGTCAGAGCATACACAGCTTGGAACTGCATTCCAAGTACAGAATTATTTCTTGAAGACATCAAACTCAGCTAAAAATTAGGAACTTTTCCGGAAATCTATGAAACTTTCACTATTGCCTTTTCTATATCATGAAGACTTTGCTGACCGTGCTGAAAATTGAAATGTTTCTCTCAGTTAACTATTTAAAAAAAAATTGGGAAGATGCAGAAGATGCAAGAGCAGGATGTCTGCTTTGGTAAAATGATGCACCTGAGGGTGATATTATGTTGGGCAGCCAGTTAAGTCACTACTTACTTTTTATCTCTGTATCCCATATTGGAGCAACTAGTTTGATTCCTGGCTACATTGTTTCTGACCCAATTTCCTGCCAACGAACACCCTGGGAGGTAGCATACAATGGCTTAAACACTTGGAGCCCTGCCACCCACCGAGGAGATCCATATGGAGTTCCACACTCCCAGCCTCAGCCAGGCTGGGACATTTGGGGAGAGAACCAGTGGATAGAAGATCTTGATCTCAATTTCAATCTCTCTCCCTTCTCCCTCCCATCTGTTACTCTGGCCTTCAAATAAATAAAAATAAAATACTGGGAAAATTAGGGCCACCATTGTGGCATAGTAGATAAAGCTTCTGCTTTTATCACCATTATCCCATATGGGTGCAGGTTCATGCCCTGGTTGCTCCACTTCCAGCCCCTGCTAATGCCTTGGGAAAAGCAGCACTGAAATCCAGATTAAAATAGTATTATTCACAGGATGAAAGTAATGAATTAGGGTGACCTTAAGGAGAAGGAATATTCTAATAAGATCTCATTAACATAAATTCCAGAGTGTTATAACCCTATTGTATTGAGAATGTGTTAAGCTGGATGTGAAGTCAGGGATAGGGGTATGCAGGTGAGACACAAATGAGATATTGATGGAGAAAGGAGTATTGTCTTTTTTAAAAGATTTATTTTATTTGAAAGGCAAAGTTATAAAGGGAAAGTGAGATCTTCTATTAGATGGTTCATTCCTTAAATGGCCACAATACCTAGCACCGGGTCAGGCCAAACCAGGAACCTGGAACTCAGTCCAGGTCCCATGTGGGTGGCACTACTTAGGGTACCTTCTGCTGTTCTCCTAGGCACATTAGCAGGACACTAGATCAAAAATGGAGAGGCCAGAACTCAAAATGGTGCTCACATGGGATGCAGCAGCTTAACCTGCTGAGCCACAGAGCCAGCCCCAAAAGGGGCATCATTTAAGACTTTTCACAACTGGTGCCTCCAGCTATTGTGCAAAAATTCTTTCCAGTCATTGGAAGATGCTCTTTCTAAAGAAGCCACTGACTTCATTAGAAAACACTGACTTAAGACTTCGCTACTAAAACAGAACCCACTAACACCTAGATTCGAAGACAAGAATGGAAGTGAAAAGTGAAAGAGATGGCTATTTTAACCACGAGCCACTCTATGATTTTCCCAAGATGGCATAATCTTTCTCAGTTGTTCCTGCCTTAACATTTAAGGCCTGCAGAAAATGACACATCAGAAATAGCCAGAATCTTCCTAAAACTATAGCAATGGTCCGTAGCAGCCAAGGATTATAGAAAACCAGTGTCCTGACATATAGTTAATAAAACAGATGAAACACATATAGGCCTTCCTGTCTTCTTCCAAGAATGCATTTCTGGAAACCACATTGCCATAGAAATCACTGTAAAGCTGGTTGATTTTGTTTTTACGATTACAGTGGTCATAATGGATCATCCCAAAACTTAGTATTCAAATAAAAAAATGTATTCTTTGATGTACCATCAGATGAAGATATAACTAAAGCTTTATACTACTTTAAAAAAAGTGAATCTATTTTCAAAGATGAATGGAGCTAGGGTTTAGTATTGCTCCTCATTTTGGAAATGGGGAAATTAAAACCAGAGGGGCTGATTCAGTTGTGCAAGCTCACATAGGTAGCTCATAGCTGACTCATAATGGAAAAGCCTGTATGAAGCTTTTTCCTTGTACTAAACTTCCTTGAAGCATGTATAAAATGAGTGTAGGTAATCTGAACATGTCGACATGTTCAGACACCTTGTATGAACGATTGATACAACGTAATATACCTGAGGCAGGTATTTGGTACAGCATTTGAGGCACCACTCAAGATGCTGCCTGCATCCTGTGTTTTGAGTCCCAGCTACACTTAGGATTCCAGTTTCCTGCTAATGCACCCCTGGGGAAGCAGCAGATAATGACTGAAGTACTTAGGTCCGTGTCACCCACGTGGGTTTTGCCTGGCCCAGCCCTGGCTGTTTGGGGGCACTTTGGGAATGAATCAGCAGATGGGGGTATACTCTCTCTCTCGCCACCCCTCCATGTTTCTTTTTCTCCCTTTTAAATAAACACTTTTCTTAAAAAAAGAATTATTTTTATTTGAATCGCAGATTTACAGAGAGAAGAAAAGACACAGAAATTAATCCACTGGTTCACTACCTAAGTGGTCAGAATGGCCTGAGCTGGGCTTGTCTAAAGCCAGAAGACTACAGTTTCTTCCATGTCTGCCATGTGGGTACAGGGTCCCAAAGACCTGGGCCATTCTCTACTGCTTTCCCAAACATATTAGCAGGGAGCTGGATTGGAAGTGGAACAGTCAGGACTTAAACCAGTTACCCATTCAAGGCTTAACCTACTATGCCATGTACTAGCCCCTTAAATAAATACTTTAAAAATATGATTTACTTGGGCCCGGTGCAGTAGCCTAGCGGCTAAAGTCCTCGCCTTGAACGCACCGGGATCCCATATGGGCGCCAGTTCTAATCCCGGCGGCCCTGCTTCCCATCCAGCTTTCTGCTTGTGGCCTGGGAAAGCAGTCGAGGACAGCCCAAAGCCTTGGGACCCTGCACCTGTGTGGGAGATCAGGAACAGGCTCCTGGCTTCTGGCATCAGATCGGCTAAGCTCCAGCCATTGTGGCCACTTGGGGAATTAATCAAGGGGCAGGAGATCTTCCTCTCTGTCTCTCCTCCTCTCTGTATATATGACTTTGCAATAAAAATAATTAAATCTTTTTTTTAAAAAGGTGAAGGCTATGATACTGTAACCAACACTCTGATAAGGATGCAGGCATCCCAGGTGGTGGCCTGACCAGCTGCACTGCAATTTATGTATATATATATATATATATATATATATATATATATATATATATATATATATATATAAACTGTATAAAAAATTGACTTAGTAAATATGCATATGCTGTTCTAATGAACATCAAAATTTTATTTTTAAAATGCTTCCTGACGTCTCAGAATTTTTAAAAAATACCCTTTAAAAGGAAATGATCAGCCAATCCAATTCTGTTAAAATAACTTCTAGGACTCATAAGGGTCCTATTTGCTCCCAGCCAAGCAAAGCTAGACACAGAAATCAGGGTGTGTCTAAGCTGCTTCTGGATATGAAGATGGTTAAAGACTTCTGTGAATGGCTAGAGAAGCCAGGGTGAGCTGGGGTAGGTTGCTGCTACTGAGTGGCAGTGAGTCACTGCCGAGAGTTACTGCAAAGAGAAAGCAGAGTTTGTTTAATTGGAATCCTATTATTGGACATTTAGGTTATTCAACAATGTTGTTATCATAAATTAACAAACTCTTCTCACATGAACAGTTTCCTTAGGATGGACTTCAGCTTGCAAAAGATAAATTCACAATGACCTGCACTTGCTCTATTTATTAACCCTCACCCTCATCAGCCAGGCTGGTGCAGTGCTTACTGCACTGTAAATATACATGTTTTTTTTTTTTTCAGAGAATGAGTGTGTGTGTTTCATGGACACTTTCCTACTCATCACTGTGAGTTTTATAACAGGAAAATTAGTAACTCTTTGTCTTCTTGAAAGCCCTTTGATTTCTGGTGAGGCTGCCAGTGTCTCATGTTTCTCCATTAATTATACATCCTTTTTTGTGAACTGTGAGGTCATTTCCTTTATCTATTTATCTATTAATGTGTTAGCGTTTTGCTTCCTAGTTTACGAAAGCTCTTTATATAATTAAACATTTCATGAAAAACAATTTTCTCAAGTTTGCTATAATGTTTCTTTTGTCAAGCACTTTACAGATTTTTTAAATTATCAAGGCTTTGAGGAATTATTTTGATGTCTTTGCTTTAAAAAGGCATCTAGAAAAGTCTAAGTAAATTATTTTCTTCACACCATTCCAAGAGTGACTTAAAAAGCTAGTTATAGCCATATTCTACCATATATATGTGTGTGTAATTTTATTTTAATGTTGTTTACACATTTGAGAAAGATGTATGCCAATGTGGGCCACTAATTAGGGTGGGGAGGGTTGAGGAATAGAGGAAGGTGGCTGGGATAAATGTTTCTGATATTTTCCTTTTTCTCCTAAATCTGCAGGAGGAAGGGGAGGGGTACTATTACTTGCAAACTACATTAGCATCTGGGGATGGGGAATAGTCATTTGATATCATCTTAAAGACCCCATTGAGGGAAAGAATGTTCCAAGGGTGTTACTTGAGTGGTTTTGATGGTTCTGAGATATCATTGGCATCATTGTACCCAGGCTGAGAAAAGCTTTCCAAGGTCTGTTGGCTGACCAGGTCCACTCTCCTCCAAACCCAGCTCACATGCAGGTCAATGGGTGTTGCAGCTCTGCCCAACCCAGTCTGTCTCTAGTCCCAGCTCTCCTGCCCACCAATGGGAACAGTGCCTGGCTGGAGAGTCTCTGAGGTTCCCTCTACTAGGCTCACCCCAGCCCCTGGATTCCCACATGCAAGCAGGTGCTGCAGTTCAATCTGGCCTGGCATTCCTTGCCTCCCTCAGAATTTGCCAGTGAGTGCTACAGCCTGGCTCTGCCCAGCCTGCCCTTAGTCCCAGCTCATGCTGGTGGGTGCTGCAGCCTAGTCCAGCCTGGCTATCCCTGAGTCCTGGCCCTCATGTGAACTGGCAGATATTGTAGCCCAACCAGGCCCAACCTGCACCCTGTCCTGGCTCTTGCACTCACCAGTAGGAGCTTTGGCCTACCAGAGGCATTCCCTAAGTTTCTCTTTCAGATCAGCTCCCAGCCCCAGATCTTGCGCTCACCAGTGGGTGCTTGGCCCAGCCTGCAATGGCCCACCTCCAGTCCCGGCATTCACCAGCAGTACTGCAGCCCTGTGCAACCTGCTTGCACCCATTCTGGCTCTCACCAGTGGGTGCTACAGCCCAGCCTCAACTGGCCCACCTCCAAACCCAGCTCTTATGGGGTGGGCTGGGGCTGCAATGTAGTCCAGCCCGTTCTGCACCCACTCTGTCTCTTGCAGTGCCAGCGAGTACTGTGGCCTAGCCCAGGCTGGCACATCTCTGGACCCAGCCCACTGGCATGCCATGGAATGCTGCTGCCATGTTGAGCCTGGTCCATTCAACCCCAACCCTTGCACTCACAGAACTCAACATCTTAGAAGAAAAATCCTACAATAAAATACATAAGTGGCAACAACCCACTTTTCCAATGTGAGGGGTGCTGCTATGACTGTGCAAACACAGAAAACTATGGATGTCTTATTGAATTGATGGGGATATAAAAAGGCCTTACATAAATAGTATTTAAACTGAGGCCCAACTTATAGGTATGAATTAGCCAGCTAATGGATACTGGAACAGTGAAAGATGATTAAAAATCTTCTGAGCCAAAAACTACTATTCTGATCATGTGTAGAATTAGCATGGCATTTGCACTAACTGACAGACGTTCACCAGGTTTGTAGGAAGGTGTTTCTGTTGTGGGCAGGCAGAAAGGCAATGCCCAATGCATGCTGAGCCTGAGCCAGTTAATGCAGGTCCTCAGGGCAGGGGTGGGAGGTAGTGATGAGTGCACTGCCAAGCAGCCACATCACTTTGGTGGGTTTGGCCTTTTGCTTTCGTTTTCTTTCTTTTGAAAGATGTGCTGGCTGCATAACTCTGGCAACCGAAGACAAGTGAGAAAAGCTTTGAGGAGTGAAGTGCATAGGTTGTTCTGACAGCCGTGGGACACTTATGGGCCAGTTGTTCAATGGGGTCACCTGCATGACAGCAGCAAGAAGGCTAGATGAATGGAGTTTGCAAGCTTTTCAAGGTGAAGAGAGGGATCAACCAGGAAAAATTCAGCACCCTTGGAAGAGCCCTCGCCTAAAGACTGAGCAGCAGGGCCCTTTGCTGTTAGCCACGGTGAAGATTCTCCTTTCGGAAACATTTCCATTGTTGACCCCCAGGCTACACAAATGCTAATGGTAGCAGGAAATACAAGACAGCGTACAAGGGACCCTAGACTGTTGGACCTGCAAGGTACTGAGCTCTTACCTGTCAGTTCATGCTGTTTTGTAGGCTGGGAGGCATTTGAGCTTAAATAAAGCAGAAATGGACAGTCCCTCGGATCCCCTGGCTTAATTTATTGAATAGGGGAAATAAGCCTTGTGAGGGAGAGATCTGCTCCTAACGATTTAACCCTTAATAAAGCCCGGCTATAAATGGAACTTAGGAGAGAAAGTGTCTTGGCAGAGGCCATGGGAGCCGGCCCCATTAGACAAAATAGGTCAGGCAGGGAGGAAGTTGTCGTGTCTCCTGACTTTCTTAAGTAGATCAGGGATGACAGCCTTTGTCATTTTTGAACTGAATGAAAAGGGATAGAGAATGTACAAAAGGTTTCTTTCTCATTGTGTCTTCTCTCAGAAGATAGGTATTTTAAAGAGGACCCTTAAAAGAATGATAATATTGCTCACACTTGAGTTTTGGACTTAAAAACCCATGTGGGCATGGACATGGAAACAGAAAGAGACGTTTTTGCAAAGGAATATTCAAGGCTTCTAGGGAGTCACTGAGGCTTGATCATTGTCTTTTATCTGGGGAGGGCTTTCCCTGCCATTGCTTTGATGTGTGTGATGGGCTCAGCTTTTTGCTTACAGTTCTGCTTTTCCCATTCGAAAATCAAAACAGAGAGGCAAGTAAACCATTGCACCTGACAGCAAGCTGAAGCGAGTATACACTGCTCCAAATCTACAAAATGATCCTCCCCATCAGTAATTTTTTAGTTCATTTCTGGATCTGCTTCCCCTTGGAGCAGCTCCTCCCTAAAGATTCAGGGACAGGAAGGGGAAACTCACCCCAATTCCCCTACTATGCACTGTGATCATAGGTTTTCTGGTGTTTAAGGGCTTCCTCTGTGAAAAGCATCAGGGAACTGCTTCACATTTGGAAATAATCTTTCAAATCTCCCCAAAGACAAATAGCATTTGGTGTTTTAAGTACGTATAAGAAATAGTGGGTGGTGAGGATTAGAAAGGGTGAAAGAAAAGCAAACAGTAAAATGTCATGGTTATGAGATCTTGGGAAAACCTCACTTCTCTGCATCCCAGTCTTCCCATCTGTGAAAAAAAATAACAAGGGTGGGCTGCTGTGGGAGGCAGCCTCAAAACAGCCCAATGGTCTCTGTCTCCTGGTAGAGACAGCCTTGTGTAGGCGCTGCCAACAATGAGCAGGCTGCCTGGTATAATCAAAATGACAGAGCATGACGTCCATGGCTAGACCACAGAGGACTTCTCTTGCATTTGCTTTGCACTCTCTTGGATTATTTCTTCTGGAGAAAATGGCTACCATATTGTAAAAGCATTGTGGCAACCCAGTGGCAGGTCCCAGAGGAAAATCACCGAAGACTCCAGTAACAGTCATCATTAGCTATCCAGCAATGTGAGTCAGCCACCCATGAAGTGAGCCATCCAGTCTTAGTCAAGGTTTTCTAAGACTCCAGTCCTGGCCAATATCTTGACCATTACTTCATGAGGGACCCCAAGCCAGAACCATCCAGCTAATCCACTTCTGAATTCCTAACCCAGAAAAACTCTGAAATAACATTGTTCTGTTAAATTGTTGAAGTTTGGGGGAATTTCTTACGCAGTAATGGACAACTGATCTCTTCAAGCTGCCTGAACAGAAGTCTGGCTCTTATTGTTTTATGTGTCAATGAATAGGTATTATTGGTGGAACCAGGAAATATTAAATTTTATTTTGCATGTCAAAAAATAGATTATAGTTGCAGGGTGGGACCATATGCTTTGGGCATTTCTGAAATTGATAGAAAAGTGAGTTGCCACACTCTAGAGAGCTGGCATTGTGTGAACTTATGGATTTGGCTTTGTGGGAGTAGGCCACTGGGGCTGGCTGACCTTGAACCAAAGCTTACAGCACAACAGCTCAACACCCAGCAGTGAGTTCTTAGCATGTCCTACTGAAAACATGACCCACTTATATTATGTTTACGCACACAGAGAGCTCACCCATTGAGAGAAACTGCAGTGGAATGAGCTTCCTTGGATTCTCTTTTAAATGAGTTACTCCAGCAAATGTGACTGGGATTTTTCAGAGGAAAGTGTAGCTTTGGCAGTTTTTGTAAGAAGATGAATTAAGAAAGGAGTTAAAGGTTGCTGAGTTTAAGGTTAAACCCAAGTAATACGCTAGAATACAGGGCTTATCTGGAAATTAGGAAGTATAGAAAGGGACTGCCTGAGTATATCACTGGATAGACAGGTGTCAATCACTGCAGAGGCACCACACACTCATGGACACTGGTGTGTCTATAGGCCTTTCTAAGCTGAATACAGCTGTTGTTCAGTCTCAGTCAGCAGTCTTGGTAACTTAGTTCACATCTTCCCCACGGCTTGTTCCAAAGGTGATTCTGGCTCACCATCTGTGCTGCATGGTTTTTCAAGAATGCTTGGCAGTTGTCTACATTTGGAGATTTTCATTCCAGAATCCTTGACATTCAACCCAAGAATTACTTTAAAAACCAGGAAATATTCCAGGATGGTTTGTCAAGGAAAGATCTAAGATATGTCCTCTAATTCAGCCATTTTAATTTTTTTAAAAGATTTATTTATTTATTTTAGAGGCAGAGTTACAGAGAGATATAAAGAGAAAGACAGACAGAGAGTCTTTCATCCACTGATTCACTTCCCAAATGGCTGAAGCGAGGATCCTGAAACTCCATCCAGGTCTCGCAGGTGGGTAGCAAGGGTCCAAGCACTTGGCCCATCTTTTGCTGCTTTCCCAGGAGCATGAGCAGCAGAGTTGCCAGGATTTGAACTGATTTTCAGCTGGGATGCTGGCAATCACAGGCAGCAGCTTAAGCTTGTGCACCATAATGTTACCCCCCTTTGAAATTATTTATTTATTTATTTATTTATTTATTTATTTATTTATTTATTTATTTAAAAGGCGAAGTTACAGGCACAGGGAAACAGTCTAATTCAGTATTTCTAGGCTCAATTTGTACATCAAAATCACCTACCTGAACTATGGCCATCTTGAGGCCTACTCCTCTCTCCAAGAACTGCTTGATCAAACATGGCATTCACACAAAATCCAGGTGACTCTAATGTGCAGCCCGCACTGCAGGCTGTGGAGTCTAACTACAGCCAATATTCTGCTGCCGTCTGAGTCTGGAACTAAGATCATTAGATTCTCACCAAAAGCCACAGAGATTACAATGCAGTTTATAAAGTGATGTCAGTTCTTACGTTAAAGCATTTGAGATGTGCTGTAAGGCTGCCTATTAGTCAGCCAAATACCTGTGATCCTTCAGTTCTGTCTGCTTTTAGACTTGAAAAGTTGTTCAAATTCAGAAATGTTTTTGTGTTTTACATTCACTAAATCTACATCCATAAAAGTGGCTTGGATGTAGATTATTAAACCTGCCTCTTTTGTCTCAGCATATATTTGAAACTTGGCAATATCTTCCTTAGAATTATTTCCATTGAGATTAGAAAAATGTGAAGGCCAAGTGTATGGTGGGCAGAATCGGGGCTGGACTCCAACACCCATTGGTTTGTGTAGAAGACAAGGCTGGAGGCAGAACTGACCCAGCAATTGCAACCACCAGCATGTGCATAAGCTGATTGGGGTGACAGACTGTATCGGACCCTGTATTGACAGGCACACACAAGAATCGGGTCTGGGATCACCTCAGACGAAGTTTCTTTGGGGATCCCCCCAACTGAATCACTACCGAACTCAGAACCTCAACCATGAAGAGAATTGCAGGTTCCATGGTCTGATCGTGGAGTACATGTATTAGAGCAGACCTCCTCAGTGGCTTAGAGCAGTAGACAGCATATCCAGGAGCACATGGAAGACATGGCAGTCCATTGCAGCCTGCAGAGAACACCTGGTACCACAACAGAAGATGGAGGACAGAGCAAATTGATCAATTACCCCAGCCAAGTGTTGGCAATGAATATCTGGGCAAATGGAGATCTAAAGTGGACTTTGTCCGCCAGTGGATTCTGGAGAGATTTCATCGTGCTTGGAGTGGTGAGATCGGCAGTAATTCAGAATTGTTGAACTATTGAAACCTCTTAAGTGGAACCATCAGAGCATGCTCCACATTGGGGACCCTGGGGTGGTGTTGAGTGGCTGGACCCAAGGTGCAGAGGTGTTTGGGAGGCTGGGTATGGCTTCTTTCCTTCTTTTCTCTCTTCCCCCAGATACAGGAAGGAAAAAAAGAGAATATGTAAATGATGATCTCACCCACTTTCCTCTAGCCCTTGACCCTTATAATCCTAATCAATTATGTAAAAATCATCCAAAAAATTTTAAAAAGGTAAAACGGTTCATTCTTTCCCATCACTACAATTAGGAATCTCTCCATATTATTTCTTACAACTGCATGTGAAACTATAATGATCTCAATACAAATTTTATAAAGATAATTTAGTGGTGGGCTGGGTTTGGTAGGCTTGGCCCTGATTTCCCAAACTTTGGACTGGATTGGTGTTGGAACTAAGAAGCAGTTGCAAAAATTAAGGTTGGAGGGAGGCATTAAGCTAGTACTTAGGAAATTAGTTAAAATGTTTGCTTTTCACATTGGAATGCCTGACCTTAATACCCAGCTCTGGTACCTGACTCCAGCTTCCTGCTAATGCAGACCTTAACAGGCAGTGCTGATGGTTCAAGTAACTGGGTTTATGCCCAATATGAGAGCCTTGGATAGAGTTCCCTGATCCTACCCTAGTCCCAGCTGCTGCAGACATTGGAGGGGTGAAATAGGAAGATTAGATTGCTCTGTTTATGTCTGTTTGACTCCCTGTGTCTCTGCCTCTTAAAATAATTTTTTAAATGAATATTGCATCCTTAAAATTAACTGATTGATGGGTAAGTTTATGTCATTGACAGATTTTTTTCCATCATTTCCGTTAAGATGGCTCCTCATAATTTCCATAGCACATTTCACCCCTGTGGAGCCATACTCTCTGCTCCAGGGAGCATAGGCTTGAATGATGATTAAGAGTCAGCCAGTGTTGGGCCCGGCGGCATGGCCTAGCAGCTAAAGTCCTCACCTTGAACACCCCGGGATCCCATATGGGCGCCGGTTCTAATCCCAGCAGCTCCACTTCCCATCCAGCTCCCTGCTTGTGGCCTGGGAAAGCAGTTGAGGACGGCCCAATGTCTTGGGACACTGCACCCGCGTGGGAGACCTAGAAGAGGTTCCAGGTTCCCGGCTTCAGATCGGCGTGCATCGGCCCATTGCGGCTCACTTGGGGAGTGAACCATCGGACGGAAGATCTTCCTCTCTGTCTCTCCTCCTCTCTGTATATCTGACTTTGTAATAAAATAAAATAAATCTTAAAAAAAAAAAAAAGAGTCAGCCAGTGTTTAAGGAGGGTTCCGTCCTGTCTAGTTGTGTGACTTAGAGGGGAGTCGGTGTAACATCAGTTTGCTTGTGTTTTCTCACCTGTTAAATTGAACTGTTAAGTGTATGAATTCATTTAAATTTCACAAGATAAAATGCTTGGAGTGGTGCTACACTCTTGACAGCACTGTGGCAAGCATTTGTTTCATTGATGCTTAGTATGAGTCTGCAAAAAGGTTACCATGAGTGCATATTACAAAAGAAAAAGTATGCAAACATATGTTTTAATCCACTTATTTATCTTTGAACTTTAATTCCACAAACTGTTAAAGATACATTCATATATGTGAATTATTGCAAATTAATCTGAGTATCTGACTATGCTTTTGGATACTGAGTCTAAAATTATAGAATCAGTGATGGAATGGTGAGAGGATTTTTGAATGATCAGACTTAAACATCTAGGTCATTGCTTCTCAAAATGTGATTCCCCAAACCAGTAGCAGCAGATGCAGCTGCAGCATTTCCTGGGAACTTGTCAGGAATGTCAATTCTGGGAGCCATACCAGCTCTTCTGAATCAGAAAACTTGGGGTTTCCCCAAGCCCCTCCAGATGGTTCTGACACATGAGAAAAGTTGAGAACCACTGCTCTAAGCAACCAATGGTGAAAGTTTCCTTTGTGTCCCTGGTACTGTCCTTTCCTCCCTGTCCTCAAGGACTCAGTTAAATATGGGAAAAAAAATTTGCTTCTCAAAGTGGCAGGTTATCCATGCAGAAGCTGCCTTAATGAATAACTACTGCATGCTAAATTGTGGACCTGCAGTGATCTCCATAGACTTGGAGGACCAACCAAAATTCACAGAGTTGCTTTGGCTTGTTATAATCTTATCTGTACCTAACTCAAGTTTCCTGACATTTGAACACTGTGTTCAGTGAGGTTGTCAGTAGTGAGGTGGATCTCCATGCACTGAGGCTTCAGTTTAGACTGAAGCTGCAGAATCAACCTAGAACAAAAGTGAAACCCCATCTACTGCCTCCAGGTATTTCAGAGTTTGAGCGCCTAGTGAGAAAGCAGGCCACCAGTAGAGAAAATTAACTCTGGACTCAGTTATGAAGAAATGGTAGTTGGGGGTAGGGAGGAAGTTTGGGAATCATTCTACCACAGTTCCATTTACCATCCAATTGTGTTGGTCTAGAGTAGTATCAGCTGTTTTGTCTTATACAGGTCATTAGCTTCCTCTTGGACCATGATCCAACTTCCCAGCTAGGTTGGAGAGGTAGCCTGCTGCTGGCAGTGATGCAGAATAATTGGCTCATGACTGGATTGAATATGGCTCCAAATGTCTCCCAGGCCTTCATTTCCCTGACAGATAGCAACATTGTATATAATTCCAAAGGGAGTACAGGACACCATTCCTTGGTTGTTGGTGACTATGGAGATCTTTTGACAAGAGTGGACCTCTAGATATATGATTTGGAGACATCTTGAATTGAAGTGTATTCTCCCAGCCCACCTGATCTTTCTGAAATTAAGACATTTTAACCTAATTTCTAAATCCTAGATCAAATCTATCTTGTATCTCAAAACCTATCTTGTATTATATGTGGGCACATATTATGTGTAAGAAGATTACCCACTAAGGATTTTTTTTTTTTAGAAATTGGGTAAGAAAGCGGTAACTAGAAGTGGAAGTTGAGAGTATGTTGTCCTTTGATATGTAGATACAAGTGCATAGATTAGTCCTCCGGGATACCTTTCCGTATCAGTGGATATAAACAAAGCCATTATCTGTTCAATTCTGACCCTGGGGAGTGGGTTTTAACTAATCCCTCTTCTTAGTATTGGCTTCAGACCTCAGGGTGATCTCATCTTTTATTCAAAGATGAACTTAAATAGGCTGAGTTAAAAATTAGCACTAAAAAGTAACTTTCTCTAGAAAGCGATCAGGATACATCTCACAGTCTTCTACCCTATGTGAAGTTGAAATCTATTTCAGAATGAGCCTCAAATTCAGTTTCTGCCTTACCACTCTCTCTGAACTATTGTGTGACTTAAAAGAGAAAAGAATGTGGAAGCACTTTGAAATTCTTAAAATCGAGTGCAAGGACTTGTTGCTATTCTTGCTACCATTAGCCCCTAGTTGAAAGATGTGATTTATCTGTTGCTGTACATAATACTCCAAATAAGCCTGTTTGCTCATTGCCTACCACTTTAAAGTTTCCAGGCTGCCATATTACTTGGCAGGTGTGTTCATTACCTACTGCTACCTATTTCATTCTGTTTGCTAAATAGGCATCACTTAATTATCAAATGCAGTAGTGTCAGAAAGAGGAAGAAAACACTTTGGTAGGGTAGTCACAAGCAGATACTGGATATGAATGCTGATGGCTGCATCAGCATGGCCTTCATTTTATATTCTGGAGCAGACTCCAATAGTGTATGGTCTGTATGTGAGGAGTATTCGAAAGGTTCTCAGAAATGTGTATTATGAAAAAAAGGTGCACGTATCTCAAAGTCTTTTGTACTAAAGTATCTTTTAATTCCATTTTGCATGATCTTTTTCAAGTCCTCTACTAGGATAGTGCTAAAAGGACAGGTTGCCTCTTTGTGGTCCTCGAGCCCATCAAAAATACCCAGGAAAATGGTATTGTGAAGTCTATTGTTTGGTGTTTCCTTGAGAGCATAGGAGTGGCAGCTCATCTGTCCAAGTGCTTCTTAAATGGATTCTCTTGAGAGATAAATTCGAAATTATGAACCAGACATATTTGCTAGTTGAATATTAGGCGGGGAAGAGTGGAATGACTTGAAGTCTGCACGACAAAATGAAAGCTCTTCAGTGAAATGTTAAAAATTCCGCAGTCTTGAGACAAGGGCTTTGGTAACAAGAGCTGCTGCAGCTTGTGAAAACTGGAACTGCAGCGCCTCCTCCAGGAGAAAGAGAAAGCTGCAGTTTAGAAATCACTGAAGGAGATGCTGCAGCTCCGAAGCTCCGCCACACAGAAGACAAAGATGCTCCTGGGGACTTGTGGGAGCTTCATTGAACTCATATGTTAGTCACAGACAGTTTGTGAATTTCAATTTTCCGTGAGCTTTTCTCCGTGTTCCTTAGGGAAATACCCCCAAGCTATCCCTTAAATAGCATTTCATATGAAAATCAATCAACTCCTGGTGTTAGAAGCAAGGGGTAGAAGGCAGGAGGTATGGACAGACTGAGGGGCCAGCAAAGGGAATGGGTATTCTCTGGATGCCTGTTAGTCAGCTGCCCCATCTGAGTCACTTCACTTTTTTAGAGTACCCCGTCCAGATTGGCATTAGTATCTCTATTAATAGATGTGGCTCAGAGGGTTCAGGAAGTTGCCCAAGGTCACAGAGTTGCCATGTAACTTTGCTATAAGTGGGCAGCTAGTGGATTCTGCTCTTCCCAGCACATCCAGTCTCCAGTGCCTGCTGCCGTGGAGTCACATGTGCTGCTGGAAACCTGCCCCAGCCACCTAGCCACATGCACAGCCATGGCTGCCTCTGCTGATCACCCCTGCCCCTCTTTGCGGCAGAATTCAGGCTGCAAGGCCTTGTCAACCATCAGTAGCCGTGTAACGGTGCTGACACTGTACATGAAAACTGTTGGCCTCCCCTACAGAGTGGGAGCCTTAAACTGGGAAGCAGGGACAGGGGTTTTAAGTTGGCACTGACTTTGATTGAGTTGCTCTTGGGACTCAGTTAATACAGCAACAGCGACCATGGTGCTGAGGATTTTGTGCACATTACAGTTTGGTGTCATTCTCAGTACTTCTGTGGTTGGGGAGACTTTTCTGGGCATTGTAGGATGTTTAACCTATCCCTGGCCCAGGTCCCTAGATGATAGCAGTACATACCCTGAGATATGACAACCACAGATGTCTTTAAACAGGGCTACATGTCCCTAAGGGTGAAAGGCAGAATCACCTCCCTTAGGCTGTTTTACTCACTCTTTAGGGGGAAGAAATAGAAGCAGAATAATAGTGCAGATAGCAGACCTAGGAAATAGCTTGAATCGCCTCTCTTCAGCATGTTTTCTGGCACAATGCCTGTTTCCTTATTTGCTGCCTGAACTCTTCCATTGTCATCTATATCCATGGACATTGCCTTGTCTCATTCCCATTACAGCGATACTGTGCTAACAATCCCCTGCCACATCCTCACCCAACTTGTCTGGACGTTCTTTGTGGGGCACTGTCTTATAATGTAGTAGTATCTTCTAATACAGTAGTACCTGGCAAGTAGGTGCATGGATGTTCATTTAATAAATGAACAGGCTTATTCCAATGTTTTCATCTTTCCCATTCAAATCCAGTTCAAGCTACTGATTGGCATTATGAGGAAAAAAGTTAATTTAGTCAAGATAAATTGCAACTAGCCCGTGTACAAAGCAATTAGGAAATGAAAATTGAGTCTGACAGTGGTCGTTTGAATACTGGGCATGTAATAAAACTGGTGAGTTTTCAGGACTTAATTGTCACTTCTGGAGCCAACAGGCAGCCATGATTCCTATCATTTTATATCCAAAACTGGGCATCAGGCAAGAGTGAGAGGGTAGTAGAGGTATTACTGGAGAAGGATTCAGCTGCACCTGCTCTGTAGCATGGCAAGTCTACTGGGTGGTAGAAGTGCCACTGTCCTTCCTGCAGAAGGCGTCCAATGGCTTTCTGGCAATAGGACTCACTTGCTTTCTGCAGTTTTTCCAGCAGTCAAGATGAATTGTTCTGAGGAGCCTTTGTGCCACCTGCCTAGATGAAAAGAAACTACAATCTGTCGACAGCTTAATAGAAATTCCTCTTGGTGAGAAGCCAATTGACTGACCCCGCTCCGGATTAAGCCAGCCACCACCTTGCCATCTGCATGAAGTCCTAAACTGGAAGGTGTGGAATGATCCGTTCACAGGCAGGGAGCAGAGCAAGGGAATAGGAGTTAAATTTGCAAGTCTTGATTTGCTCCTCGTGATTCCTACTCAAATGCCACAGCATGTGCAGGGAGTTAAAACGAGCAGCATTGTCACGATGCAGCCGGGCCTGATTAGGCAGCCTGGAATTCACTTCCCCGGTTTTCCGCGTGGGCTGCACACAGCGTGAGAGGGAATGAGAGAAAAGGCTTCATGGCTAGGAGACAGCTGACAAGCTCTTGCTCATTCCGGCAGCAGAGGTGGCTCTGCAAGGCCAGACGCTGCACTGCGGCAGATTTGTCAGCAGCGTGCATAGTCTCTGCCATGGGCCCTGCCTCTTCCTTCTCTGCCTTCCCTTTCTTTCTTTCCACCTCTTTTGTTCTTTCTCGGATATTTATGAGCATTAACCCTTCCCTTTTGCCAAGACCCTTAAAAAGGCTGAATCATGTATGCTACCACACAACATTTTTCTCATTAACGTGGAGCAGGATAGACACTTCTGTGTAACTCATGTTTGAATCCCCAGTGCCTGATGGACTCAGCACCAAGCACTTCCTTTCTGCGTAATTGATGCTGACTCGCAAAATGAATGAAGAGTGAACAAATGAACAAACAAACGAACAAATAAACCAGGTCAGAGTTGTGGCTCTGGGTGCCTCTTCGTGGAGGTGACAGCCTCCGCAGTGTTTAGCCTTTGCTTGCTTTACTCTGACCCAACACAGTGGACTATTCTCAAAGACTGTAATGTTTTAAAGAGTGCAGTGAGTGATGGTGATGAGCAGGACTGCCAATGGAGTATGATAGATGAAGGTTTGGGCCTCACCTCTGTGAAACTAGCTGGACAACCTTGACCAAATGACATGAACTCTCCTAGCCTTCATTCCCTTTAAGCAAAATGGGCACTGGAGTTTAAAGCCTACACAGTCAGCACAAGGAAGAAATGGCATAATGTATGAGGAAACACAAGACGCCATATGAGGCATGTCACAAGCATATAAAAATGGTAATGCTAATGATGACAATAAAATGATATTGATGTCAGAGCTAATTATTTTTAATGTTCAACATTAATATTTTAACAGACCTAGTGATCTGCTGAAGTAACCATTACTCGCTGATACATTTACAATGAAAGAAAATAACCTACAAAAAATTGTAGGATTTGAGGCCTACTAACATAACTCAGGGGTGATCTTTTTATATTACATACTATAACTATGTTTAATTTACTAATAAAATAATTGTTTAAGAATGTTTTATTCCTAAGTCTGTAGTTACTGTGAAGAAGTTAAAAATATTGGGCAATTAATTGCTATAGTCTTTTAAAATAATGTTTTAACTTCTGGAACATGCAACACATGGATTAGGAAGGAAACCTTGGGGCTGGCACTGTGGCATAGTAACCTAAGACTCCTCCTGCCACGGCAGTATCCCCTATGGATGCTGGTTCATGTCCCACTGCTCTACTTCCCACCCAGTTCTCTGCTTATGGCCTGGGAAGGTAGCAAAGGATGGCCCAAGTCCTTGGGACTCTGATTGCACATGGGAGCCCTTGAAGAAGCTCCTAGCTCTTTGCTCTGGATTGGCTCAGTTCTAGCTATTTGGGGAGTGATCCAGCAGATGGAAGATCTCTCTCTGTCTCTTCTCTCTGCAACTCTACCTTTACAATATAAATAAATACATACATAAATAAATAAATAAATAAAGGAAAGCTTGCAGCAAGCGGGACCTTGCACCAAACTTTTAAGCAGATTAACCAGGATTACTCACTTTTAGTGGTACTGACAGGCAGTCCTGGACAATGTGGGACCTTAAACAGCATCCTTGGGCTTTCCCCAGCTGAGTGCCAGAGGCAGCCCACCCGACCTCCATTTGAGACAACCTAAGCATTGCCCAATGTCCCCCTAGGTGGACAAGCTGCAGCCTCACATTGAGAACCACTGACATAGGGTCCTGACTCCCAGCACACTGGGGCCAGGGTGGCTGCCATTCAAAACTGTGACTTGGCCCTTGAAGATGTGTATGTCAGTAGAAAAGTGTGTACAGATTTGGGTCCCGAGTCACCTCTGCCTTTTGCCAAGCAGGCTGGTTGCTTCACTGGTCTCAAGTCTACACCCTTGGAAACTCAGTGAGCAACCCTCTGTTTAAAGAGATACCATGCAGGGAGCTGCTCTGTGTTTGCTGCCAAGAGAGCAAGCAGCATGATCAGCTCAGACTCCTTGCCTTCAGCTTCAAGAGTCCTTTACACCCACAAAGCCTGCAGCCAGAGCCCAGAACAAGAGCATTGCCAGTCAGGAAAACAAATGAACAGAATCTTGATGCAGTTCAGAACTCGTCTTTATCCTTACCAAGAGCAGAAGGGAAGAGCAACACAAATCAGAAGAAATGTCTTTTCTCTCAAGAGTGAAAAATCTTAGCAGAAAGCCATTGCCTTCAGAGAAAGTGAATAGAGTGGCTGTAATTGGGTCAAAGCAGGGAGCACTTCAAAATTGAGGACAAAAAATTTCCAGCAAACCACAGGGAAGACATTTGGAGGAGTTTTTTTTTTTCTTTTTTAAGTTCAGTTCTATGTAAAATTATAAATCAATCCTCTATCTTCTGGCAGAGGGAAAAGGTTATGAAATCGTGATAAGTCAAAGACAATGAGAAATAAATCATCTTAATTCTGAAGGCTGCAAAGCCATATGACAAACATCCTTATGATAAAACTTAAAGTGGAAAAGCAAAATACAAAAAAGAAGACCCTGGGACTGGCACAACAGCTCAGTGGCTAAATCCTCACTTTGTAAGCACTGAGATCCCATATGGGCATGGGCTCATGTCCTGGCTGCTCCACTTCTCATCCAGCTCCCTGCTGGTGGCCTGGGAAAACAGTGGAGGATGGCACAAGGCCTTGGGACCCTGCACCCGCGTGGGAGACCCAGAGGAGCATCCTCGCCTCTGTCTTCAGATGAGTTCAGCTCCGGCTGCTGTGGCCACTTGGGGAGTAAACCAATAGATGGAAAATCTTCCTCTCTGTCTCTCCTTCTCTGTGTCTTTCCAATGAAAATAAATAAATCTTTGTATTTTTAAAAAACTGTACCTGTGCTATGAATGGTGTTACCGGGAAAAATGTATAAGGATAAACCTTTCCTGTTGACTGTTTCCGCATCCCAGATGGGATGTACCATTTTCTACCCTTTGGAGATGAGAAAACAGCAACACAGAGCTCAAAGGTGTAAGGTAGAAGGAAATAGGACAAATTCTTCATGACTGCTAAACCACATATTGATAGTAACTTAATTATATTGCATTCCATATGCAATCCCAAAGACTAAAATGGCAGATATAAAAGTGAGTATTATACTAAAATGGTGATTTAATGTGTAATTTTTAAAATTTCCCAGCCTCTATTACATTATAATACTTTTTAAGCAGATAAATTTTCTAAGCTTATTATGCCTTACCATTTGAAAGGAATGAGGTTTCCATTAATACATTAAAATTCATCATAAGTTTACCTAAGATGATAAAAGGTATTTTCCCAAATATGGAGCTGTTAATATTAATATCGTTGATTTGCTACTGGCTGAGGTATTTTTCTTTTTTAATGTAAGCGTTTACAACTATAATTTGTTTTTTAAAGATTTATTCATTTTATTACAGCCAGATATACACAGAGGAGGAGAGACAGAGAGGAAGATCTTCCGTCCGATGGTTCACTCCCCAAGTGAGCCCCAACGGGCCGATGCACGCCGATCTGAAGCCGGGAACCTGGAACCTCTTCTAGGTCTCCCACGCAGGTGCAGGGTCCCAATGCATTGGGCCGTCCTCTCCTGCTTTCCCAGGCCACAAGCAGGGAGCTGGATGGGAAGTGGAGCTGCTGGGATTAGAACCAGCACCCATATGGGATCCCGGGGCTTTCAAGGTGAGGACTTTAGCCACTAGGCCACGCCGCCGGGCCCTACAACTATAATTTTTCTGCTAAGCCCTGTTTTGTTTTATTCCATATATTTTGATACACTGTATTTTTGTTTTTATTCATCTCATTTTCTAATTTCCCTCATGTGATTTTGCTTTTTGACTCACTATTTAGGAATACAGCACACATATATGGCACACAAGCTTTAAATCCCCAACTTCCTTCTGTTGCTGATTTCTAATTTCATTCTATTATGGTCACAAAACATGCTTTGCATCATTTCACCCTTCTAAAATATACTCAGATCTTGTTTTATGGCTTCACATATAGTCTATCATGAACAGTGCACCAAGTGGTAGTTTTTTGTTTTTAACAGTTTACGCTTTATTTTTCATTTTTCAAAATGTTGACTGAGTTATTGCAATGATACAAACACCCAAAAGGGCCAAAAGAATATTAATGGTAGGTCAATCTTGCAAGATACCACCATGATTGCTTGTTTATTGTTTTAGAGAAATTTCATGCTTACTCACACAGGCTTGTTTTTTTAACTACAAGTGTTTGAGAAACAGTTTCCCATCCACTGGTTCACTCCCCAAATACCAGCAATGACCAGGGCTGGGCAGGGCTGAAGTTGGAAGCCTCAGTCCAAGTCACCCAAGTAGGTGACCAGAACTTAATCAAAGCTACCCCCACTATTCCCCAGGCTCTGCACTGGTAGGAAGCTGGAATGAGAAGCTAGAATGGGGCATCAAGGCCAGGTACTTTGCTGTAGGACATGAGCATCTTAACCATTTTTCTAACCATTTAGACCAAACATCCACCCCCACAATTGGTTTTATATGGTCTCTATCAATCCCTCTCTCTCACTCTCTCTATAATGATATAAACAAAAGATGCTAGAAGTACAGCAGAACACTGGAAGAAGAAGGCTGTATATAGACTAAAGGTTTGTGCTCCCCATTCAGGTTCATATGTTGAACCCCTCCCTAACCTTGCAATGTCATAGTGTTAGGGAGTAGGGCCTTTGGGAAGTCGATAGATTTAAATGAGGTTATGAAGGTGGGGACATTATGATGGGATTACTGTCTGTATAAGAGAAATAGGCATCAGATTATTTTTGTCGTCTGTGAGAGGATACAGCAGGATGACAATTATTAGAAAGCCCTTCCCAGAACCTGACCTCAGCTATTCAGCCTACAGAACTACAAGAAATATACGCCTTTTGTTTTAGCTACCCAGTCCCTGGTATTTTTTGTAGCACACATAGATAATGAAGTCAAGGGCATACCTCCCCTAATAGGGTATTATAATGAATCCTTTCAAATCTACAAAATCCAAAATCAAGGCTAACTAGCCAGTGTGGGTTACTGAAAAGACAATAACTTATTGTTATGAGGTTGCATCTGAGTACAGGGGAGTTGCACAGAGCTCCAACTCACTCTCATTTACCTAACTTCGGCAGTGTTGATCTGAAAGATGTGATGATGTACAGATGCAAGGGCTTTCCTTGATTCTTAACAGCCCATGGGCAATCATTTCATAGGTTTTCGCTAGTGTGAACAACTCAAAGATACTGAGAGTATTAAGGTTAAGTAGAATTTTGCATTTTTCTGAAATGCTTTTTGTTTTCCAGAGCTCCATTAGTTCCATGGCTTTCATTCCTGCTAGCTTGATGTTTATGTGTGTAGCTATAGAATGATTATAATGCTTTATTTTTTGAAACTTTCTTTTTTGTGTAACTATTGCATTTTTGCCACTTTAATAGTTATTTTGTTTTCTGCAGTTCTTTGGTGTCATTGCATTATTCTATTACTGAAAAAAGAGATGAGATCGTGTGGGCAAGTTATAGGGTTTCATTCTGCTCTACCCTAGAACATTCAGAAGTAGTGCTTTAGAGAAACTATCTGCTTTCAACAGGCTGGGGCCATTTCATAAATCCACACACCATTTCAGGACCTCTGTTTAAATCATTCCATTCTTATTGTGTCTTTGAGATTGGCCCTGGGGCCAGTGCTGTGGTACAGCGGGTAAAGCCACTGCCTACAACACAAGCATCCAGTGTGGACAGCAGTTCGAGTCCTGGATGCCCTACTTTCAGTCCAATTCCCTGCTAATGCATCTGGGAAAATCAGCAGAAGATAGCCAAAGTGCTTGGACCCCTGGTACTCAAGTGTAACACCTGAAAGAAGTTTCTGGTTCCCGGCTACAGTCTGGCCCATCCCCAACTGTTGCCACTGTCTAGGGAGTGAACCAGTAGATGGGACATTCTCTCTCTATCTACACACACACACACACACACACACACACACACACATATACACATATGTATATACTCATATGTGTACATACACATATATAATATACTTTCAAATAAATAAATCTTAAGAAAAAGAAATGAAGAAAGACAATTTCTCTGAGCTGAAATTGTTGCAAGCTCTCCCTCTCCTAAGTGATAACATTAAACATGTCTATATGTTGGTGGGTCATCAACATTTGTGGAAAGCTTCTGTCAATAAGCTGCTGTTTCCTTCTACTGTTGTCTTCCTTTTGAACTGGTTTACTTTTGCATGCCAACTTAAGCGTGCTGTGAGCAGGGACCAGGTTTTATATCCACACATCTTTAGTACAGAAAGAAGGACATGCCCATGGTACAGAAGCTAGTTACAGTGGTGTTTTAATAAGCACCCATGGACTGATATGAATAGGAAGAAGCAGAAATAACCATAGAATCTATTCAGAAACCAGTCCTGAGCAGGTCCTCAGATTCCCTAGACAGCTGTACATGAAGGCTCAGGGGACAAGCAGAGAAGCTGACAGTGGGTTCCTGTGCTGGGCTTGTGAGATTCTTAATAATGATGTGGGGGCTGGTTCAGTGGGGTAGCAGGCTAATCCACTTGCAGTACCAGCATACCATGTGGGCACAGATTCAAGTCCCAGTGTTCCATTAATGACCCTGCTCCTTTCTAAGGGCCTGGGAGAACAACAGAAGATGTCCCAAGGCCTTGAGTCCCTACACCTACATGGGAGACCTAGAATAAGCTCCTGGCTTCCAGCTTCAGACTGGCTCAGCTGTAGCCAGCAGATGAAAAAATATCTCTCTCCTCTTCTCTCTCTCTCTCTCTCTCTCTCTGCAAAACTCTTTCAAGTACAATAAATGAATCTAAAAAAAGACATGAAGAAATGTTTAAATAATGCAAACAAGCAGGCATGTGGATGTTGGAGGGTATGTGATTCTCAGACCTCACTATAGGTCCTGCATCTTCATCTGCCTGAATGACTTGCTAAAATTACCACCTGATTACCTTAAATTAGAGCTAGATGTATCCTGAGACTTACATGGCTGAACACCCTGCCTTCCCTGCCCCAAGCCCTTCCAGTTGCCTGCTTTGGTTGCTGATTGGATATAGGTCCCAGGTCTTTTTCCACAAGCTTTTATTCCTTATTCCTAACATGCCAGCCACTGCCCATTCTGATTCTTTTCCAATAATACTTCTAATACATTTCCATGAACAATCCTACCTAGCCATGCCATAGGACATAGGAAAAAAAATCTAAAATATCACTTAAATGGGGTTTTTGATCTCAGACAGAAGGAGATATTGCTCTGGCTTAAATGTATACAGTATGTTAATACTCATAAAGTAGACATTATTGACATACTGAAATTGTTCACTCAGCCAATATCTGTTCAGTCGAATAATTTGGCAATACAGGGTGATGGTGGGTGACAAAAGGTAGCCCACAAAGAAGGAACTATATCCATGTAGTGAGGGCTTAAGTGATGAACTAGTCTAGGTTATTTCCCACCCATTAATCCTTTGAATCACTCAATGTTAAGGAATGTTCTCTTGGGCCCAGTGTGATAGCCTGGTGGCTAAATCTTCTAGCATCTACCAGGATCCCATATGGGCAGCAGTTCATGTTCTGGCTGCTCCATTTCCCATCAATCTCCCTGCTTATGGCCTGGCAAAGCAGCAGAGGATGACCCAAGGTCTTGGGACCCTCCATACAAACGGGAGACTCAGGGGAAGCTCCTGGCTCCTGGTTTTGGATTAGCTCAGCTCTTGCTGTTACAACCACTTGGGGAGTGAACCAGTGGACAGAGGATATTCCTCTCTTTCCTTCTCTCTGTAAATTTGCCACTTTGTAATGAAAATAAATAAATCTTAAAAAATTAAAAAATAAAAGTAAATAAATACTTAAAAATGCTCTTTCTGTAACTACAGACCATAACCATGGAAGTCTTGACATGTCAGGCATATTTGTAAGAGAATAGATGAGCTAAAAGCAAACCAGCTATTACCATTCCTGTAATAAATAAAGATCGCTGCTTAGCTTAAACCTCATAATTCAGATCAGTTACTCTGACCACTTAGATTTTTGCATGCCTATAAGAATAAAAACAAATAGACCTTTGAGTAGTTTTACCTTAGAGTTTATTTAAGAGAGAATCATTAAAGTCTTCTCTGAGAACATGAAGAAGCAAAACTGTTCTGGATTCTCTGCCACCTTTTCAATATTTTATTCGGTTGGTAATGTTTTCCATTCCTTGTAAGAAGACAGCCAAGGCTAGTAAATCAACCTCTTTGCCCAGTAACACTGCAAGATTCTCTCTTAGCTCATTTTAAAACAGCATTCCTTTAACTTTCAAAACCAAATCCTTCTGAAACTGGAACTGAGGTTAAATTTAGGTCAAGATGGATTTCATAAACGCAAAAGCCTTTAAAGTTTGCATTAAAATTCATGCATCTAACTGAATGGCTTTGGTTGGGTGATAGTAATAAATATTACAAAAAAGTTCATTTCCCTTCTCTAGGCTTTCTCACAAGGAAGTTCTGCAGCTTTATCCCAAGGTTTTGGAAAATTTTGTCAGCTTGTAACACAAGCAGGACTGAGCATGATACACTAGGTCGTCGGTTTGTTCCATTTCATCATAAATAATAGCAAGTGTGTATAGCCACAGGTCGGATCAATTCCTACTCACATCACTTCATCCCCTTCCAGATTCCTGAGAGTCATTCTAAGGTTAGAGAATCCACTGTGTTTTCTTCTACTCCTTTGTTCTTTTATGCAACTGTGCCAAAAACACCAGATACTGTTCTTTTAACTCAGAATGGCTTCTCTCTCTAGATGGTAATGAAATCTTTTTCACAGAACTAACTTGCAAATATCCTAGTAAGTACATGTAAGCATGACACAAATAGCGTTGCCACAACACACTGGATTATCTCATAGAGCATTCTGTTCTTCATTTTGTGTACAGGAGAAGACTGCAGGGTCCAACCTGGCTTGCCTCTGCCATCTCTGTGCTCAGAAGATTGCAGCCCAACACCCATGGTGAGTGTGTGCACCATCTGTAAGTTGTTGGGTGGGGATGGGGGAAAGGAGTTGAAGCAGTATGAAAAGTAGGAGACAGTACTAGTTTTCTAGTCAGACCTCCTTTTAAGACACATCATAAGTGGGAAAAATTGGTTTCTCTGAAACTCATCTCAAGAATGGTGGTAATAGTTGGATATCATGAAGCTTAAAAGAAGTAATTGATATAAGGCTGTTTACACCAAATCTTACATATAAATGATTCATAAATGTTTCCAGTGTTCAGTATATAGAAGTTACTCAATAAATATTGGTTAAATAAGCAAATGAGTAGGTGAATGAATGATGAATGAGCCAGATAAAAACCTGTCAATATCAATTATTCTCCTTTAGACTTAAACTTAGGCTTAAGAAATAAAATACACAATGTGTGGTGGGCTTAAGTAATGTTGGAGAAAGTGTTTATTTGCTGCCAGGGTCTCCCAGGAGAAAGGAGTGGTAACTTGAGCCAATTCTACTACACCCCCCTGCTGGCATCATTTCCCTATCAGTTGGCAGGAACCAAGTCTGCTAAAGCCTCACCAAGGGATGCGTATTGATTAGATGCAATGCAAATAGAAATAAGATACTCAACTGTGCCTGCAGTGCTCTACACATCACACATCACCTGATGTGTAGAGAGTTTTGAGCCTACCCTCCGCCTCCATGGCCAGTCACTCCAGGGTCCTCGCAATCTGCCTTATACAGAGCTGGGTTATTTGTTCCAGGGCTTGAATCCTAGGTGCTTGCCCCTTTCACACTTCTACACCCCTTGCTCCTATGACTGTCTGGCTCAAAATTAGTTCAGCATCACTTTTTTGGGTATGTAGGCAAGGATAAAGGGGACCTTCCTGAACTCCAAAAGGAAAACTCAAGGCTCTTTCCCAAGCTTCTTTCCTCTTCCAACATTATCCTTTCCCATCTAAAATGAGTGACCAGAAAGGAGATGGCAAGAAAATGTCTTCGATTTGATGTCTGACTGCTTACAGAATAAGAAAAAGCCCAAAGCCTGGCCTTCCCAGAAAATTGCATCAGAAATGCTGGCAAAAATTGAAGGCCCTGGCACTTGATAAATTCTTCTGGAATTCCATACTCCTTCTGTGGAAGAGTTTTTGAGACAAAGAAAATAGTTTTTCACTCACCTTTTCTATTTCAACTATTGCTCAGCTTTGGGGACATATTTCAGTTCACTTTTAATATTCTGGATCTCCGATAGGTTAACAGCAGGTCCTGGAAGTTTCTTAGCTCCTGGAATTGGCTTCTTCTCCTCATCTGAGGCAGGGGGAGCACCCTGAAGACAAAGGAGAAAGAAGCGCAGCAAAGAAAATGATATTTTATCTTTATGAATCATGAGTATGAATCAGACAAAAAAAAAAGACCTAGAGCAAGAGCAATGTCAGTGGCTGATCTTGGCAGAGTGTTTTTCTCTTGTTTTGTTGAGATCGTCTCAGAGTTTCAGTAGGATCTCTTGAAGTTTGTAGAGGGATGTGCAATGAAGTAAAAAAAAAAAAAAAAGTAAGGAATCTTCATATGACTTAGGATACACCAACACACCATTCAGAGCACCGTAGCTAATAAAAAATTACCACCAGCTAGAAGGGTTGATGATTCCAGGAGAAGTAACTTACAAGATTAAAATTAATTTGGTACCAGATGATCCTAAAATGCCTGCCAGCAGAGATTTGTAGCACATCAGTGCACAGCTGCCTTTTACAGGACTTACCCCTCAGCTCTCATTTTTGTTTAGGATGTAGTGGCCACCAACCCATGTTCCAGTGATGTCTTTGGGAAACACGTCTCCCCTTTGGCTTTGGAACATATTTTGAATCCTCAGTCACTGAATGCTGCTAGGTTTCTGTCGTAGCCTTAGGGTAGAACATTGCCTGGCACATGAGTATTTGTTGATGCAGTTTGAGTGATTTACCTGAGGATGCACCATAGTGATAAATCTTTGCCTGCATGTGCATGTATCAGACACACAAGTAACAGTAGCTATAAAACAAGATCACTTGCTGTGTGGAGTTCAAACTCATTACCACAGAAGAAAGATGCTTGTTACTCTATTCCTCTTATTTGCTAGAGCTGGGGAGGGTGTGTATTTTTTGCAACCTGAGGAAGGAATATTGGATCACTATTGCAGCCATGAGAAAGCTCCTTGGATTGATTTACTGCTGGTAGGGTAACTTAATGACAGTCTCAGCTGCTTGGCCCTGAAAGCTGACCATCACCTGAGGTCATGCTTCCCAGGGCTGCCAGTAGTCATTGATGGAGAGTGACCAAAATCCTAAGGTGGGCCAACTCTTGGAAGACTTGGGAAACCTGACAGAAGCTTGACCTGAGAAGTGGGCTAAAAGAGATCCCTCTATACCTCCCTTTATGCCTCTCTGTTTCCCTCATTATTGTCCCATGGCTCTCCCAGCTTTCTGCAGCTGCCTCCCCTTGTTCTTTCCAGATATTTTCCACAATCAATATTTGGAACATCCAGTCCATTCTGGGCTATGCCTCTTGAAGGATCCAAACTAGCAATCTCCACTGTGAGACTGACAGGGCTCCATCAGCTTGGCTGGACACTGGGATAATGAATACAGTGTGGGGAAAAGCAAGAAGAAACTATGTGTTCACCTCTAGTGGAGTCTTATGTACCCCCTAAGTTACTTTAACATTTGGGTGTTCAAGTGGATGCTGTGTGTTAGTGTCTGTCTGGGTCCTATGTCGAGTTCTCAAATTGGTTAGAAATTACAGAAAACAAAAGGCCATCAACCTTCTCCAAACTCTAACAGATTACTTGGTAGATATGTGCTTTATAGAAATGCTATAAAATTGCTTATTATACAGGATGAGCAGACACATAAAATATGGAGGTACTTTTCTTCTACTAAAGGCTGATGGTTTCCCTTACTGTCATTTTCTTTGACTCTGGTACAGTACTGATGAAGTAGCTAAGTGTCACCACACAAAATGATAACGGAATTCAACATCAACTGTACCTGCTGTAAATATCTGGAAAATATTGTTTCCCCAGGTCAATGTACAGAGCCGTAGGATTGACTGATTTTCTTACTGCATGCACATTCATCATTTATAATGTAGCGTTAAAGGCAATCAGCAAAACTGAATAACATCCACATGGAGGACTAGGGATTCCAACATGTTCTTTCCTGAGCTTCCGAAAAGAAATTTTTAACAAGGCTATAAAGTGATATTTTTAAGATAAGCAACAGTGAAAAGAAAATGTTTCCTTACTTATAAATATTCTCATGGTTGTTAGGTGGGTAGATCTTAATAAAGAAGCATGAAAGAGAAAAATGTTTCTAGTTCCTTCTATTAAATTTTGGAATAAATCACATTCACTACCTTTGTAATGTCAAAATATCCTATATTGGTGCATTGAACATACAAAACCAATATGTTTGTGCTTTTTTTAAGGACACTTCAGAAAGTTCATAGAGATTAAATTAGAAGATAAGTTTATTTTGCTGCAAAAAATGAAATATATATTTTTATAATGTGCATTTTCATGAAGAACCTGTATTGCATAGGTTTCAAGTTTTTGTGCCAGTGTTTTGAAGTGCCCTCATTATGTGTCTTAGTATAAAGATTTATGATATTAATATATGCAGATTCATAGTGATAATGTTTTATATTAGCCATCTTCTTTGCAAATTTTTAAAGCTTCTTTGTGAGTGAACTAAGCCAAACACAGAAAGACCACATGATCTCACTCATGTGGAGTCTAAAAAAGAAAGATGAGCTCATTGAAGTGGAAAGTATAATGGCTGTTATCAGAGGTGGGGGAAGGAATAAAGGAATAGGGGGACAGAATGGAGAAAGATTGATTTATGAGTACTAGGTTATAGCTAGATAAGCAGCAAGAGATTTGGGGTTTTATTGCCCAATAGGATGACTATAAAATATGTTTTGTATATTTCTCTATAAAAACAAACTAGAAAATAGAACTTAGATATTTTCAGCGTAAAAAGAAATGTTAAGCGTTTGAAGAGACAGGGTATTTTTTTAAACCTAGGAGGCTATTACCTAATGTATAAAATATCACATAGTACCCCATAAATAGGAGCAATTTTATATGTCTGGTAAATTTTTTTAATATAAACATTACAAAATAAGAATGAAGACTCAATGTATTGTGCTTTTATTTATCAAGGTCAGATTTTTATTCCATTTGATTTGATAAGATCACATATAATTAAACATTGTAAGTGGATATATTTAGTGATTAGATATTATACTATTGACTGAGGAAGGGGTTAATGGTAGTGAATTTTAAATATCTCATAAAATACAAATACACACATATATGTGTATATGTACATATGTGTGTATGTGTTTGTGTTTGAGTATTTGTGTGAAAGAATGAGAGAGATTGATCGATTGATTGGTCAGTCTATCAGCTACTGGTTCACTCCCTGAATGCCTGCAATAGCTGATGCTGGGCCAGGCTGAAGTCAGGAGCCAGAAACTTCATCTGGTCTCCCATGTGGGTGACAGGAACTCATGTCCTTGGACCATCATCTTCTGCTTCCCAGATGCACTAGCAGGAAGCTGGATTAGAAGCAGAGACAACACTCCATCTCAAGCACTGTGATATGGAATGCAAGATGCCAACCAGTGGTTTAACCCTCTGCACCACAATGCTCACCCCTTCTGTCATCTTTTAAAACCATGAAACCAAATTCCATTTCTCTTATGAATCAGTTATTATATTTATAGTCAATTAAAGCATGAAGGAACAAGATGGTCCCATTTGGCAAATACATGTGTTCTCTTTTTTTTTTCTTTTGTAAATAAATTTTAGACTTGAAAGGGAGGCATGGAGGACAATTTTAGTTCAGCAAAAGAATGTTACAGAAGCCTTATTAGCCATTAGCCCAGCTTTGAAAATTGCTGTTATGAAGGGAATGTTTCCCTTCGGGGGTCACAGAATCTTTGTAAAATTAGCAAAACAGTGAGCCATTTTCCAACTGTCTCCTTTCATTTCCCCTTTTCTTACCAGATACCCCACAGAGGTTTCCCCTGTATCCTCCTTAGGTGAGCGACACAGTCCGAACGACCTGCTTATTCTGGCTCAAATGCTGAAGCTGTAAAAACAGCAGACCCACTGCTAGCTGCTTTAAGTACCATGGAATAATTCATTTAGTTATCTCATGAACCCAGTAAATGAGGGACTATCATTATCCTGTCATTTCAGGAGGTACAAGGCACAGGAGGGCTAAGAAACTTGCCCAGAGCCACACAGCTCAAAAGTGACTGAATCAGAATTAAATAGTGTGTTTCTGTCTTGTAAAGGGACCAGCTGGAAAGGGAAATAATTAACAGAAAAATCCCAACATGCTATTTTGTGGCTTACTAATGATGGTGTTTCTGTCAGAAGAGAGATTGGAGAGGCTTAGTGGGGCCTTGGCAATACCCTCCGAATCACTTCAAGCAAGCAGCTGCTTGTCTTACACAAAAGACCACCCTGCTTATTAGGACTTGGCTGTGAAGCCGCTGTGTGAGGCACATGCCAGTCTCTGGTGGAGCCAAGCTCGCAGAGTCCTGGGCCCTGAGAGCACGCAGAGGGTCCCCAGAGACCAGGAGGGGCTGACGGACCTTGGCAGACTACCTGACTTGCACCCCTGCTTCCTGCTGGCCTGCATCCTCCTCTTCACACCAAGTAAGGGTGTCACTATCAAAACAACAACAACAAAACCCTCCCCTGTTAGAGGGGCACTCACTGACCCTAGCAGAGGTGGCCTGTTCTGTCCAAGGAAGGTATGTCATGATCTCCAATTTCTATAGTAATTCTTATAGTACAGGGTGAGGCAATGAATTCCAAATCTATGAAAGGAAACGGTTTCAGGTTTGCAAAGTGGATGGCAATGATAATGTGGAGGGCTGACACTGTAGTGCAGTTAGGCAGCTGCTGACCATGCCAGCAGCAGTGGTGGCTCTAAGCACTGTTGCTCTGCCTCCAGCTCTCTGCTAACTCACCCGACCTGGCAGCAGAAGGTGGCCCATGTACTTGTGTCCCTGCCACCCTCATAGGAGATCTGGAGTTCCTGGCATCTGGCTTATTAGGCCTGACTCCAACCCTGTTTTGCAGGCATTTGGGGAATGGCCCACTGGATTGAAGAACTCACCCTCTCTTTGTTTCTCTACCTTTCAAATAAATTTTTTAAAAATTAAAGATGTGGATTATGAGGGAGCTTCCAAAATTTTGTAGAAAAATGAAATCAAATGATAAGTTTATGTTGGTGCAACAAAGGAAATTCATAAATTTCATAATATGAATTTTCCATGAAGTTATTTAATGAGCCCTGTTATAAGTCATTTTGAGTGTTCCATTTATAACTATACCGCAAAAGGTGGCTGTAGCCTCAAGCTAACCCGTAAAATCCTACTTAACCCGCCTACAAAAATTGAAAAGCCTTTTGATCTCATTACAAAGATAGAACACAGTTTCTTGTGCCTTGTGGTTTTATTTAATTCAATTTTTCTTAATTGGGGCTGATGAATGCTCCAAATCTCTTTTTTGTTTGTTTGTTTGTTTCAGCATCAGACTGCCAGGTCTTATGAGAAAAGTCACAATTGAACAAAAATATGAATATCTAAGGAAGGACTCTTCCTGATATAATGCCTTCATTGTTAATTCTAGCTTCTGTTTCAACATGTCTGAATGTGGGGGAAGTAGTAAAGAATCTTAGAGGAAAAAGTGCAGGTTTGATCAATTCCCTTGTGCAGCTTGCTTTTCAGAGGAAACAGCCACAGATTTTTTTTTTTTCGGTTTGAATCCACAAGCAGTCTAACCGGCCTGCCTCTTCTACTCCTGCTTGGGTTCGCCACGCCCCAGAAGCTGTACTGAAGCTCACCTACTGCTCAGTTTGGCAAAAGCTCCCGATTGAAAACCTAGCAATCTAGTGAGCATCACTAGAGCAAAAGCATCTGCTAGACTGTATCCCCCTTCTATGCCCCAGTGCAGTCAGTAGGCTAGCAGTTACAGGTGCTTGAATTTGGCTGAAGGGAAGGGAGACAGGGGAGTATTTCCTGGCCAACTGAGCAAAACAACCAAAGGAGTATTCAAGTGTTCTTCCAAACATTCCTGGGTAATAAAATTGAAAGATAGGCTTACAATGATGAGAAAAATCGATAGGTCTCCAAAATATTCAAGTGCCAACTATGAAAGAAATAGATGTGACTTTGAAAAAATTGCAAATGAAAACAAGCTTAGTTTTTCATTCCAGTTTTTGCCACAGACTTTTTGAAGTCCCCATGTGTATATTGATTTCCTTACACATAGCCCTTCGTCCTTTCCCTTGTCCTGGAGAGCCAGCCCAGGACAAGGTTCACGTCTTGCCTCTGCCCCCTTGGAGAGGATATTGGCACCACCTCACTGAGCTGTACTCTGAGCTGTCCTCACCTCCTCCGTTTCAGGATTACATTCTTTTCTTCTGGGGGGTTGTCCGGCTCCTGGCCGAAAGGCTCCCATTGGGATATTGATATTGGCCTAAAAGAAAAAAAGAAAACTAAGGTAGATTCATCTTAAGCAAACAAAGAAATTGCAGTGACACACTTAAGACAGGAAGAAATGAGAAAAACTTGGTCTACTAAGCACATCTTCCGAGCTTTTGATCTCAGGAGAATTGCTTTACTGATAGCGTAGAAACATGGAAAGGAGAAGTTGACTTCACATTTACTGTAGATTTCTGGTATTGGTCATTAGGCCTGCATGATAATCTTACAATTTGCTTTGGGGCAGAAGAGTCTGAAGAGGTTGTTGGCTGCTGCACTCCTGTAGTGTATATTACTTCCCAGCTTATAAGATAAGAAAGAAGTACATATGCCAGGTAAACACTACAGATCACCTGTGGCAGCCATTATACACCTTCATGTTCCTTCTGATCCATTCAGAATGCCGTGGGGCAGGGACATTCACATCCCCTAAGCCACCTCCTGCTTCCCCCAGTGTCCTGTGGCTACTCCAGCATTACCCTAGGCCCCTGGAATGTATGCTCTTCTACCTTTTCAACATACCTGTGTGGGCAAATAAGGAGAATTCTGGAAAGTCAAATTTCTCTTTTTTCTTTAAGTATAATACAGTTTGCTTAACTTGAGAAACATTTAAGCACCCTAAACTTACAGAAAATAAGGAAATATTTTAAAAAAGTGTGTCCCAGCTACAGGCAACTGCCTGGGTTGTCCTGTACCTAGGCAAATGTTACACTGCTGAGAGAAAAGCAGCTAAGGCTGGTGGGCATTCTGAGCCTGCTTAATGTCAACTCTATGTTAACTACACCAGTGTGCCAGCATAGTTGCCTATTCTTTTTTTTTTTAAGATGTATGAGGAAGGTGGGGATTTCCAGGCCAGGACTCCCCACTCCGGCCCCCAGGCAGGGGGACTGCATATTGCTCGGAGAAGGGGTCTGGGGACATATTGAAGTGGAAGCAGCTGAGGACATGTTTAACAGGGGATTAAAGATTCTGGGGGCTTCCATGGACTGGGTCACTGTACTTGCAGGTAAACAAGGGACCTGAGACAGAATGGTTTACTAGTGGCAAACTGGAGGGCATGTCTGGGTCAAGCCAAGGAACCCACCCACATAGGAGACCTGGGTTGGACTAAACAGGATTCCCTCCTGCCAACTGGTGCATGCAAAAGCTGGAACTGGGGGCATACCTGGCTGGGCTGGGCCACAATACTCATTCGCAAGTGATGGAGAAGGAAGTAGGCCATATCAGGCTGGGTTGAAGCACAAACCAGAAAGCAAGAGAACCAGATCTGGGGGCAGATTCAGTAGGGGATTTGTGGGCCCCCTTCCGGGGGGCTGTAGCATCTGCCAGTTTATGAGAGCTGGGGGTGGTGATGGGCTAAGCCAGGCTAGTCCATAGAACTCACTTGAGAGGAACACACTCGACACAAGAGGCAGGGCTGGGAGGAGGCCAGGCAGGGCCAGGCTAAACCACCCATCAGCACATTCAAGGGTAGGCACTGAGGGAAGACCATGCCAAGCATGGCCACGGCATCCACTGACACACATGAGATCCTGATCCTGGTAGGGAAACTTGGGGAACTCCCCTGCTAGGCTGCAATTCCCTCTAAGGAGCACAGTAGCTAGGATTAGGGGTAGGCCAGGCCAGGCAAACCTGCAGCACTCCTCAGCATTTCTTTCCTTTTTTTTTTTTTAAAGATTTATTCATTTTATTACAGCCAGATATACAGAGAGGAGGAGAGACAGAGAGGAAGATCTTCCATGCGATAATTCACTCCCCAAGTGAGCCACAACGGCCGGTGCGTGCCGATCCAAAGGCAGGAGCCAGGAACCTCTTCCGGGTCTCCCACACGGATGCAGTGTCCCAATGCATTGGGCCGTCCTCAACTGCTTTCCCAGGCCACAAGCAGGGAGCTGGATGGGAAGTGGAGCTGCTGGGATTAGAACCGGCGCCCATATGGGATCCTGGGGCTTTCAAGGTGAGGACTTTAGCCGCTAGGCCACGCCGCCGGGCCCACTCCTCAGCATTTCTATAGGTCAGGTATGGGGACAGGCTGAGCTGGACCAGGCCACAGCACCTGCTGGCATGCTCAAGAGCCAGGACAGTGTGTGGTCTAGGCTGCAACACCCACCAATGAGAAATGACACTGTGGGTGGGTCATGCCAGTCTGGGTCAAAGCACTCACCACCACACACAAGATCCAGGGCTGGGAACAGTTCTAGTGGGAGAACTTTGGGTAAGAACTCCTCTGCTAGGCTGCAGCCTCCATTGGTGAGTGTGAGAGCCAGGGCTGTGGGCAGACCAGAATGGGCAAGGCTGTAGCACCCATCAGCATGCATGTGGTTTGGGAGCAGGCTAGACTTAGCCAGACTCTAGCACACATTAGCACAACCAAGATCTAAAATTGGTGTGGGACAGAAAGGCTGCAGCACCTGAAGGCATTCATGTGGACTGGGTCTGGTGTTGACTGGACTGGGCCAATCCACAGCACACACTGGTACAATTGAGAGCCAAGACAGAGCATAGACTAGGCAGGGTTGGATTACAGTACCCTCCAGTTAACATGAGGGCTGGAGGTGTTAACTTAGGCTAGGTTGCTGCAACCATGGCGAGAGCTAGGACTGGGGGCAGACCAGGCTGAGCCAGGTTGTAGCACCTGCTGGCGAATGCTGAGACTGGGATAGAGGGGTGCATTTCACACTGGGCCTCAACCTATTGACATACACTGGCCCAGCACAGTGTCAGGGTGGCCAGGCTCACGGTGCACGCCCCAAGCATGACTGCTGCAAAGATATCTTCCCCACTTCTCAATGCCATGCAAAGAGCATCTTGAGTTTGTCTCCATTGTTTTGTTCTTTTTACAAACTAAAGACACATACTATTGCTAACGCGAGAGCTCTAGGCAATGGCTGTAGAATTCATGCCACCTTACACTTTAAATGAAAAGGCCAGCAACATCTTGGTAATGCCTGTCATACCAATAGCTAAGTGCACAGAGGAGAACCTGGCAGCTCCTGCTGATGAAAAAAAAAAAATTTCTGGAAGCACATACAACTTTGATACAGTTTCAGGCCATCTAAGACCACTTCGTGTAAACCATGTGAAGTCATATGAATCCATGACTCATGTAAACCCATGGCCATCCTATGTAAACTACCAGCAATTTCTTCAGCAGTTTGAGCAACTACAATATGATCATGACTGAATTTTGTAATTAAATCTAATGAGGGCAGCAGACCCATCTCAAATGAGAGGCATGTCATGCTTTTCTCCCACTCTGAAGTATTCACAGAGATGGAGAGACTGTTCTGCTCACCCTCCTCCTTGTGTTCCTCTTCTACCATTTTCCGGGTAGTTTTGCTGAGGCCTTGTGTATGGTCGCACTTCCCTTGAGACTTAGAATTGCCGCCTCTTTCTCATATTTCTCCTTCAGCTTCACCTCCTGGGTGAGGTGAGGCTGCTTTTCACTACCACTTCAGCTACTCCATATTTTACCTGGCATTTGGGTCACATCCCCAGTAGAGATGCCAGGATTTGTAGTGCTATCTTGGGGTGAAATTATGAACAGAACAGAAGAATCCAAATGGTAGGTTTGTAGGGAACCAAGGAACCTCGTTTCCCTTGCCTCCCTTAGCTAGCCCATAATCATTCATTTCTTGATCATGGCAGACATTATCTGCCTTTGCCATTTCTTCAGATACAGACTTCTATTTCCCAGACATTGTCTTCCACCTCTTAGAGAACTCCTTGGAAAATTCTTCAAAATGTCTACAAAGAAACTGCAAGCAAAACAGAACCAGATCGAATGTGTCCATGGCAGATAATAAGAGATGTGAAGGCCTAGTGGACTAAGGCTAACAAGCAAGGAGTATTTTTGTAAAGATTTATTTTGGAGGTCTAATACCATGGCATAATAGGTTAAGCTTCCTCCAGTGGTGCTGGCATCCCATATGGGCACTTGTTCAAGTCCCAGCTACTCCACTTCTGATCTAGCTCCCTGCTAATGTGCCTGGGAAAGCAGCAGATGACGGTCCAAGGGTTTGGGCCCTGCATCCATGTGGATATCTGGAAGAAGCTCCAGGTTCTCTCTCTGTAAAAATCTGCTATTCAAATAAAAATAAAATAAGTCTTTTTTAAAAAAATAAAATCATTTGTATACAGAGGGAAGGAGAGAGAGAGATCTTCCATCTGCTGGTTCAATTCCCCAGATAGCCACAATGGCTGGAGTTGAGTCAATCTGAAGCCATGAATGAGAGCTTCTTCCGCGTCTCCCACATGGATGCAGGGGCCCAAGCACTTGGGCCAGGTTCCTCTCATTTCCCAGACCATAAGTAGGGAGCTGGACCGGACATAGAGCAACCAAGACTAGTATCAACACCTCTTTGGGATGCCCATGCAGCAGGCAGAGGCTTAGTTTACTATGCCATAGCACTGGTCCCAAACATTTATTTCTTATCTATTTGAAAGGCAGAGTTACAGAGGACAAGGAAGAGGAAGAGGAAGAAAGAAAGAGATCATTCATCCACAGTTCACTCCCTGAATGGCTGCAATGGCCAAAGCTGGGTGCTTGGAGCTTATTCAAACTGAAGCCCTTTTATGGGATGCCAGCACCACAGGCAGAAGCTTAATCTGATATTCCACAATGCTGACCCCTAAGAAGTTTGTGTGTGTATTTTATCAGAACAGTCCATGCATGCTAAAATGTAAGCACAGCACAATTTTCAAGCAAAGTATTTTAGAAAACCTAAGGCTATGTTTCTGTGTTATTTTTCTTGGTAATAGAAACATCAACTGTCAAGAGTTCTCATAAGACGGGGTGGCAAGATGTATTGTGTATAGTGGCAAGTACAGAGTCATGTTTGCCTCATTTCCAGGATGGATATAAAATAATCGTGTTTTACAATTGATAGTGTCTTAGGTTAGATGAAATTTCATAGACACCTGAAATAAGATCAAAACAATGGAAACAAGATTCACAGAAGATGATCCATCTGAGACCAATAGGCTACTTCCCTTGCTACAGTCTGGGTGAAAGAGGCAGAAGACAATAAATGGACTCTGGGAGAAGGTTAGTCAGTTAAAGGTTTAGTGAGATCACACTCCCCCACTCCACTTGGTGAGCACCTACAAGGGGCATGTGCTTAACGGTGAGTTCACCTTAACGCATTGTTTCTGAAAGACTTTATTACTAAATTAGCCCATTTCATCAAATCGTATGCTTGATAGTAAATTGAGTTTTTCAATAAGGGAACATGTAAAGGATCCATTATAATGTATTAAAACAAAGCACATGCTATAAGATGACTTGTTAATTTTAGTGTGCATATAGCCTCCCCATGGGGTGTGGATGGCTTATGGCAGTCAAAAGAACCCAGAACTAGAATTTGCTACAGATGTCTTTGTATTTTTTAAAAAAATGCTAATTGCACTGTTTGAAGTTCACTGTTTGAAATATGAATCTTAGATTGCATTGATTGTTTTCAAGCCTTTTAACAAAAGAAGGCAAAAAACAAAACCTAGACTGTAAAAGTCAGCAAAAGGGGAGAGTTTAAACACACACCCTCACCAAAGTCCCAGGTTACTGTCGTCATCTATCTTCTGCTCAGGTTCAGTAATTTACTCCAAATCAAACAAGTGGTAGGAGGAGAAGCCAGAATTCCAAATAGAAGCTGCCTGCACTTACAGAGACCTTTTTATTCTACAAACTCATTTCTGAAAGAATCATTGAATTTGGTTGCTATTCTCACTCGCTCCAAAATTCTCTAACCCAACTCTAAAACTGAGGGTTTACGCTTTGACAGTGACTTTCAAAAACAGACACAAATAATGACTAATTCAAGAACAGGTGCCAAAGAAAAAGTACATTGGAAAATGGGCCATAAATTCACAAACTTGAAACTTTTTTTTCTATTAAGGAATCTCTCTAGAAATCAGGAACCTATGTGATTTTTGTTTGTTTTTACAGCAAATATTGACAGAAATAAAAGGATTCTGAAAACATGTCAAACATTCAACCACTAATGTGCACCACTCGGGGGGAATGTAAGAGAATTGCCTTGTCAGTTGTGGCTTGCATTATACCCATAAGGAGATGCCTCAAGATGTTCCATTAATTTAATTGTAGAGCAATGGTATTTCAATAATGTATTACAAATTGTAGCCATACAAAAGTTCCTTGTAACTTGAATTTTATAGAAATATGTCAACCTTTTTAAAATATAACTCCCAGTTTGAATCTAGAAAATGCGGCCATATTCTTGTCCTTCTCATTGACTTACCCTGTGGTTGAACACAAATGAAATACGGTCTCTGAATACTGGGTATGGCATTTGCTACTCAAAATGTGTTTAGTGTATAAACTAGATTTTAATGAAAGAATCAAAAGATTTAACATCAGTGACATACAGTTGATAAAAGTTGCACCTTCATCTCCATGCAAATTCTGTAAAAATGAAAAGAAAGTGAGATCTTGGGTTTCTTTTTTCTGTTTTATTATTCAGCGCTTGGTATCTTTTTTCCTTCCTTGAGGTTTTATTTACTTCCAATATTTAAAATATGCCTGGATGCGGCAGACAAGGTGCATTATTTTTGCAAGATACATATAATTTGTTGTATCCTCCAAGTTGGGAGTGAAAAAAAAATCTGCTAGATCATCTTTTGCCAGAACAGGATACATTTCCCTGATAGAAGCCTATCTGATGTGAAATTAATACTACATTTGATCTCACCAGGAGAAGAAAAGTAGAAAGAATTCCCTGAAATTTAATCCCACTACTCCCTTAATTATTTGTATTGTTCTCCTTGCATGGCTCCAGGCTTTGAGCCAAGAGCATTCTGGACATAATATTCCCTCCACAGCCACTTTAATGTAACTTACAATGGAACCACATCTTCTCCCCCAGAGGTTTGGATTCTGATAGCTGCTAGCCACTGGGTACTAACAATTTCTATTTAGCTTTGCTTTCCACAGGCATTGTTCCTTTATCTCCTCATCCTCTTTTGCACACCCCTCCCACCACCACCACCATATCTCTACTTTCCTGAACCTGCTGGGAATTTTCTGAACAGTTCTGAGGTTTGGGGACTTTCCTCTTATTGCTTATGGCACATCAGAGGAAATTTATAGAATTATATAGTCCAGTATTTCCTTCTGCCCTCTCCTACTGACATGATTCCAGGTTTTCTGAGAATGGAGCTGAATATGACATTTTGAGATTTGAGCCATCTTTATAAACTTTCAGAAGGAGGTATGTTTTCTCAAAGCTGATTGTAAAAATGCAATTCTTATTTGATATCTTAACCTAAAATATAATACAGACATAGCATGTTACACACGCATCTACCAACTGAAATGTATTTAATCTGTTTTAAAATAAAATTCTACATTACTAGAATGCATAACTGCCTAGGAACTCTTGAAATATGGGATGGGTTCAAAACACACAAAACTTTCCCACTCAACACCGTTTGAAAAACTCCTACTCAATCACTTTTCTTCACCCATGATGGTTCATACTGAAAGCACTTCTCTTTTTTTCTGCTCAGAACAATTTTTGTTCTCTTCTATAATTTCCTACATGACTCAAATGTAGTCTCATCATCCAGAGAAAAGCAGATTTCAAGAAGGTACTGAAGAGCTATTAGGGTGATGTGCACAATTGGGGGCAGCTTGTATTTCTGAAGTACTTATAAAAGTCAGCAGCAGAAAATTACTTCTTTCAGCCAGCACCTGATTGCTTGCCTCGTGTCACAAACAGGGAGCTGTGGTCAGGGCGGCCCTGATATTCAGCTGGAAGGAACACAGAAACCTCTTGAGAGTCACACTGATATGTTCAGTTCCTTATTACGCTTACTTCAAAGAAACCAGCTCTAGAAACCATAAACAGTATATTGTAGTTTTCTTAAAGTTTACATAAGAAAGAAACAGTACATCATGATCAAAGAAGAGATCTTGGCTCTACATTAAAACAAGAAGTAAGCGAAAGCTAATTTTTTATATTTCAAATTTAAATAAAGGATTGAAGGGTAGCACATATCCTTATACATATTAGCGTTAATCATATTGGATCAACTGAACAGCTATGGTTGATAATAGTTAATTCCTTAAGCTGAGACTCCCATAAAGGTTATGCTTAGCATCCCTAATGCATATTTGCAAATATTTTTTGTCTTCCATGGAGACTGCTTTCTTCAAAAGAGCCTTCATGCCCTTGGCAATGGGGAGTGAGAGAGCAATAAGAGAGTGGAGAAGGGGTAGAAGGGACTAAATCTGGGCATAAAAATGTTTTGTTCTAGACATGGATTAGGTAGCAATAGAAAATTTTCCATTAGCGGCCACACATTCATAATGCAGAGGTCCTGTTAGCATTCCTTTAAATGTGTGATAAAGGAGTTCAATTCCTTTGCACATGTACCTTAAGTTGAGTAAGCTGAGAGGTGGTGATTTGGTAGTGGTGGTTTTTTTTTTTGTTTTTTTGTTTTTCTTGTATTCCAAGATGATGACTGTAAGAATCGCCAACCACCAGGGAAGGAACACATCAGCCGAGTATAGAAAAGAATTTAGAAGGCCTTTATTCCAGGGAAACATGGTCATGGGCTTCCCTTCCCCATGTAGCAGAAAGAGAGACGTGAAGCAGGGAGCTACAGAGGAAGAAGAGCCAGGAAGAGATGTGCAAGGGAGTTTTAAACCCCCCTTGACGTGGAAGCTGAAGCGGAGGTCGCTTCGGTCCTTATTTGGTGAGGAATATTGACTGGACTCCCTCATGGGTGCAGTGGTGACTCCTTTGCCTGAGGGGCACGCCAGAATTCTGTCCTTTCTGGGTCCCAGCCTGAGGTCAGAGTGACATACTGGGCTTGAAGCAAGCTCCTCCTTCCTCCAGTAACCGTGGCAACCATCATTGACTGTCAGTGATTCACTTTATTTTGTATTTTTTAAAATTCCAATGCAACTTAGTTTTTATTTTAAATGATTTATTTATTTTTATTGGAAAGGCATATTTACAGAGAGAAGGCAAGACAGAGAAGGAAAATCTTCCGTCTGCTGGTTCACTTCCCAAGTGGCCACTATGGCCAGAGCTGAACCAATCCAAAGCCAGGAGCCAGAAGCTTCTTCCATGTCTGCCATGCAAGTGCAGGATCCCAAGGCTTTGGGCCCTCTATTGCTTTCCCAGGCTACAAGCAGGGAGCTGGATGGGAAATGGAGCAGCTGGGATAAAAACCAGTAACCATATGAAATCCGAGCACATGGAAGGCAAGGATTTAGCCACTAGACTCTCTCACCAGACCTGGCAATTTACTTTTAATATGGCTTAAATTATAATACGTTGCTCTCTCCTTCATTGAAATGCTGACAGTGTTTCTGAACCTCAGTTGTGCTCCTTAAAAGGCATACACCTAGGCTTGGTAGCTATCATTACCCTTGAGATGGTTTACACTCAGATCCAGTTTTATTGTGTGCCAAGTGTGGGGACAGTAAGTAGGAATACTGTTGAGGGGAGTTCAGTGCCAAAGATGACAACAATCTATTTCTTGTCTCCTACAAAAGGATTTTCATGGAGACAATTTCACTGTATAAAGCCAAGATTTATTTAAAAGTGTGTGAGAGGCTTTGGCCCTCTACTGCTTTCCCAGGCCACAAGCAGGAAGCTGGATGGGAAATGGAGCAGCTGGGATAAAAACCAGTGCCCATATGAAACTCTCTGCCATTGCCCATACCTACAATGTCAGGATACACTTAAATAGCAGAGTGATGGACTTATGACTGTTTATGAAGAACTATACTACTGTAATAATATAGGGGAAATCAGCGTGGGGAGTGAATTTAGGGAAAGGGAAGAAGAAATCCTAGAGCCTATGGAACAGTATCATACAATAAATAAATTTAAAAAATTGTGAAAACTGTATTAACCTCTGAAAGTCATTGAGTCAACATTATTAACTATATATAAACAACTTCAACAGGGATGAGAGGCCCTAATTGCCTATTAACACATCTGACTCCTCCCAGCACTAGACACCACTGTAGGCTACAGAGGGGTTCTGGATGCATTGAACACTGGGTTCTGACTCTACTACCTACAAGCTATGAAATCTTAGGTTACTCACTGTTCCAAGTCTAACATTGTAATTCCTATTTGTACTATGTACCTGGTAAACCTTGAAAAATCTCTAATTGTTATTGTCATCCAAATAGTATGCCTTAGAAGTCACTGTTAACAATACACAGACTGTGAGGAGCTAGTCAGAGGTGTGGGGTCATTTAACATGATACCTTTTCTTTGCAGATCACATAGCAAAACTGAGACGAGGGCACAGAGCTCTTGTCCAATCACCCATGAAGCTCTCAGATCTCATGGTAGAGAACAAACAATAGACACTCAGCTTCCTTTGATTAGTGATAGAGAAAAAAAAAAAAAAAAACAGTGACAACCCAGAGAAGATCATCTGCAAGAGTTGGGGTTCTGGGTAGGCCAATGGCAGTTCCCAAAAAGGGGTGTATTCAGAAGTAAGAGGTGGGAGGGGCAGATGCTTCCAGTAGCAAGTGTCATTTAGTCTCATTAGAGCGATTCACCAAGCAGATCGCTGCTGGGATTAGATTTCACGGAAGCTCTAGCTATCCCCACCACCTGTCATGTCAAATTCTTTCACCAGGAGAGAACAGGCCCAGAATTCCAAGTGTACTGATGTCATCCTGGTTGCAACCCCATGCCCTTCAACAGTGGAATGTTAAAAGAAAATATGTGAATATGGAATCAAGGTTGGCAAATTGCATCCCATGGACTAAATCCATTTCACCACCTGATTCTTAATTACTTTCCAGTGGGACTCAGCCACATTAATTGATTTTCATATTGTTTGTGGCTGCCTTGTGGTATAAAGACAGTGCTGAGTAGCTGGAACAGAACAAACAACTCACAGAGCCTGAAATATTTATTATCTCGTCCTTTATAGAAAAGGTTTGCCAGCTTCTGGTCTAGAACTGGGAGCAGCTGCTGGGAGACAAAGGCCCTCTCCAGGCTATAGAAGCACAAATAGATTCTTTCAGTATATTTTTATATCCCAGGATGAGGTTTAGTTAATAAAACTGAAAACAAACATAGCCTTGGAATTATCTTACAATTCAAAAGACATCTCCTCTTCAGTGTGGATATGAATGATAACTTTCCACATATCCCAAGGATACATCTAGTTCTGGACTCTTCTGGCTCTTGTGCATGGAGAAATTGGAGCCAGTCAGAGAAAGCAAGGCCATATCATGCATGATTTGGATAGTTAAAAGAGCCATCTCTTCTTTTTTTTTTAAAAAAAAAAAAAGTTATTTTATTTGAAAGGCAGAATCACAGAGAGGAGGAGAGACAGCAAGAGATGGAGATCTTCCATCCATTGATTCAGTCTCCAAATAGCTGCAGTGCTGGAGCTGAGCTGACCCAAAACCCCCTGGGTTTCCCGTGAGTGTGCAGGGTCCCAAGGTTTTAGGCCATTTTCTGCTGCTTTCTCAGGCCAAAAGCAGGGAGCTGGATTGGAAGACACCCATATGGGATGCCGGCACCGAATGTGGATGCTTAGCCTAATATGCCATGGTGCTAGCCCCTGAAGAGCCATCTCTTAGGAAATTTGTACACTACAAATCAGGAAGTTGCCATGTATTATTTTGTATGTCCGTTATAACAACCCCACTAACTAGTATGATAATCTTCATTTTATAGAAAAGTAATGTTCCCACTGCAGAGCGAACCTAGGGAACAGAGATTCAGATTCTTTGATTTTGTGTTTTCTGACACACATAGATTCAGTAATCAAACTCTTTAAATACGTTAATTATCCTTTAACAACATCCCATAAAGCTAGTATTTGAAGGGATTATATTTGAGCTCTTTTTTAAAGATTAATTTTAGTTATTTGAAAAGCAGAGTTACAATGAGAGTGATATGGAGAGGGAGAGACAGATCTTCCATCGGCTGGTTCACGCTCCAAATGACTGCAATGACCAGGGTTGGGACAGGCTGAAGCTAGGAACCAAGAAAGAGCTCTCTCCAGATCTTCCAGGTGGATGCAAGGGCCCAAGGACTTAAGCTATCCTCCATTGCTTTCCCAGGCACATTACCAGGGAACTAGGCTAGAAGCAGAGCAGTTGAGACCTTAAAAAGTGCCCATATGGGATGCCAGCATTGCAGTGAGTGACTTAACTCATTACCTCATAACTCTAGGCCCATCACTAGGAACTCTTGAACTAGATGATGATAATGATTGATGACGATAGATAAAATGTTTTAAGCAATGAGCCAGGCACTGTTCCATGCATTTACTTGTATCAAACGTCTAACACAGCAGCTATATACAATAGGTACTGATTAATCCCCATATCTATAGATAAGAAAACTCAGGCACAAGGAAGCTATGCAATTTGCCCTAAATAATGCAATTAGTAAGTACTGGAGGCTATGAGATCCTCAGACATGGAGATCAGGTATCACTTCATCTTTGTATACCCTGTGCTTAGCACAGTGCCCAACACATCTTATGTACCAAGGAAACAACAGTTGGACTGGGTAAGATAGGGTTGTAATAAACAGGAAGTGATTAGAGTACATTGAGTAAAAGATTTAAAAGATTTTAGCAATATTTACACAATGAGGGTACTCCCTCATCAATTTCTATTTGTTCCAGACAGGGCCATAACCTAATTAATGTTCCTACTTTAAACTATCATGCACAGTGTAACTATTTTCATATTTTATTTAATATGCCCTGCATAAGATGAATGCCAGTATGATAGGAAAATATCAGATAGTACTGATCCTATTTAGCCACAAGAAATAATATTCCATTTGAAGGTGCATTAAATTGGGCTTTTCATGTGGCATAAAATACATTGAAAGAAGCATCTATAAGGAACCACTGTTTTTCCTTTACTGGTGGAGTAGATGGGATTTTTTTTCATAATCAGTAAAATAATAGCTACTGAGATTAGTCAACTGCAGCTTTTTCAATACTGTGAATCTAAAACTAGGTCAGGATTGAACTTAGTAAATAAAATCCCAGGGCATTTGCAATGTAGATTTAAGGGAGGCCAGGTAGCACAGTGGAAGAAAACAGCACAGCTTCAGCTTTAAAAGGGAGAGAAGCAAAGGAAACCCCAGAGAGAGCAGTGTTCTGTGTTCTGCAAAACTAGAAGGGAGCTTTATGGTTGGTGCTTCAGCAACTTCAAATGCATGGATTAAATGACATTATTTATCATAGCTTTAGCATAAAGCATTTCAAAAACAATTATAATACTGGCTGACAGTATCTTACTATGCTATTTGAAGCATCTCATACATGAATACCTAGGAGGTGAGTACTGTTATTATTTCCACTTTCCACATGTGAGGAAGGTGAGGGAGGTAAAGTCACTTTTCACTTATCTTACACAAGTACAAAATGGATTAAGAACCGCAACAATATGTTTTCAGATCCCTTGTGTAGGGTGAAAAAGAAGAATCAAAAAGCTCAAAAGTGTCCATACTTCTGAAAGCTATAATCTCCATTCTCATTGACAGAGTGTGTAAGAGGCTCACCACATAGATGCCAGAAGGCTAAATGCAACAACGCAGAATAGAATCCTAGCCCAATATAAAGGCCCTTCATTGGTAGTTTGTTCAATGACAGATTTGCAAGTATTGTTGCACATCCTGCCTCTAAAGAACCTCTTCAATTTTAGGATGTGTTTTAGCCATGACAGGGAAAGGATCTGTCCCTCCAAGCCATCACCACCACTTGTGTGGTCTAGGGATTTGTAAAACCCTCAGTGACATGTTTATAACGTGTCTATACACACACGTCTCTCTAAAATACAATCAATTATTTGTGACTGTTTACACTGCCATGGTATATTGCATCAAAAATATTCAGGAACTTCTCCATGTCTACAATACTCAGAAAAGGCCAGGATGGAACAAGCGTTTAGCCCTAGCAATTGAGAGACCCTCAACCCACATCAGAGTTCCTGGGTTCAGTTCCTGGTTCCAGCTCCTGACTCCAGCTTCCTGTCGACGCAGACCTTGAGAGGCAGCCGTGATAGCTCATGTAATTGAGTTCCTGCTGCCTCTGTGGGAGACCTGGATTAAGTTCCTAACTCCTGGCTCTTGCCCCAGGACCAGCCCCTGCCAGTGTATATATTTGAGGAGTGAAACAGCAAATGGAAACATTATCTCTCTTCATCTCTCCATCTCTGCCTCCAAAAAAATTTTCTTAGGAATAACATTTTTAAAAATCCTGTGGATAGACTAGGGGAGTTCCTTTCATGATAGCAGATTGGCTCCATGCTGATGGAAAGAAAAGATGGTTTCTTACAAGGAAGCATTGAACTCAGTCTCAAAGTGAGAGCCATTTGAAAGTCAAACACAGAGTCCTAAAGAGAAATAAGTCATGAGTAAAAACAAATGCTGAAAATTATTTGCCTAATTGTATTTTTGTTTCAGAAAGCCTGCTTCCTTTCCCTTTTTGGTGGATGACACTTAAGACAGCTTAAACAACCAAAGAATATGTTTTTTGGGATGTCATAAGGAGAACTAATAGTATGTGGACTTTTAAAGTTAAATTCCTGGGCCCGGCATGATAGCATAGTGGTTAAGGTCCTCGCCTTGAATGCACCGGGATCCCATATGGGTGCCGATTCTAATCCCAGCAGCTCCACTTCCCATCCAGCTCCCTGCTTCAAGCCTGAGAAAGCAGTCGAGGACGGCCCAGAGCATTGGGACCCTGCACCCGCATGAGAGATCTGGAAAGAAATTCTGGCTCCTGGCTTTGGATCGGCACAGCACTGGCCATTGCAGCCACTTGGGGAGTGAGTCATCGGACAGAAAATCTTCCTCTCTGTCTCTCCTCCTCTCTGTACATCTGCCTTTCCAATAAAAATAAATAAATCTTTTTTAAAAAAATAAAGTTAAATTCCCAAGTCTTGGGAAGATCTTGACTAGCAAAAGATAGTATTTTGAGAAAGCCATATTTTAAACAGATGGGTCAACATTTACTCATTGATATATTCATATGTCCATCATATATACAAATGGAAATTGAACATACTATTCAATAAACATACCAAAATATACACATCAAACTCACAGACCTACATTTTTATAGAAAACAACTTAATTATCATTCATAACCTTTGTCTAATAATTCAGAACAATTGAACAAAAATTACTTCTTCTTTCTCAGTTGTGCTTTACTGGTCTTCTTTTCCGATTGTACCTTTCAAGACTCACAAAGAGGCACTTTTCTTCTTGAAGTTCGTAATCATCAGTTAGGGGAGAACAATCACAAAACAGGATGACTTATTAAACAAGTTGCAGTCATAGAGCAGATGTGAAAACACAAGCATGCTTACTTACCTGGATGGCTCTGACATTGGAAACTGGTTGTTTCGACATATTCACACGGTCTTACCCCTAAAAAAAAAACGTGCCACTGTTAAAGGTGGCAGCATTCAGATTCTCAGCCATGATCAATTAGAATGTAACTCATGACTCAACTAGGCAGTCACCTCTTTCACTGGCCATATATTCTTTCAGTCTCAGTTTCCCTTGTTACTTAGAGACTCTCCTTCCCAATGTCTCGGGGAGCAGGAACACTAGAACACCTAGATAAATCATTCAAGAGGAGAAATGCTGAGATGCCTTGCCCTGATGCTAATGATAGGCAATCAGAAACTTGAAAGGCTCTATCACCTCCTTCCCTGCCCTCCTGACCCTCTGCCAAGAGCAGCAAAGCAAAGAGCTAGTGGGAATAAAACACCTTTGTCTAGGGCCTCAGAAGCTCTCTGCTTGAAACTGAACTTCGGATCTGAATCGGTTACTGCCCTGGTGCCCACTCAGTTTGTTGCAAATGCCTTCTCTTCATCAGAGACCCATGAAGAAATGACCCACGTCCACCTGCTGACTGCTATAGTGCTCTCAGTGTGCTGAGCACTGAACATCCGCTTGTTCTACCCAGAGAGTTGCGAGGCGAGGCACTCCAAGAACCTGGGCCACAACTTCCTGCTCTTGTGTGTTCCCCCCAGGCCTTCTGCAGACTGCCTCACAACAGAGTAGAGACTGTGAAAGCTGTGGCAGCAGCAGGCTTTGCCTGTTTTCTTTCAACAGATGGTCTCAGAAGGCAAGTAGGACTTCCAAGACTAAGCCACATCCTTAGGACGTGCAAGAGCTTCCTCCCCAAGGGACTTCTTCCTTTCTTTCAGCATGTGAGAGTTAGAGCACTAGAAGCTGGGATTTGCTATGGCTCAGGGGAACTCTGGCCCGTTTTCACAGCTTGATCTAGTAAGTGTGAACAGGACCAGTTGGAAGTTATAAATTCATTGAACGAAAGACATACTGTGTCCTTAACTCAAACTTTAAATAGATGGACTATATTATGTTGACTAATGTAGGCTCATAAAGTTCATGGAAAATAGAATGAGAACATAGTTTAAGGGTGATTGTTTGGCCTAGTGGTTCAGATGCTACTTAAGACACATGCCTCCCATGTTGGATGGTTCAACTCTCAGTTTGCAGAGAGCTTACATTTGAGTCACTGCTTTGCTCTGGATTCCAGCTTCCTACCAGTGCTGACCCTGGGAAACAATACACGAGGGTTCGCATAATTTGTTTCCTGCCACCCGCATCGGAGCTCTGGGTTCACTGAGCTCCTGCCTCCTGCCTTCTGGCTGTTATGGGCATTTGGGGAGAGAACCACCAGATGGGGGCATTCTCTCTCTCTCTCTCTGTCTCTCTCTCTCTCATATCACACACACACACACACACACACACACACATTCACCTTTCCCCTGTTTCAGTACATTTATTTTGGTGCAAAAATTTTGAAATCCGTGCATGTTTCCATAATACACATTTTCCAACAGGTTTTTAAAGTACCTACCTGCATATGTGTTAACCTGCGAGTAAACACAGAACGTACTGTTAGCCTTTGCCACAAGTCTTGTGTAGCCTTTGCAGTGTCATTTGACACTTATAGACATGTTTCCTCTTCCTTGAATTTTACCTGCCTCGTGGATTGTAGTTTGAAGGAAAATGACATGATGTGCTTGAAAAGGTCTTGTAGACTACAAAGCATGATGCAAATATTGATTGCTTCAATACCACTGTCACATAGCTAATGACTTTTAAGTGCTCTATAGAAATCAGAGATCTGAGAAGAACCTGAAAACCTTGAAGGCTTTCTTTTGCTATCTCTAAAGCCTTAGGCTTTGTTATATGCAGCTAAACAACTGCATAATTTTTAAAACTCTAAAATTAGTATATATCCATATATTTAGTTTTTGGAGCTATGTACATGAAAACACTGGAACTTTAAAAATGTTTCTCCTGAATGGTTTGGTAATATATTCAGTTTCTCTGAATAAGGTCCTAAGTATAATTACTTTTTATTTTGGTATTTAGAATTGCTATTAAATTAGGAAGCATTAAAATGTGAACATTCAGGGATATATTTGATTCTGTGATATGTGTCAAGTAGATTGCTGTCATGCCTTCAGAGTCAAAGAGAAAGAAGGATTTTTAATTTTTGAAGCTAGGACACTCAGCTCAATTTCAAAATGAGAAGCGTGGTGGCTTAATTTTTTAATGCTTCTAGTCTTTAAAAATCTACTACAAGTTGTGCAAAGTTATTATTCTCACAGGATTTTAAATATCACACTGTATGCTGTTCTTTGTACAGCTTATGTGTAATTGCTCTCGGTAGCTATTAAAGAGTTACTTCATAGCAATAAGAAACATTGGAATCAAGAAACGTGTGTTGCTATGACAGGATGAAATGTCCAAAAATATGTTATCCAGTGGAGGACTGTGTTGCATCGATGTTTTCAAAAGCAAGCTGATTGGATCCAGCACAGTAGCCTAGTGGCTAAAGTTCATGCCTTGCATGAGCCAGGATCCCAGGATCCCAGGATCCCATATGAGCACCCATATATCCCGGCTGCTCCATTTCCCATCCAGCTTCCTACCTGTGGCCTGGGAAAGCAGTAGAGGATGGGGCAAAGCCTTGGGACCCTGCACTCATGTGGGAGACCCAAAGGAGGCTCCTGGCTCCTGGCTTCAGATCAGCTCAGCTCTGGCCATTGCAGCCACTTGGGGTGTGAACCAGCATACAGAAGATCTTTCTCTCTGTCTCTCCTCTTTGTAAATCTGAATTTCTATTAAAAATAAATCTTTTTTAAAAAGCAAGCTTATTTTACTATTTAAGTGAAATGATTATATTCACTCCCAGATTGCTTTGGCTTTTTGATGGCCCTATGAACCAAATGGATGCTTGGGTCTTATCTCATGTGCAGTTTTAGCATATTCGCATTTACATACAAATGTCTACTTCACGTACATGTCAATCTTCGATTGAGGCATCTACTGAAAGTTGGTCAGCTCCCAGCTCTCGCTCCTCCCAATCAGGTTAGATAGTGTTTGTGTAAATCAGTTCAGCCGCAGCTGCTGCTGTCCTCATTATTTGCAGAGAAATCAGGGCAAAGCACACTGATGAATAAAAATAGACAGTGTGTTCCCTGGCTGTTTCCTTGGCCTCCATCAGGGATGCAGCGTGAGGGACACACCTTGCCTCTTCATGTGCGTTAGTCACTCTCTCCCACCAGGGCCCCTGCCTTGCAGGCCCAGAGGTCCCTTTTGCAGCACATGATTACCGTGTCTCCTGGCTCAGGCTAAAATTTGGAGGCACAGCATTTTCGACAAGGCATCCATTGACTTTTACAAAGCCCATTGGATGGTGGAAATGCTCACCAGCTGAAGGGGTTGGGCAGTTCTGTAAGTCAGTGAGGGTATTTAATGGTTTGTGGGCTAAGTCCCATGCTGTATGGCCCCACTGGTTTCTGATGGTATCTGCTATCAGACTTCTAAAGAATACTCCTCAACTTACAAAAAGTTCATCAGCATTAATGCCACTCTTTAAAAAAAAAAAAGATGCCAAGCCAGAAAGAAAAAAAAATCAATCAAATAGTTGGAAAGAAGGGCTTGGTTTGTTCTTTTAAAAGGTCAAGGAAACAGATAAAGCTCCATCCCTATGGGAATTATCTCCTGTTCCGCAGCTAAAAATAGTTCCTGAGACGGGTATACGCAGATATTTGGGTGTAGAAAGATGCTCAGCTGTCTGGACTGACTGGCTCCTCAGTCCCTCTACCTTAAATATGCTGAGTGGGGAGAGGTGCTCTTCAATGTCATGCTTCAGAAGCTGGTGCCCACAGAGGCCGCGCAGCGAGGGCTGCCCTCTGCCTGGCTGGGCATGGGAGAAGGGCAATCCGAGGGAAGCTTTTGCAAAGGTGGTCGAGTCTGCGTACAGGGCACTGTGTACACGTTAGCACTGAGTTCAGGTATTTTCAGCTTGTGCTGTGTGAACAGCTCTGGCAATAGCTCACATTTAAGTAAACCAGAGAATTAGCGTTACGCTTTTTTTTTTCTGCCCCCAAATCTGCATATCCTTTCCTAGCTCCAAATGATCTAATCTTTCTTTCACAGCCCTAATCCTGGCTGCCACAGCTTCAAGGTCACAGCACTACCTGGATCTGAATGAAAACTACCTTTAGCTCAATAGTCTTTGAACACATCACATACATGCGCGTGCGCACACACACACACACACACACACACTTAAAATTGTTACAACAGAAACAAAATATCACACATAAACAGTGAATCTACAAGAAGGCTGTGCCCACTGGTCAGAAGCCTCTAAAGTTTTAAGTAGTCACTTGAAGTTAGAAATTAAGGAGATTTACTTTAAAAAGCCCAGTTGCCCAAGCTGGATCCTTCGGCTTACCTGCTCTGTGTGTCTGTTACTGCCTAAGGCAGCCAGGTGCGAGAATACAAAGCTCCTTGGAGGATGGAAGGGGCGCCCGGTGTCCTCTGTGCTGCGATCTGGACTCCAAAGCTTCTCATGTGGCTGAGCTAGCTCGACTATTCTGTGCCTCTCCCAGTAGTGAGAGCTGCTCCTGGCTTAGAGCTGGAGGGGAACTCAGTTTAAGGCTAAGTGTTAAAGAGAATTCCTCTCATAGCTTGCAGTTGTTCTTCCTAAATATAGAGTTTGATACAAGCCATACGCTGGCTGCCTCCAAAAGGCTTGACCGTGCGGAAAGCAGGGCTCAGATGTCAGCTGGGAGGTGGTTACGGTATCTTACTGCCCTCCTAATCTTCCAGAGGACACAGTCTGCATTCTCTCACATACTCTGAGGGTTATAGTGAACTTTGAGAAGTAGGAGAAGTCTATCTTTAGCTTTGTTACCTAGAGGCCAGAAGATGAGATGTGTTCAGTAAGTCTTGAGCTGGGGGGAGGTGTGGAGGGGTAGCAACATGGTCCTGTGCTGTTTGGCAAGGGTTACTGACAATAAGTGGGGTTTGCCTCCTAGTTTGGTCACACAGGAGCTGTCAGAGTTATTTAATAATCAGCATTCAATAAGTCAGCAGAGGATGAGAAAGTATACTATTATATTGAACTGCAGGACACAGCCCCTTTTGTAGAACAAAACTGATCAGAGAGCAACAGAATGGATCCAGGGCCCCTAATCCTTGCCCGCTTTGCTCTCCAGCCTCTGCTGGTGGCAATAGCTAGCCTGAGAGCACAAAAGACCACAGAATAAAAGCAAGGACAATGCCTATTTTCTGCTGAGTGACAATAGCCACAACCAGGTAAAAACTTTTTTTAAAGCAGAAGACTGCCAAATTTTCCGTAGGCATGTGGTCAGTGTTTTGTAACGTTACTTGGATTTGAAAAACTTCTGTCTCTGAAATTACCTATACCTAGAACTTGCCTTTACAGAGGTGTTAAACAGCACACACATTTAAAGTGCACTCTACAAAAGTCCTAACATCAGGCATCTTACCAAGCAGCCATGCTTTTGGTACAGGCAGACAGAAAGTTCCCATCAGAACTTGCAAGGAAGCCACCACGTCAGGCTTCCTTGCCGCTGAATGCACTTCAGATGGATGCAGTTGGTTGGTTTTGAGTTCTACAAAAAAAAAAAAAAAATTCAGGGGCTGAATCCTCACCTTGAAAGCTCTGGGATCCTATATGGGTGCTTCTTTGTGTCCCAACTATTCCACTGTGCTTCCATCTCCCTGCTTGTGGCCTTGGAGGGCAGTACAGGATAGCTCAAAACTTTGGGACCTTGTACCCATGTGGGAGACCTGGAAGAATTTTCTGCTAGCTTCTTGCTTCAGATAAGCTCAACTCAGCTCCGACTATTGCCTGAGTTTGAGGAGTGAACCAGCAGATGGAAGATCTTTGTCTTTGTTTCTCCTCTGTATAAATCTGCCTTTCCAATAAAAATAAATAAATCTTACAGAAAAAAAAAGAAACTTCCAGCTTGCTGGAAGTTTAGGAGGCTCAGCAGATAACTGTGGTTCATTTCAGCTTGTTGTTCACCATTAAGTTCTGTTCAAATACCATTTGAAACGATGGTGTCTGTAAAATTCAATCTATAGATCACACTTGCAGATCATGTGGTGCTAAAAGGGACTTATTTATACACCAGAGAAGAGAATACAGTGAGCACCTTAGTAGGTCCCCAGGTAGTCTGAGCTCTGCAGCTGACTAAAGCTGATCCTACCCCATGGACCAACAAGAACAATGAGCTATATTTGACACCTTGCCATGCAATCATTCCATATGTTTTTGCCAAATTCCTTTTGCTGCAACATCACCTCCCCCTTATACCCCTGCCTCATAGAAGCCACTGCTGACATGTTTGTTAAGGAAAGTACTTCTGGTATCCATGTCTTATACCTTGGGCTGGTCCAAGGTGCCATGCTTCTGTGGGAAGATTGAAGAATTAAGCTGCGCTGTATAATCTGCCAAGGGGGGTTGCTGGCAAAAATAAGATTCACTTCATTCCTACATGCATGCCTTCATCCATTGTACACTTATATAAAGAGCAATAGGATACCTAATGGCATCTTATGTCTAAGCAATCCTTATTCAATTGCAAAATATTTCATTTGTTTTATTTCATTTATTGCTTCCAACATCTCTGTGGGCTGAGTGCTCTCACTTACCTGTGGGCCTCCACATAAATACAGTAAGTATATATTATCAATTAGATTATATTTAACCGCAAGTAACAATACCTATCAATGGCTTAATAAAAAAAGTCATTTAATCATCTCATTATTTTAGGAACTGAAGGAAGGCAGTTCTGGGATGGTTTAGAACTTCTAAGAAATCAAAAATCCTTAGGCTCTTTCCAGGTTTTCTACTCTGTCACTCTCAGCAAGACAGCTTTTCTGCCTCATGAGCATCCAGAGAAAAAGAGATACAATGATGGTCAGATGGTACTTTTTATTCTAGCTAAGAAATTCTTTCGAGAAGCCCCCCCATTGACTCTTGCTCACATGGTGTTAAAACTGGGTGTCATTGCTACAAAGAAAGTTAAGAAAATAATTTATGAATGGGAGAGAGCGAATGGAATGAAAATGATTTACCAAGACCCCCATATAAAATCAAGGTAACCTTAGTAGTGGAAAGGGAGGACAGCAGTGGTGTAAACAAGGCATGCGCATACATACAGAGCTTTATAGCAGAAAATGTGCTTTCACACACATCCTGCTGTTTAATCTACGGCACGTTATGAAGCACATGTTGTTTATTTTTCTCCATTTCATAGATGACAGAACATGCTGTAAAAAGACAATCAAATGCCTAGGAAGTGACTGAGTTGAAGCAGGAATGGACTGTTGGGCCCCACAGTCCGTGTGTTTCCCCCTACTTCTCTACTTGCAAACCAACAAGCAGAGCCAGGTTCTCATTGCAGTTGCATGAGTCACACTTCCCTGGACTTTGACTTACAGGCTTCTCTTGTGTTATTCTTTGCTTTGTTCTGTTCTGTCCTAGTTCTACCTACAGTTTAGATAAAGAGTAGAATATAAATTACATTATCAAGAGTTATAAATGAATAGATAACTCTTTGTTCCATTATGTATAAATATATAACCCCTCGCAAAAAAACAGAGTGACAGGGAAAAAAATTTTAATGTGGCGTGATCAGCTAGGGAGAAATAATCGTTAAAAAGAAACTAGCTGTGATCTGTGAAACACTTTTTCCATAAGATTTACTAGTCTATTAAGTTGCTGGTTTTGACTCTATGATTATGATCAAATCAAAGCTTATTTTTCATCTACGGGAGCAATTGACAAAATCCGTGCCCTGGGATGCATGCTACCTCTTTTGGAAACTTGATAGTGTCACCTTTAAAAAGACAGATGTGCAACTGTGACTTGCCCCACCTAGCCCACAGCTTCATGTGGCAAATCTAGGCCTCCGAGTTCTGGCAGAAAATAATTCAGATTTTCCCATTACAGCTGTTAGTGCAATACCAAAATTCAATAAGACATAGGTGATTTTTATGTTAAAAGGATGATCGATTGGTGACAAAACAGTTGTAATAATACAGGTGAAATCTGAGTAATGAACAATTTCTTTTTTATCTCTTCCTTTGAAAGGCAGAGATAGAAACAGATAAAGGGAGTTCCCATCTGTGGGTTAATATCCCAAACGTCTGCAATGAACCCGACACAGCCAGGAATTCAATGTAGGTATCCTACATGGGTAACAGGAGCACAATTGCTTGAGCCATCACTGCTGCCTCCCAGGCTGTGCATCAGAAGGAAGCCGGAATCAGGAACCTGAAATGCAACTCACATACTTCGATAGGAGGTGCAGATAGGTCTTATCTGCTAGGCTAAATGCACACTCGTGGGAGAGATGGTTTATGATGATTAAGGGCATGGTTGCATATCATAGCATCAGCTAATGCTATCACCTGCCTTCCCAGGTTCAGTGGCTTTTTTTTTTTTAATCTATTTTATTGTATTGTTGTTGACAATCTTTACATAGTTAATTACAGTTAAAGAAAGAAAAAGAAAAAAAAGGTTCAGGGGGATAGGGAAGTGGGTAATACTATTATGTCCATATTGTTTCCATCATGTATCTAAGGTAAAGGGGGATATTGAGGGAGAAGCCCCACCCAGTTTCCCGCCCACTCCGAGTCCCGGATGTGGGGCATGCTCTGAGATATGTGCTCAAGTGGTGTTAATAGTTCTCCAGTTATGAATCGCTGCCAGTTTCGCTCGATGAGGTCGTCCACTGATTGATATGGTCCATTAGAAAGTCTCCGTTTGCCCCATATTTCGCAGCCAACATATAGCTGAGATGAATGATTGATCTGCTCTGTCTTCTGTCTTTTCTTGGTTAGAGTTCTGAGTCCAGCAGTTCGATTGGGGAAATCTCCAAAGAAACTTTGAGGTATTCCCAGACTAGTTTCTTGTATGTTCTAGCAAGCACAGGGCCCGGCACAGTCCATCACCCCAATCAGCTGGTGGTTTCAATTGCTGGGTTGGTTCTGTTTTCAGTCCCGAGTTGCACTGGAACCAATGGGTGTTGCAGTCCAGTCTGGTTCGGCCCTTACATCAACCAGTGGGAGCTGCAGCCTAGTTGGGGCGACCCACAATAACCCCCACCAGGCCCGCCCCCTACCCTGGTTTGCTAGTATGTGTAGCAGAAGACCAGTCTGTCCCCCATCCCATTTGGCTCTTGTACTTGTCAATGGGTATTAAAGCTTAGTTCCATCTAACCAACTCAACCATCCAGCCCTCACGGATGTTGTTGAGTGCCTCTCTGTCTAGCCACCCCAGGCCCCGTCCTAGTTTTCATGCCCTCCCACGGGAGTAGTGACCCAAGAAGGGGGAACCCACTTTTTCCCTCCCAGGTCTCTCTGTCCCGGTTTATGCACTCTTTATGTGGTTCTGTGATTTGACTTGACAAAATTAGTCCCCAGTGCCAGCTTCTGTGGCTATGCCCATACATCCCTCACCCACTCTAATTTATGCTTGCACCAGCAGGAATAATCAGCCCAGCCTGGCTTTTCCCTGGTCTAATCCACATGCAGCGCACAGGTGATGTAGCCTTGCTTAGTCTGGTCTGTCTCTATCCCAGCCCACGCTCTCCACTGGGAGTAGCTGTCCGGCGAGGGAACCAGCCCCTTAATCCCCCTGCCAGTTATGCCCCTCCCTTCCTGGATCTCACATGTGCTGGTTGGGTGCTGCATTCATATCCAATACAGGCAACCACGCCCTGGCATTCCATAATGTGTACTTGTTTTGTCGCGACCAAACCCGGCTCATCCCACGCTCTGTTCTGGTGATCGGATTTGCCAGTGGGTGACATGAACTGATTCAGCCTGGTCTGCTCCTGACCCATGCCGAATGTATGCCAGTGGGAAACTTTCCATGGCCTATTCTGGGCTGTTTCCTATCATGCTTCTTGCGCTTACCTGCAGGGACTGTGTCCTGCCAGAGGAGTTGCCCAGGCTCCTCCATCAGAACCCCTCCCAATGGTAGATTTTGCGCATGCCAGGGGGTCCTTGAGCCAACCCTACCCAGTTCACCTCCTGTCCTAGCAGGAACAGTGGTTTTTCCTGGCTGGCTTTCACCCCATTCTGGTTCTTGCTGTTGGATGTTTCAGCCCGGCCATTGCTCGTCCATACCCACATACAGCTCATGCATGGCTCAAGAGGGGATTGAGACCCAGCCTAATCAGTCCCACATCTACCCTCTGGTTCTTCATGACACCAGATGGTGTTAGGATCCGAACTGGCCTGGTGCATCCAATCCCAGCCCACACTAGTGCCTCGGGTGACTACAACTGTTTCCTAGATAGAATGCAGCCCCCATTACAGCACACGCACCCCTTGGTGGGAACCTCAACGCAGTTAAGGTGTCCCCATGCCTCCCCAACTGGGCCTGTTCCTAGCTGTAGATCATGCGCCTGCCAGTGGTTGCTCTGACTCAGCTTATCTCAGTCCCTCACTTGTCCTGGCCTCTGCCTTAGACAGTGTGACTTAGCGTCCTTGACTCAGCTAGCTACCTAAGCAGCGATTCAGACAACCAATACCCCAGAGCTCCCTGGCCGGGCGGCCAGCACACAAAGCCTGGCACCACATGGTGCACTGGCCGCCCTGGGGGAGGCCGAGGACTCGTTCACTGCCTTGCGGCAGTGTCTTTGGCGTGAGCCCCCAGCATTGGGTCCGACCCGGCAGGGGCACCCCCCACAGCCGCCACACTGTGAGGAGCGGCACTTGCCCCAGAATCCCAAGGCCCGAACCGGTTCAGTGGCTTTTTAATGACAAAAACGTTAAACAGAATATTGACTCACTACATTTATTCTCAAAGGAAACGTCACAGGTTACTAAAATGTGATCAGTTGAATGACAGGAACCAAAGATAATTTCTAGCCTTTTTAAAACCAATATTGGTGCTGCCTGTTTGGCTCCCCCCACCCACCCCATCTCTATTTTTCTATGAGCAAGAATAATGCAGTCATTAACTTCCATGGCCCCTGTAGATTAGGCAAGATTCACAAGACATACATTCAGCGTATGGCTTATAGCAAAATCCAACTCTGTGGAGTGTTTACTTTTGCTGTAATCCAGGCTTGCAGAATGCTGCAGATCATTTCTAAAAATACCCCTGCCACAGAAGCCATGTTGCCCTATCACTCTGCTGCTAGATGACTTATTTTCGTGTCCCAGCTTTCTTAACTGGTGATAGCTAAAAAAATAATAGAAATTAAGTGTCTTGTAGACTCCACTGTCTTGTGGGACTCCTGTAAGTAACTTTGAAGTTGTGACCTAAGGGTGTGAATCTGTCAACTCCCACTACCAAATACCAGGATTTGCATTTGCCTTCCCTCTCACAACTGTTCCCTAGGAGAGGAGTGTCCCACAAAGCATTTGTCGCACTGCCCGTGGCCCAGCCTTTGCTTGCTAGTGCCCTCAGCTGCTATTCATGACAAGTCTCAGCGACCTGTCGTTCTGCTATTCTAGCAGAGTCAAACATGCAGTAGTGCTCACCTACCTTGGCTTGCCAGTGCCTCAGCAGGTGAGCACTCTCATTTGAACCACATAGAAGTACCTGCTATGGCTTCTGGAAGTGAGTTTCTTAATCTTTGTCGTGGGAGGAGTTACCATTCCGTGATTCACTTGTATATTTAAAAATAAAATATGCATGTCATAAAATCCATCCTTCTAAAATATCTAGTTCAGTAAATTTTTGTACAATTATAAAGTTATGCATCAATCACCATTATCTAATCCTAGAACATTTTCATCATTCGTAAAAGACTTGCCTACTCTTTTTTTTTTTTAAAGATTTATTTTATTTTTATTACAAAGTCAGGTATACTGAGAGGAGGAGAGATAAAGAGGAAGTGGAGCTGCTGGGATTAGAACCAGCGGCCATATGGGATCAAGGCGAGGACCTTAACCATTAGGCCACGCTGCCAAAGACTTGCCTACTCTTTAGCAAGTCATTCTCACCTCTTCCCTGAAGTTCCACCGCAACCTGTAACCTGCCTTCATACAAATGGAATCATATGGTATGGGGCCTTCTATACTGTATGATTGGCTTCTTTCATTTAGCCTAATATTTCCAAGGTTCATTGAGGTAGTGGCATGAGTCAGTACTTCTTTCCTTTGTATGGCTGAGTAGCATTCCCTAGTGTGGATACAACACATTCTGTTCATCTACTCCTTGGCTAATGGACACTTGGGTTAATTCCACATTTTGACTATGACTGCTGCTATGATTCATGTAATGTATATTGTTTTTTTATCCATTAATTACAATGTATTATGTGATACAGTTTCATAGGTACTGGGATTCCCCCCCACCCCTTCCCACACCCTCCCTCCATGGTGGATTCCTCCACCTTGTTGCATAACCACAGTTCAAGTTCAGTTGAGATTTCCTCTTTGCAAGCATATACTAAACATAGAGTCCAGCATCTTATAATCCAGTCAAGTTCCTCGGCTTCTTAGGGATACCCTGTCTGGTCTGAGGGCAGAACCAGCAGAGTATCATCCCGATCAATTAAAAGCTCCAACATACCATCAGCAACAATTAACTTCGTTGTGGAATTAATTGATATAGTATTGAGTACATGTAATGTATATTGTTTTGTAGATACAGGTTTTCAGTTTTCTTTGGCATATACCTAGGAGAGGAATTGCTGGGTTATGTAGTAACTCTGTGATCTTTTCTGAAACTGCCTCTTTTACAGTGTGGCTATGCAACTTTGCATTTCCACCAGCAATGTATGAGGGTTCATACTTTCCCACATCCTCACCCACACTTGTCATTGTTTACCTTTTTTACTGTAGCCACCTGGTATGCACAAAGCCTTATCTGACATGGTTTTCATTTATCCTTTTCTGATAACAAATGTTGTTTAGCATATTTTCTCATGTCCATTTGCATATATTCTTTTCTTTTAGAGATATGCAAAAGAAGGAGAAACATTGAGAAAGATCTTCCATCTGTTGGTTCATTCCCCAAGTGGCCACAACAGCCAGAGCTGAGCCAATCTAAACCCAGGAGCCAGGAGCTTCTTCCAGGACTCAAGCGGGTGCAGGGTCTAAAGGCTTTGGGCTGTCCTCCACTGCTTTCCCAAGCCAGAAACAGAGAGCTGGATGGGAACTGAAGTAGTTAAGATATGAACCAGTGCCTATATGGGATTCCTGTGCTTGAAGGGGGAGGATTTAGCCATTGAGCTATCATACTAGGCCCACTTTTAATTAAGATTTATTTGTTTTTATTGGAAAGGCACACTTACAGAGAGAAGGAGACACAGAGAGAAATATCTTTAATCTGCTGGTTCATTCCCAAAATGGCTGCAATGGCCAGAGCAGAGCTGAGCCGAAGCCAAGAACCAGGCAGCAGGAGCTTCTTCCAGGTTTCTCATGCAGGTACAGGGTCCCAAGACTTTGGACCATTCTCTACTGTGTTCCCAGACCACAGCAGGGAGCTGGAAGCGAGGTAGAGCAGCCAGGATATGAACCAAAACTCATATGTGATCCCAGCACATGCATGGCGAGGACTTTAACCACTGGGCTATTGCACCAGGCCCCATTTGTATATCTTCTTTGGAAACCTGTCTGCATCATCTTCCCATATTTTAATTTGGCTATTTGTGTTTTTTATATCAATATTAGCATTGAGTTATAGATGCTGTTTGTATGGTTTGGATACCAGGCATTTACCAGATAAGTGTTGGGTAAATATGCACACACACCCACATTCCCAGGGATTGTCTTTTTGCCTTCTTGATGGTGTCCTTTGAGGTCCTCTGGCAAGCTCTGAAGTGTAAGTTACATCACAGAGTTGGCCCAACTGAGGCAAAATCAAGACTGTCATACTCCTGTGACTATCAGTCATTAGTAAAGGGCTGCCAAAAGGAACAAATTCCTAGAGCTTCCAGCTCTCCTTACCAGCTGTAAAGGTATGCTCCAAGAGCCCTAGGGCAGGCCTCCAACAGAGAGCTAAGGTGTTGGGAGTGAATGCATTCTGAAAGCGGGAGCAGACAGCTCACAGGAGAAGTAGTATGAGGGGGATCTGGGAGAGCCTGGGCAGAGCACAATATTATTTGCCACAACTTCCCATAGCAGCAAACGGGCCTGAGCACAGTTGCTCTGAACTGTACTTTTGTCTCATTTCTAAAAGCCTAATTTATTTGGCTTGATTTTACAAAGTTCTAGTATTGCAGTGTGGTGATAAGCACTTCAATTTCTTACTGGTCAGCTTCTAATGGGTGCTGCAAGGACTATTTTTGCCAGGTTTTTAGCTGCCTATAAATCTAGTGAGAATTACATTTTTTTTCCTGCTTTGTCACATGAGATCTAAATGACCTGGCTACGTTTCAAACACGGGGTAATTCTAGTCCCTCTGGTGACACATGGTAGATGGGTAAGGTATGGAGGGCTCCTCCTCCAGGATCCATTAACAGTAGCTACCTTGGCACGGGCACCACAGATCTAAATTCTGACATAAACACCAGTGAAGCCTTTGTGCCCATAACAAATTTTTTACCCAATTGGAATTTTATCCGAAGTTAGGATTTGCAAAATTGAAGAGAAGCACAACAATACACACTATACTGGGCAATTTCCTCAGATTCATTTTTTGCCATACAAAAGTTTCTCTTAAAAAATGCATCTACACACGTGAAACAATAAACTTGTAAATAACCAAACCCTTCTAGGGAGGAAAAAAAGAGTAAACTCCAAACGTGAAGTATGTTTCAGAACCAATGTTGTGAGTTCAGAACTTCATTGCCTCTTTCTGGGATCTAGTGCTCTATATGACTATTTTCCTAGGCTTGCTCACAATTGTGTTAAGGCAAGGCCAAGCCCATTGGGTTCTCATCAGCAGATGTAGACCTGAATAATGTATGCCAGCTCTCCTCCAAGTACACAAGTACACATTTGCAAACTGTTACATGTCTGCAGTGAATCAAAAGCAGAAATTTACAAGTAATCAGCAGCTTTTATAGCTACCTGATATTGCCACTGCATCCAAACAGAATTTCCTTTTTCTGATGATTTGCTTTTGTTATATTATACTAAAGTATTGGCACATTGTTGATTAAGAGATTGTTAAAACCTGGTCCTCAAGTTATTTTTAAAGCACTGCTTGTGTGCCATTCAAGTCCTGGCCATTAAAAAACCTGTTGTGACAGCGAAACCTTTTTTCCCCTCATTATAACTACTTAGAAGACATTGGACTTAAATCTCATAGCTACAAGATGTAAAAGGAACATCAGCCCACATGAGACTTTGATATTGGTATAACATATTTATACATGTAAAGTTATAGAAATTGTGGTTTTGTTAACTGTGCTAGATTTTCATTAGTATATCAAAATGCCTGAGACAAATTATTTATGAAAGAAGGAAGTTAATTTTGGCTTATGGCTTAGAAGGTTCATAGTTCAAGGTCAGGCAGGCTCCATTACTTTGGTTATCTAGTGAAGGGTCACGGTTTGCTATAGCAAAACATGTACAAACAATAACATAGTGAGTCATGGAGCATGGAGTGCTGCTGAGTCTGACTCAGGCTTTATAATCAACCCTTTCAAGAACCCGCTTCCAAGGGAATACTACCAGTGACGGAAAGATCTCCCACTAGGGTGACCTCTTAAATACCATAATTGGTATTGCATGAATGGTTTCTACCCTCTTTGTACCATTAACTTATAACTTTGGGGATTAAACATAATCATGAACTTGGAAGCCAAGTCTTATTTCGATCATAGCATTACCAAAGCACAGCCTAGGATTACTTAACCTCTGCATGCCATAAGTACATTCTAGGAACTGGGTTAGTTGGGGCATTGGAACTGGAGGATTCACTCTCAAGATGGCCGCTTCACTTCCATATCTGTGTGCCTTTGCAGGAATGGCTGGAAGGCTGGGCTGAGGGGGGCTGTCGACTGAGTGCCTACATGTGACCTCTCCAGGCTGGTGGCTTCTGGGTAGTTGACTTTCTGTAGGGTAATGCTCCAGGAGTAAGTGACCCAGGATAAAAACAGAAGTTGCATGGTCTTTCCTGCCTACCTTGGAACTCACATAGCATCACTCTGGTATATCCTGTTGTCAAAATAGTCACAAGCCTGCACTAGTTCAAGAGAAGGATGGGGTGAAAGTTCTCTGTGGGAGGACGTCACAAAATTTGTGGGCAAATGCTAACACTTTCTCACCATGATTCTAATTTGGAACTCTGGTGCCAGATGATTTGTATTCTTTCCAAAACCATCTTACTCAGGGCCTTATTTATAACAGGTACCCAGTAAGTGCGTATTGAGGATAAAAGATGGAGAAACAAGGGACATTGCTCTTGCTTTGAGGATAACTGAGTCTGTAGGAGTCTGTAGTCACAGAGATTGGAGTGTGTGATAGTTTATACATTCAAAGATGCACATGTTTTGAAATTATAATGTCTGAAATTGATACTCCTTAAAAAATTGTGGTACCTTACAAAGATATTAGCAGTGCTTTTTCCTTTTTATGGGCATATAAGATAACAATGTATCATTCTACAACTCCTAAATGAAGACTCAGCCAATGAGAAAGAGAAATAAAGGAAGTAACATGTTAACGTCTTTTTTTATGGTGAAAAACATATATTTAGAATTAGAAAGCTGGGTGCAGTGTACATGACCCAATTTTGTTGGCGACATCCAGAGCATCATAATCAGGAAGGAGCCACACGTGCGCCTTCTTTTCTCCATCAGCCCTGATCAGGGTGTTGACTTTGACCACATCCGTGTCCTACCTAGAGCTTCTTCACAGCTTGTTTGATCTGGTGCTTTTTGGCCTTGACATCCACAGTGAACACCAGTGTGTTGTTGTCTTCTCTCTTCTTCAGACTCTGTGCTCAGGGGAACTTGATGATGGCACAGTGGTCAAGCTTGTTCCTCCTGAGGGCGCTCTTCCAAGGGTATTTGGGCTACCAGCATGGGCGCTGCGTCTTAGGTCGCTGGAAAGTGGGTGAGGTGCGGATCTTCCTGTGGCTCTGGATACCTTTCAGCACCGCCTTCTCGGCCTTCAGAGCCTTTGCTTCGCTTTGGCTTTGGGAGGGGCAGGGGCTTCCTTCTTCCCCTTTGGGGAAAAGGGTTTGTAACGTGCTAACTTCTGAACCAAAACAAAAGAGCAGAGCAAGGAGGCAGGCTGGGGAACCTGTAGCCACTGCAGGCCAAGTTGTAAAGTCACAAGGAACCCAAAATAACATCAAATCCCAATTCTTGAGTCAATGCTGCCCCTCCACCACTGCACTTGCTCCACATCTGTGCGTTCTCTGGACACGCCATCACCACCCTCGTGCTGTAACAGGAAACATCATAAACTTTGAAGAGGGAGCAGTTAAGGTTCAAATGCAGAATATGCCAATTTCCTGCACTGAATTTTAGTTTGCTCATCTGCAAAATGGATGTAATACCTAACTCAGTGTGATCTAATGATATTAAAGCCCTATAATTTTGATTTCCTTTTCCTTCCCTAAAGTCTCATTGTTTCCAACTTGCCTGTGTTCTGTGAGTCTTGAGATAACAATCTTTCTCAGTTTGAGGTCTTGAGTCTCTGCTTTGCTAAGCAAACCGATCATGAATGCTCTCAGGTTATTTAGTAGTCCACAGTCCTAACCCCAAGCCTAAAGAATCTGGCAAAAACGGATCCATTTTAGTCCCGTCAGTTCTGTCATCAAGCCACTCAAAGCCGTGAGCTCACATTAGCCCTGTAGTGTTTCCATTGCTTTATTAAGCCATTTGAAGCATGGGAGAGAAGAACACATTAAAGAGGCTCCTACTTAGGAATTAGGAATAAACAACCTAAATCTTTTTTTTCATTTCTTTATTCATTCAGTCGTTCAACATACACTGTTTGAGAACTCACCATGTGCCAAGAACATGCCTAGAAAATGCAGCACTAGATAAGACAAGCATAGAAACTGACCTTCCAAAAGTTCCCACCTGTGCAGGAGAGAGTATTATATAACTTGTAGGTATCGAGAGGGACAAACATGCTCAAGGTGGCAAAGTCTGCCCCAAATGGGGATCACGTGAGGTTTCTTAGTCTGCATACCTCTAAAAACGACTGTAAGAGAAGGAGTTGTAGATTGGTGGCTGATTGGAGAAGTGATTCATATACAAAAGTGAAGGAGTAGGTAGATTAGAGCAGCAAGACATTTTAAAATGTATTTGTTTCAGAAGCAGAGAGAGAAGCAGAGAGAGATGTCCCATCTGCTGGTTCATGCTCAAAGTCCCTTAACAGCTTCAACACGTGGGCTAGACCAGATCAAAGCCTGGAGCCTGAAACTCCATGCAGGTCCCCCACATAGGTGGTAGGGACCCAACCCCTTGAGCCATCACCTGCTACCTCCCAGGGTGTGTATTAACAGTAAGGCAGAATAGGGAGTAGAGCTGTAAACTGAACCCAAGTACTATAATGTAGGGTGCATGTGCTCTAACAAGCATCTTGCTTGCTAGGCCAGACACTTATCCCACAAAGATGTTTCTGGACGGCAAGGAAGCATACCAGAGAGCCTGAGCAGCTGAAGCTCAATCCTGCAAAAGACCCCTTGAGAAACTGTGGAAATTGCTTCAGAATGATATCTCTTGAAACACCTAAGAGTGTGTCTACTTCAGGGTTTCTCAAGCTGGCACTACTGACAGTTAGGGCCACATCACTGGTGGTTGGGGGGAGGCCCTTGTGTGCACTATGGAGTGCTCAGCAGCATCCCTGGCCTCTCCCCACTGGAGACACTGCAGAAGAGAAGTAGGCTGAGAAGCTGTGCAGCAGGAGCAATAGCAGCTGCAGCAGCTCCCCGAGGATGATGTGATACCTAAGTCATGACTTGAAGAACAGGAAGGGATTTGCTCCTTGCCATGGGAAATAAACAGACCCATGTTTGAAAAGTGTCTCCAGGGCCCGGCGGCGTGGCCTAGCAGCTAAAGTCCTCGCCTTGAAAGCCCCGGGATCCCATATGGGCGCCGGTTCTGATCCCGGCAGCTCCACTTCCCATCCAGCTCCCTGCTTGTGGCCTGGGAAAGCAGTTGAGGACGGCCCAAAGCTTTGGGACCCTGCACCCGCGTGGGAGACCCGGAAGAAGTTCCTGGCTCCTGGCATCGGATTGGCGCGTACCGTCCCGTTGCGGCTCACTTGGGGAGTGAAACATCGGATGGAAGATCTTCCTCTCTGTCTCTCCTCCTCTCTGTATATCCGGCTTTCCAATAATAATAAAATCTTAAAAAAGAAAAGAAAAGAAAAGAAAAGAAAAGAAAAGAAAAGAAAAGAAAAGAAAGGAAAAGAAAAGAAAAGAAAAGAAAAGAAAAGAAAAGAAAAGAAAAGAAAAGAAAAGAAAAGAAAAGAAAAGAAAAGAAAAGAAAAGAAAAGAAAAGAAAAGAAAAGAAAAGAAAAGAAAAGAAAAGAAAAGGTGTCTCCAGTGTCCCCAACTTAGGGCAGCACTCTCTGGCACCTTGGATCCTCGCTCAGCTGCATGCAGACCACTGGACTTTAGCAAAACCTGGAGATGTTTTTGGCTGTCACATTTTAGGGTGGAAGGATACTACTTTCATTTACTGGGGAGAGGCCAGGGATGCTGCTGAGCACCCCACAGTACACACAAGGGTCTCCACCCAACCACCAGTGATGTGGCCCTGTCAGTTCTGCCAGCTTGAGAAACCCTGATGTCTCTGTCTGCCTTTACTCAATTGTCTTATCCGAATTTCTGTTTGTTCCCTTTAATAAGTTCTATCTTCAACATGACAGCCGGTTTGCCTCCTGCACATGATCTGTTTACCTTGAGGGCCAAATTTGACAGGGCAGACATGGGTGAGGACTAGCATCAGATGCATTGATTTACTACTAAATCTCTTCAAGAACTGTATCTTAGATTATTTATTGTCAACCAGAAGTAAGTTGAAGAGTACACTTTCAAAATTCTAAGTCAGGGTGTTGTGTGGGGGTGAGAGCCCAGTAGAGGGACTGCAGGGCGCTCTCATGCTGGGCCACTACTCCCACTGATGAGATGAGAACTGGGGTGGGGGAAGACCATGCTGGGCAGGGCTACAACACCTGTTGGCCTGCATGTGAGCTGGGTTAGGAGGAGAGCCAAGCTGGGCTAACCGATTGTACCCACTGATGTATGCATGAGCCAGAGTAAGTGCAGACTGGTTGAGCTTTGCTGCAGCATCAGTTGGCAAGTGCTGGGACTGGGGAAAATCCTGTAAAGCTATACCACAGAACCATCTGGAGAGTACATGATCCAGGACTGGGAGTGGGCCCAGTAGGCAAACTGTGGGCATCTCTCTGATGGGTTGCAAATCCCACTTGTAAGCATGAGAACCAGGACTGGGGCCAGGCCTGGCTAGACAGGTGATGGAACCTACTGCTTTCCCAGGCCACAAGCAGGGAGCTGAATGGGAAGTGGGGTCACCAGGATTAGAACTCTCGCCCATATGGGATCCCAGCACATGCAAGGTGAGGAGTTTAACCGCTAGGCTATAGCGCAGGGCCCAAGAGTCTTTTTAAAAGATTTTATTTATTTTTTTTATTGGAAAAGCAGAATTACAGAGAGGAGCAACTGAGAGAGAGATTTCCATCTGCTGATTCACTCCCCAAATGGCTCCAACAAATGGAGCCATTTGGGGAGATCTGGTAGATCTGGTTCAAAGCCAGGAGCCAAGTTTCTTCCAGGTTTGCCACATGAATACAGGGACACAAGAACTTGGCAGGCTATAAGCAGTGAGCTGAATCAGAAGTGGAACAACCACAACTTAAACCTGTGCCCATATGGGTATCAGTGCCACAGGCAGAAGCCTGACCTATACCTTTGCACCAGCCTCAAAGTTTTTGGACTATTTCTTAGCTGAGAGCATTTTCTATAAAAAATAAAAGCAACCAAAATATGTTAGTCTTTTTTAGTATGTTAGTCTTAAATCTCTAAGCACTGACAACATTTTGTCAGAATATATAGAGCAGAAACTACTATAAATATATAAATGTGACAAAACAGCACCTCTGAATATAGAAAAACACCTAACTAAAATGAATGTAAGATATCTTAATACTACAGTTATTAAAAGTGATTGCAGGTATATATATATGTATGTATATACTCATGATTTTATAGATATATGTGAGTATATATGTTTTATATACTGTTATCTATTCATTTATGTACATTTAGATGTACATACACAAATTTTAAATCATTTATTTACTGCATGAAGTATGTGCAAGAGTGATTAAGGTATAGTGAGACCAATTGTATCTCAAATTTTCAAATTTAGAAATTATGTTTTATATTCTCCAACCTGGATGATAGAAAACTAGAAATTGATAACAAAAACTATTATATTAGGAAAACTCTTAAAATAGTCCTCTAAGTAACTCATAGAGCATCAGTACTGAAACTATAGCACATTTACAAATAAACTATAAAGGCAATGCAATTCACAGGGAACATCATCACCCTAAAGCTCTCTCAGTGGAAGAGCTGTAAATGGGTCCGGCCATGTGGCTCACTAGACCACAGAAACTGGAAGGCTTAGAAACTGTTGAGGTGTATGATGCTTTGAGATCCAGTTTAGTAAATTTAAGCACTTCCTACTCAGGAATAAGTGACTCAAAACAAGCTCTATCAGCAGTCATGAATTGGTCCAGGAGTGCCTCTCATCCTCTCTAGTCACTTCTAATTCAGTGGGGTAGCCAAATGGAAGAGCATCCTGCCTTGCTTCTGGGGTTAGGCAAATAGAGAAGTAAAGGATTCTGCCTTTTCTTTCCTGTCTACTGCACTCAATTGAATAGCCCCTTTCCTTTTTTTATAACCTTGTGAGGAATGCTCAGTGAGGTTGATCCACACAGGCTGATTAGATACAAGGAGGAAAAACCATCGACTCCACCCTAATTCTTTGGGTCAACTGGAATATCTTTAGGAATACTTGTATATAAATACTCAGCATACGTGTGGAAGATTTCAAATATGTGCAACAGTTAATGGAATAGCTGCTGGGAAGGGTGAAATTTACCTTGTATCACAGAAATAGGGTAAGTGGCATAGGCAAGGAGATACAGCAAGTACATTGAATTTATTGCCAATGCACTGACTCAATTCAATAAACACTTCCAGACACTGGAGAATAGGATGTGAACATGTCTTGGGAGCTCACTGTTTGGTAAAGGCTTTCCTACAATGTTCATTGAAGCTTTTCTATGTGTTGAAATCTGGAGTGATGCCATGAAAAGTATATAGGATGGGCCCGGCACCGTGGCCTAGCGGCTAAAGTCCTCGCCTTCAACACCCCGGGATCCCATATGGGCACCGGTTCTAATCCAGGCAGCTCCACTTCCCATCCAGCTCCCTGCTTGTGGCCTGGGAAAGCAGCCGAGGACGGCCCAAAGCTTTGGGACCCTGCACCTGCGTGGGAGACCTGGAAGAGGTTCCTGGTTCCCGGCTTTGGATCAGCGGCACAACACCGACCGTTGCAGCTCACTTGGGGGGTGAATCATCGGACGGAGATCTTCCTCTCTGTCTCTCCTCCTCTGTGTATATCTGACTGTAATAAAATAAATAAATCTTTAAAAATATATAGGAAATGATCTTTAAATGTTATAATAAAACAAAGTCTATATTGCCCATATTTATGACTTGACTGTAGTGGTGCCCCTATAATAAATGGCAGAAATTGAAAAAGTATCACTTTCTACCTGTGTTTTTATTTACAAATAAAATTTTGTTGAGCCATAGCTGCACCTATTGGATACCTATCGCATATGGCTGCGTTTGCACAGAAATGGCAAAGCCCATAAAGTCTAAAATATTGACTATCTTCCCTTTAAAGCAGAAGATAGCCAATCTCCGATACATGGACACATTCAAATGTTCTAGCATTCAGCCAGCTCTCCTGAACCTTTCCCTTGGGAGGAATGAATATTACTTTTATTTGTAAAAAAGATCATCTTGATTTTTTTTAAAGATTTATTTATTTTTATTACAAAGTCAGATGTACAGAGAGAAGGAGACAGGGAGGAAGATCTTCCGTCCAATGATTCACTCCCCAAGTGAGCCGCAACGGTCAATGCTGCGCCGATCCAAAGCCAGGAACCAGGAACTTCTTCCTGGTCTCCCACACGGGTGCAGGGTCCCAAGGCTTTGGGCCGTCCTTGACTGCTTTCCCACGCCACAAGCAGGGAGCTGGATGGGAAGTGGAGCTGCCGGGATTAGACCCAGCAGCCCATATGAGATCCCGGGGCGTTGAAGGCGAGGACTTTAGTCACTAGGCCACGGCGCCCAGCCCGATCATATTGATTTTTAAAAGCTCTTTACAATCACATGACCAACACAGGATAGTAATTTTCAACTCATCAAAAATAAAATGGTACAGAATTATTTATTGCTTACTATTTTACTGAATTTTTGGAAAGAAAAAGTTGCTTTCATAAGTAAAAAAAGATGTATTCTACAATGTAGTTACTTGCTTTTTTCCCAGCATTTAAGAATGAAAGCTTTTTTTCATTTAAGAGTATATAACAGTGCAATGGACTACCATATCCAGATGTGAAGATACAATGCAGTATCTAAATCAAAGATGGACTCCCAATGAAACTGTTAACTAAATCTTGACAATAGGATGCTGGACTTTCTGCCATTGTCCATGCCTACAGTATCAGGATACACTTAAATACCAGAATGATGGACTTATGACTGCTTATAGAGGATTATACTATTGTAATAATGCAGGGGAAATCAGTAGGGAGGGAGGGAATTTGGGGAGGGGGTAAGGGAGATTCCAGAGCCTATGGAATTGTATCATTTAAAAAAATGAATGAAAGCTTTTAAGGTGTTCAGCTTAGAGGTTAAGAGGCTGGGTTAGACAGCAATGTTCTGTATCAGAGTACTTGGGTTCAATTCCTATTTCCAGCTCTTGACTCCAGCTGGCATCTTGTGATTTGATTATTGTTTACTTATAATCTTTGTCTATATATTTGAGGAGCAGTGGTCTTTGTACCTGTTACTTGTTGAGTTCTTTGTTTAGAGGAGTATGGAGCCTGTGATTATAAAGCACATTGAAAGTATGCCATCACAAAAGATTGAAAGAAAAAAAGGAAGTCAGAGGGTGTAAGGAAGGGAAGAATCATATTCATGAAATTCACAAAATCTGTTCTATATATTAATACATAAATTTTAAAAATCTTTTGAAAATCTAAAAAGGGAGCATTGTCCCCTCTATCTTTTAAAAATAATTACTTTTCCCCTCAATTATGAGTACATATTTTGTAGAAAAAAATAATTGCCTTGTGTTGACTTACTTTATTCTTTTTTGCTATTGCCAAGCAACTTCATCTTAAATCCCAGTGTTCTAACTTCTTTTAACAGGCATTATCTGAGTTCCAAGAATTTATATTAAGCTCTTACAAAGTGTATTATGAATGTAGCCTACACAAATACTGAAACATAATTCGAGGACAGCTGCATTAGACTCAAGGCTCATTTCAGTTACCATGTACTCTGAATATAGAAAATGTCCAGCAGTGAAAGCTCCTTTGAAAATCTAAAATATTAGCTGACATTGGACTAGTAACACATTGGCATTTGTGATCTCCAGAAACTTGCAGCCACTGACATGTGGCCCAACCAAGATGGACACATGAACTTTGGAGGGGGGTTATAGGACACCTGTTGCAAAGACTGACCTTGTCCCAAAATAGAATTAGGCTAGACCAAGAAAGGTCAGAGGAAGAAATATATTCATTAACATAAGAAAAGTTTGGAAAGCAGATAGGAAGTTTATCTTCCCACCAAAGTGAAGAAAGGCTCAATTTGGTTAGAGAAGGGGTCTAGAAACATTCTTGCTAATTGTGAATAAGTTGTGTGTCCACACTTGACTAGGAGGATTTACTCACAATCTGCTTCTAAGCACAGCTAAGCTTTAAGTACATGATTGGTACCTTTCCCAGTAGTAGAAGTTATGGGTTGAACCGTGTCTCCCCCTGAACCCACACAAAATTGATGTGCAAAATCCCAAGCTCCTAGAATGTGATCTAGTTTGGAAACAAGGTTATTGCAGGTGTCATTAGCTAATATGAGATTATACTGTAATAGGGTGGCCCCTACGTAGTCCAGTATGACAGGTGTCTTTATTAAAAGGGGAAATCTGAACACAGACACACACGGACAGAGCACCATGCGAACATCAAAGCAGAGACTTGGGTAATGCATCTATAAGACAAAGAAAGCCAATGATGATCAGCAAACCACCAAAAGCTTAGACTAAGGCATTAAATAAATTATCCTTTACTGCACTGTCCACACCTTGGTCTCTAGCTTCAAGCCTCCAGGACTGTGAGACAATGAATCTCTGTTGTGTAAGGTACCAATTTTGTAGCACTTAGTTACAGCAGCCCTAGCAGGCTCACAGAGCAGAGTCCCCATAAGACTATCTACCAGCATCTACATGTCTACAACCATACCACGTTGTGTCCCAGGACACCCTCTGCCCCAGGTTCATTCCTTCAACAGACCACTATGGGGCAAACACCAGTTAGACGTTGGTGTTCTTAGGTATGGAATTATAGGTTGAACATTTCTCATCCAAAATATCAAGATCTAACTGATACTCAAAAGGTTTGGGACTTTGGAGCATTTAAAATTTCAGATTTTCAGATGAGAGACTTTCAATGTAAATAATCCCAAATCCAAAAATCTCCAAAATTTGAAACACTTTTGGTCCCAGGCATTTTGGATAGGAGATATTCAAACCATAGTTCATTTTTCCATTCCTCTGCTAAAGCAGGTATTCACCAACTTGTAAATTTTTTGCTTGTAATTTCCAAGTCCAAGTCTTTAATATATATAAAAAAGCATGCATTTTGTCCCTATCATTCATTGAATTACAGTGAAAGTACCATCTGAAAATAAAAGGCATTCATTTCAAAAAATGCTCAGTGAATGCTTTAACTCAAAATATAATTACTTTAGATATGTTCTTGATTTCTCTTTCATTATTTTTCTCCCGATGAACAGTAAATATACAAGGACCTCAACTAGCCAAAAAAAAGCCTTCAAATATGAATTATTGAAATTCTCTCTTAAAAAGTAACATCTAAGTCTGTGGCCAGGGTGCCACACGCCACTCCTACCACTCCCCGCACCCCCAGTACTCCTGGTGCTCCCAGGCCACACACTCCCTGCCCACCACTCCCCATCTCTGTGGTGCTCCTAGGGCCCACACTCCTCACCTGTCACTCCTCGATCCTCGTGCTTCTGGGCACCAAAAAAAAAAAAAAGTTACATCTAAGGGGGAGCATGGCAGCATAATAGACTGTTCCCTCCACCTGTAAGTGGCATCCCATATGGACACTGGTTGGAATCCCAGCTGTTCCACTTCAAACCAGCTCCCTACTTGGATTTGGGAAAGCAGTGCAGGATGGCCCAAAGCCTTGAGATGCTGTATCCATGTGGGAGACCTGGAGGAAGTTCCTGGCTGCCAGCTTTGGATCAGCTCAGCTCTGGCCATTGTGGCCATTTGGGGATTGAACCTCTCTCTCTCTCTCTCCCCCTCTCCTGCTCTCTTTGTAAAATCTGCCTTTCAAACAAAAACAAGTACATCTTAAAATAATAAAACATCCATGTAGATAGGTTGATACCATGCAATTGTGACAAACCGTTTTTTCAGTAACTTAGACAACCCTTCACACACACACACACACACAGAGATCAAAAAAGACAAATTTGTGCTGCATCCCATTAGGTCTTATGCCATGACCAGTGACTAGACTCCAAAATGTCCCAAATGCTCCTGATGCCTTCAGGGGCCAAGGTCATATAACTGTCTTGGAGACAGACACTCAACCAATATCTGGAATCTCTTTGAAAGTTAAAACATTTGGGAGCATTGACATCTCCAAAGCTCCAGAAATTGGGAACAGAAAGGGTCAGCTAGAAAAGGACTTGGCGATGCCACATGAATGATGAGGTCTGTAAGATGGTACTTGTATATGGCACTCCCGGGGCTGTTGTGAAGATGGGCTGGCCTTGATCTCCAAAGAGCTCTGTCTGACCTGTTTCCTTCCTTACCAGCCTACCAGAAACAATGAAAGAAAAACTCTCAATTTACCTCAGTCTTTCACTGAGCTCTTTGAATTTATATTTTGAAGGTTAATGTGCTTTCATAGAACTGGAAATGGTAGTTCTGTTTAAAGCTCACACTTTATATCAGGGAGCAATCATAGGATTGAACAAATCTGAGCCTGAATCATTTTTCTATTTTTGTAGTAATAATCCCTCATAAATATTCATAACCCCTCAACAATGTATTTATATGTCCCCCTCAAGTAAAACATCTTAAAATTTCCATTTTATCTTGAAAAAAATAGTTGTTGTGAGTTTCAAGCAAGTAATGGAAGCTTTTACCAAACTTGGGTTCGTTTTCTTCTTTGCTTTTCTGTATATTTAATTCGCAAATGAAACTCAGATTGAGTCAGTTATAATCTTGGAAAACTTAACACATCAAATTCTTTCTTCCCCACTCATGTTCCGTGAGGTCTCTATTCCAAGTAAAAGAATTCTTTGATCAATTCATAGCCACTCAAATGGTCTAAGTTTCCATCTATTTGTTCAACAAATATTTACAGAAAGCCTGTGATAGGTAGTGAACTAGATGTGTTCAGACTCCTGATGACCTCACAGAAAGGACAGACGAAGGATAAACTAACCACACAATAAACAATATGACTGGGGGTGTAATACAATCAGCAACTAAACATTGTAGAAATACCAAGAAACCCACAATTAATCTGTATAGCCTATTAAGACTTCAAAGAGATAATGATGTTTAGATTGGACCCTGACAAATAGGAGTTTTCCAGGTAGGAAAGACACACCAGCCTTCAAATATAAAATCCTCAGAAAACAAATTTTCTGAAATATTTGAAAAGTAAATCCTAAATACATTAGTCCAAAAATTAGATGAGAAGGTGGCATATGAAATGTATGAAGATAATTGCCTGTGAAAAAGGAGAAAATGAGTAAAGAGTAGATTTCAAATTTATCTAATTACTTACATTTATATTACATTTAATAAAATGTTAAGCAATTATGACTTATAAACACAAGTTTTTTACTTTATTAGTCTCTCTACTTTTATAAGTTTCCAAAATTTGTCAACATTAAAAATGAAGCAGTAACAATTGGAAAGCTAAAGGAATTTATCATGTTTAATGTGGAGAAGGTTAAGCAAATAAATTCAATTAGAAAAAATATACAAATTGTTATTTATCGGAATTTATCATGTTTAATGTGGAGAAGGTTAAGCAAATAAATTCAATTAGAAAAAATATACAAATTGTTATTTATCTGTTCCCTTTATGAAAAAGTTCTCCAACTCATAAATTACAATACTTATCACAGTGTCTCAAAATTTTACTTGACTGAACTCCAAACCACTTGCTGACAGAATCCCTTTTGTCTCTGGACCCCCACAGCCTCATAGTCCAACTTCCACCTGCTAACTCAAGGATGTTGAAACTAAGGAGTGGGGTGTTGCGTGTAGGAGTTAGGATGCCCTGTCTTACATCAGAGTGCCCAAGGAAGCCTCTAGGCTCTGACTCCTGATCCCAGCTTCCTGCTCAGGCAGAGCCTAGGTAGCAGTGGTGATGGCTTAAGCAATGGGACCCCAGCACAGATGCAGGAGACCTTGACTGGCTCCCTAGCTCCGCAGCTTTTGCCCCTCAAATTGCTATAAGCATATGGAGAGTAAAACAGAAGGTAAGAACCTTCCCTGTATCTCTGTGCTTATCAATTTTAAAAGATTTTTTAAAATTTTGAAGAATGTTGAAAATAAAATATATAAAAATAAATACCAGTTCAAGTAAAATGGTGTCTGAAGGAAGAAAAGTATTTTGTCAAATTGCTAGTAACTTCATGAGTAAATCAAGCATTCATGTTCTGTGGAAAAACTTGTAATTCAGGACTATAATGGGAATCCTTTTATTTCGATGGAGAATCTGCATAAAATTATTTTGGGGAGTTCCTCTACACCATTCTTTTCTCCAAGATCCCTAATAATGCCTTTCTCCACCACCTCTACCTTGTTCTACTGTGAAGCTATTTTGATTCATGTTTCTGAGTTTTTCACCATCCAGTACACGTCTTCTTTTGATTGATGTTCTAGTTTATCATGCAGAGAAGAGTTCAGTGTAACAATGATTCTAACTCATTGTTTGTCCTCCAGTCACTCCCTAACTTTCATTGTCACTCTTTTATTTTTTTTACTGAATTTTAATAGCTTATTTTTAAATTTTATTTGGGATTTCCCCCCTAAACTCCCACCCCCAACAGATCATTGTCACTCTTCACATATCAGGTAAAATCCCAAGATTCATTTCTGATGATTGATACATTAGGTATGTCTTCCACAAATGCATTTGTTAGTACACATGCAAAACAATGTTCATATTCCAAAACCAACTTCAAATCAATATGACTTTGATGTATTGGTAGAAACGCTGTTGGAACTTCTGTGTCACATTGCACCAGGGGAAAGAATGCAAAGTGAAATGATTTTTATCTTCCCAAAGCTCCTGTTCTGTTAGAGGAACCCAGTATACAATGAATACTCAAGATGTTCTGTGATACTGTCTGCATACAATTTGACAACACTGAAGAAAAGGGGATTGATTTGTGTTTCAGTAGTCACTTTACAAAGGAGATGATCTCCGAGCTGAATATCAGAGATAAGTTAACCACATGCAAATGTAGGAAAAGGAAGAGACGAAATCTTGGGGTCAGAGAGTTGGGAAAATGCTGTAATATATGTTTTTGGAAACACACCAGAGTTTCTATGTGACAGCAGTTTGGATCCTACTTATTCTCTCACTCTTTACATAACCCTAAATAACCAGTGTTTGGTGCAGATTTGCCAAGAGGAAAGGCTTCATAACCTCATACTTACAATGAGAGTGCCAGAGAGGAACTGAGAAATATGGGCAAAGATCACGCATGAGGCTCCATGGTGTGAAATAACATGATGTGGATCACAGATGGTGAGACAGGACAGAGTTGGTGCAGACACTGCAAAATCGGAAACCTGTTCTCCGGTGGTTGGGAACAAAAACATGCTATTGCTTCCTTCTGCTATATTTCTGTTATATATTGGCCAGACCTTCAACTGCCAGTACCCATAATGCTTTGCTTAAAGACTCTTTCAGGCTGCTAACATCCCTCTCTCCTGCATGCAGAGCAAGGTTGAAATACCACAGAATTGAGGACTCCTAGAAGCAGTTCTCAAACAGGGACGGTAGGAATCAGTAGATAAACACCCCCATTTCCTTCCCTCTAGGATAGGATAACTTGGAGATGTGTTTTACCTGCAGAACCAGGCAGTTGTCTGGCATGAACACCCTGGATAGTACATCCCTTGCTGATATCTTCTAGAATCACTTCCCAAAGAAACGACTGCTACTTCTATTTTTGCATTCCATATGTGGATCAGGAAACAAGTTGGCTCAAGGGACAAAATGAGAATGGAACAGGGAAAGGTTGAAGAGTGCATACAAAAATCAAAGCAGTATTAAAAGACAGGAAAGATGAAAAGGAATCTTGCTACCTCCTGGAGAACATAAAACAGTAGAATCCAACCATAAATCCCTTAAACCAGAGGTTTCTAACTTTGGCTGAGCATTACACTCCCCTGGAAAGATTAATAAAAACAAAAACAAAGTAGCCAGCCTCTGTTCCCACATAGAAATTCAGACTTAACTGATCTGGTTAAGGTTTAGGGGCTTTTGGTATTTATATAACTTCCCATGTGATTCAAACATGAAACCAGAGTGGCAATTTTGAATGGACAGTGTATAAGAAGTGATAGGGACACAACAAATATAACAATACAGACTTCCTCCTAAGTGTTACTCTGATATTGGGAATTTTTACAAACACAAATGTATCCTTGTAAAACTTGGTGACTGAAAATACATGGAAAAGGAAAAACAAAAGGAAAACCAAATGATGATTGATTAAATATCTGTATTACTTTATTTTAAAATTTTATTTATTTGAAAGGCGGGGTAGTAGTGGGAATCATCCATCTGCTGCTTGATTCCCCAAACTGTTGCATTAGCCAAGAACTCCATTTGGGTCTCCCACTTGCTGGCATGGTCACAACTACTTGATCCAGCCTTGGTGCCTTCCACACTGAATTAGAAGCATTAGCAGAAAGCTAGATCAGAAGCAGAGCAGGTGGCACTCTAACAGGTATACCCATGTGGAATGCCAGCCTCACATGTGACAATTTAACTTGCAGTGCCACACCAATTACAATATCTGCTTGAGTCTTGAAGGCTTTGGAATGAGTGTAGGTTTTTCTTTTTAAAAATTCATTGCTTTTGTGCAGTGCAGTGGCTTAGTAGGCTAATCTGCACCCTACTGCTGGCATCCCATATGGGTCCCACTTCAACAGTCTTTCTCTGCTTAAGCACTGGGCCTTTGAACCATTGTGGGAGACCTGGAAGAAGCTCCTGGTTCTTGGATTCAGATCAGTTCAGCTTTGGCCATTGTGACCATTTGGAGAGTGAGCCAGCAGATGGACGACCTATCCCTCTGTCTCTCATTCTCGCTGTAAATTTGTTCTTAAATTTAAAATAAATCTTTAAAATAAATTATCAATTTTAAAATTTTTGAACTAATGTGAAATATCTGTATATTTTAGGGAGTATAGTGCAACATTTCAATAGACAAACACAGAGCAAATCAATCTGAAATGAGTATTGGGCCTTCCATTAACTTCCTGATAGATTTCTCCCTACCCTATTATTCTGTGAAATTCCAGAACCCATTACCTTTACCTGATTGCATTTTAGTTCCCATTATCAGCTTTCCCCCAAGAACCACACCCCTCCCAGCCTCTAATAATTGCTATTTTAGGTTCATATCAACAGTGTGTATACATATGTATGTGTGTATAACTGTAACTTCCACATACGATAGAAAGTATATGGTATTTGTCTTTTTTCTCTGGCTTATTTTACTTATCAGATAATGTGTCATATATATGGACACAATGGACTGTTACCAGGCATGAAAAAGAGTAAAAATTGGACATTTATAACACAATGGATAGAATTAGGTTTTTCTTTTAAATGAATAATCATGCTGAGGCTAGCCTTGATATGGTTTAGGTTTGTTTAACATATATTTAAAACACCTTAAAATAACTGTTTAATCCACAAGCTCTGCAAGAAAAATGAAGTGTATAAAACAGGGCCCAGCATAATGGCTCAATTGACTAGTCCTCCCCCTTCGGGTGCAGGGATCCCATGTGGGTGCTGGTTTTCTCCTAACTGCTTCACTTCCCATCCATCTCCCTTGTTACAGCCTGGGAAAGCAGTAGAGGATGACCCAAGTCCTTGGGACCCTGCACCAGCATGTGAGACCTGGAGCAAGCTCCTGGCTCCTGACTTCAGATCAGCTCAGGTCCAGCCATTGTGGCCACTTGAGTAGTGAGCCAATGGATGGAAGATCTTTCTCTTTGTCTCTCCTCTCCGTAAATTTGCCTTTCCAATAAAAAAAAAAGTTTAAATATATATGTAAGAAAGAAAATATGGCTGGGCCTGGAAATGACTTTTACTTCATGGTGACAAATCCGCTTGACAAAAAGACTATCATTTGGAATCAATTGTGGAATCTATTTTATTTTTAATTTTATGATACAATTCCATAGACTCTGGAATTTCCCTTATCCCCTCCTGAAACTCCCTCCCACCACTGATTTTCCCCCATATTATTACAGTAGTATAGTCCTTCATAAGCAGTCATAAGTCCATCATTCTATTTAGGTGTATCCTGACATTGTGAATACAGACACTGGCAGACAGTACAGAATCCTATTGGCAAGATATATCCAACAGTTTTATTGGTGTCCATCGTTGATTTGGAAGTAGAGATGCATACTGCATTGTATGTTCACATCTGGATATGGTAGTCTCTATTACACAGTTACTATACATCCCCTTAAATGAAAAGCCACAAAACAAGATCAACAACAGGAATAAAGTTTAAAAATTTACAGCATCATGGAGTTAAATAAAATGCTACTGAATAACCAATGTGTCAGTGAAAAAGAAAACCTTTTTGGAGAAAATGCTGCTACTGTGTGGTCTATGAGTCAGTGAAGAATTCAGTAAGAGAAAAAACTGTTTTGAAGAAATGAAAATAAAAACAAAAATATCAAAACCCATGGGTTGCAGCCGAAACAGTATTGAAAGGGTTTATTGATCTTATACTTTGAATGAAGTTTGCCTTATATCAGAGAGAACATATGGTATTTGCCCTTTTGGAATTGACTTATTTCACAGAGTATAAGGGTCTCAAGTTGGGACCATCTAGTTGCAAATGATAGAATTCCATTCTTTTTAATGGCTGAGTAGTAGTTCCTGGAGTAGACGTACCACAGTTTCTTTATCCATTCCTCTTTGGATGGGTATCCGGGTTGTTTCCATGTCTTCACTATTGTAGATTGTTCTGCTTCTGGTTTGGTTTTAAACATTTTTTTTTAAGATTTATTTATTGAAAAGGCAGCTTTACAGACAGAAGGAGAGACAGAAAGATCTTACATCTGCTGATTCATCCTGCAAAATGGCCGCAATGGCTACAGCTGAGCAGAAACAAAACCAAGAGCCAGGAACCTCTTCCAGGTCTCCCATGCAAGGGCAGAAACTTTGAGCCATCCCCCACTGCTTTTGCAGGCCACAAACAGGTAGCTATATGGGAAGTGAAGCAGCAAGGACACGAACCAGCTCTCAGTGTAGAATACCAGTGCTTGCAGGTGGATAATTAGGCAATTGAGCCATTGTGCTGGCCTCTATTCATGCTTTCTTTAAAAACAGGAAAAATATATGTTAGAAAGGCAGAATAACAGAGAGAGGGAGAGACAGAGAGAGTGATCTTCCATCTACTTTCAGTCTGAATGGTCACATCAGTAGTGGCTGAGTCATGCTGAAGGCAGGAACCTGGAATCCCATCTGAGTCTCCCATGTCAATGTGGGGTGGGGAGGAACCCAAGCACCTGAGCCATCTTCTGCTGCTTTCCCAGGCACATTAGCAAGAGCTGGATTGAAAGTAGAGCAACCAGGACTCAAATTTGCACTCACAGGACTCCAGCATTTGGGCCACAACATCAGCTCCTATATAAGCTTTCAAGGAAAACAGTGATACTTAATGTTTGTTGAGAACTGGGTTGGCTAGAATGGGAACACATTCACAATCAGCCCCAAAATCGTTGCTTAATGAGCCAAGGATTTCTCCTTTAATGAATCAGATGGAAATAAACATTGCAACACATGCAAGTTCCCAAAATTTATTTCCTCAAAGGGTAGGAGAAAAATCAGTGACATACATTACCAACCTCCTCCCTGAAAGAAATCTCTATCAATTTCACAACTAGAAAGAAAACATCAAGGAAATTTCTGTTTGTTCAGTCTTCCTTCATTTGCATTGTTAATTTCCCACTTTAAAGACAGCCATATGGTACCATGGAAAGAATTGGATTTTAAAGTCAAACAAGTTTGAATGTGAATCTCATGACACTAGATGTATGCTTGGGTTGTTCCCTGGATTAAATAAGACAAGGACAAAACATGCGTCTGGTGCATAGCAATTACTCTTTAAAATTAAACCATAGTAGTAGCAGTGGTGATAATAGTATCACTATTTTTCTGAGCTTCATTTTCTTCATCTGTAAAATAAGATTCTCTTTCTAAGGGTTTCGAAAACAAAATTACAAGTGAAATAACATAGTTAAAATATTGAGCCCAGTGTCTGGCTCAAGGTAGGTGTTAATGTAATAGCTACTATCTTTGGTTTGCATTTGTTTGCCCAGGACCTATGTCCTCCCCCCACCTTCCCTCACTCTTCCCACCCATTTGAGTTTCTTCAAAATAGCTAGAGGCTGGTTACTTAGCTGGTAGACCATAGTTAGCTCTCCGCTGTGGGGCAGAAGACATGCAATTCCAATGATCTGCTACCTTTCGAAAACAGCAGTTATGGAAGCTGCTTTGAGTTTGCTTCTCCTTTGGGCACTCGTCCCTCCGCCAGCACTCTAAACTGCTGTTAGCTCCTCTTAGTCATTGCTTAAATACAGTATTTGTACCTAAGAGAAGGAAGCCAGATAATTTCTTCAGTCCTCAGGGCAGTCTAGCTTGCAGAGCACTACTCCAAACACATAGGCTAGTGAAGTCTTCTGCTTGTTCGATAGAGGGAGCAGCCTAAAGAATAGCGAAAATGGTGAAGAACCAAACACTTGGGCCCATAAAGCACAGGACGGGCCAAGTAGTTTCCAGTGGGCAGTGAAAAAATGGAGAGTGCTTCTTGTTTCATAAGTTATTTATAAGTCTCAAGTAACTCCATTTTGCTGAAGGAGACCTTTAATCTTTGAACTAGATCAAAGCCCAGCTTTGATTAAACACCTTTATTGTGAATTTATAAAGTGTCTGCTGCTCCAGACAAAGTGAATTGTGAAGAGAAATCTGACTCCTGGTAACAAACGCATGCACAGAAGAAACAATCATTTTCTCTTCCAGTCCAGTTGCTGATGTTACCATCTGTTTCCTGTATTTTAAGTGTATCTTTGCTCTCGTGTTAATTACTTGAAACAAGCAATGAGCATAAACATGGTTTAATATCTTTTAAATTATTAAATTCTACAGGATTAGAACTCTCATTGTCCATGTCTTGTCTTCTGGCTCAATTCAAGAAAATTATGAGATTAACTAGAAGGGCACTTAAAAAGTTTGTGAAAAGTCAGTATTACATTCAAAGCCCCTAGTCCAGGAACTTTGTGAAGCACCCTAGCCTGATTGCTGGTGACAGTCATTGCTGCACTGTTTTATGTGCTTGTATGTTTCATATAATCAGGATCATTGCACACAAGTTGCTTTTGTGATCACATTTCAATGTCTCTCAGTGTCTTTCTCAATGAGATTTTTCAATGACTGCATACTATTCTATCCAACAGAAGAAGAATTAGGTTTGCAAACATTTGTGGATGGGAGATTCTCCTCTCCCTTTGCTTTTCTAATAAAAGTAAATGAATTAATGAATAAATAAAACTGGAAAAAATATGTGATATTACTTTTAACAATATGCACTGATTTTATCTTAAATATTATCACTTCAGCATAAACTCAATGTAAAAATTATCAATGTTTTACATTTTTATACTGTCTTTCAAAATCCACTGTGTTTTATACTGAAAGCACACTGCAACTCAGACATTAAATTATCATCAGAAATATTTGGTAGAGCAGGTGCCGTTCCCACTGGTGACACCAGCTTCCCATAAGAGAGTGCCACTTTGAGTCCCAGCAACTCCACATCCAGTTCAGCTGCTCTACTAATGTACCTGGGAAAGCAGTGGCATATGACCCAGGTATTTGGGTGCCTTACTCCATGTGGGAGATCCAGAAATTCTGGATTCCTAGCTGCTTTGGCCTGGGCCAATGCCAACTGTTGAAGCCATCTGGGGAATGAGCTCATGGATGGAAGATCTCTCCGTTTCTCTTTCACCTTTTCTTAGTCCCTGTATGTCAAATAATTAAATCTTCAAAAAATAAAAAATCCAATCCATACTTAGATTTTATACCATTCAGACTTGTTCCATGCTCAAGATGTCCTCAATACTCATAATAGTTGTTTCAAACACACTTGAAAGTTTTCCAATAGCTGAACCAAACATCAGTTTCTAAATTTTAAATCAAATTCTTCAATTATACTAATTATACTTGGAGTGCTCAGTAGCCACATGTGGCTTGTGGCGGTGTTATAGAGGTTGGTTCCTTAAGTTTATGTCCTTTGTATGGCCCACTAGTATTTAATAAATTATCACATAAATTGGACTTTATTATTAACTGTTTTTAGATGAACACATGAAAGCTCTGAGAAGTTGTCACTTCCATAATATCACACTGCCATGAACTAATAATACTCACTCTAGGCATTTGGACCCAGAAACTGAATAATCCTCTCATCCATGCAGCTGAGAGAACAGCAAAATGGAACAGCTGTGGTAGACTTTTGCTTTCACAGCATACGGTTACAGCAACCATGTTGATCAAAATAAAAACAGGGGCATATGCCTATAACAAAAGATTTTTGCATTTTTTCAGGTGTTACAAAACCCATAAGAGACATAATTTGGAAGCCAAAACATTGAAACTTGAGGACATTTCAATAGTTTACGACAGTGGTTTCCAATTTCTCTTAATCAGCAGATGGCTTTTGCCCCTGAGATCTTAGGTAGAACCCCAGTATAAATCAACTAAAGTGAAGCTACTCTGCTAAGTCACAGGTAAGGGCTCCTTGGAATATTGCCATTGAGCAGCCTTCTCTGCTGTACCCTTTCTTCTCCATGGCAGCCCTTGAAGGAAAACCCTGCAACCCCACAACGACATGAAATTGTGTTGAAGAATCACCCTTCAGAAAGAACTTAGACTTTCAGAAAGAAACAGATGCACTTTTTACCATTTTACCTGCTAAGTAAAGCTACCCTTCCACCTCCCCATCTCGTTGAACGTTATCAAATAAATACAAGACTTAAAAAGGTAGAGATAAGAAACCATACAAGCTTAGGACTATGGGTTTGAAGATAGTCCAGTGGGGAATTTCTGTTCAGGGATGGTATTGGCTTTGTTTTTGCCCAATAGCTCAGATCAGGTGCTGGAACATCAAAAATTTTACTGAACACAAGCAAAAAAGGGGCTCAAGAAAAATATACCCTGATTAATTACAGGACCAGGAAAGGGATATCCCAGCAAGTCAGAAAAATATTCACACAATAACCACCCTACTCGTGTTAAATACTGTAGAATGTACTGCAACCTGATCGCCAGCTTCATTAGGCAGGCCAAGTGGCAAATGCGTATTTCCAATTCACGAGGCTGTGACAAGGTATCACACGTGCCTCCCTCCATCCACCAGGGTGTTGTCAGAGAAGGCCATGTGAAGAACCAGAACTTTCTGTGTTCAATGAACTCTTGGTGTTGGTGGAAAGAGCATGTGAGGAAGCTGGACTACACTGTCACCTGGTAGTAGTGAGGCACCCCCTCTCCATTCCCACTGGTGGGGTTTCTAAAATGAGACAATTAAGTGGCATTTTTTTAGTGAGTGAGCAAGAGCACTGCCATTGTTGCTGTCATCTTCTCCCCAAACACCTTCAACAGCTGTACTTGGGCCAGACCAAAGCCAAGAACATGGAACCCAACCCAAGTTTCCCATCTGAGTGGCAAGGACCCGACTACTTGAGCCATCGCCTTCTGCCAGGGTGTACATTAGCAGGAAGCTGGAACTTGGATTGAAGCTGGGACTTGAACGGAGGCATTCTGACATGGGACAAAAGAGATCTCAACCCACAGCTTATCTGCTGCACCAAATGCCTGCCCCCAAATGGCACGAGTTATGGAAAGGGATTGATGTACTACAAGCTCAGAAAATAAAACCTAAAAATACCTGTTTAACTACATTTTTTATTGTTATTTCATTTTATGACACAGTTCCATAGGCTCTGGGCTTCCCTCAAGCCCTCCCCCCATATTGATTTCCTCCATATTATTACAGCAGTACAGCTCAAAACTTAGAGCAGATAGACAAAGACCAATAAGGAAAGCTTAGAACAGACAAGAAAAAGTCTGTTTGACTGCATTTTACTGCCAAGGGTTTAGAGCTGAATCCAGAAACAGGACAACTGTGCTTCTCTGAGTAATCCATCTGAATTTCAAGTTTGCTAGAGGTTTAGAAGAAATTTAGCATCCATCACAGCTGAAATGTAGAACGCGCTGCTTAGGAGAGGTGAACTTTTTGCACCTCAGTTGCAGCCTCTGAGCCGAGGGATAGGAGCGTGCACCCGGGGGTGGGGGAGCCCAGGCAAGTTCACTTGGAGACAAGGGGAGGCCTTGTCCACAGCCCCACTTCTGGATAAAGATGAAGCCCAATTCCGAGGCTGCTGCGTGGCGCCAAGCCCACTGAAGGCTATTGATTTGTTCTTTCCAGGAAGAGATGCACATTATTCATTTTTTAATAGGCTGTCTTGTTCTGGAAAGTAACTCCTGTGACTTTGAAATAATGCACTTGTGTGTTTTTGATATGGGCTGCTTTGAAGGCAAGGTGTGCTGTTTGTGATTAAGTGGGTACACAAAAGAGCTCTGTTCTTGGTTCCATGATTAATGGAGGAAATTTTCTTAGTCCTGTTCTCTGCCTGTTTCTTACTCTACTCCCACAGCACAGTCTCCCTAGGGTGCCTGATGACTAATGATTTCTTTTGGGTCACTATCTTCTTCCATAGGGTCAGATGTACTGTTCTATGCAGTGGTGGAATGTCCCTGGTCCAGCATCACTTCGTCTGTGGCCAACCACTTTCCCAAACATCTCTTTGGTGCTGGATGATTTAACACCACAGCAACAACTCCATGGGGGCAAGCAAAATCAGAAAACTAAGGCAGTGGGGCTAGAAGCCCAAGGGCAGAAAGAAAGGAGTCACCAGAAGGAGGAGCTGCAGAGACACTTAGGACCTAACTAATCACTTCCCTAATTCCTTAAGTAAAACAGCAGATGGTTGCTGTTTCTATAAGAGAAAGACAGGGGACGGAAACAGGTTTATTGAAACACCGGGAGTTTAAATCAGAATGCCAGAATGCTTCCCTAAAATACATTGGCACACTCCACTCTGCAGAATAGGGATTCCAAAAAGTTGTACTAAATATAATTTGCTTCTACATGCATGAGTTCATTGTTTAATTACTTCTATAAATGTCTATTGCATATCTGTAAGTGCAAGACATGCCAGAAAAGTGGAAAGATAAGGAAAAACATGGGTCCTCAAAAAGTTGATCATATAATAGAGAAGATGTGAAGACGCATAGATTAAGCAGACAATGGAAGTGTCATGTGGCTCTCAGATGAGGTGAGGCCCATCCAATAGCAAGCAGTCCCAGGGATGGGTTTGCAATAGGCATCTTTGAACCTTGAAGAGTTCAGTTGCACAAATGGAACAGGTGGGAGGACCCACCAGAAATGGCAGTTAGCATCCATGCATACATTGGAAGCCAGAAATTATAGGGCTTGCTGACCGAGTCTGGATGACTGCAGTTAGGCCTGTTTCTAGTGTGAGGCCTGCTTTAGAATGCTTGGGGTAACAGAATTGCTAAAGAACATGAAGTAACTGCTCTCATCATATCGATTCTCCTGCATTTGATTTTGCATTTGGTGCATTCCAAGCAGTGTTGATTCACTTTGTGCATTGGTAGTAGTGCAATTCCATCTGACAGAGATACAACAGAAGAGAAAATCTTTCCTAATTTTATCTGGATGTTATTTTTAACATAAATTCATCCAATTGAGGTCAGATAAATTGGCCTGGATTATGCTTTATAAATTCTCATTCCAGAGAGAATTGGTATGAAGGCCCTTTTGAATAAAAAGAAAAGAGATACAAAAGAAAAAGGCAAAAGAGAGAGAGAGAGAGAGAAGAAAAAGCGATTAAAACACTTGGGTTTTCCTTCTGAGCAGATTTCATTCCATCCTAGATTTGGATAGCCTTGGTTGGGAAGTTCAAAAGTGTACAACTCTATAATCCTGACTTAAAACTCATCTACCCTGGCTTTGTCCCAATCTGGCTATCTCAGGGACTTTTTTTTTTTTTTTTTTTGCCAGTATTGCTGTGTTCTCGGGATAAACCTCGAGATATCAACTCTCTTCCCAGAAGGTTGTACGTTAGGGGGATTAGGATACCACCTGGTTTGCAATCTCATGCAACAACTGAGCTCAGTGGCCTGGAATGGCCCCTATAGTTATTTTTAAGCCAAGTAGTTGAGAATTAGTCATCACGTAGAATTTAGTATGTGTGTTTCTTGGCGTCCTAACAGAAAGCTGTGCTCAGTACACATGCAGTATATTAAATCAGGTGTGACATGTGATGAAACTCGCCATTGTTGACGTTATAGTCCAGAATGATAGATCACCTTGAATCTTGACCTGCCCAATTTTGGTCTCCAAAAGGAATTATGTCATAAACTCCTTTCCGCAGATAGGATTGGTTCCCTTCTGCCCTTATTTTGATACCCGTTCTCACAAGCCAAGAGCCATGAAGGCTGTTCTTCCTGTAGCAGCAGGAAGGATTTAAGAGGCTGGAAAATTCCAACACATCAAGGCCTTTTGGTTGCCAGGGACCTTATTGCATCCTGGATGACTTGCTTGGTCCCTGATTGCAACTCTGCTCTGCCATTTAGTTCCAATGGAATCCCTGATTCTTTACTATACAATAATATTTGACCAAGAGCTTGGTTCTGCTGACATGTCCCCAAAGTCACCTAGTACCTCAACTCTGCCTGTTACTTTCCTGGCTTCTTATTGTCACTGCCTCATCCTCCCTGAAGGATTTGAAGTCTTTGTACAAAGGAATAGGTCGCTAGGTTGCTGAAGTTCTGATTTGACCACAGGCCTGATTGAATCAATGGATCTTATATAATGGAACCGCACAGGCCATCCTTTCCGACCCTATCCTGTTTCACTTGGCTCTGAACTTTAACTTACTATCACACTAACTTTCTGAACATGGCTGTGTCCTGTCTTTGCAAATCTCTACAGCCTCTAATGATACTATTGACACTATATTTCTATGTGTAAAGCATACAATCCAGGAATTCTACTCCTAGGTATACCCTCATATACAAAAAAATTGATAAAATGACTCCAAATAGATCTCTGTACTCTAATGTTCATTAAAAGCACTGCTCACAGTAACCAAAAGGAGGAAAACACTCAACCAATGAATGTCCATCAACTGATGAATAGATAAACAAATGTGATTTATCTCTGTGATGGAATATTATTCAGCCGTTGAACAGAATGAGATTTTGATATATGCTGTAACAAGGATGAACTTTCAGGCAAAGTAAAAGAAGCCAGTCACAAGGGATAAATATTGTATGATTGTGCTTGAAAAAATGTCTGGAAGAGGCAAGTTCAAGGAAATAGAAAGCAGTATAGAGGTTGCCTGGAACTAAAACGAGGGGTAAGTGAGGACTAGTTGAATGGGTACAGAGTTTCTACTGAGGATGATGGGAAATTTGGAGAGAAGAGATAGGTGACGTGTACCCAACACTGTGCATGTTACTGTGAGTGCTCTATACTTGCAAATGGTTAAAATGATTATATTTCCTGCTTGGATCCCAACCATGAAGACTCCCAGACCTTCACCACAAACTATTAATATGAGCAACAAGGACTATATCCCAACTGCCAAGGAGACCACGGGGAAATGGATGCCCTCGGAGGCCGAGTACTCTGAGGTCACCCACCCCCAACCGGAGCTTCCGCAGGGGATGGAAGAAGTCCAAACACTACCGTGCAGAAACCAACATCATCGGAAAGACAACCAGAAGCCCTGAGCGGTCCGCAGAAACAGAAGAACAATAAACGTCCTTCGGGACCAGGGAGGAGAGCTTTCTCTGGTCCGAGCCTGGCTCCACCTCTAGACCCCCGCCCTCCCTCTCAATGACCATCGGGATCGCTCAGAAAACCCCTCATAGCAAACAAACAATCATACAAACTAAAAAAACCTAAAATAAATAGACAAACAACAAAAAGTAGAGCTTGAAATCTGACAGGAAAGAGCTGGCATGGATTGGCTCATGCCTCATTGGGTGGGACACAAAGATTAGTCACTCCTCACCATGGTGTTGAGGATTTTCCTGCACACCCCCCCTCCAAAAAAATGTTCTGCACCTTAAATGTCGACAAATGTCTTGTTAGAGTTACAAGCCAGTCTAGATTATCCTAAAATCTGCCAAGATCAGCAAAATTATACTTCAACACAACAAATGGTTAAATACTAAAATGAAATAGACACGAGACAGCTGAATGGTACCTTATAGCCATCTTAAGGTATATAGCAGCCGGTCCTGTATATAAACTAAAATTGAAATGTCAATGAGCTAATCATAGGTTGTGGTTAAGAACTTGCTTCTTTTTTTTAACATATATTTTTTATTGCATTTCCTTTTTTAAAAAACTAATTACATTGCATTATGTGATACATTTTTTTATGCACTGGGATTCCCCCCGCCCCTCTCAAAACCCTCCCCCCACGGTGGATTGCTCCACCTTATTGCATTTCCATAGTTCAAATTCAGTTGACATTCTTTCATTGGAGGTATTTACCAAGCATAAAGTCCAGCATCTTATTGTCCTGGTAAGTTCAATGGTTTCTTTGTGAGACCATCTCTGGTCTGAAGGTAGAGCCGGCAGAGTATCATTCCAATCAATTAAAAGTCCCAACATAATATTTCCAACCATTTATAACATTATGGCATTAATTGACATGGTATTGATTAACCAATATGTTAATAGGAAAATGCAGGTTCTCAACCACAACCTGTGATTTCTTCATAGACATTTCAATTTTTGTTTACATTCAACCGTATTCTATACACCTTAAAATGGCTTAGATTGCTATTCAGCTGTCTCATACCTATTTTAATTTTAGTCTTTAGCAGTTTATAGCATTGAAGCATGATTTCGCTGAACCTGGCTGTTTTTCGGGTGGTCTAACTCTATAATTCTAACAGCATATATGTCAACAGTTTAGGTGAGTGTGTTTAGGAGGGGTGTGCAGAGAAATCTTCCATACCCCAGTTAGGAGTAACTAATCTTTGTGTTCCACCCAGTGAGGTATAAGTGCATCCCCGCTGACCGTTTCCTGTCTGGTTCTAAGCTTTCCTTGCTGTTCTCTGTCTATCTATTCTCGTTTTGTTTGTTTGTTTGTTTGTTTTGAGGGGTTTCTGGAGTGCTCCTGATGGTTATTACGAGAGGGGGTGGGGACCCAAAGTTGGAAGCAGGCAAGGACCAGAGAAAGCTCCTCTCCCTAGTCCCGAAGGAAGTTTACTGTTCTGTTACTGTGGACCGCTCAGGGATCCTGGTTGTTGTTCCGATGACCTTGGAACCTGCAAGGCAGGATTTGGGCTTCTTCCATCCCATGTGGTAGATCCAAATGGGGGTGGTTGACCTCAGCGTTCTTGGTCTCCGAAGGCACTCCATTTCCCCGTGGTCTCCTTGGCAGTAGGGATGTAGTCCTCGGTTCTCCTTGGTGAGGATCTGGGAGTCTTCAGGATTGGGATAAAAGCCTCCTCCTTTCCGCCTGTTCCACTCTGGGGTCCCCTCCTGCTCTATGCGTATGACCTCCTGTTAAGAGGTTGTTAGGATTCCCCCATATGCCTTTGTAGTTTTGCTATTGTCTAATGCTAATTCGAGTCTGTTGTCTATGAGTTACCAGTTATGATCTTGATAGGTTATATTTCCCATCTTCCTCACACCTTCTAGGGTGATGTAAGACTTCTCTGCTCTCCCTCCCCATTTCCAAGTATCATGGGGCCTTACAAGTACATTAGGTTTTACAATTCTTTGATGTAGGTCATAAGCAATCTGCCTCATATCATTGGTTACTTCACAATATCTTATTGCATGAGATACAAGCTGTTTGGGGTTGAAATAATATTACTGTTTTTCGGATTGACATCATTTCATAACAGCCACATCGAGCACAACAACAACAACAACAGCATCAACAACACATTGCAACACCCTGATAAAATAATGTGCCACTGAGTAAGCAACACATGCTTAACTAAAAGGAAACACAGAAGTCTCTTGGGAAAGATGATGCCATCATATACTTCATGAGCGCTTGATGAATTCTACTAGAGAAAAGAGATTATTTGGAAGCAAGCAAACTGACATAAAAACATCAAAATATATGAGATACAGCCAAAAGAGCAAACAATCAAAAATAAATAAATAAATAAAACTTAAAAAAAATCAGTATAGATTGGACTGTTGGAATTACACTTTCCATGTTAGCTTCCTTATATGAGAGAGAATATATGGTATTTGTTCTTTTGTGATTGGCTTGTTTCACTGAGCATAATGGCTTCTAGTTGGGACCACCTGGTTTTAAATAGAATAATATCATTCTTCCTAATAGCTGAATAATATTCCATAGAGTAGATGTACCACAGTTTCTTTAACCACTCTTCCTTGGACGCACATCTGTTTTGTTTCCATGACTTTGCTATTGTAGATTGTGCTGCTGTAAATATAGGATTACAGATCCCCTTCTCATATGCAGATTTCACTCCTTTTGGGTATATTCCTAAGAGCGGGATTGCTGGGTCATATGGCAGGTTTATTTGAAATTTTGCAAGCACTCTCCATACTGATTTCCACAGTGGTTGGACTAGTCTACACTCCCACCAGCAGTGAAGGAGGGTGCCTTTCTCCCCACATCCACGCCAGCAGGTGTTGTTTTTCGAGTTCTGAATGTAGGCCAGTCTCACTGGAGTTAGGTGGTACCTCAAGGTGGTTTTCATTTGTATCTCTCTGATGGTTAGAGAGCCTGAGCATCTTTTCATATGTTTGTTAGCCATTTGAACCTGTTCTTTTGAGAAATGTCTGTTCATTTCTTTTGCCCATTTTGCTACAGGGTTGGTTTTTTTTTTACTGTCCCTGGGTTTCTGAAGTTCTTTGTAGATCCTGGATATTAGTCCCCTATCACTTGTGTAGTATGCAAAAATTTTCTCCCATTCTGTTGGTTGCTTCACTTTGTTAATTGCTTCCTTTGCTGTACAGAAGCTTTTTAGTTTGATGTAGTCCCATTTGTTCATTTTTTATTTGATTGCCTTTGCTTTGGGTGTCTTTTCTAAGAAGTCCTTCCCTGTTCCTATATCTTGGAGTGTGTTTCCTAGGTTTTCCTTTAATAGTTTGATGGTTTCTGGGTGTAGATTTAGGTCCTTGAGCCAGTTAGAGCTGATTTTTGTATAGTGCGACAGGTGCGGGTCTTGCTTCTTTATTCTGCAAGCTGCTATCCAGTTGTCCCAACAGCATTTGTTGAATAGATCAGGTTTTTTTACCTGGATTGTTTTCAGTTTTCTTGTCAAAGATTAGTTGACTATACATGTGTGGATTCCCTTCTGGTGTTTCTATTCTGTTCCACTGATCTTTGTCTCTGTTTCTGTACCAGTACCAGACTGTTTTGATAACCACTGCTCTGTTGTATGTCTTGAGGTCTGGAATTGTGATTCCTCCAGTTTGGTTTCTATTTTTCAGGACAGCTTTAGCTATTCGTGGTCTTTTGTGATTCCAGATGAACTTTTGTATCATCTTTTCTATTTCTGAGAAGAATGTTGCTGGGATTTTGATTGGGATTGCATTGAATCTGTATATTGCTTTTGGTAATATAGCCATTTTGATAATGTTGATCCTGCCAATCCAAGAACATGGTAAGGTTCTCCATTTTTCAAGGTCGTCTTCTATTTCTTTTTAAAATGATTTATAGTTTTCATCATAGAGGTCTTTCACATCTTTAGTTAGCTTAATTCCAAGCTTAATTTAAGATTAGCTTAATTTAAGATTCCTTTCCTCTATTTTAAAGGGAACTGTACTTACAATTTCTTTCTCAGCAGTGGGATTGTTTGTGTACACCAGTGCCATCGATTTGTGTTCATTAATTTTGTATCCTGCTACTCTGCCAAAGTCTCTTATGAGTTCCAATAATCTCTTGACTGAGTCTTTTGGTTCTTCTATGTAGAGAATCATGTCATCTGCGAATAGCGATAATTTCAATTCCTCATTTCCAATTTGTATTCCTTTAATTGCTTTTTCTTGCCTAATAGCTCTGGCAAGGACTTCTAAAACTATATTGAAGAGTAGCAGTGAGAGTGGACATCCCTGTCTAGTTCCATATTTTAGCGGGAAGGCTTCCAGTCTTTCCCCATTTAGTATGATACTGGCATTGGGTTTATCGTAAATTGCTTTGATTGTGTTATAGAATGTTCCTTCTATGCCTATCTTGTTTAGGGTTTTTAACATGAAGTGGTGTTGGATTTTATCAAATGCCTTCTCTGCATCTATTGAGAGGATCATATGGTTTTTATTTGTCAATTTGTTGATGTGATGTATCACATTTATTGTTTTACGAATGTTGAACTATCCCTGCATGCCTGGGATGAATCCCACCTGGTCTGGGTGAATGATCTGCCTAATGTGTTGTTGGATCCTGTTGGCTAGGATTTTGTTGAGAATCTTAGCATCAATGTTCATCAAGGATACCGGTCTGTAGTTCTCTTTTTCTGTTGTTTCTCTCTCTGGTTTTGGTATTAAGGTGATATTAGCTTCATAGAATGAGTTTGGAAGGATTGCGTCTCTTTCTATTGTTTGAAAAAGCTTGTGTAAAATTGGGGTAAGTTCCTCTTGGAACGTTTGGTAGAATTCAGCAGTGAAGCCATCTGGTCCCGGACTTTTCTTGGTTGGGAGGGCTTTAATTACTGATTCAATCTCCATGCATGTTATTGGGCTGTTTAGATTGTTAATTGCTTCTTGACTCAATTTTGGTGAATTGTATGTGTTCAGAAATCTATCCATCTCCTCTAGGTTTTCTGATTTGTTCGCATATAGTTGCTTGTAATAGTTCCTGATGATTCTTTGTATTTGTAAGGTATCTGTTGTTATATCTCCTTTCTCATCTCTGATACTATTGATGTGTATTTTCTCCTTCCTTTTTTTAATTAGTCGAGCTAGTGGGGAGTCTATTTTGTTGATTTTCTCAAAGAACCAGCTCTTTGATTGATTGATCTTGTGTATAGTCTTCTTGGTCTCTATTTGGTTTATTTCCTCCCTTATTTTGGTGATTTCTTTTTTCCTACTAATCTTGGGATTGCTTTGTTGTTGTGTTTCTAGTTCCTTCAACTGTAGGGTTAGTTGATTTACTTGGTGCTTTTCTTGTTTCTTGACATAAGCCCTGATTGAAATGAGCTTTCCTCTCAGCACCGCCTTGATTGTGTCCCATAAGTTTTGATAGGTTGTGTTGATGCCTTCATTTGTTTCAAGCAATTTTTTAATTTCCCCTTTGATTTCCTCTCTAACCCATTGCTCATTTAGTAACATATTATTCAGCCTCCATATGTTTGTAAGTCTTCCTTGGTGTTTCGAATCCTTGGTCTCAAGCTTCACTCCTTGGTGGTCTGAGAAGGTGCATGGTATGATTTCCACTTTTTTAAATTTGCTGAGGCTTGTTTTATGGCCTATAATATGATCAATTCTGGAAAAAGTTCCATGTACTGATGAAAAAAAGTTATATTCTCTGTTTGTAGGATGAAAGGTTCGATAGATGTCAACTAAGTCCATTTGCTCTAGAGTTTGGGTGAGTTCTATTGTTTCTTTGCTGCGTTTCTGGTTTTTTGATCTGTCCATTTGTGTCAATGGTGTATTAAGGTCTCTCACTATGATCGTATTGGAGTCTATTTCTCCCTTTAAGTCCGTTAATATTTGTTTCACGTAGCTAGATGCTTTGGCATTTGGAGCGTAAACATTTATTATGCTGATCTCTTCTTGCTGGAGGCTTCCTTTGATCATTATGTGGTATCCTTCTTTATCTCTTTTGATGCTCTTCACATCAAAGTCTATGTCATCTGATATAAGAATGGCTACTCCTGCTTGTCTTACCTTACCATTTGCTTGAAATATCTTTTTCCATCCTTTCACTTTCAATTTTTTCTGATCTTTGTTGGTAAGATGCATCTCCTGTAAGCAGCAGATAGTTGGGTTTTGTTTTTTGATCCAATCTTCCAATCTATGGCGTTTGACTGCTGAGTTTAAGCCATTTATATTCAGCGTTATTATTGATAAGGGGCAGTTTGGTCCTATCATTTTGGCGATGTGTTGTTCTATGATTGGGTCTTCTGTTATCCTTTTAGTGGGATGTTCTCCACATTTGCCTTTGTTTCTGGTGGTTGCTATTTCTTTTTTCTTTCATGGGAACATCCTTGAGTATCATTTGTAGGGCAGGTTTAGATGAGACAAAGTCTTGAAGTTTTTCTTTATTGTGGAAGAATTTTATTTCATTTTCAAAGACAAAGGAGAGCTTTGCAGGGTAAGTTATTCTGGTCTGAAAATTTTTCTCTTTTAGAATCTGGAATATGTCACTCTAGTCTCATCTGGCCTGTAGTGTTTCCTCTGAAAGGTCAGCTGTGAGTTTGATTGGGATTCCCCTATATGACACTTGATGTTTTTCTTGTGCACATTTAAGGATTTTTTCTTTTTGTTCAACTGAAGAGAGCTTGATTATCATGTGTCGTGATGAAGTTCATTTTTGGTCAACTCTGTTGGGAGTTCTGTAGCCCTCCTGTATATTACTTTCTAATTCTTTGCTCAGATTAGGTAAGCTTTCTTGTATTATTTCATTGAATACGCCTCTAATCCCAGCTTCTCTTTCTGTACCTTCTGGAAATCCCATAACTCTTATGTTAGACCTTTTAATTATATCTTTTAATTCTTGGATACTTTTTTTTAGCTTGACCTAGCTCTGCTTCCAGCTTTTTGCTTGTTTCTTCATGGTGACAGGAACTATCTTCTGATTCTGAAATTCTTTCTTCTGCCTCATTCATTCTGTTGTTGAGACTCTCCACTGTATTTTTAATTTGCTCTACTGTGTTCTTCATTTCTGATATATCGGCCTTAATTTGATGTAGTACTGCTATTTCTTCTTTGAACTCTCGTTTGTACTTCTCATTGTTGACCAGCAGCTTTGCAATGAGTTTTCTGAGTTCTTTGTCCCCCATTTTCTCAATGTCTTCCTCAGTTAACTCTGGGAGTGGGCGAAGCTTTTGCTCCTTTGTTGGGGAGATTTCAGTAACATTCATAGTGCTTTTGTCTTGTCTTTTACCTTTTGTAGTTGCCAATCTGGTTGGCGAAATCATCTCTATGGTGTATTACCTACAGGTCTATAAGTTGATTGTTATGTTCAATCAGTGCCCTGGATTTGGCGGACACAGTTGTCCTGAATAATTGCTTCGTCCGCGGCACTGATTTTGTAAGCAGCACTGAGCTTGTCGCCCCCTGCTGGCCAATAAGTCTAAGTACCTCCTGGGGTTATTTTGGGTGGAGTTGGAGGCTTGCCTTTTCGGGGCTGTTTTTTCTGTGGAGCCTATGCAGTGCTCTAAGATGGAGGTATTTTTGTCCCCAGGTCAGTCCTTGGGTGATTCAGCTGACCTCCCTTCAGTGTAACAGTGTCTGGTCCCGTGACACTGTTATCTGAGAGCTGATGAATTAGCACATGCACAGTTTGCCACACCTCCTCTTGCAGTTTATCAGTGTTCGGAGCACTTGCCTCAGTGTCCAAGATGGTGCCCATATGGGGCACCAGTAAAGATCCGGGGGCTGTCGCCGTCAGCTCCAGGGACCACACAGACCCCACAGGCTGCAAGGCTGCAAGGCTGTTGATGTGGGCTCAGCTCCGCGCAATTAACCAGCAACACATCCACTCTGGATCTCCACTTAGGGTTCACACCTGCTGCCCTGCCACCGATATGGCTCCAGGTGGAGAACTGCACTGCTGGCTTTGAGTTCCAGGGACCACACCGACCCTGCAGGGAGCAAGGCTGGTGCTCCCCTCCACCCTTGGATCAGTTCGGTAGAAACAGCCAGAAAGGGGCCTGTGTGTTGCTCTGTCAACTCCGCGTTCCACCTCTCCACACAAGATGGCGCCCTGAGTCCCCGACTCTCTCCGCCTGCAGCTGGTCCCAGTCTCTCAGCTTGTCTGTCCGCTCCCAGACCACACTCACTTTCCTAGCTCCCCACGCGGACCCAGGCTCTCACCTGGCAGTCACAACGTCTGTGTGGAGGCCACTGCTGGATGTCTGGCTGGCGCTGGAAACGGATTGCTGGAGCCTGGATCACCACAGCCTGGATCGCCGGAGACCAGATCACTGGCGTCTGAGTTGCTGCTCGCCACTACAACACTGCTGTCTTGTTTCCGCAGCTTCCCTGTGTCCAGGGGGGTTCCTGGTACCCCCTGCTTACTGCCTGAACCCTACTTTTTCCCTGTAATCTACTTATTGTACTTCTCCCTGCCTAAAGATTCTCCACCTTAAGAAACGTGTCTGTACTCTATGCCGCCATCTTGGAACCCTCAAGAACTTGCTTCTTTTTTTTTTTTTAACATACTGGTTACTCAAAACCATGTCAATTCCATAATGTTGCAAATTGCTGTTAATGTTATATTGGGACTCTTAATTGACTGGGATGATATTCTACCAGCTCTAACTTTGGACCAGAAATGGTCTCCCCAAGAAACTGTTCAACCCATCTGGACAATAAGTTGCTGGACTCTATGCTTGGTATACGTTTTCAAGGAAAGAATCTTGATTGAATTTGAACTGTGATACTGCATCAAGGTGGAGGAATCCACCAGGGGGGAGGGGCGTGGGGAGGGGAGGGGCGTGGGGAGGGGTGGGGGGATTCCCAGAGCCTATGAAACTGTCACATAATGCAAAATAATTAATAAAAAGAGAGCAAAAAAAGATTATATTTCCTGTAATTTCTAAAAAACACTTTCAATGTCTCTATGAGCAGTACACTTTGAGTACTTGCTTCTTTCCCTGTCCTCCACCCACTTGTCCTCCTAGAGCATCTCGGGAGAATAGTTGGCAATAAGACGCTCACATAGGAAAAACTGACGGGTTGACACAAAGACAGAAGTGACTCCTCACTGAAGGCCTTGCCATTCCAAGCTGAGTTTATTCAGCAGAATAGCGATGGCCTTGCAGAGTTACAAAGACAAATTTACTCATCAGAGAAAAGAGCCAAGGCAGTGTCTCCTAAGTGGGCAGAGGAAGCTGCTGAGCAGTAGTGAAAGAAGGTGGCACCACTGCATGCCAGAATCCGGGATCACTAAGCTCAGGGCTAGCCCTGTTATTCCTCAAGCTGCTTTCTTAGATCAGCACAACTGTAAGCAGAAACTCAGCTCTAAACAGCCATTCTGTCCCTGGCACCATGTATCCTCAGGAGGGATGAGGCTCTGGAATTTGTCCAAGAATAAAATGGATTTTAAGGGATCAAAGACTTAATTCACATAAAAAGTGACATTTACAATCAGGCAGAATTACTGTTTGGTGCTGTTTTCCTCCGTTCTATAATTTATTTCTTTGTGTTAGAAAACACTAGGGGAAAATGAAGGTGATTTTTTTCTCTTCAATTATGACTGGCTCCTGTGAAATTTTCATTAAACTCTCCAAAAGCTAAAAATCACTATAAATATTTATAGAAAGGCCCCTAAATATCATAAAAAAATTGCTTTAAGGTGTGATCTAGAAGTTTTATTGTGTCTCTAAGCTCAAAATTCCCTTTCTAAATAGGTAAATGGCAGTGCCAGGCTCAGATCAACACTCCATTTTGTGCACAGACAACGCGAGCCCAGAAAGGAACATTAGCCACCTATTTTGGTTTGTTTGTGGGGGTAACAGGACTTGAGCCAAAACCTCCTGACTCTGAAACCCAGGCCTCTTTTCCAAAATACCATTCTGAACAGATGCAGTGCAGGGATGAAGATCAGGTTTCTTGGCCAGGGTCAAAGTGACAAATTAGCAGGATGAAAAACCTGAGAAGAGAGAAAGCATCTAGAACACAAAATGTTCAGGCTGAGAGAAGACCCTTCCAGGCTATTTGGGTGCCAGGTAGCATGGGTCCCGCTACCAGCCAGGCTGGGATGGGTCTAGTGCAGGTCTAGCAAGAAGGCGTGGGTAGTTAGAACTTGGTTGCCCCTTGTAAGGGTGCTATCCTTGCCTTTGAGCTCCAAGGTTCAAATCACTGTGTCTAGAATAATAGAACTTGGGTTTGGTAGAACATCAACCCATAAGAGGTACAAGTCAGTGAATGTCACAGTATGGCCTGAGTTGCTATTCAAATTCTTCATCTTGCTGCAGAGAAACAGGGATTCCTGAGTCTTAGCCAGGGACTGGGCACAGTAGACTCTAGTATCTAAAAAGAGAAAAATGCCGGCACTTAGACACCTATTAGAGCCTACCCATGCATGGGCTTGCTTGAGAAGAAGAAACGGCAGTTCAAGTACACAGACTCAGTATACAGGTGAGAATTTCTCATCTGGCAGTGCTTCTGGCTATACCACAAGGCTTCAACTTTGTTGCTTAATGAATAGAGTCCATAGTTAAGCCATCCTAGCATTCATTATCTCAACGATGTCATTGAAATTTTGGTCTCTTACATCCTTTCCTTCCACCATTCTGCTACCTACTGGTGTTTTTCCTTTGGACATGTTATCTACTGTTCACAAAAAGGCTGCCACTGAAATAGGTATCATATCCTCACATAACTTCTCCCAAAGGCAAAGAGTGGGGAGGGCATTTCCCAGAAGAGTTTCCTTTATGTCTCATTGGCCAGTGCTGTGCCATGTGTACCTATGAGAGCTGCCAGTATTTGATTTTTCCAGTGCTCTAGCATGAGGGAGTAAAGGAATAAAAGGAGCAGGTCTCACATAGCCAGGCAGTGTCTGTCACAGTGTGACCTGGGGACAGCAGTTGATTGGGAAATGCTGAGGCCGAGACACCCCATCAAGTCACCAAGATGCCCGGCTTGGCTAGCCAGGCTGACTCCAACCCCTTTTGCCAAATGGAATGAAACTTCTGATGCTCTCACTCAAAAGGCTCAGAGTCTGTATGGAACTACACGTGTAGCTGAAGGTCTTTGGCATGCCACATGTTTTAATTAGACTGTCTTAACCTAAAACTGAGTTCATGAAATACTTTGTTCGTGTAACAAATAATGCCAAAGCCCATCCTCCTGCACTTTGTAGGATCCTGGCTGCTGCCAGTTAATAGCCCATCTTTGCATGTCAACACCAGGCAGGTCTGCCCTGGCCGCACTCAGATGAGAGGAGGGATGACCATGCGGGAGCCGCCTGGTCATTGCCAGTGACTGTAGTTGAGTCAGACTGCTCTTGAAAGCACTGGCATCTTTGGGGTCCCTTAGGGTGCCAAGACCTCAAATTCGTTCCCTCAAAATAGTTTTTTAGATATCTGGGCATCAAGTAAACTCTCCCCTGACAAATGCAATTTGAAATCACAGCAACCACAACCAGAAATATTAGTCACAACTGATGTTCCTAGAGCATTGTCCATGAACCAGAAATAGTATCTTCAAAGCCCTTCCAAGAACCCTGTGAATAGGTGATGTTATCATCACTCAAGTTTTAGAGATGAGGGTTAGAGAGAGGTTGAAGAACTTGTTCAAGGCCACACAACTAATTAAGTAGCAAAGCCAGGCTAGGAAGATGGGAGTGTGGCCCCAGAGCATGTGCTCTGAATCACTACACTGCCCCTTATCCAAATAAACTTTGTAGTGCTTCGGCCAAATACAGCAGAAGCATGCAGTTTACAGAAGCAGTAGGAAACTAGTGGACGAAGAAGAAATAGTGAACACTGCAGTTCATTCATTCATTGAGGTCTAGGGTCTGGCACTTTGAGCTGGTGTGGTGGTGGACAGGTTGTGGTGGCAGCCACTGGGCTGTGAAAATTGCTCCAGTCGAACAGTGGCATACTGTGATAACAAAAAGTCTTAACGGAGAGCATCCAATCCAAATATTTATAGAAAGAACAGTCCCATAGCTAGGCTGCTCTGGGCCAGGCAAGATCAGCATGGTATATGTTAGGATGGGCTTGTCACTTGGGTTACACTTAACATTCCCACATAATGGAGTCTTTGTGAGCTTTGTTAAATGTAGAAGCAAAACATCTAATTTCTCGTGTAGTTACTTCAGAAAGATTTTTATAGTGGCCTGCCTAACACTGACATGATATAGTTTTTGTCATGACTGTTTGAGTCAAGAGATACCGATGTTTAAAATACAAAGGTTAGCTCCCACCAGTTTTAATTACCTTAGTCCTTTTTTTATCCATGAAGTGCCAGCTATACAATTTATTTGAAGACTTTCAATTGACTGGGATGATACTCTGCTGGCTCTGTCTTCAGGCCAGAGAGGATATACCTAAGAAGCTGTTGAACTTGACTGGACAATAAGATGCTGGACTCTATGTTTGGTATACGCTTGCAATGGGGGAATCTCAACTGAACTTGAGCTGTGGTTATGCAACAAGGTGGAGGAATCCACCATGGTGGGAGGGTATGGGGAGGGGGGGGAGAACCCAAGTATCTATGTAACTGTGTCACATAATACAATGTAATTAATGAAGTTAAATAATAAATAATTAAAAAAAAGATATCAAAAAAAACAATTTATTTGAAGAAGCCTTTAATTACATACAGATTTCATACAAGGCTCATTCTTCAGGTTATTCCCTACTTTCACAAATACACAAAATTTGAGTTAGGATATGGGGAATTTTGAATGAACAGATTTTGAGGCAGTAATTATAATAGCGAGTCTCCCTTGGATCTAGCAGCCCTCTAAGGTAATTTAGACTTTCTCAAGGGGACAGCAAAACTTCCAAAAGCTCAAAAACACCTAGCATTTGATCTAAACTAGGTGGTCAGGATTTTCTTCTGAATGATCTAAGAATCACAAGTAAGTTACACAATGTATTATGTTAAAAAGTGACTCTCTAATGACATAATCCAACTCAGGAACTGCCATTACCTCACCTTAAACTCAAATACTTTAATGGCATATAGTGAATGGCATTAGTGAAATTGTAATAAATTATCACTGAGAAGTATCGTACTTCAACCTCTTTGATCACATAACACTTGGTGTGGGATAAAGAAAGCACAGCACAGAACAAAGCCCTTGGTTTGCACCACTAACCTGGCAAATGAAATTGAATGATGAGAATACAGCCCCCAAGCCATCAATTTAGAAGTTCCTTCTGGCTCTGATTAGGAATAATGAATGGGATCCTGGTTCACATGGAAGGGCAGCCAGTTAGGAAACTTCAAAGGCTCAAATACTAGAGCTGCCTCTCCCGGTTGGTCCTGTGCAGAACTGTGAAGTCAGAAGGTTTAGCTTATCTGCAACTCCCTCGCTCCATCTCTCTCCTCTATCTGGACACCTTCCCCTCATCCTCCCACCTCTCTCTCTGGCCTCTTCCATAGTGGAAAAAAAAAAGAGGTGATCAGGGAAAAACTCAAAGTCAATGTCTTTTTTTCTGAACTTGTGGCTCTTGTATTCCAGTTACCCAGGTTGATCAGATCCATTCAGACACTGTTCATACCACACAGACTCCCAGGAAATGAATTTGTAGCAGCATTCCAAATTAACAGTACACAGCAGAAGCATAGTTTCCACATTATTCAGCAGGTAGCGCATTATGTCTGTCAAGGCAGACTGCTTACAGGCAGAAGAAAAGCACAACTGTTGGGATAGACTGTTAGCCTGTGATAACCACTGCAGTGACTACAAGCAGAGAGGAGTACTTCTCCTTCACATGACCTGTCATCACAGCTCTGCTCTCTGTCATGTTCACCTAGGCAGTCAAAGAAAACAAAAAGAAAGATCAAACTACAGAGAAGCTTCACCAAAAGGAGGGAAGAAGGGACAAATAGTAATAGAATCTACCACAAAATGTAATGGGATTCTCTCTCGAATGAGGCCTAGGCCCAGGGTTCAAAACAAAACAAAACAAAACTGTTTTTTTTCACTTCCAGCTGCACTGCCTTAAGTAGATCGTAACCAAGTACAAAACACTTTGTCCTCTCTGAATTTCAATTTCACAGTCAAGAAAGTAAGGAAAAGGTCCAAGGTAGGGGACTTGTTTCATATTTCTGCACATGTAGATCCAATTTTCCCAGGACCAATTAATTGGTGAAGAGACTGTCCTTCCTCCCTGGATTGATTTTGGTTCACTTATTAAAAATTAGTTGGCTATAGATGTGTGGATTCATTTCCGGGTTTTATTTTTTGTGCCATTGATTCCAGGTCTGTTTTGGTGCCACTACAAGGGTATTTTGATTACAGCTGCCCTATAGTACTTCTTGAAGTATGGTATTGAGACATCTCCAGATTTGCTTTTGTTGTTTAAGATGGCCTTATCTATTCGTGGTCTCTTGTGTTTCCAAATGGATTTTATCATCATTTTTTCTAGATCTGAGAAGAATATCGTAGGTATTTTGACCAAGATTGCATTGAAATTGCAGATTATTTTTGGTAGGATGGACATTTTGATATTAATTGTAGCAATCCATAAATATAAAAGGTTTTTGCATATTTTGGTGTCTTCTGTTTCGTTTTTTAACATTTGATATTTTTAAAGATTTATTTTTATTGGAAAGTCAGATATACAGAGAAAAGGAAAGACAGAAAGATCTTCTGTCCTCTGATTAATTCCCCAAGTGGCTGCAATGGCAAGAGCTGAGCAGATCTGAAGCCAGGAGCCTGGAGCCTCTTCCAGACCTCCCATGTGGGTGCAGGGTCCCAAGACTTTGGGCCATCCTTCACTGCTTTCCCAGGCCACAAACAGGGAGCTGAATGGGAAGTGGATGGGGCCACCACGACATGAAACACCACCCATATGGGATCCCGCTGCATGCAAGACAAGGACTTTAATTGCTAGATTACCACACCGGGGCCAACATTTTATGTTTTTGATGGTAGAAATTTTGCACAACATTGATTAAATTTATTCCAAAGTTATTATTTTTTTTGCAGCTATTGGTAATGAGATTGAATGTATAAGTTCTTCCTCAGCCATGGAATTGTTTGTGTATACAGAAACTATTAATTTTTGTGTGTTGATTTTATATCCTGCAACTTTATCAGACTTTCTTATGTGTTCAGTAGTCTCTTAGTATCTTTTGGTTCCCCTAGTCAGAGGATCATGTCATCTACCTACAGGGATAACTTGACTTCCCATTTTCTTGTTTTTATCCCTTTGATTTCTTTTTCTTGCCCAATGGTTCTGACTAAAACTTCCAGGATTGAATTGAGTAGGAATGGTAAGAGTGGACATCCTTGTCTGGTCCTGGTTCTCAGTGAAAATACCTCCAACTTTTCCCATTCAATGTGGTGCTGACTATGAGTTTTTCATAGATTGCCTGAATTGTGTTGGTGAATGATCCTTCTATAGACTGACAACATGATACCATCAAATATCAGAGGAAAATATCACTGACACTCTGTAAGACATAGGCACAGGCAAAAACTTCTTAGAAAGGATCCCAGAAGTACAGGCAATCAAAACAAAAATAAATGGATTACATAAGGCTAAGATGGTTCTGCCCTGTGAAAGGCACCATCAGCAAAGTAAGGAGACAGCCAACAGTATGGGAGGAATTATTTTCAAACTATGAAACTTATAGAGAATTAGTATCCAGGATATATAAAGAGCTCCAGGGCAACAATAACAACAAAAACCAGTGAAGAAATGGACAAAGGAGAATAAAAGGCATTTTTCAAAGGAAGAAATTCAAATGGCCAACAGACATGTGAGAAAACGTGTTCACTTGCCATCAGGGAAATTCAAATAAAAAAAAACAGGATGAGATTTCACCTCACCCCAATCAAAATGCTATTATCAAAAAATTTTTAAAAAGTAATAAATACTGGTGAGAATATTGAGGAAAATATATTCTATTTCACTGTTGGTGGCGATACAAACTAGTGCAACCATTTGGTTATCTAAAAATGTATCTATCATATGACCTGGCCATCCCACTTCTGGGAATTTTTCCAAATGAAATTAAATCAGCATATGAGATAATTATCTGTACCCCCACGTTAATAGAAGCTTAATTCATAATAGCTGAGATTCAGAATTAACCCACATGTGCATTGACAGATGACCAGATAAAAACAATGTGTATATATATATATATATATATATATATATATACACACACACACACACACACACACACACACACACAGCATGGAATATTACTAGGGCATAAAAAAGAATGAATTCTTGTCTTTTACAACTAAGTGGATAGAATTGGAAACTGTTATGCTTGGTGAAATAAGCCAGCCTCAGAAATGCAAACATCGTATGTCTTCCCTAATCTGTCATAAGTAATACACAGAGTACTAAAAAAGTAATTTATAGGTGTAAGAGTGATATTCTGGGAGTTAATTATTTTACACAGCCTTTGCGTATACACTTGAGGAATGATAGGTTTTTTAGTTTTTGTCTTGACTTTTTAAAAAAGATTTCATTTATTTTTATTGGAAAGGCAGATTTACAGAAAGAAGAGACAGTGAGAAAGATCTTCCTTCCTCTGGTTTACTCCCCGAGTGGCCACAACAGCCAGCGCTGAGCTAATCCGAAGCCAGGAGCTAGAAGCCTCTTCTAGGTCTTCCATGCAGGTACACGTTCCCAAGGCTTTGACTGCTTTTTCCAGGCCATAAGCAGGGAACTGGATGGGAAGTGGGCTGCAAGGACATGAACCTGCTCCCATATGGGATCTCAGTATGTGCAAGGAGAGGATTTAGACAGTGAGCCATCATGGTGGGTCCTATCCTGATTTTTTTGTTCTTTTTCCTTCCTGCTTGGCAGGCATTGATATCTTTACTTAACAGACTGTTAAATCTGTGATTGCTAAATGGAATGAAAGTATGCTATTTGTAAAAACTAGGGGGAAAAGTAAGGGAGCATGCAAAATGCAGGTGGCAGGGTAGGAGGTAGAATATCAGAGAGCTCTTAAATCTGTATTGTAATATAAAGAAAATTTATCCTTTTATATAAATAGATAAATTTGAAAATAAAAACAAAACAAGGAAAGTGTATTCCATGACTCACAAGATACCCTATAGCTGGAAAGCTGTATGGCTAGAGACTGGGGACTCTTCCACCAACCAGGGCCTCCAATTCTTGATAAAGCTCCTGGCTTCGGTTTGGCTTACCCCCAGCCCCAGCCATCGCAGCCATTTGGGGAGTGAATCAATGGATGGAATCTCTCTCTCTCTCTCTTTCACTCTCACTTTTTCTCTACTTATTGGTCTTTCTGTGTGTTTCTTCCTTTTAACTCTGCCTTTCAAATAAATAATTTTTTAAAAGCCCTGGTATCTCAAGTGGCTTCTATATCTGAGCCCCAGGACACAGTATTTGAGTCATTCTGTTCTCAACTCTCATGAGGAGAAATGATCACAAATACTGTTTTAGAGGATACGTCTAAGAAGTTACAGAGGAAAAAAAAAGATGTGTTACATACAGTGGATACTCACAACACCATGAAATCTAATTCTCACTTGAAATCCACTTGAGAAAAGCTGTACTTTGCCCTGCATATTTCCTTTGGATGTGCAGGAGCTCAGTGCAAGCCTTCCCAGACCCTGTGAAAAATTCTGTGACCTTCCCAAATATCTGAAAATTCCTAGGAGCTCCTGATTTCTTAATGGCTTTTTGTTGTTTAAAGATTTGATTCGCAAGGCAGAGTTACAGAGAAAGAAAATACAATGTGAGAGTTCTTCCATCTACTGGCCCACTCATTAAATAGTCACAATAGCTAGGTCTGTACCAGGCAAAAAGGAGGAGCCAGACACTTCATCAAGAATTGGAGCAACTGAGATTCATATGGAATGCTGGCATCACAGTTGACAATGTCACCTGCTGTGCCACAATGCTGGCCCCAATAACCTCCAAAGGTAAAGTTAGAGAGGGAGACTTTTCCATCTCCTGGTTCACTTCTCAAATGTCCACAACAGCTGTTATTTGTCCAGGCTGAGGGAAGGAACCAGAAAGTCCATCTGATATTAGTAGCACTTGGGCCGTCTTCTGCTGCCTTCCAGGTCCATTAGCAGGGAGCTGGATCAGAGGCAAAGCTGCCAGGACTCGAACTCCTGCTCATATGGGATGCCAGCATTCAGATGTTAACACACTGCACCATGACACCAGTTCTTAAATTGCTCTTCTTTAAATGCACACACATGTATACACACGTTTGTGAAGCAGAGTAGACAGAGCTTCTACCTGTTGGTTCAGTCCACAAATGCCTGCAACAGTTGGCCTGGACCAAGGGTCAGGTACTTGAGCCATCCATCACCTGCTCCCTTCCAGGGTGTGCATTATCAGGGAGCAGAGCCAGGACTCCAAATCAGATACACAGATATGGAATGTAAGCATCTGAACCAGAGTTCCGACCACTACACTGAATGCCTATCTCCGTGTCTTTCACCTGATCAGCTCTTCAGCTCTTGCTAAAGCCCAGGCGTGCCACACTGTCATATCCTAAGCTCCTAGTTAATCATGTTTAGTTTCCCATAATCAATTGTTTTGCAAGTGAACACCTGTTTTATCTACTTTGTTTTCAAAATGAATACTTGAATTGCTTTCCAAATCTGGAGAAATTTGTTTATTGATACAAGAGCCTCGATTGCTTCTAGAAAGGGTTGGGCTCAAAACTCTTGGTTTATACTCATGAATGAGGCAACTGGTAAAACTGAGCCTAAAGAAAAGTGGCATTGGCTCTGGATTGTAGCTGCTTTCCTCCCTTCTTCCCACGTGCAAATCTGCAGTAAATGTCAAATGCTCCATTCCAAAAATGTTTGAGTCTGTATTCTCATTTCTATATCAATTTCAATAGGAAACTTTCCCCCCCAAAAAACATGTCTACACTATATAGTGAATACTGTCAAATTTTTGCTAGAAATTGTAATGAGTTGTCTTTCCTCATGGAAGCTGGCCTCTGGCCTTGTTTGCCCTTTCTCCCTCTCATTCTCAGCCTCACTCTGACCCTGGTCCTTGATGACTAACTTACCAGATCTCTTACATTCTACTGCCCCTCCTCCTCTATCCTCTGTCCTCACTCCAGAAATTCTTGTCCATTTCTATACAGGCAATTTTGCCTAAATCTTTGTTGTCTCCTTCCATTTAATATGGAAGTGTTTTATCTTCCATCTCTCAAGCAGCCCATCCAATAAATATGGATTCCCCCTAAACAGATACCAGCAGCTAGCTTAAAAAAATCATTTAGAGGTATAGAAATTCTTGTTAGAATAGCTTTGAGAAACCTTGGGAACCATATGAACAAGTTTCCATTTTTTTTAATTTCCCTATGCACAGGCTTTTCATAGTGTACTGACTGAGTTATGAAGCTGATGGAGCTCAAGAGAAGGAACAATATGCCGTTAGTCTTGGTCTTAGTGACTGAGATCAGAAATTCCAATATGTTCAGGATAGCATTTGGCCTGGTGGTTAAGATGCCTACATGCCATATGGCAGGAAGGCAGCTTCAGGGAATGACTGCTCAAGCTCCACCTTGGAGTCTCTCTCCCCAGCTGCAGCCCTTGTTAGAGTGTGAGAATGCTGGGGGTTCAGGATGGGATGTGGGTAGCCTCCAGGCCCCGGGGGTCTCTGGAGTAGTCCTGACCATCCACTCTCACCCTCCTCCAGCTGTGCACTGTTTGACTGCCCCTGCCAAGAGGAGCTAGTGCCAGATTTAGCAGTGCCTGGGCCTCACCCCCAAGGAAAATCGAAACTCTGGGCTAGCCACGGGTGGTGGATTAGGGCAGACACAAAGAGGGGCTCTGTGCAGGCCAGCTGGGCTGCACACAGGATTCCGAGGAGGAGGCAGGAGCTGTTTCTTCCAGGGAACAGGCAGGGAGGCCTGGTCACCTTTGACCCCACTTCTGTGGGCTCAGGCTCACTCTGTGACCTTGCTCATGACCTTGGGCTCCCAGCCTGATTCTCCACATACTGATCCCATCACCAGAACTGTTCAGACCTCCTGTTGCTTGCCCTCCTCCTAGGGGTTGGTGGGAGGGAGAAGGTCAACATCTGGAGTTGCTGGCTCTGTGTTTCCGTTCCCCTTCCCGGGCAGCCTTGGCAGTAAGGTGACTCCTGCAGTTTTGGGTGTGGACAAAGAACCATCTAAGAATCAATGAGAAACTGAGGCCTCCTTAGTTGAAAGGGCTTAGTTCAACTCAGCAGGCAGGAGCGGGGCAGGATGCGGGTGAGCAGATGGAACCAGGGATGGAAACCTCAGGAATGTGATCAGGCATCCTGTGGTCAGTCTTGTGGACACATGCCCCCCTTTGCCCACTGCCCAGCCTGGGGGGGGTGTTCTACACAGCCTTTCCTGGCCTGACCTTGTTGCTGGCCCACCCCTCTGGAGGGAGACCCTGGGTCACTGGACTCCAATCCCAGGTTGATGCAAGCTCAGACATCAGCAGTTTGGGAAACATTTAGCCCAAAAACCACAGGATCACAAATGGGCAGTGTCTTTATCTTTTTTCCATGGCAGCTACTAACCTGTGGCCTGCCCTGCATGGAATAGTAATGACACTGGCTTTCCCAGGGTGGGGCTGCTGCATAGAAAGGGCTCCATGAGTTCAAGCTGTGATTCTCATGGTCCCAAATTGAGACAGGAAAGAAGACCAGCCCAGAGGTCAATGCCAGAGTCACAAAACAAGGCAGAACCTCCTGCTAGCCCTTCCCCAGGCTTTTCCAGGGGAGCAGGTCTATGCAGGGAGGTAGCTGTTAAGGGGGGCCCACATCTTTATATGATGCATCCCAAACTGCTTCTGTCATTCCCTAGTACCACAGCTGGCTCCACCTACCTCCTGCCAGGGCCTTGGTGTTCCTGTCAGTGAATGGGTGATCCTCTCCTCCAGCTGACCTAGGGACACTTTGCACACCTTGAATGTGAGCAGCTCATGTAGTAGCCAGAGCAGCCATAGGTGGTGCCTGACCTGGGAGCCAGGGAGATGTGTCTGCAGCCCCCATCTCATGCCCCCCATTTTGTCTGGTAGTCCATCTTGGGGGGGCGGTCCTAGTGCTATGGAGGGCAGGTTTCCTCCTAGGGCTGTCCAGCTGCTTCAGGGCAGTCAGTGGGCCAGCAGCTGTGCATCCTAGGTAGCTGAGCATGACCAATGCACCAGCAGGGGCTGTATCTCCTGCCTCCAATGTCGGTGTCCCCACATGCAACTCCCTGGGGTTGTATGGGGCCTTTCTTCCGTTCTGGAAACCTCGTGTATTGAGTCATGAAAATCAGAGGCAGCACCCCACACACACACACACACCCCATCCAGGACTCATCTCTAGCTGCATCAAGAGCCTATGGGGTGTTCTCCCCGCCACCTGTCTGTGCATGCACCCCTGCCACTTGGAAGGGCGGAGGGGATGGGGGTGCAGCCAAAGCAGGGTGCCTTGAGTGGGGTCATATGGGCCAAACAAACCCACCAAAACAAGGTCACCTCCTGAGCACAGAATCTTCCTCCCCTTCCTCCTCCTCCTCATCCTCTCCCTCCTCCTCCAAGAGGGTTTCCTTCCTTCTGCAGGTAGCTGTGCAGGAAGCTGTTGAAGCCCTGCCCTTATTAGTGGTTGTACAACTCTAAACTTAGAGAAGATTACCAAGTTACACAAATAAAAGTGGGTGCATTTTATAGTATGTCAATGATACTTCAAAACCGTTACCCAAAAAATGCCTACATCCCATATCTTCATTACTGAATTTGGGTCCTGGCTCCATTTGCAACTCCAGCTTCCTGCTAATGTGCACCTTGGAACAGCAGGTGGTGGCTCAAGTACTTGGATCCCTGTCATCCATATGGGAGACCCAGATAGAGTTCCTGGCTCCCAACTTCAGCCTGTTTGAAGCATTTGGGGAGTCTAGCACATGAAAACATTCTCTGGCTCTAATTCTCGCTTGTTCTTGTTCCCTCTCTCTTCCTTTAAAATAAATTTTTAAATCTTTGGGGTTTTTTGTTTTGTTTTGTTTTTATCTGTAAAGTACAGCCAGTCAGTGCTAGAACTGGCTGATGGGTAAAGTGAATTGCAATTGATGGGTTACTGCTGATAGGCAAGGAAGCAGACAGGAGGGAGCAGTCCGTTCTTGCTTTCACCTTGCAGACTTTCTAGTCCTGTAGGCAAAACCTAACAAAAACAGCTGACAAAGTAGAAAAGTGGTTTGCAGAGCTCCATCCCAGCATCACAAAGAAGAGTTTGCAATTGAAAAACAACATCTTCATAAATCTCCACACTGATTTGCCTGGAATGCCAGGGATTTGTTTGAATTATTTTCTTTCTTTAAGAATGATGTTTATATTATTGCTTATGGGGTGGGTGGTGGAAGAAGAGCTAATTTGTCAGTGAAAATAACGCTTTTGCCTTCACCCAAGGAACTACTAGTTAATACCGAAGGGTTCTAGTCACTAATCCATATTCCAGGATATCTATACAAACATAACCTTCTGAATGTGCTCTGGAGCTTCAATATTAATAGTATTGAAATAATAGTAGAAATAATTTAGATAGTAGAAATAATTTCACTTTGGTGAAATGAAAGGTGTGCATGGTAGTTAATGGGTCAGAAAGAGAACATGATCCACACAGCTCTTCTTAAAGTGAGAAAGAATAATCCAGCACAGCCAACAGTCTACTTAATATCTAGGCCTAGAACTCTATTCCTTCTTAAAGGACAATGAGGTCTGGTATGACTAAAAGACTCGCTCACTTGTCTTCAGAATATTGCTGAATCCACCTCGGAATAAAGTTTCATTGCTTGTTAGAATGCCTAATGAATTGAGAGTAAGGTCAGTGAGTTCACTGGTACAGGGTGACTGCTTCATGAATGTTTGCTCTAAGTACTTGCATATTTTGCAGAATTTGGTCTGTGGCTTGCTTTTATGGCTACATTTCACCTGTTAATAGGGGAGGAGATACAGAACTCTCATCTATCACTGACCATATTTTCAAACAATAAATGGAGAAACTGGTAATTTCCGACCAGCCATGGGGGACTTAGAACCATTTCTGGGAGCTCTAAGAGTATTGACTCTGGATTGTAGTAACATCATCAAAGAGAGAATATCCCAAGGGGAGCATAATACTGGGAAGATCAAGTCAGATCAGTGTGGTCAGCAGAGTCTTTGTCCAGGAAAGTTATTTTCTAACTCTTATCCCTAGAACTTTAAAAATGTGTGTCCTGAGGAGCCACTTCTTTGCATTCCTGCTCATTAATTTCTAGTGCTCCAGATCCCACTTGAACCTCTGCTTCTGCCCCATCCCTGTTTCCCTAACCTCCTGTGATTCTTAGTTTTAGACGTCAGCTTGACTGGATTAAAGATTATGTAGAGATCTGGGCCAGGCGTGGTAGCATAGCTGCTAAAGTCCTCACCTTGAACACACCAGGATTCCATATGGGTGCCAGTTCTAATCCCGGTAGCCCCACTTCCCATCCAGTTCCCTGATTGTGGCCTGGGAAAGCAGCCAAAGACAGCCCAAATCCTTGGGATCCTGCACCACGTGGGAGACCTGGAGGAAGTTCCTGGCTCCTGGCTTCAGATTGGCGCAGCACCGGCCATTGTGGTCACTTGGGGAGTGAATCATCAGACAGAAGATCTTCCTCTCTGGCTCTGCTCCTCTCTGTATATCTGACTTTGCAATAAAAATAAAATAAATCTTAAAAAAAAAGAATATGTAGAGATCTGGCAAGACATTATATCCCCATGTGTCTGCAAACATGTTGCCAGAAGGGATTGGCATGTCAGTTGGCCAACTGAATGGGAAGGATGCACCCTCAGTGTGAGCAGGCACCATCCAAATAGCTGGGGAGCCAGGTAGGACAAAGCCAGGAGAAATGCATATTGGTCTTGGTTGAAGCTGAAACACTCTCCTCCTGCCCTTGATCATCAGAACTTCAGCTTCTCTGGCCTTTGACCTCCAGCTCCCTTAGAACTTGGGCCTTAGACTCAATTACATGGTCACCTTCCCTGCCTCTGAGGTCTTCAGACTTGGACTGAACTACAATCCCAGGGTCTCCAGTTTGTAGATAGCCCACAGGGGGAGCCAATTCACGTAAGAAAAAAAATCCTCTCTTAGGTATCTCTATGTATTTCCTATTAATTCTGTCTCTCTGGAGAACTCTCCTATTGTATCTCCATTCTTTTTTTTTTAAAGATTGATTTGTTTTTATTGGAAAGACATATCAGATTTGTGGAGAGAAGGAGAAACAGACAGAAAGATCTTCCATCTGCTGGTTCACTCTCTAAATGGTTGCAACAGCTAGAGCTGAGCCAATCTATAACCAGGAAACAGGAGCCACTTCCAAGTCTCCCACATACATGCGTAGACCAGGGTCCCAAGGCATTGGGCCATGTTCCACTGCTTTTCCTAGGCCACAGCAGGGAGCTGGATGCAAAGTGGAGAACCCAAGACACAAACCGGCATCCACATAGGATCCTGGCACTTGGAGGTGGATGATTAGCCAGTTGAGCCATCATACCGGAACCTATATCTCCACTCTACTCAGGCCTTGCCCAGTGGGGGCTCTTCTCTCTGATCATCAAAAAGTTTCTACCTGAGCTAGGTAAGGAAATTGGCAGGGAGAAAATTCCCAAGGTCATTATCAAGCTCAAGAAGCTGTGCGGAAAGATGCGTGTTATGATTCTAGATGTGATCTCCACACCCCTTAGTAGAATACTTGGATTCAAATCCCAAGCTCTACTCTTTTGTTTTAAGATTTATTGATTTTTGGGCCTGGCGCCGTGGCCTAGTGGCTAAAGTCCTCGCCTTGAACGCCCCGGGATCCCATATGGGCGTCGGTTCTAATCCCGGCAGCTCCACTTCCCATCCAGCTCCCTGCTTGTGGCCTGGGAAAGGAGTTGAGGATGGCCCAGTGCATTGGGACACTGCACCCGCGTGGGAGACCCGGAAGAGGTTCCTGATTCCCAGCTTTAGATCGGCGCGCACCGGCCGTTGTGGCTCACTTGGGGAGTGAATCATCGGACGGAAGATCTTCCTCTCTGTCTCTCCTCCTCTCTGTATATCTGAATTTGTAATAAACTGAATAAATCTTTTTAAAAAAAGATTTATTGATTTTTTTATTGGAAAGTCTATTATACAAAGAGAGAGAGAGAATCTTTCATCTGCTGGTTCACTAGGTGGTTGTAATGGCCAGAGCTGAGCCAATCTGAAGCCAGGAGCCAGGAGCTTCTTCCACGTCTCCCACACCAGTGCAAGGTCCCAAGGCTTTGGGCCATCCTCCACTGCTTTCCCAGGCCACAAGCAGGGAGCTGGATGGGAAGTGGAGCACCTAGGACATGAAACAGTGCCCACAGATGATCCTAGTGCATGCAAGGTGAGGACTTTAGCCACGAGGCTACTGTGCCAGGCCCCAAGCTCCACTCTTGATTCCTTCTTCCTGCCAGTACACAACTGAGAAGGCATCAGGCGATAGTTCGGGTAATTGGGTCCCTGGCACGCATATGGGAGACCTGGCTTGAATTCCTGGCCTCCTGATTTCAGCCCAGTGTAGCCATGACTATAGCACACATTTGGGGAGTGGACCAGTAGATGGAAGATATCTCTACTTGATCTATCTCTCAAATACTGAGAATTTTTTAAAGTCATGCTGAAAATTTCATGTCAACTTTTGAAATAATTAGAAGATGAAAGTTTATAACAGAATTGGCGATACACATTTTGCAACCCAGCACAAGTGCTCAATTTGTTAATCCTCCCCTTTCAGGAGCTAGGATCCCATATGAGTGCTGGTTCATGTCCAGGCTGCTCCACTTCCCATCCAGCTCAAAAGCCTTGGGACCCTATACCCTCATAGGAGACCTGGAAGTGGCTCCTGGCTGCAGATGAGCTCAGCTCAAGCTGTTGTGGCTGCTTGGAAAGTAAAACAATGGATAGAAGATCTTCCTCTCTGTCTGTCCTCTCTGTAAGTCTGCCTTTCAATAAAAATGAATTTTTTTAATTCTCCTTTTTAAGGAGAAGAAGGTACACGTTCTAAAACAGGCTAATTATACTACATAGAATTCTCAACATGCCTGCTCCAGGATTTATATAGTTGCAAAGTCTTTGCATAACTACAACTGTCATCTCACCCCTACACACATGCTAACACAACGCATACACTATTTTCAAAGGAAATAGTAATCTCATTTCAGAACCAATTGATTTGAGTTACCATCATGTCCTTAAGGTAGCCTAAAATATGAGGACAAATTTTAAAAGAATCAGGGTTTACACAAGAAACATTGCAGAAAATAATGAATAACCAAATGTATAAGTCTGTGTACTGTAACCTAAGGTGAGCTGGGCCTTTAGGGGAAATGGAAACTATCTGGTACCTTCCATAGTGATTTCTGTTCTAATCTTCGGCCAGGATGAGATTTTCCAGGGCATTTGTGCAGTTCATTAAATATGTTATTATCTTGGCTTATGCTTCTTTTTCAATTTAAGAACCCAGCTCCTAGAAAACATTTGCCTGAAATGAATCCAAATAGTTTAGACCTCAGAAGCAAATCCATTCTGACTAATAAAAGACTAATTCTCTAAATAAAGCAAGATGGCTTTTCTTAAACGAGAATCTAATTGTGAAATTCTATATCCTCAAATCTAGCAAATTACTAGCATAGATATTTCCAAGCCTATGCAACTTGCATCAGATTTCTCATCAGAAAAAGGAATAATTTCTCTATCGTAAGAATTCAAAATGAGTTGCAAGCATGAAAGCCTCAGCTGGCAATTACCTCCCAAAGTAAACAAATCCATATGCTGAAACCTTGGAAGGCGGGGTTCTTTTCCCTTTCCCCCTACACCTCCCACACCCAGCAGCCAATCATTCTCAATTCCTTAATCAGCCTTTTTGTCTGACTAGGAATGGCTCCTATCCCTAACAAGATTTCCTTCCTCAAAATCCAGAGACAAGCCCTTATTGTTGCTATTTTCATACCGAGCAGTTAGTCAGGTGTGACTGATTTACTCCCCCAGCCCTTAAGCCACAAGTACATAAATTCACACACTCTAAAAAAGAAAATGAACATATAACATCTGGGTCTCTTTCCACTCAGATATGCATCAATTGAGAATTAGTCTTCTGGCTATAAACAAAAAACCTGGAGCATCATATCTCACAGGGACATAGCCTGGCGCTTTGCTTGGGGACATGCGTTTGTCCCCTTGGTGTTCAGTCACCCATAGGAGCTGATAATTATTCAGGATGCTTTTTTTGGCCTGCTGCAAGCATTATTAGCCCAGCTTTTTCTTTTCCTGTTTTTTGTTTGGTTTTGTTTTGTTTAATCATGGGCACAGGAGAGTCTCTATTCAAACTCTTAGGGTCATCTGTAGGCTACCCTGCAATTTAGTGTGCAGATGACAGAGGTCAAACAAGGAGTGGGGGGCTGTGTAATGAAAATAAATAAACAGCAGGGAAGACTTTGAACAATTCAAAGACTGTATCCGTATTTCATTACCATGAATCTTGTGGACTTGTCAATACACTGGACTTCTCCAAATAAATTCCTTTGAGCAGATCCTGAAACCAAACTCTATTCACAGTTGTTTGTTCTTGCTCTTGTACTCATTCCTTAGATAAAAACCAAAATGAGCACTTCCTGTATGCTGTATTAGATGCTGGAAACAGGATAGTGAAATAGTTTCAACAGTTGGAAGGTCATAGTCTGATGGTTAAACCAGAAAACCCAATTCCTTATGATAAAGGCTTTGATGAGATCCAGTGCTGGTACCTTGATAAAGCAAAGATAGAACGAATTCATTCCTGCAGGAGGTGACATTTACACTACCAATATGCCCTGGAGAGAGTGACAGGGGAAGAGAAGGGCAAGAAAGATTGAGGGAAGCGTGGGTCAGGACAAGGCTAAAGTCCATGTGAAAGCTCCGATGTGCACCACAGCATGTTCCATTGTTGGAACTGAGAGACAACCAGGTGATTAGAGTGAGGAGGAGAAGTTGCAGGAGGAGAAAATGGAAAAATACAACCAAAACAGATTGTGAATGGTTTGGAACTTGACTCCAAGATCAAGTGAAAGTGAATTAATTGGGTTACAGTAGACCCCCTAACAACTTATCTGAGGAATTGCTTCATACAGTTTCAGTTTAGTACAATAAGTTTCAGTACAGTAAAGATACCTTGGGAGAAGGAGAACTCAGATTCATGTAGTATTCATATAACTGTTATAGTTCAGTATGTTACGATTGTGCTGTTATTGTTTCTCTTGCTGTGTGCTTCATTAATAAATCAAACGTTTTCATAGATATTCTTGTGTAGAAAAAAAAAAAAACCCGTGGCACGACTTTCAGACATCCATTGGGGGTGTTGGAACATCCCCTGCTAGGGTAAGGAAGGATGACCATGTTATTCCCAATTCTTCCCCTCACATTACAGAGCTGTCATTCATGACTTGCCAGGTTCCCATGAAGGTCAGAATATAGTTCTCTTTTCCTTCAGTTTGGATTTTGCATTACAGTTTGAACCATGGTTTAGCCGATGGAATGTCAGCAGAAAAACTGTCATTTGGCTTGCCTTCTGCCACCACACTGAACGTGTTCTGTAGAAATGATAGCTTCAGGGGCCCAGCAGCATGGCTTAGCGGCTAAAGTCCTCGCCTTGAACGCCCCAGGATCCCATATGGGCGCTGGTTCTAATCCCGGCAGCTCCACTTCCCATGCAGCTCCCTGCTTGTGGCCTGGGAAAGCAGTCGAGGATGGCCCAGAGCACTGGGACCTGAACCTGCATGGGAGACCTGGAGGAAGTTCCTGGTTCCCGGCTTCAGATCGGCTCAGGTCTGGCTGTTGCAGCCACTTGGGGAGTGAACCAGTGGACGAAAGATCTTCCTTTATCTCTCCTCCTCTCTGTATGTCTGACTTTGTAATAAAAGTAAATAAATCTTAAAAAAAAAAAAAAACCAAAATGATAGCTTCAGGCAGCTGCTGCCTGTTCAGCCTAGGGCCAGCAAAGGTTTAAGAACTAAACCTGATCCAACCCAAAGTTTAAGATCCTTTGCAACTTAACCCAGTCTCAGTGAGACTGAAGACCTGAAAGCATAAAAATTCTCATTTTTGTAGTTACTGAAATTTGTAGGTTGTAATACAACAGAAACAGACTGAAATACAAAACCATGGCAGGGGCGGCTCTTTGTGGTATAGTAAGCTAGGCTGATGCCTGTGATGCCAGTATCCTGTATCAGATCTCTGGTTTGAGTTCCAATCCAGTTAGTTGCTAATGCATCTTAAAAAGTAGCAGATGACAGTCCATGTGCTTGAGACCTTGCTATTCACAAGGGAGACCTCAATAGATTTCTGGGCCCTGGTACAGCGCCCCAGTGATTGTGGCTGTTTAAGGAGTGAACCAGTAGATGGGAAGATCTCTTTTTCCTCAACCTATGTGTGTGTGACAGAGAGAGAGGGACTCTTCTCCATTCAAATATATGTGTGTGCATGTGTGCGTATATTTGTATATAGTCCAAAACCTTATATATACAGTTGTGTGTATATACAGAATTTTTAAGTGAGGAGTGATATGGTCAGAGTTGTATTTCAGATCACTCCTTATGGAGAACAGATAGAAGGATCGAAGACTAATGTGAGGCACTGCTGAGACCAGCTGGGGGATAGGTTTGTTAACCTAGAGACCAATACTGGCTGCCTTGCCTAGGGTGCTGGTGCTAGGAGATGGAAAGAAGTACTGATTTTAGTTAGAATTCCCTGAGTGTAATTTGCATTTGTGTGGGGGTTTTTTTCTTTTTAATATAAAAATTTATTTTCCTCTAAAGCCAAAATAAACAAGACCTCCCTAAACCATTAGAGCTCAACAACTTTAAAAGTCCAGACCCATTTGTTCATTCATGTATTCATTCTCCTGCCGTTTATTGAAATCCTGCTATGTCCTTTACAAAATCCCACATTCAGGGAAAGAGAAGCATACACGTAAATAAGTAATTGCAATGGTGTGTTGTCAGTGCTATACTATAATAAAAGGGAGAATAGGAAAAAAAGAGATCATGATCCTTTATTAATGTTCCTGAGACATTTATATTTCTTCATGCGGGCAGGAGTCTTTGTTTTATTCACTGGTATATCCCAGGTGCCTAAAAGAACATTCTTAGCACTTAGTAGAAGCCTGATAAATCTTTGTGTTCAGGGCTTAGTTTCCTGAACGTGGGCCCAGGTGCCCCCTTCTGTCTGCACTGCCTCAAATAGGAATGCCATGATCTTGGATGATGGTATATAGCTTTCAAGGGCCAGGGAGAAGAAAGGATGAATATTGAGTCACCTTTGCCTTGGGCTGCCAGGAGGCTGCTATCGACTTGTGGAGAGAAGCTTGACAAAGTGCTGGCTGAAGAAACCACACTGTAAGCGAATGCTTTTTAATGCTGCCTGTTTGGGTTCCATGTTCTACTTTAGCAGGGATAAGAATATGCCCCTATGCAGTGTAGATGCAGGAAAGAAGTCATCCTGCCAAGAAGGGCTAGGCTACTGCTGCTATCCTGATGCTTTCTTGACTCAATGAATTCACCCTGCTCTAAGTCTAGCCTTTGGTTGCCAATGTCCAGGAGCTTTTTCCCAGAGGTCATGATTCACACTAACCCCAAGGGACAAAAGAATACGTCTTAATACACTTTATGATGAATTTTTAGCAAGGAATATGACTATCATGTAGGCTTTTTAAGTCTAATCTAGCTAGTACCTTCTTCTCTTTATACAAGCAAAAGGGAATGTCTAATCACCAGAAAGTAACCTGAGGCTTATGGAATTAAAAAAAGGGGAATTTAATGTTAAAATGAACACAGGTTTTATTAGCCAGATCTAATTTCAGGGTTTGAAGTATCAGGCATGTTGGATATTTATCAAGATTCACAAGAGACAGTTTTACCAAGACAGAGCATAGAAAAGCACCCCTCATGTTTACCCAACTCCCCTTCTTCTTTAGGGCTCCTGAACCCTGAACTTCACATTAGACATCTGCATTGCCAAGGACTCTTTATAGGCCATTCCGTGCATCTGCCATAGGGCCTTTATGCATGGAATATTTCAACACATGAGACTTGAAAAGGCAAATGCACTTTGTGGAACCTTAGCGTTCAATAAATTAAGATTTGGCTACCTCTTCTTATAAATTTGGTTGTCTTATTGCAATGTTGGCATGGTCATTCTAGTTTGGATTTACACTTGCATGACAGAGGATTTAGGAGAATTTTTCAAGGTTTGCTTGAACACTTCTTAGGTCTTCCAATGAGCCATGGAGTCATAAATCATTGTGGCAGTGGTATATTCACCTCGACATCTCCACCAACTAACCCCTAGTTGACTAAGCAGTTTCAAGATAAGATTGCATAGAATGAAGAAAATGTTAGCAAAAGCTCATAAAGAAAACCACCATAGATTACCATCCTGTTCAAATTTGCTTGTCTTCATTTATTCATACAATTCTTGCTACACATCTTACTAGAAAACAGTAGCAATTTTCCATGCAGTGGGTCTGAGGGAGAGGTACTTGGGAAATCACCTGGTAGGGAGAGGACAGTTTTTGCAGCTTTATGCATTCTGAAATGTCATGTTTATTTAGAATATTGGGCTCAGCAGGATGGCTAAATTGGTTAGTTCTCCCCCTGCAGGCCCTGGGATCCCATACGAGTGCCAGTTCATGCCCCCTCTGCTCCATTTCCCATCAAGCTTATGGCCTGGGAAAGCAACACAGAATGGCTCAAGGCTTTGGGACCTTGCACCCAGAAGAGGCTCTTGGCTCCTGGCTTCAGATCAGCTCTGCTCCAGGCATTGTGGCAGCTCAGAGAGTGAATCAGCAGACAAAAGATCTTTCTCTCTTCTGTCTCTCCTTCTCTCTGGAAGTCTGACTTTCCAGTGAAAATAAATATTTAAGCAAATAAGTGAATAATACCTGGTTTGTCTGTCAGTATTTCCAACACAATTGGTAGCTTCTAGTTTGTTGTCTCTCTTTTGAGGTATTTGTGCTGCTCTAATGCCTGATAAATTGGGCCTAGGAACTCACATTCCCGTGGATGCACCTGCTCCGTTGCTTCATGTTATGCACAGGTAATGTTGAAGGAGAAAATTCAGGGAGAACACAGAGTCCTAGGCCTGAGAACCTCAAAAAATCAGAGTGGCTCACTCCTTCTTTCTTTCATGTCACCAAGCAAATTTTCTAGTCAGACTCACAGTGAGAAGCACGTGGAGAAGGCAGCCCCAGGAGTTGGCCTCCACCAGTGTGGCAGGAGTCCCCCCAGCTTTCAGGCACTGTCCCATCACTCCCATGTGCCCCATCACCACAGTTTGGCTTGAGTATATTCCTCAAAGAAGTCTTGCATTTCCTTTTTCCACAAACCATAAGGGTTCCACCCTGCAACCATATTATTTTATGCCAGTTTCCCAACTTAGGGCTGCCAGCCCATACAAGGAATATAAATTCAGGCTATACACTACCCAAAGGTGGTGATTATTAATTCTCATGGATATTTTTTTTTCCACTCAAAGTTCAGGCAAGGGCCAACACATTTTTCTGTTGTTGTTTTCTACTACAGCTGATAAATGGCTTTTCTTTCTACTCAGCTAAAGCCCTTCCAGGGACCCACGTTTGTATAAGATTCTTGTCTGTGCACGGAGCATTGTCTTCCAACCACCAAAGCTGTTAAAACCCTACGCCTTTGGCTATAAAGATTGAAATACCACTCTCTTCCTCTGCTAGGGAAAACAGAATGCCTGCACCTGCTCTGGTTTTGACGCTGAGCTATAGTCATGCATCACATAAAAGCCTTTGAATCAACAACAGACCAAGTAAGTAACAGTGTTCCCATAAAAATACAATGGGTCTGAAAAAATTGCTATGGTCTAGTGATGTCATAGCCATTGTAATGCCATAGTACAGCGCATTCCTCCCATGCTTGTGGTGATGCCTGTGTAAACAGACCTATTGTGCTGCCAATCATCTCTAAATATAGCACATATAATTATGCACTGGGCATAATAGTTAACAGTGATAATAAATGACCATGTTATCAGTTTATGTATTTATACTAAGGTTTTTGTTACTTTAGACTGCACTCCTACATACAAAAAGAAGTTACTGCTGGGCAGTCTGAAGTGTTATGCCTTAGCAGCCTCATATAGCTCGTGTTTACCAGGTGTCTTAAAAAAATTTTTTTTTTGCTTCTTCCTCTGTTTTCCTGATTTTTCATTTTTTAAGATGTATTTTTTTATTTGAAAACCAGATTTTACAGAGAGAAAGGTATTCTGTCCGCAGATTCATTCCCCAAATGGCCACAGTGGCCAGAGCAGAACCAATCCGAAGCCAGGAGCCAGGAGCTTCTTCCAAGTCTCCCACATGGTTACAAGGTTCCAAGGCTTTGAACCTTCCTTGACTGCTTTCCCAGGCCTCAAGCAGGTAGCTGCGTGGGAAGGGGAGCAGCCAGGACACAAACTAGCGCCCATATGGGATGCCAGAGCTTGCAGGGGTAGAATCAGCATATTACACCACTGCACCAGCACCTAGCAGATGTCTTGATTGCATCATTTTGACTATTGCTTGGTTTAATCTCAGGTTATTTTGTTTATCATGCCCTAAGAGCAATAGAGCAATAAGCTCTAACACACACACACACACACACACACACACACACACCATGTAGCCTAGATGTGTGAGTGCTCACTAGGATGTTCACTTGATAGGTACACATTTCTTAGCTCATGTCCTCCTTGCTAAGTGGTTCGTGACTGTACTTGCCTTGTTATCATAATTAGGCACTTAAAACGATGTTTCTCTTAACTAGCCAACACTTCCAGAAGTTCTCTAGTGAGATTTTACATTATCGAAATTATCACATGACCCAAAATAGATGTTGCAGGAAAGCCTAGGAGGTATGTAGACAAAAATATGTCCACAGTCTGGCCTCAGAATTCCAGCCTTACATGTAGCCTAACCCTGGGACCAGGGTATTTTGATGACATTATATCACAATTGAGTCTGATGTGTTTCTCTGCTTTAGAACCATTGCTAGAGAAAATAACAAGCCTGGATCATTATACAGCACAAGGACACTTTCTCCATTGCTGGAAAAATAATCTTGGCCTATTTATTCAAAAGAAATGAAACCTTTATTGGAATCTACTAAGATAAAATGCTTTTACTAGAGACAATTGCTGTATAGCTAATTGAAAGAGCAAGATTTTCTTGGATTTGTGGACTATTACATAGTGGACAATTCCATTTTTGAAAGGGTAAGAAAAAAATAGTCAAGTGCATCATATTTCCTGTGTGAAAAAATTGGCCAAAATTTTGCTGAGCTCTGAAAATACTTTAAAATAGTAGCACTTATTTGCTCTGCTTTGTCAACATGCTGAAAGCCAGCATCATTGCACAAGAACTTTGGTGGTTGTTGAGCTGTACAAGTAATAATTCTGACACTTTTAAATTTTAACTATACAAGTAGATAAACAGCAGCTCGCCTTCCCCTCTTTGCCTCCGGGATGCTGCTGTGGATCTATTTGAAAGGTGAAAGTTAGCACAGGTCTTTGAGAACATATTTGCAGAACCCAAGTTGAAAGAATGTGATCAGAGCCATCTTTGTAGCCCTGTAGAATGACATCTGCAAAGTATGCTGGTTAGTGCACTAATTGCCCATCTGTGAGAAGCACCTTATAAGGTTGTTTAATGGGTACAGAGTTTTTATCTCAGAAGATTAGAAAACTCTGAAACTATATAGTGGTGATGGTTACACAACATTTTGAATGTACATAATGCTACTGAACTGTACACTTAAAATGGCCTAAAGGCTAATTTTGGTGCTATATATACTTCTTCACAACTCAGAAAACAAGCTGAAGGAATCCTATGCAATCCTATGCAAATGGCCTGTTAGATGAGCTTATTAGATATAAAAATAATTAAAACGTTGGGTAAAATATTCAGAATATGTCATAAATGCATAGATGAGACCACAGGGAGTTGTGGAAATCCTCAGCAGTTAAAAACATCATGATCCATGATGAGAAAACCTCAGTCTAGGAGGGAGTTGTGGCTGTGATGTCATCTTGTTTATCTCAGATGGTCCATTTTAAGGAACTTTAATTGGGGACACAAGATAAGAAACAGAGACTTGGCAACTGGACCGTCAGTGGGTAGGAGAGAATAAACCAGTCACTTCCCGAATCTGACCTTAAAGAAGTTTGCCTTTATTAGCTTTGGCTAAAGATAAAGAAAACAGTTTTCTCCTGAAGTCTGATTGCAAGCTGTCTTCCATTAGGTTTGAGGTCTATATGTTTAGGAATTTTAGTTGCTCCTACTTCAAACTTTTTTCCCCACCATCTTTTTAAAAGATAAATACAGATAAACTTTTCAAGTGCAACACGTCAGATTCATTCAGCAGCTCTTCATTTAACTTATTTCTCAGATTGGTTACTGTTCCCAACCCAAATAGTCCCAATTTAAGTAGTTTTTTGTTTAAATTCCTCTTTTTTAAATTATTTATTTTATTTTATTCTTTTTTAAATTTTATTGTAAAGTCAGATATATAGAGAGGAGGAGAGACAGAGAGGAAGATCTTCTGTCCGTTGGTTCACTCCCCAAGTGACCACAGAAGCCAGAGATGAGCTGATGCGCAACAAGCAGCCAAGAGCCTCCTCCGGGTTTCTTACGCAGGTGCAGGGTCCCAAGGCTCTGGGCCATCCTTGATTGCTTTCCCAGGCCACAAGCAGGTAACTGGATGGGAAGTGGAGCTGCCAGGATTAGAACTGTTGCCCATATGGAATCCCAGCACATGCAAAGCGAGGACTTTAATCACTAGGCTACCACACCAGGTCCCTTTATTTTATTTTTATTGAAAAGTCAGATATACAGAGAGGAGGAGGGACAGAGAGGAAGATTTTCCATCCATTCATTGATTCACTCCCCAAGTGGCCACAACAGCTGGAGCTGAATCGATCTGAAGCCAGGAGCCAGAAGCCTCTTCCAGGTCTCCTACATGGGTTCAGGGTCTTCCATGGGTGCAGGGTTAGAGCCACCCTTCACTGCTTTCCCAAGCCACAGGCAGGGAGCTCGACGGAAAGTGGGCTTCCAGGATTAGGAACTGGCACCCACATGGAATCTCAGCATGTGCAATGTGAGGACATAATCACTAGGATACCACGCTGGGCCCTCATTTAGAGTTCTCTCTTTTTTTTTCTTAAGATTTGTTTATTTTTGTTGCAAAGTCAGATATACAGAGAGGAGAGACAGAGAGGAAGATCTGTCTGATGATTCACTCCCCAAGTGACCACAATGGCTGGTGCTGATCCGATCCAAAGCCAGGAATTAGGAACTTCCTTCAGGTCTCCCACAGGGGTGCAGTGTCCCAAGGCTTTGGGCTGTCCTCAACTGCTTTCCCAGGCCACAAGCAGGGAGTTGAATGGGAAGTGGAGCTGCCAGGATTAGAACCGACGCCCATATGGGATCCCAGCGTGTGCAAGGCGAGGACTTTAGCTGCTAGGCTACCGTGCCGGGCCCATTTAGATTCCTCTTAAGCGATGATAGTCATCACTGGAAATAGTGATCCGAATCTGGCTAATCTCCTACAGAGGTAAGTGGTACTGGTGCCGCTTTTGATGTGTACAGTAAGTAATCACTGCTGGATAACAAATTACAACATAGTGACTTGAAGCAATTATTGTTGCCCTCGTTTCTGTGAGTCAGAAACATGTGCATAGTGTAGCTTGGTCTCCTGCCTCAGGGGTCCCACATAATGAGAGCCAAGGCAAAGACTGGCTTGGTAGTTCTCTCAGTAGTCAATGATGGGAAGATTCCATTTTCAATCTTGCTCACGTGGTAGTGAACAGGACTGAGCTTCTGCAAAGCTGTTGATCATTGCTGACTGTTAGCTGGAGACTGACCTCAGCTCCTTCCTTAGCTGGGTTTCTTCAAAGGGCAGCTCACAGCGATCAGCATGATTCATCAAAGTGAGCAAGTAAGGAGAGACAGAGAGAGAAAATATGCAAAATGAAGTCACCATCTTCATAACCTAATCACCGAAGTAATGGCCCCTCATTTTTCCCACATTCCATTTGTTAGAAGCATTATCAGTAGGTCTACTCCATTACATTAAATAATGGGCAATGCAGGGTGTCACTATCAGGATGGAATTCACCATATGCGTAGGCATTAAGTATTTCTACCAGACAGAATTCCCACAAATGTGAGTTCTCAAAGAAACACACACACACACACGCACACACACACGACTATGACAGTTACCAAAGGATTTTTATTTTTAATTTTATTTTTAACATTGTTTATATAGTTGAGAGAAAAAGGGATGAATGCCCATGTGAGTTTTCAATTAGGGTGGGGAGGGTCTAGGCTTGGAGGAAGGTGAGTGGAACAAATGTTTCAATTTTTCTCCCCTGTGTCCACAGTGAGGGGGCCTCTCCTTGCTGCCAAACTCCATCAGCATCAGGGGATGGGGGGAGCACACCCTGATGTGCGGAAGAGCATTCTGAGGGTGTTACTTAAGCAGTTTTGATAGTTCTGAGAGGTGGTCAGCTTTGTGACACAAGAGTTGAGAAAATCTTTCCAAGGTCTACTGGATGACCAAGTTCACTCTAGTGTATTCACGGACCCAGTTACATGTTCCAAAGCTTGGCCCGGAGAGTGCTCCAACCTGCTTTGCTTTCCATCCTCTTGACAAGGCACTCAATACCCTCCATTGGCCTGGATGAGCTGGCTGTCCTGCCCCCATATGCATCTGAGCATGCTGACCATTGCACAGGCAACAGTCTGAGGAGGCCCAGTCTGACACATGCACTCCAAGGTCAGACCACACCTTTGTGATTTTCCCTATAGCCAGGGGTTGAGTCCAGTCATCTAGATAACAATTTTTTAACAGCAACAATAGAATCCTGAAAATAAACAACATTCTTAGAGTGCTGAGTAAAAATAACTGCCAACCACAAAGCATATAATCTGAAATTGCCCATCTAAAGATAATATGGAATTAAGATATGTTCAATCAAACTCAAGAATTTTTTTTTTACAAACTGACACTCTGCAAGGAAAATTTCTGAAACACACACTTTTAAAAGAAGATGTATTATCTCAAAATTAAGTCCTGACACACAAGAGCAAAGTTCAGCAAAGAATATGGTAAAGAGGGCTGGAGTTGTGGCATGGCAGATAAAACTACCCACTGTGTTGCCGGCATCTCATACGGGTTCTGGTTCCAATTCTGGCTGTTCCACTTCCAGTCCAGCTCCCTGCTAATGCACCTGAGAAGGGCAGTGGAGGATGGTCCAACTGCTTGGGCCCTGGCTTCTGACTCCTGGCTTCAGCCTGTCCAGCCCTGAGCACTGCAGCCATTTGGGAATGAACCAGCAGATGAAAGATTCATCTTTCTCTGTGTCTCTCCTCCTTTCTCTGCAATCCTGACTTTTAAGCAAATAAAAGTTTTAAAAAGAAAGAAATAAAAAGAATATGGTGAGCATTCAGTTGTCTAAAGAAACACTGCCAGGGCCAGAATTTCAGTGCAGTAGGTCAAAGCATTGTGATTTTGATGTCAACATCCTTTATGGGCACCTATTCCACTCCTGGCTGTTCCACTTCCAATCCAGCTACGTGCTAATGTGCATAAGAAAGCAGTAGAGGATGGCCCAAGTGCTTCTGCCCCTGCACCCATGTGGGTGACCCAGAAGAAGCTCCTGGCTTCTGGCTTTAGTCTGGCCCAGCCCCAGCTTTTGCAACTATTTGGGAAGTGAACCAGGAGAAAAAAGATTCATTTTTCTCTGTGTGTGTGTCTCTGTCTCTCTCTCTCTCTGCTTCTCTGTGTAATACAAACTTTCAAATAAATTTTTTAAAAATCTTTAAAATTTAGATAAAATAACAATGCCATACTATGATTTTTTAATTTTTAAAATTTAGGAAGGAAACCAATTATTAAAACTCTGCTTTGTTAAGTTTTTACCAGATTGTTCTGCAGTAATAAATTATAAGACAAACAGGTATATTTAGGATTTTGTTATTTCACTTAAGCCATAAGTCTCACAAGAAAAAAGTGTTTATAGGAAATCTTTCACATGTTGCAAGGATAAATGTAAAACAGAATTTTAGCCTGCCAGCAAGAACTGCAAAATTCTGTTGAACATCTTTGATAAATCACCTCCAATTTAGACATAATAAAGAATGTAAAATATAAGAAGACTAAAACAACGTATTAGAGAAAAATTAGCAGCAAGAACACTTTAATCTCACCTATCAAACGTAAAAATAACCAACTTTGGGGTAGATACTTGGCCTAGAGATTGAAATACTGCTTGAGGTACCCTTATCGCATATCCGAATGCCAGGTTTAAGTTCTGACTCTGTTCTCAATTCCAGCTTGCTCCTTGGAATGTAACAGGTGATAATGGAAGTGGTTGTGTCCCTGGCACTATTTGAGAGCCAGAAACTTCAGCCTGGCTCAGCACTGGCTGTTGTGGGCATTTGGGGAGTAAATTAACAAAAAAGCAGATGGGAGATTCTCTTTCTCTGCCTTTCAAATAACTTAAGCAGATAAATAAAATGTCCTAAAATAAGTAATCATCTCTATAAAAAAAAAAAAAGCTTTGAGGATTCCTTATGGTTGTAATTCTAGAGCAGCTAAAAAAAAAAAAGTTACTTATAATATTACTATAGAGCAAGAGTCATCAAATTCTTTCTGTTAAGATTCAGATAGAACATACCTTAGCTGGTGTATGTCTTCTGGTCTCCATCACAGCCACTCAACTATTGTAACACAAAGTGTCCACAGATAAAATGCAACTGATGAGTACCGCTGTGTTCCAACAAGACTTCATCCACAAACAGGCTGAACTTGGCCTTCAGGTGCTGGTTGGACAATCCTTCTACAGACTATGAATTATGTTCAGTAGTTGAAGATGAAGGATTTCTGAGACTTGTTGAAGCTATGAATTCTGCTTAGTTCCTTCTAAAAAACTTTTTCTTGAACCATATTCTGCTGTATGTACCTTTTCTTGGATATCAAGTATTTGAATATGCAGGAACAACTACAATTCATATTCAAGTTTGGTAGCTTGGTGAATTAATATTGAATTCAAATAGCTTCATGTATGATGAGTGGTAGATCCTAAAAATTTCATAGAGTTATCAAGAAAAAAAACAAAAAAAGAAAAATAAATAAATAAAAAGATTGCATATAGTTATCAACATAATACATTCTTACTGAAGACATCCATAGGATGGAAAATTTAGTAAAAAAAAGAATGTCATACAGGTATTATCAACAAGATGATAAACATAGTGAAGCCTCAGGGTAAGTTACAAAATATAAACATACTATGTTCATAATACCTCAGAAGGCAATCATAACTTTAGACAAAAGTTAGTGGACAACTTTATCAAAACCCAGTAAAGACAAAACACATGATGCTCAAATATTTTGGGATGTTTTATTATGAATTTAACAAGACTGTTAGGGGGCAGCACTGTGGCTTAACAGTGTAAGGCCATTGACCAAAACACCAGCATCCCATATGGATACCAGTTCAAGCTTTGGCTGCTCCACTTCCAATCCCCAGAAAAGCAATGGGAGAAGGCCCAACTCCTTGGACCTCTGCACTCACATGGCTAACAAAGAGAAAGTTCCTAAACAACATAGAATAACAGCTACCACATGTTTAAAAGGACTTGAGCCATCCTCTGCTGTTTTCCCAGGGTATAAGCAGGGAGCAAGATGGGAAGTGGAACATCTGGAACTAAAACTGGCAACCACATAGGATGCCAGCGCTGCAGGCAGAAGCTTAAGCTACTGTGCCACAGCACCAGCCCCTATTTTGGGTTTTTTATATTCTTCAAGTACCCCTCCAGGCTGATATGGTCGGAGATTTCTGACTTAAATAAATCTTGCTTTGCTCATTGCTTTTGTCCACATGGAGAATCTTCTTTCACGTGAGACAAGAACCAAGATCGTCTCTTCCAAGCCGTTTTAGCTATGACAGTACCAAATAAAATAAAATTTAAGATGTAAGGGAAAATGACACTTTCTGAAAAGTTTCTGAAGACCCTTTCTTCAGCTGGTACTTTACACTTCCGTTTGAGAGACTGTGTCAAGCAGACTATACTGTCACTGGCAAGCTGACCAAGAGTACCATTTTAATAGGGTTGAAATTTTACCATGTTCCACTCCTATTAAATGAAAGGAAACCATAATAATTCTGTGGTAGAATCAGCACTAACAGTAACCGATAACAGTAGGGCTGAGCACACATGCATTACTGTGTTTTCCTTAAGTGAAAGAGAGCACCTACTTTGTGGTAGATAACAAGCATTTCAGTTCTAGATTGGTAAACCTCTCTGGCACTCTCTCGCTTTTTGAATGTTAAGCCTCGTCTTTAGCTGTGGACTGGATAAAAGGATGTAGTCAGGGCTGGCTTCTGGCACAGGCATCAAGGCAGTGGTTAGGATGCCAGCCTTCCATATTGGGGTACCTGAGTTCAATCTTCCCATTCTGGCTCCTGACTCTAGCACTGTGCTAATTTAGAAGTGATCATAGTAATTGGGTCAGTGCTACTCATGTGAGAGATCGGCATTGAGTTCCTAAGTTCCAGGTTTGGCCCTGCCCAGCCCTAGCCCTTGCAGGCCTTTGGGAGATGGGCCAGCAGATGGGAAATTACTGCATATCTGCCTGTCTGCTTCTTAAATAATTTTTTAAAAAAATAGTCTCCATACTGTATTACCCTCCTGCATGCACATCTTAGCAACTCATGACACACAGTGACTCTCAGGGTTATTTCTAAAACATAACCTACCTTATCCTGATGGTGCAATTTAGTATCATATAACAGCATCAGGTACAAACTGTCAGCTTATATTAAGTGCAATGATTCCCCCAAAAGTCAAATCTGAAAAAACTTGATTTTAACTGACCAATAAATGTAATATGAATATATCACAAATAACATGTTGTTTTGAATTAAAAATACATTGTGGAATTTAAATTGAATACTAACATTTTAATGATGAAATTCTAATCTTCAATATTGACGTTCCCTAATGAATATGTCTTCTTTCCTCTCAGAAGTTTATGATAGTGATATTTTGGTTCAGCTAATTATTGATTTTTAACATGCAGCTATTTTGCAGTCGACCAAAATATATGCAGTGCCCTTCTAAAATAATATTGTATATGAAAATGTCATGAATAAAAGCTTGGTTATGTGGCCTTTATTTAAACATTTGCCTGATAGCAACCCAAGATGATTTGTAAATTATTCAGTTACAGATTTATTTGGAGGAAGTGTATCTTGATCCAGAGTTCAGGCATTCTTGCATTGTTGCCATCTAGCATCCTCTGTCTTCTGCGGCCACCAGCTGGCTTCCACTACTACTAAATTCCAGCAAGCAGCAGCAGTCCATTCAGCGCTTTGTTTTGACTGCTGAGTCCCTGATGAGAATATCAAGTCAGTTGAATAACTAGATTTTTTAGGCTGGGAGGAGAAAAGCACAGTCTAGCTCATTTCCAACATACTTTGGGTTATCAGAGCTGCATGGTAGCTGTATTTGTGCCAGCAAGGGGCCAGAGAAAGCTTCAAACTAACAAAAGCAAAGCCATTTCAATACTGAAAATAATATTCTCCCAGGGAAGAACACTGTTAAAAACAAGAGTCATTATATAAGAGCAAACAAAGGTCAGTCCAAACAGAATAGTATTAAGACAATAATCTTAAGTCAATGTAAGTTCAGCGAAGAAAGGAAGGGGGAAAGAGAAAGAAGAGAGAGGGAGATACAAAGAAAAAAGAAAAGAAAAAGGAAAGGAGGAGGGAGTGAAGAAATATAACCTCAGAATTGGTTGAATTGACTAATCCTACACTTTACAAGTGTCAACATCCCATATGGTCATCGATTCATGTCCTGGCTGCTCCATTTCCCATCCAGCTCCCTGCTTGTGGCCTGGGAATGCAAGAGGCTGAGACCTGGCATTTTTTTTATAGATTTATTTATTTTTATTCCTGGGAATCTTTTTTTATAGATTTATTTATTTTTATTCCTAGGAATCTTTTTTTTTTTTTAGATAGATTTATTTATTTTTAGAGACCTGGCATTTTGAAGCACAGAAACCAGAGGACCTTTCTGGGTCAGACCAATGCATCTGCCCATGTCAGAGACCGGAGCTAGGCTAGTTAGTATCAACCACTGGATACTGGTGCACATGAAAACTATGGTTGGGGTCCTGCCTGACAGAACTAGACCACAGTACCCACAAGGGAGTCTAAGGGAAAGAGGTGGGCCATGTTAGGCTGGACTGTGACACTAGCCAACATGTGAGAGAACTGGATCTAAAGGCAGATTTTATGGGAGATTGCTGTGCTTACTCCTGTGGAACTACAATATCTGCTGCTTTGCTCGAGGGCTAGGGGTGGTGACAGTCCAAGTTAGGCATGACCATGGAACCCACTGACATTTACGGAAACTGGGGTTAGGATCAGGCCAGGATGGTCCAGGCTGTAGTACCTGTATGTGCATCCAAGAATTGGGTGTGGGGCAGGCCAGGGCGCAACATCCACCAGCACACAGTAAGGCTGAGACTCCAGGGCAGACTATGCTGGATAGGGACCTAGCACCTGGTTCTCGGAGTGGGCCTGGTGGGAAAACTTGGGGAACTCCCCTGATGGGCTGCAGCTCCAGGTGGTGAGCACGTGAGTCAGGGCTGGATGTGGGCCAGACCAGGAAAGGCTGATTCACTTGTCAGCAGGTGTATGGACTGACTTGGGAAGCCAACTGGACTAGTCTGCTATACACACTGGCGTGTGCAGGAACCAGGGCTGGGGTGGGGGCCTGGTGTGGGTTACTGGAGGTCACCCCAACTAGGCTGCAGGTTCCTATTGGTGTGTGCAAGGGCCAGGTCTGTGGTAGGCTGGGTCAGGCTGGGTCACAGCACCTGTCAGTCTACATGGGATGTGGAGCTGGGTACAGAACTGACCAGGTAACTATAATCACCAGGATGTGCTTAGGCTGATATGGGTGACAGACTGAACCAGACCTTGCAAGAATCAGGTCAGGGGTCACCCTAGATGAGGTGTCTTGGGCGACTCCCCAACTGAACTGCTGGAGTTCGAATGCATGTGCTGGGACTGGGCCTCCTTGACACCTGATGCCTGTGCAGTGGGCAGCATGCCCAGGTGCATATGGGGGACATGATGGCCAGCTCATTTGGGCCTGCAGAGGGTGGTGAGTGCCATGTCAGAAGATGGAGCACAGAATGGGTTGGACAACTCTCCTGGCTAAGCTTTGGCAGCAAGTGTCTGGGTGAGTGGATGAGCTGGGGTGAACTCTGTCAGCCTGTGGACCTTGAAAGGATTTTCTCAACCTTGGAGCAACAAAACCAACAGTGTCTCGGAACTATTGGAACCACTCAAGCAATACCCTCAGAACATTCTTCTCCATGCTAGGGTTTCTAAGATGATATCAAGTGGACATTCCCATCCCTAGGTACTGATGTAGCTTGGCAGCTGGGAGTGCCCCCTTTCCTCCCTCCCTCCCCTCCCCACCAGATATAGGAGAAAAGGGAAGAAAAGGAAAATTAGAAGTATTTGTCCCACCCACCTTCCTGCACACCTCAACCCTCCCCACCCTATTCAGCGGTCCTCATGGGCATGCATTCATGACAATATCAAAGATAAAATAAAAGTTAATAAAAGCCCGAGTTTTGTAACACTATGTCCAAAGAAACTGAAATAATTTACAACACAATTACATACGTACATGCAAAAAGTTGTAAAACTGAGCCTTAAGAGTTCTCGAATCTGAAGAGATGTGATTAAAACTATATACAAAAGCTATGGGAGAGTAAGACAAATTAGGTAGAGTGCTGTAACACAGGTTTCTGGTAATTATTATATACATCTCTATTATATACCTCTGTGTGTGTGTATATACATCTGTATATGCACATATATACACTTTGTAGGGATTGAGCATTGCATTTTCATTGCCATACTTGTTCTTAAGATAGTTTATTTTCTATTTTGGTATTAGAATTATTATTAATGAGGCTTTTCAAGAAAAGTTGAAGGACATAACTAACAAACATGTTAAGCATCTGCAGAAAAAAATAAGAAATATTAGCTTCACTTCCTGTTTGAGATGATGTAATTAGTGGTTCTCAAGCTTGACTGCGCACTGGAATGCCCTGAGAAATGGAGAATGTACAGATGTTTGGTTTCCTACGAGTTTGCTTAATTGACCGGGGCGGTCCCAGGAGTTTTGTCCTGCGGCCTGATGTATCCAAGGTTGAGGAGGGCTGCTCTGCTCACTAGACAATCAGATATAAGAAAACTCGCAGGTATTCAAGGCTGCAGGCTATTGACTTGTTCATTTCACCATCTGATACTTTTTATGTTAATGTGATATTAATAGAAAGAGAACAGATTCCATGTGGTTCGTAGAGGCAATTGTAACAATGTGAATCCTTTCTTCTCCCTTTCTCTTTCAGTTTTTTTTCCTCTTTCTCTCCCTCCATCTCTCCTTGCTTCCAATCACAGCACCAATCTAAACTATTACAAAGGGAGAAATTGAGAAAGGATTAATTTAGGCATGAAAATGAATAAATTTGAAGAGTAAAACGGATAAAGTGTACTAGGGTGAGTACTCACTGTATAGTTCTATTTGTATGAAATTTTAGAATCAGGAAGGAATGAAAGACAAATTCATGAGACAAAGTTTCTTATCTTGATTAGGGTACACGGATGTATATTCTTATCAATATTCACAGAAATGGACAGTGAGACCTGTGTGTGATTTTGCTACACTCATGTTCATTACTGTTCACTAAAATGAGGATTAAAGTTAATTCACGGGCCCAGCGGAGTGGCCTAGTGGCTAAGTCCTTGCCTTGAATGCGCAGGGGTCCCATATGGTTGCCAATTCTAATCCTGGCAGCCCAGCTTCCCATCCAACTCCTTGCTTGTGGCCTGGGAAGGCAGTCGAGGATGGCCCAAAGCCTTGGGACCTTGCACTCACTTGGGAGATCCAGAAGAGGCTCTTAGTTCCTGGCTCTTGGCTTCGGATCAGCTCAGTTGCTGCCATTTGGGGAGTGAATCAGAGGATGGAAGATCTTCCTCTCTGTCTCTCCTCCTCTCTGTATATCTGACTTTGTAATAAAATAAATAAATCTTTTTAAAAAAATAAGTTAATTCACTTAAATCCCGACACGTAAGACTGGTCGGGGAGGCACACACGACCAGGACTTCACTTAATTAACCCTAAGCCCTGGGCGTGGCGGGAGGGAAATCCCAGGGTCTATGGAACTGTTTCATAAAATGATCATAACAGTAAAAAGAGAGAGAGAGAGAGACAGAGAGAGAAAGAAAGAGAGAGAGAGAGAGAGAAAAGAAAAGAAAAGAAAAGAAAAGAAAAGAAAAGAAAAGAAAAGAAAAGAAAAGAAAAGAAAAGAAAAGAAAAGAAAGAGAAAAAAAACCAAAAACAACAAAAAAGCACAGCCTGGAGCAGAGTCCCTGAGAACGAAGAGCTGACTGCAGGGCGGGCCAAAGCGTGAGAAACCGCTAGAGGGCTGCCAGGCTAGACGCAGCTGCTGCAGGGCGGGCGGCCGGCGGCCCGGCGCCACACCAAAACAAGCCCTCACACCATTTTCCGGTGTTCGTCATTCCCATCCGTGCCCTCACCGGAAGAGTTCGGTGAGAAACGTGGCCACTGCAGAAAAGGAGCCGGCAGCGGCTTGGTTCCTGCACGGATGCTGGGGCTGTAAGGCACCGCGCGGTCCGCTGCTTGCGGTTCGCAGGGAGGAGGACATCAGAGTTCGCCTTCCCTCTGCCGCCGCCGCCGCCGCCGCCATGATTCCGGTGTCGCTGGTGGTGGTGGTGGTGGGTGGCTGGACTGCAGTCTACCTGACCGACTTGGTGCTGAAGGTGAGGGCCTCAGGCCTAAGGCCCAAGCCCGCGGTGCCCAGGGCCAGAGTGCAAGGGCCTTTCTCTTGTTTCGCGCCTCCTGGCTGGAAGCCGCGCAGCCGGTGCCCACGTGTGCCCTTCCGAGTGGCGCCTCAGTCCCGTGGAGTAAATAAAGCCCGGCTGGCTGCGGGATGGGTGTGGCAGCCTTCAGGACTGTCGCTTTCGGCAGTGCGGGACAGTGCAGGCCCAGAATCCTGCCCGGGAGGCATCGGTGGTGGGTTCGGGAGGGTCAGACCATTTGGCAGCCGCGTACCAGGGAGGAGATAAAATGCCTGCTTAGAGCAGGCATTGTTTCTGAGGTCACTATTCTGTAAATACCCTGATATTGGGAACAGTCCAAGTCACGTGATGGACATCAGTGGTCTCATACTTTTGAGCGTATAGGATCACGCAGCCGTCCGGTTAGCATGCCAGTTCTGATCCAGCATGTCTAAGCAGTTTCCCAGTGCGATCTGTGCTGTGGGTCCACAGAGCATACTTGAAAGCAGCGCGCTCAAGTAGGAAGGAAGGATTTAAACAGCCTGTACTAAAGTAATACTTTGTTGCCTACACCGTTTCTGCCTACAAGCTGTGCACAACTCGGATTCACAGTATATTTTTCAGTTATTTGGGAAGGATAGCAAAAACAAACACCAAAAAAAAAAAAAAAAAACCCACGTGCTTAAGCCACAGTTTGCATTGAGTATTAGGGTGATTGTGAAATAAAATTATAGAAATTATGAAATACTTAATAAAAACTCCAATTAGGAATAGAGTCTGATAAAATTGTGTGTTTTGCGTTTAACAATAAAGTAAAATGAGAAACATGTGCTTTTGTGGTTAGGTTTCAATTTGCCCAGCCCTAGGGGGTGTACAGCAGGGCCCTGCCACGTCATAGCTTGCTGCTGGGACCCCGGGTCATTGTGTGGTCCAGAGTTTCTCAACTCTACATAGAGATGAAACTGGTAAGAGGCGCCTGAGATTCCGGCTCGCACATTGCCAGTGCTCCCTCTGATCCAGGGTCTGACAGCATAGGGGGGGACTCAGAAACGCTGAATCTCAGGCTTCTCCCAGACCTTCCAAATCAGCTTAACAGGTCTGTCTAAATAGCCCCAGGTGCATCCTTTGAACCTTTGTGAGAAGCACTAAGTACTAAAAGTACCTAGCCTAGTGCTTAGTGCCTCTTACATAATATAGCCTACAGTGGTTTTGTTATTTGGAAAAGAAAAGCCATGTGATTTCTTCTTGTTGAATGAATGAAATCGAAGATAAGAAGAACTTTTCAAATCTCAACAGTTTCTGGCCTAATTGTGTAAGACTTCAGATTCCAGGAGCCTTTGCCTTCAGATTCTCTGCTTCCAGCTCTGTCTGCTATTGCACCCTTGACTTTGTAAGATCTTCACTAAACTTCCGTGAAAGTAATGTGTCACATTCCATTTCCAACACCAGGGAAACCAGCAGATTTTAAAAACCAAGCAAAGATTCTTCGCAGATCCAAAGCAAAACGATGCTGGTATTCAGACTCGGGTCATATTTTTATGCTTGTGTTATGGCGGAAATACCTTTTCAGGACAAAAATTTCTCACCCAAGGGTTGTCAGTATGACTGAATATTTTCTGTGCTTACTGTGTCAGGTACATTACACAGCATTCTGTTGCCCACAGTTCTTAATAACTGAGATGCGAAAGGTAAAACTTTTCAGCTGTGTATAAACACCTGTCCCTCCAGCCCCAGATAGTTGAAAAGACATTGCTGAGACCTTGATGGCTTTAGGTAAGTTATGTACTCTTACATCATCCAAATTGGCCTGATTGCTTCGGACTGCGTTCAGAAGATAGGAAACCTCGGTCTTAACTACTGTGTGCTACCGTGTGCCTTCTGTTGAGTGGTTATGCCGCAGGGAGTAGATTTTTAAGTTCTACCACAAGATTTCTTTCCTTTCTACGGCAACAAGGCTTCTGGTCAGTTCTGTGCTGTTTAGTATGGGAGCTGTTAGCTGCACTTGGCTATTGAGCATTTGAGATGGGGACTGTCCATATTGACATGTGCTGTAAAAGTAAAGTTGACACAGGATTACAAAGCATTCCCACCTAAAGAAGATATTACCGGGCCCAGTAGCTCAGTAGTTAATTCCTCATCTTGCAAGCGTTGGCATCCCACATGGTCACCGGTTCATGTCCCAGCTGCTCCACTTCCCATCCAGCTCCCTGCTTATGGCATGGGGAAGCAGTCGAGGATGGTCCGAAGCTTTGAGACCCTATACCCATGTAGCAGACCCAGGAGAAACTCCTGGCTCCTGACTTCGGATCAGCTCAGCTCTGGCCATTGCAGCCACGTGGGGAGTGAACCAGTAGACAGATCTTTCTCTCTGTAAATTTGCTTTTTTGATAAAAATAAATCTTTAAAAACAGGTATTTTGAAAATAGCTTATGTTAATTACATACTGAAATGATACCTTGGATATTTGGATTTGAAAAATATATGAAAACTAATATTTTTTGTTTTTTAAAATCTGGCTACTAGACTAGTTTATGGTGCACATTGTGTTTTGTTGGAAGGGGTCAGTAAACTTGTTTTTTTTTTTGGTAAGAGAACACACACTAAATAGCCACGCAGGGTCACTGTCACATAGTCTTTATTTTTATTTATTTTTTTTAATTCCTCAAGAATATAAAACTATTCTGAGCTCTCAGGCTGTATGGGAGCAGGCTGTAGACCACATTTAGATTGATCTGATAGCTGTGCTTTGCCTGACTGTACCTTCAGTAGACCAGCTAGCCTGAGAGCTTTAGTATCCTGAAGTTAAAGCTTTAATATTATAAACCTTTCAACACTCAGCAGCTCCATTTCCTACTTACACACTATGAATTGTTCTCCAAAATTGAGTAATGTGGATCTTTTCCTTCTCTCTTAGTCATCCGTCTATTTTAAGCATTCTTATGAAGACTGGCTGGAAAACAATGGATTGAGCATCTCCCCTTTTCACATCAGATGGCAAACTGCTGTTTTCAATCGTGCTTTTTACAGCTGGGGCCGGCGGAAAGCAAGAATGCTTTACCAATGGTATTCTTTATTTCCCCTTTTTGGTTTAAATTAGTCATTGTGGCCATAGACATAACTTGTTAAATTGATGATTTCTGTCATTTTCTAATGTACTGAGTTTTAAAATATTGCCAATGTGAATGAATTATGCTATTATATGAACTTTTGGGATGATGTCACATTCAAACTCAAGATGTATATACAGTGCTTTGTGGTTTGGAGTTTCCAGTGATCTGAGACCCCCAAGATATTGCCATTCTGTAGTTGAGAAGTTTGGTATTATCTAAATTCCTTTTGATTAAAAACTTAGGTCTAATTGGATTACGGCTAAGCAAAGAGTAGAAAGTGAAACAAAATCAAATCAATACAAAGTGATGGAAGGAATGAAATAAACAGTACAAATCAGTAAAATAGAAAGTATACACTGGAGAAAATCTGTAAAATTCAAAAACGTATAAAATTTGACAAGCCTATATCATGATTGACCAACAGAAAAAGAAAATAAAAGTAAGTAACGATCAGAATTGGGAATACTACTGCAGAGTTTATAGACAATTTCAGAGTTTTATAAATTTCAGAAACTAGGAGCCGACACAGTAGTGTATAGGTCAGTCCTCTGCCTACAGTGCTGGCATTCCATGTGGGTACTGGTTCGAGTCCCAGTGGCTCCACTTCTGATCAGGCTACCCACTTTATGGCCTGTGAAAGCAGCAGGGGTCCAAGTCCTTGGGACCCTGTACCCTTGTGGGAGACCTGGAGGAGGCTCAAGGCTCCTGGTTTCAGATTAGCTCATATCAGGCCATTGTATCCATTTGGGGAGTGAATCAGCAGAAGAAAAATATATCTGTTTGTGTGTCCATCCTTCTGTCTTTAAATCTGCCTTCTAAATAAAAAATAAGTCTTTAAGAAAATTTCTGGGGCCTAGTACAGTAGCCTAGAGGCTAAAGTCCTCGCCTTGCATGCACCAGGATCCCATATGGGCGCCTGTTCATGTCCCAGTGGCCCCGCTTCCCATCCAGTTCCCTAATTGTGGCCTGGGAAAGCAGTAGAAGATGGCCCAAAGCCTTGTTGGGACCTTGCACCTGCGTAGGAGACCTAGAGGAGGCTCCTGGCTCCTGGCTTCGGAATGGCTCAGCTCTGGCTGTTGCTGCCACTTGGGGAGTGAATCAGCAGACGGAGGATCTTCCTCTCTGTGTCTCCTCCTCTCTGTATCTCTGACTTTCCAATAAGAATAAATAAATCTTTTTTAAAAAAAATCTGGAAAACCAGATGAAATAGACAAGCTCCTGGAAAAGCAAAACTTCCCAAAAGGTTAGAAAACATTAAGATTATTCTCAATTATGTCCAGGTAATTTTAAAATATTAAACTGTGGAAGACAAAATTTCCATTAAATTTTACCATATTATTTAGGCTCACTTATCACAAAACAAAGCTAAAATACAATGCAAGCAATAAAATAGAGAAATGTAACAGGATAGCTGGTATTAAAAAAGCTTTTGTAACTGTGTGAGTACACGATTAGAAGAATGCTCTGTGAGTGAGCCAACACTTGAGAGGAAGCACTGTTTTTCATTGGAAGTGGTATTCAGTCTCTTTAGTTACCAGAGATGTGTGAACTGTCAGAGCGGCCTGAGGGAACTAGCATGCAGCTTTCAGTCCGGTGTTTGAAGTTTGGGTAGAAAAGACCATGGAGTTACGGAGATTTCATAGCCGTTGTTTTGAAACTGTGAAATGAGGCCCATTGTTTTGAAACTGTGAAATGAGGCTGGTCAATGAATTATGTAGTGCATGAACTGCGAGGAATTGCACATTTATGTTTTTTTCTCTCTTTACAGGTTCAATTTTGGAATGGTGTTTGGTGTAATTGCCATGTTTAGCTCTTTTTTTCTCCTTGGCAAAACACTAATGCAGACTTTAGCGCAAATGATGGCTGACTCTCCGTCGTCTTATTCTTCTGCCTCTTCCTCTTCATCCTCATCCTCTTCTGCTTCCTCTTCCTCATCCTCTTCCTCCTCGTCGTCTCTTCACAATGAACAGGTGTTACAAGTTGTGGTAAGTACCTTCTTTTTGCTTTAAATATTTGTTGACATGTAGCTACAAGATTTGACTTATGACTAGCATAACCCCCATCCACTCTATAACTTGAAAACTAAATTTAAAATCTTGCAGCTTTTCAAATAGTCTGCTTACATAGAAAACCTCACTAGGATGATAGCTAGGAATTGTTGCACTGTTTGGTGGTAGCAGTAGTCATAGCAGAGAAAATTACACCGCGATTAACACTATCACCAATTACAGATACTTAATTCATGCTGTCTGCTTAAGATGTTAAATGAGTATATCCAAGAAATAAGCATGCAGCTTTCCAAATTGTGTTTCCCTTTCCTCTCCATAACTGTCAGAGTCTAACCAATAATCTCCTTTTAATTGAAGATACAAGAATTTTCTGAGTGGTAACTGATGTCTTGATGGGTTGAGAACAAGCTGGCCGGGTAATGCCTTCCTTGTTCCTGTCTCTGGAGTCTGGAAGGTGCTTTACAATGGCTCAGCTTTGCTTCACATTTTCATGTGTACAGTTCCTGTTTCCATGAGGCAGAGGTGTTTTTCATCATAATCTTATTAATGGAATAGATTGTCTAGGGATTAGTAACATTTTAGTGTGTTTTTTGTTTGCTTTAAAGATTTATTTGTATTGGAAAGGCAGGTTTACAGAGAAGGAGACAATGATCTTCTGTCTGCTGGCTCACTCGCCAAGTGGCCTCAATGGCCAGAGCTGAGCCTATCTGAAGCCAGGAGCCAGAAGCTTCTGGGTTTCCCACATGGGTGCAGGGTCCCAAGGCTTTGGGCCATCCTCTGTTGCTTTCCCAGGCCACATGCAGGGAGCTAAAAGGGAAATGGAGCAGCCAGAACATGAACCAGTAGAGGATTAGTCAATCGAGCCATTGAACCAGGCCCACATATTTTGTTTTCGAAGTCATTTCATTGTGGCTTCTACTAGGATGCATCCCTGTAGGAGGTCTTAGAAGTCATTTGTAGAGAACAGTAAAGCATCTCTCCTGTGGTCATAGCTCGCTCTTAGATTCATCAGCCAAGGTCTCAGAACAAATGGTTTATTTCTTCAGCACACATTTCCGGAGTGCTTTGTAAGCGTTAGCAGTGTGCTACATCCTGCTTGTTTGAGGGACAACCCAGTGCGAGTAGTCGTGGAGCTTTAACTCTGGAAGGAGAACAGTTGTGAGTGTGCTCCAATGGGACAGTGTGCAAAATGCTGGGGGATCAGAGAGAAGGAGTGTGAGGTGTGCCTGGCCCTGGGAACAGAATACAGAACTTCAGCAGAAAGATGGGCAGAGTCCACATGTTTGCTAACGGAAGACTGAAATTGAGCATGCCAGTGATGGAATGGACAGTGCAACCAGGAAAAGTGGCAGGAATAGTCACAGTGATCATAAAGCCTAGCTAATGTGCAGCACTTGTTGTGTAAGGTCTTTCCTGCCAGTCCTGTTTTGTTCTTGCAGCAAGCCAGAGGTAAATATTGATGTTACCTCTGACTTACGGATGAGAATGTCAGAGCACAGAGAGATTAAGATTCTTGCCTGTGGTCACAGGCTGTAAGTAGAGAGTCCATATCACTGACTAGAGCCTTCGCATGTTATGCTCTTTCCTTTCCACTTAAGACAGATAATTCTTCAAGAAGCTGCATGTGTTATTGACCTGTGACTGTGAGATATGTGGTAGACAGAAGAATAGGAGTGGCCAGCGTCTAAGGCAGGGAGATCTAGGGAGGGCCTAGGTTAGGAAAGGACCTGCTGAGAACTTGCAGTTTCCCTTACAGGCAGCAGGTCTGGGCAAAATGAATCAAAGTTGATTAGATCAAAGACAGGGTGACCATTTAACAGGGCAGTTGAAATAATTCCTGTAATAAAGGGATAATAGTCCAAAGTAAAATCAAGAATGAAGGGGATAAAGTCAAGTGGAGTTCCCAGGCCTCCATGTTAACTAAATGCAAGGCTGAAGGAAGGCTTAAAGATGAATATCAGGTTTCCTGATTATTATTCACTGAAAAAGAGGATAGGAGAAAAGAAGCTTGTTGGGAAGAAATATGATCATTACCTTATGGCAAAACATTGTTACGAGAACTCGTTTCTTCTCTTTGAATCTCAATTAATAGTGCTCATGCAAATAACCCTATTAGGAGATACATTCTTTTGAACCACCGAGAAGCTAACTGCTCCATGTGACCCACTGTGCATTTTTTTGCATAAACTTTAGAAGGTTATATCCCCTGACTTTGCTATGTGCTTTTGTCACTTAGAGAACATGCTTTTTAGTGTACTCTGTAATTCCCTACAGCCTTGTGCAGTATTAACTTCCAAAACCCTGGCACTCTGGCTGTTGAAAGTATTCTGTGTTCAGTTCTCTGGTACATCTAATACCCTGCGTGGTCACGGCAGAGACAGATGGGCATTCGTGTTCTGTTGCCAGGAAATAAACCCCGCCATCTGTTAGTACACTCAGACTCTCAGATGCCGACCTTACCTCACTCACTTTCACGTCCAGCAAATCGTAAGAAAAAGGGGAGCAATTAAGCTATCATATACAGCTTTCGTTGTTTCCAAAAGAATTTAAGGTAAATAGTGTATTTTGTATCTATATATGAAATTCATCTGAAGTATGTAAATTTAGACAGGTCAGAGGAAAGAGAGCTACTGCACTAAACAGACAGAGGCTTGACAACATGGGAAGGGAACAGGTTTGTAGAAAAAAAACACATTAATATACACAGAAAAAAGGTGCTCAGTAGGGTATGAATAGGAAGAATTGTAGCTAATGATTGCATAAACATCTCTGTAACCTATTATACTTTACATCCACACTGGAGCTCTAGCTTAAGCAATCACTTCCAAATATGGGGGGAGGGGATTGTATTCATCAAGCTCTTCATTCTAACATTACTTATTATGAAAAATTGCAAGCAAACAAAATATATAATTGTAGGAAGATGAATTTATTGGGTTATTATTCAGTGATATATATACACTTAAAAATGATGATTTTGTTGGAACTGGCATTGTGCCATAGCAAGTTAAGCTGCTTCCTGTGATGCAAGCATCCTATGTATGGGCATCTATTCAGTCCCACCTGCACCATTTGCAATCCACCTCCCTGCTCATGTACCTAGGAAAACAGCAGGAGACGGCCCAAGTCTTTGGGACCCTGCACTCACGTAGGAGACCCAGTAGAGTTGCAGGCTTCTGGCTTTGACCTAGCTTAGCCTTGGCTGTTGTGGTCTTCGGTGAGTGAGCCCATGGAAAAAGACTTCCTCTCTCACTGTAACTGCCTTTCAGATAAATCTGATTTATTTGAATAAATCTTATTTATTATTTACATTAAAATAAATGAATAAGGACTGGCACCACGGTTTAATAGGTTAATCCAATATGGGCACTGTTTAAGCTCCAGCTGCTCCGCTTCCAGTCCAGCTCCCTGCTAATATACTGGCTTTTGGCTTCAGATCAGCCAGTCTCTAGCTATTGTGGCCATTTCATGAGTGAATCAGCAAATGGAAGATCCTTTTCTGTGTCTTATCTCAGTAAATCCACCTTTCTAATAAAAAATATATTGGAAGGTTTTTAAAATATTTTTTTATTGGAAAGGCAGATTTACAAAGAGAAGGAAAGGCGCAAAGATCTTCCATCCACTTGTTCATTCCCCAAATGGTCACTGAGCTAATCCAAAGCCAGGGAACCAGGAACCTCTTCCAGATCTCCCATGTACTTCATTCTGTGCTGCTTTCTGAGGCCACAAGCAGGGTGCTGGAGTGGAAAGTGGAGCAATCAGAACGTGAGCTGGCACCCATATGGGATCCTGGCTCTTGTAAGGGGAGGATTGCCCCATTGAGTCATCATGTCGGGCCCAATAAATAAATCTTTAAAATAAGTAAAAATTCTCCTGGACTTTACTAGGTAGGATGTAGGGTTAAATTCTTCCTCACTCACTGGGTTGTTGGGGATTTCCCTGCTCACCTGCCTAAAACTTTTCTGTTCAGTTGTTAAAATGCAAAGTTCTGTAAAACCATGCTTAATCACTCTATACTGCAAAGTTTAAATTGTGACTTAATTTTCTTCCCCCAAAAAACTTTATCAATTTATGACTTTTAATGCTAAACAAGATATAACAGTATAGAAACTTTGATGTTAAGTTTGTACTTAGCTGTTATATATATGATGGATGTTAATGTTGATGCTTCCATTGTTCCTGTGCCACTCTGGTTATACTCAAAAACGTGTTAGCTTGGGCGGAAAAAAAAAAAAAGGTTTATAGCAGCTGGTTGTGTATATACTAAAATTGAGATGTCAAGGAAGTAGTTACAGGATGTGGTTAAGAACTTGCATTTTCTAGCATGTTGGCCACTCAATACCATGTTGATTGGCTTCATGATGTGGTTAATTTCGATGTTTCTTCCTATTGTTGAAGTTGTGTAGTGACATCTCATTGGAGGAGATGCTATTCTACCAGCTCTACTTTCAGACCAAGGAGGGTCTCCCAATGAAACTGTTGAATTTATCTGGACAATAAGATGCTGGACTCTCTGCATGGTCCATGCCCGCAGTGAAGGAATCATGACTGGATATGATCTGTACTACTATAACAATATGGAGGAATTCAATATGGGGGGAGGGCTTGGGGGAATCCCAGAGCCTATGACACTGTGTCATAAAATGACACAAAATTTAAAATAAATAAATAAATTAATTAATTAATTAAAAATAAGTAAAGATGATGGTTATAAAACTAGTTTAGACATTTGGAATCAATGAAACTCAGAAAATGATCCAAGCAGCTTTATTTGAATCTGCTCTTCAGTTACCAAAGGTGGTTTAAAAAGTGGAATTCTACTATTATGTACAAAAATGAATTACAAGTAAATTAAAAATAAATCTTTGGGGGCACCACAATGGCTCAACTGATGAATCATCTAGCTACAAGTGCTGGGATTCCATATGGGTGCCAGTCCGTGTCCCGGTTGTTCCACTTCCCATCCAGCTCCCTGCTTGTGGCCTGGGAAAGCAGCAGAGGACGGCCCAATGCCTTGGACCCTGCACCCATGTGGGAGACCCAGAGATTCCTGACTCTTGTCTCCAGCTTCAGCTTCAGCTCTGGCCATTGTGGTCATTTGGGTGGATAGATGATATTTCTCTCTGTGTCCCTCCTGTTTGTAAGTCTTCATTTCCAATTAAGAAAAATATTTTTTTTTAAAAAAAGAATGAACTCTAAACCGTAAAATAACTTGGTGGAAGAAAAAAGACTGTGAACACAAAATGACGGAAAAAATAAAGCTGTCAAAAACCATGGAATTTTTATGAATATAACGGTGACATCTTTATTTTGGATTCTTTAACGATGTTGGCTTTTAAGATCAGTTCTAGGTTCTTGGTGAAACTGAAAGATACAAAGTTTTCCTTACATCTCGTATCTCCACTCAGGCATGCTCTGCCTGTCCGTCAGCATCCTCCATCATAGCAGTACATTGCTTTCGGCCAGGAGCTACGGTAATGGCTCACCCTGAGTCCCTGGTTGATTTCGGAGTCCATGCGTGGTGTGAGCAACAAATAAGGCTAGATCAGGTTGCCTAAACATTTTAGATAGCAAAAAGTAACATCAAAATAAATTTAAAAGGCCAACAAACCTGTGAATAGATTTGTGACATGTATTACAAAGGCTCAGTACTAATATTTGAAGTGGTCTTAACAGATCAGTAAGACAAAGATATACGCCTTAGGAAAAAAATAAGTCATGAATAGGCAGCCCCCAAAAGAACAGTGGCCAAACATCGAGGTAAGGTTCAGCTTCCATAGGAACAACAGCAACAAAAAAATCTAACTGAATTTCTTTTTTTTTTTTTTAAAGATTTATTCATTTTTTTATTACAGCCAGATATATACAGAGGAGAGACAGAGAGGAAGATCTTCCATCCGATGATTCACTCCCCAAGTGAGCCGCAACGGGCCGATGCGCGCTGATCCGAAGCCGGGAACCTGGAACCTCTTCCAGGTCTCCCATGCGGGTGCAGTGTCCCAATGCATTGGGCCGTCCTCGACTGCTTTCCCAGGCCACAAGCAGGGAGCTGGATGGGAAGTGGAGCTGCCGGGATTAGAACCGGCGCCCATATGGGATCCCGGGGCTTTCAAGGCGAGGACTTTAGCCGCTAGGCCACGCCTCCGGGCCCCTGAATTTCAAACAAAGTGAGATTGTGTGATTATGGAAGGATCTGCTTTTGAAGAGCAGCTTAATTAAATGTCTCAAAATCCTTTAAACTATGCATTGTAATATCATGTTACCTGTCTGTGAAACATAATGTTAAACACTGGGGAAAAACTCAGCTGAATTTGCCTGAGAATTACGCTATATGCAGATGTTGTTATTTATGGTTTACTGAAGAAGAAACTAGAGTTTTGCAGAAATAATAATAACTTCCTCAAGGTTGTCTAGCTGGTTGGTGATAGTGCCAGGACCTCAGACACAGTCATAGGCCCACAGAATGTGAGCCCTTAACAATTGTGCTCCCCAAGTATTTGGGCATTTGTATTTGTATCACATTACTTATAAGAGCCGAAATTTTGAAGACAATTAAATGCTCAACAGATCATTCCATTGGATATAATGTGACTGTTCCAGATCATAAGGAATCAGAAAATACTGTGTCAGGTGTTATGTTAAAGCAGGTTAAGCCACCGCTTGGGACACCCACATTCCCTATTAGAGTACCTAGGGTTTGAGTCTTATCTCTGCTTTGGATCCAGCTGCCTGCCAGTGTATGCCCTGAGAAATGGCAAAGGATGAATTTACTACTTGAGTTCCTTTCACGTATGTAGGAGACGAGGATGGAGTCCCTGGCTCCTACCTTCAGAATGGTCCAGTCCTGGCTGTAGTGGGCATCAGGAAGTGAACCCGTGAAAGATAGATCTCTGTGCGATAAAAGTAAAATAAGTAGGCCCCTGTGCAATGACTCTAAATCTTTGCCTTGCGTGCGCCGGGATCCCAAATGGGTGCCAGTTCATATCCCAGCTACTCCACTTTCTGTCCAGCTCCCTGCTTGTGGCCTGGGAAAGCAGCAGAGGATGGCCCAAAGCCTTGAGACCCTCTATGCATGTGAGAGACCCGGAAGAGGCTCCTGGCTCCTGGCTTCGGATTAGTTCAGCTCAGGCTGTTTGCTGCTGCTTGAGGAGTGAATCAATAGGCGGAAGATCTTCCTCTCTATCTGACTATCCAATAAAAAATAAAATAAATCTTTTTTTAAAAAAGAGGAAATGCATTGCTTTGGAGAGAGGGTGGTGGGGTACTTATTTAACATAAATTCTGGTCCCGGCGCCATGGCCTAGTGGCTAAAGTCCTCGTCCTGAACATGCCAGGATCCCATACAGGTAACAGTTCTAATCCACCTCCACTTCCCATCCAACTCCCTGCTTCTGGCCTGGGAAAGCAAATGGGGACAGCCCAAAGCCTTGGGACCCTGCACCCATGTGGCAGACCTGGAGGAGGTTCCTGGTTCCTGGCTTCGGATCAGCACAGCTCCGGCCGTTGCAGCTCACTTGGGGAGTGAATCATCGGACAGAAGATCTTCCTCTCTGTCTCTGCTCCTCTCTGTATATCTGACTTTCCAACATAAATAAATAAATCTTTTAAAAAAATACAAGTTCTTGGGCCCGGCAGCGTGGCCTAGTGGCTAAATTCCTCGCCTTGAAAGCCCCGGGATCCCATATGGGCACCAGTTCTAATCCCAGCAGCTCCACTTCCCATCCAGCTCCCTGCTTGTGGCCTGGGAAAGCAGTTGAGGACAGCCCAATGCATTGGGACCCTGCACCCGCATGGGAGACCCGGAAGAGGTTCCAGGTTCCCGGCATTGGATCGGCGCAGCATCAGCCCGTTGCGGCTCACTTGGGGAGTGAATCATCGGATGGAAGATCTTCCTCTCTGTCTCTCCTCCTCTGTGTATATCTGGCTGTAATAAGATGAATAAATCTTTAAAAAAAAAAATACAAGTTCTTGGAACCTTGCAGTAACAATGCAGAAAAAAAATTGGCGATTTGAACAAGAATTTCCAAATTGAATATCGTGTCCCTAAGGGTGAGTTGGTGGATCATTTACTGTCTACTTCGTCACCTTGTATGGGTTAGCACTTTCCTAGGCTTGTTCAGTCTTTCCCATGATGAAGACTTCAGGAAGCTCCTTGTGCATTGATGCTGCACTTACTCCAGAAAAAACTGCCTGATTTGAAGAACTCATTTTAGTTAGACTTTGCTTTATATTATGATGAAGAAGTAAATTTGGATGGTTATATTATGTTTAGTTTACAGAACATTCATCTTGGAGGTTTAAGCTATAACATAGAATAAAAATCACGTCCCTTGGTGTGCAGGTAGGGATTCGTTTTACCCCCACTAATGTTAATTACTGCCATCTTGTGTCTTTGAATAGGTTCCCGGTATAAATTTGCCAGTCAATCAACTGACTTATTTCTTCGCTGCAGTCCTCATTAGCGGTGTTGTACATGAAATTGGACATGGGATAGCAGCTATTAGGTAATAATATTCATTCTGAAATTTGCAAAGCTTTTCATTTAGGAGTATTTATTACTATAATCTGCTTAAGTTGATACTGCATTATTTTCTTTGTGTGGATATTGCCCAGTGTAGGTGCATAATTTTTTACTTGAGGTAGCTTTTACAGTGAAAGTATGTCAAAACATATGTTTCGTTAACCATGTGAGTATGTGTACTGCAGCCCGTTCTTTCCTTTGCCTTTTGCCAGCATGCTGTATCCTCATAGTGCTTCAAGGTTTTCTATCCAATCCTGAAAACTAATTTTCCTATTCATCCTTGGGTTGAAATGATAATTATTACTCTGCAAGCCTGACCATCTTAGTCCTTTCTTCGGCTTAGCAGTTGAAATAATTTCCTGCTTCTGCTCATATCCTGTGCTAATTATAGCAAGAAAAATAGAAAGCTCTGGGATTAACAAGTATCAAAGCTGATCTAGAAACCCAAATGGAAGATGAGGCCTGCAAATTCAGTGCAACGGCATAATTATATCTGATTTGATAAAGGGTTCTACACTTAAAATTATGATGGGAAGAATGTATGGTTCAGAGCCACTGTATTAGGACCTGGTGCAATGGCTCAGTGGCTAAATCCTTGCCTTACATGAACCAGGATTCCATATGAGCACCGGTTCATGTCCCGGCTGCTCCATTTCCCATGCAGCTTCCTGCTTATGGCTTGGGAGAGCAGTAGAGGATGGCCCAAAAACTTGGGACCCTGCACCCGCACAGGAGACCCAGAGGAGGCTCCTAGCTCCCAGCTCCTGGCTTTGGATTGACTCAGTTTAGTCCTTTGCAGCCACTTGGCGATTAAACCAGCACATGAAAGATCTTTCTGTCTCTTCTTCTCTCTATAAATCTATCTTTTCAATAAAAATAAATAAATCTTAAAAGAAAACTGCTTATTAAAAAAAGAGCTGTTATATTAAAGAAAATGTAATCACTTCTTATTATGTCTTTGGCTTATGAACAAGGGCCTATCAAGCCTAAATGAACTGTCACTTTGACAGGGGATATACAGTTGCACAGGTGTGAGCGATAGTAGCTTAATGATTTTCATCTTTGCCTCCACACTTTTAGTTTTACAGCCTTTAGTTTTATATATACAAGCATCATCAGTACTAGCTTAGTAATTCACAGTATGTGAGATGATTTGGATAATTTTTTGCAAAATCTCAGATACCAATAATAAATTATACAGTTACCTTACATTTTTAGTATTAAATGACAACTCAATGTATTTAGCTGCTGTTTTTTTTTAAAAGTAGCTATATCCTAAATATACTGTTCATTTGTAGAATATGGACTGATGGACATAGTTATGGTAATGGCATTCTGAACATTATGCTTTTTAAAACGTGTTTATGCTAATATTAGCCCAATGCAATATACTGAGATATATCACCACCATTGTTTCTAAAAACTATGACAGATGTAGGTATCAAGATAATTTACTAGAATTTTATATTCTCTTATGACTCTGAAAATAGTCATAGTATACCATTTAGTTTCTCATAGACTTCTTAAACATATATGTGTGAGTAATTTCAATTTGCTGAGCATATCGGTTTTAAAATTTTGTGAAGTTGCAAGTCTATTTCAGAATGCCCTATTTTGCAATATCCAATTTTATAGGTAAACAGCTCTGAACAGTGGTTTGTGAAATTATGAGTGTATATAGTGTCAATCCAATTTTTTGGCTGTCCAGGATAACTTTTTCTTTTGTAAGTAAGAAGTTTATTTACAATGAAGAATTTTTTAAGTTTGCACACATTACTACTTTGACAAATGCAATACAATTAGTGAAATCTGTTTTCTAATGTGATTTCTTAGGGAACAAGTTCGATTTAATGGCTTTGGGATTTTTCTCTTCATTATTTACCCTGGAGCATTTGTTGATCTGTTCACCACTCATTTGCAACTTATATCACCAGTGCAGCAGCTAAGGATATTTTGTGCAGGTAACACTTCATTTTTTTAAATGTGCGTATGTGATTTTGGTTTTGATTTCTGTGTTTAGTGGTTTTTTTGAAAGTGCTCACATCACAAATAATACTCATGTTATCTTTTGGTTAATGAATTCAATTTATGAGACTCCCTTAAAAGTAATCCAGCAAAAATAATTTGAATTCCAGTTTCTTGTTTAAAACCAGCTAAAAATGCAAATTGTTAAAACTAACATTTAAAAAAAGAGAGGAAACCTTTTTTCCGAAACCAAAAAAATAGCTAAAAAGTTGAAACTACAAGCTACAAAGGATATCGACTGCGTTGAAAGATGTGAAATGTGCATCAAAGGAAGGGGGAACAAGAATCAACCAAGAACTGAAAGAATTCATCATTGGAAAATGAATGCTATATTAGGGTGAGCAGTAAAGTCCATCACTGTCAGAATACAAAGAAACCATCAATTCCAAATGTATGGCTAGAGAGGGAAGAAATTTTGATAAACATATATCCATCTGAGCTATATTGACACAATTCAAATCAATCACAACCATGCAGCACTTTAAAAGGAATCATTGGGGGCCCGGCGGCGTGGCCTAGCAGCTAAAGTCCTCGCCTTGAAAGCCCCGGGATCCCATATGGGCGCCGGTTCTAATCCCGGCAGCTCCACTTCCCATCCAGCTCCCTGCTTGTGGCCTGGGAAAGCAGTCGAGGACGGCCCAATGCATTGGGACACTGCACCTGCATGGGAGACCCAGAAGAGGTTCCTGGTTCCCGGCTTCGGATCAGCGTGCACCGGCCCGTTGGGGCTCACTTGGGGAGTGAATCATTGGATGGAAGATCTTCCTCTCTGTCTCTCCTCCTCTCTGTATATCTGACTTTGTAATAAAAATAAATCTTTATAAAAAATAATAAAATAAAAGGAATCATTGAAATTAATTAAACTTAGAATTATAATTCTTGGGAAAAATCTGGGAAATAAGAGCTAATAAAAAATTGGAAGTGAACATAGGAAGCAGCATAATAATGAGAGGTCCAAGCTTCAATTTAAATGTAATAGTTGTGAACCTTGCTGTATCAAATAACCATCAAAGCACTAAAGGAAAATGGAAAAAGTACAAGGAGAAGAAGAACTGTATTATAGAGACCAATCTTTTAACATTTGATAGATAAATATTCAGGATAGATAAGTCTTATTTAGTAAGGCATAAATAGATAAGTCAAGACCCAGTGCAAGGACTCAATTACCCCCCCTGGGGATTACTCCCCAGGCAAGTGCCAGGATCACATGGTGCTGGTTTGTGTCCCGGCCGCAACACTTCCCATGCAGCTCCCTGCCTGTGGCCTGGAAAGTAGCAGAGGACGGCCCAAAGCCTTGGGACCCTGCACCCGTGTGGAAGATGCAGAAGAAGCTCTTGGCTCCTGGCTTTGGATCAGCTCAGCTCTGGCCATTTGCAGTCATTTGAGGAGAGAACCAGAGGATGGAAGATCTTTTCTTCCTGTTTCACCTTAAAAATAGATCTTAAAATACTGGGCCCAGCACAATAGCCTAGTGGCTTAAATCCTCACCTTGCATCCCCCCGGAATCTCATATGGGCACCAGTTCATATTCTAGCTGCCCCACTTCCCATCCAGCTCACTGCTTGTGGCCTGGGAAAGCAGTCGAGGACAGCCCAAAGTCTTGGGACCCTGCACCCGCGTGGGAGACCCAGAGGAGGCTGTGGGTACCCAGTTTCGGATCGGCTCAGCTCTGGCTGGTGTGGCCATTTTGGGAGTGAACCAGGAGACAAAAGATCTTTCTCTCTGTATCTCTTCTCGGTACATCTGCCTTTCCAATAAAAAATAAAAAAATAATCTTTAATAAGTAAATCTTTAAAAATAAATGTTTATAGCAATAATTAATAATAATAATAAATTATTCCAATAATATACTTTTATTGGAACGACAGATTTACAGAGGGAAGAAGAAACAGAGAGAAAGATCCATCATTTGGTTCTCTCCCCAAATGGCTGTAATTGTCAGAGGTGAGCCAGTCCAAAGCCAGGAGCAGGGAGCTTCTTGCAGGTTTCCCACATGGGTTCAGAGACCCAAGCACTTGGGCCATGTTCTGGTGCTTTCCAAGGCCACAAGCAGGGAGGAAGATGGGAAGTGGTGCAGCTAGAACCAGTGCCCACATGGGATCCCAGCGCTTGCAAGGTGAGGATTTAGCCATTGAGCCATCATACTGAACCCATAAATATTGTTTTAAAAATAGATAATTTAGATTCTTATAAATATTTTAATTAATATGAAGAGAATGGATGTTTGCATTCCATTGGTACAGTTCCAAGACGACCCACTTCACTTCCTCCCGTACCCTTCTCCCCCTCCCCTCTCCATACATTTTCTGCAGAGGCATAATTTTAATTTTATTTCAGAGGGTTAATATGACAATTATAATATTCAATAAATAAAAAATAGGAAGACCGCAGTCTCACTGGGGTATAGACATGGGCTAAAAAGGACGTTCAGAGTCCAAAGAACCTTTCATTACTATACATTTCATTGCATTCTCTATTGGTTGCTGCATTGCAGGGAAAATGCATTTTTCTTTTTGAGACAGTGTTAATATCACTAAGCTAAATGGTTTCCAGTTACATCCATTTTGCTTCAAAGACAGGATTTTATTGTTTCTTTGCGGCTGAATAATATTCTGTAGTGTATACTACGTTTTCTTATCTAGCAATCTGTTGATGAACATCTGGGTTGGTTATACTTCTTAGCTGTTGTGAATTCGGCTGATATAAACATGGGTAGGTGGATAATACTTTCAGAAGCCTGATTTTATTTTGTTTGGGTAATTCCCCAGGAAGGGAATGGGTGAGTCATATGGGATCAATTTTCAGACCTCTGTGAACTCTCCTTACACTCTTCCATAATGGTTGTGCTGTTTTCTGTTCTCACGAGCAGTGGATTAGGGTGCCGGATCTCCCCACATCCTTGCTGGTGTTTATTGGTTTTTGATTTTTGAATGCTGACCATTCTGACTGAAGTGAGGTGAAACTTCTTTGTGGTTTACACGTCCCTGATGCCTAGTGGTCCGGAGCATTTTTTCATGTGTCTGTGGTTTTGAACTTCAGTCCTTTGAAAATTGCTTCTCAGTGTCCTTAGCCCGTTTCTTAAGTGGATTGTTTGTTTCATTGTTATCTTGAGTTCCTTGAGTTCTTTGCGTATACCGAATATTAATCCTCTTTCAGTCACACAATTTGCATATATTTTCTCTCATTGTGTTGGTTGCTTCTTCATTTTATTGATGATTTCCTTTGCAGTGCAGAATCTTCTTAGCTTGAGGTATTTGCATAAGTATGTTATGTTTTGTGTTGATCTTTCTGGGGTCTTTTTTTTAAAGATTTATTTATTTTCATTACAAAGTCAGATATACAGAGAGGGGGAGAGACAGAGAGGAAGATCTTCTGTCCGATGATTCACTCCCCAAGTGACTGCAACGGCTGGAACTGTGCCGACCCAAAGCCAGGAGCCCGGAATCTCTTCCAGGTCTCCCACATGGGTGCAGGGTCCCAAGGCTTTGGGCTGTCCTTGACTGCTTTCCCAGGCTAACAGCAGGGAGTTGGATGGGAAGCTCGACCGTCGGGACTAGAACTGGCATCCATGGGGGATCCTGGTGTGTTCAAGGCAAAAAATTTAGCCACAAAGCAGCCACGCAGGACCCTCTGGGCTCTAAGAAGTCTTTGCCTATGCTTGTGCCTTGCAGAATTCCCCAGTGTTTGCCTCTAGTAATTTGATGGTGTAAAGTCATAGATTTGGATCCTGGATCCATTTTGTGTTGATTTTTTTATAAGGTGGATCGATTGGGTCTTGTTTTATATTCTGCACACACAGAACTAATTTTTCCAGGACCAATTGTTGAAGAGACTGTCCTTTCTCTAGGGATTTATTTCAGGTTGTTTGTCAAAGATTAGTTGGCTCTAGATTTATGGATTAATTTCATGGTTTCTATTCTGTTCCATTGACCTACATGTCTATGTTTGTGCCAATGCCAGGATGTTTTGATTATAACCGCCGGAAGGTGTCTTGACGTCTGACCATTGGATGCCTTCAGCTCTGTTTTTGTTGTTTAAGGCTAGTTTAGCTATTCTGGATTTCTTGTGTTTCCATATGAATTTTAAACATCATTTTTTATAGATCTCAGGACGATGCCATTAGACTTTTGATTGGGATCAAATACAATATGTAAGCTGCTTTTGGTAGTATTGACATTCCATTGTGTGTGTTTTATGTGTATTTTCTGTTTCTTTAATGTTTTATAATTTTCCTTGTAGAAATCTTTCACCTGTATTAAATTTATTTCAAGGTATTTCAATTTTTTAATAGATATTGTGAATGAGACTGATCTTACAAGTTGTCAGTCATAGTATTGCCTGTGTATACAAAGGCTTTTTTTTTTTTAAGATTTATCTCCTTTTCTTGGGAAAGCAGATTTACAGAGAGAGAGAGCGAAACAGAGAGAAAGATTTCCCATCCACTAGTTCAGTCCCCAGATGACCGCAACGACTGGAACTGAGCCAGTCTGAAGCCAGGAGCCAGAAGCCTCTTCCAGGTCTCCCAGTGGATGCAGGGTCCCAAGGCTTTAGACCATCCTCCACTGCTTTCCCAGATCACAGGCAGGGAGCTTGATCCAAAGTGGGGTAGCCAGGACACGAACCAGCCCCCATATGGGATCTCAGAGCATGCAGGGTGAGGATTTAGCCACTGGGTCATCATCGCGCTGGGACCCAGCTATGTATTTTTTTGTGTGTTGATTTTATACCCTGCAACTTTAACAACAATATGACTTCCAGTAGTCTCTTACTGGAGTCTTCTGTTTCCCCTGAATATGGAATCATGTCATCTGCAAACAGGGGCAATTTACCTCTTTTCCAACTTGAATCCCTTTGATTTGTTTCTTATCTACTGTCTCTGGCTAAAGCTCACAGAACAATTCTAAACAGGAATGGTGTAAGTATACATCCGTGTGCTAGTGGATATGCTGTAACTTTACCCCATTCAGTACAAAGCCGCCTGTGAGTTTATTGTATATTGCCTTGATTGTGTTGTTCAATGTTCCTTGTATTCCCAATTTACTTAAGGTTTCTTTTTATCATAAAGGGTGTTGTATCTTACCAAATGATTTCTCTGCATCTGTTGAGATAATCATATGGGGTTCTTTTTTAAAACAGATGTATTTATTTTTTACTTGAAATAGTTAGAGAAAGAGAGAGAGAGATCTTCCATTTGCTGGTTTACTTCCCAAATAGCTGCAAAACAGCTAGATTTGAGCCTGTCCAAACTTGGGATTCAGGAGGTTCTTCCAGGTGCTCCTCATGGGTGCAGGGAACAAAGTAGTAGAGCCAGTCTCCACTGCTTTCCCAGGACAATATCAGGAAGCAACATTGGAAGTGGAGCAGCTAGTACTCAAGTCAGTACCCATGTAGAATACCGGCACCTCAGGCAGAGGAATAGCTTGCAGTACCACTGTGTGAATGCCCAATCTTATGGGTTTTATTCTATTTATTTATTAACTTTTTTCTAGAAAAATAATTTAATTAGAACTGAGGTACTCTCCCAGCTACGTGGCTGTGGCTGGGAGAATCCATGCCATGCCAGGCTTCCTGCTGGGGAGCCTAGCTCCTCATCTACCGCTGCTGGGTGGGGGAAGGGTCCTGGATTTGTGGTCAGCCAGGGCACTAAGTGGTGCTGGGCTCTGCACCCTGGCCTTCCAGCAGCGAGCTCTGGAGTCTTGGGGGGTATCAGTTACAGCCTAGGGCTATCCATGGATAAGACCACTGTACGTGCAGGTGAGGAACAAATTCTGAGGGACACTAAACAACAAAGCCACTGTACTTGCAGGTACGTGAGGGCACTGAGACCTGCAGGTTTAGAGGGGGAGAGATTAGAAGATCTGAATGGGTCAGACTGATTCACCAGCCCACATGGGAGTCCTTAAATGGGCTTGTGAGGGCAGGGTATTGCTGACCACCACACGCGGGCCCACGTAAAGGCTATGGCTGGGGGCCTGTCTAGCAGAGCTAGATCCCAGTACCTGACTGAGTATTGGAACAGGGGACAACGGGTCACATTAGGATGGGCCATGACACCAACAGGCACAAAAGAGAACCAGGTCCAGGGGTAGATTCTGTGGGGGATAAGTGGGCCCAATGCCGTGGAAATAAAAGTCCTGCTAGTTAGCTCAAGAGTTGGGGTGGTGATGGGCTGAACTAGATGTGAACATGGAAACGCCAACACTCGTAGGTAATGGGGCCGAGAATAGGCCTAGGAGGGTCCAAGCTGCAGTACCTACATGTGCATCCTGAAACAGGGTGTGGGGCTGGCCAGCCCACAAAATCCTCCAGCTCAAACAAGGACAAGTTGGAGGCAGGATGCACCAGGCAAGAGCCAAGCACCTACTGGCATATGATTGAGACCTGCACCTGGGAGTGGGCCTAGAGGGGGAACATGGGAAACTCCCCTAAGGGGCATAGCTCCCACTGGTAAGCACATGGTCCAGACCTAGGAGGTGGGCAAACTGGGCAAGGTAGCCTCATCCATTGGCAAGTATGTGGATTGGTTTTGGAAGGGAACGGACCAGGCAGGGCCAAGCAAACCCTAGCCCACTAGTGAGCGCAGCTACCAGGCTGGAGTGCAGGTCATGTTGGGCTAGGGTATTACACCTACTGGTTCACATGAGCCAGGAATGGGAGCAGACTGAGCAGGGCCAGGTTGCAGCATCTACCAGCGAGAGTTGGGACTGGGGGCAGGCCGGGTCAGGCCAAGCCAGGCTGTAGCATCCAAAGGCAAAGGCCAAGACAGGTGAATGGCTCTGCCAAGCTGGGTCAGAGTAACCGCTGGCATGCATGAGATCTGTGGCTGGGATCAGGCCTGGTTGGGGAGCTCAGGGGACACCCTGGCTGTAGTGTGATTCCCACTGGTGAGTGCGAGAGCTGGAGAGGGGGTTGTGGTCTAGTCTGGATATGGTTGCAGGGTCCCTCGGCATGGGTGTAGACTGGGTCTGGGGTGTGTCAGACTGGATTAGACCCCAGCACCCACTGGTGATCATAAGAACCAGGTGGGTGTAGGACGGGCTAGGTTAGCTTTCTGCCCCTGCTGAGCCATATGGACTAGGCTGGCTGGGCTGTAGCACCCAACAATAAGAACAGGAATGGGTGCGGGCTGGTCAGGAAAGGCCATTGTTCCTGCTAGGACAGGAGGTGGACTAAGTAGTGCTGGCTCATGGACCCACCAGAGGGTGCCAAATCTGGCACTGGGAAGTGACCCTGATGGAGGAGCTTGGGCTAACTCCTCTGTCAGGACACAGTCCCTGCAGGTGAGTGCAAGAACCAAGATGGGGAGCAGCCCAGACCAGGCCAAAATAAGGTACCCACCAGCATACATTTGGCTCAGGTCTGGGGCAAGCCAGGCTGGGCCAGTTCATATCACCCACTGGTGAATTTGAGGACCTGAATGGAGTGTGGGTCAGGTTGGGTCAGACCACAATACCAGCTAGTTCACAATAGGGTCGGACTGGAGGCTGGCAGGGCTGGGCTAGGCTACAGCACCCACTGGCAAATGATGAGGTGAGGCAGGCTGTGCCAGACTGGGCCACATCACCCAGCCAGCACATGTGAAACCCAGGTAGTTGTGGGGATGGGTCCGGGGGGTTGTTTCTATGGAGGCTAACACTCCCACTGGTGAGCATGAGAGCTGGGGTGGGGCCAGACCAGGCTGTGCAGGGCCACAACATCTGATGGCCTACATGTGAGCTGGATCAGGGAAAAGCCAGGCTGGGCTGAATGTACCTTCTGGTACATGCATAAGCCAGAGTAGATGTGGGTTGATTGGGCATTGTCGCAGGATCAGCTGGCAGATGCTGGCACAGGGGGCAAATTCTGTCAGGCGCAGGCATGGCTAGACAGAAGGTGGCACCCACCTACTTCAATGTAGACTGGATAGTGGGCCTGGTTGGGGTGAACTGGGCTTCAATGCCCACTGACATGTATGAGAGCCAAATGGGATATGGGACAGATGGGACCAGTCAGCTGTACATACTGGCAAGCACAGGAGCCAGTGGTGGGGCTGGTGGGGGTTATTGCGGGTCACTCCGACTATTGTGGGTAGCTCCCACTGGTTTGCATGAAGGCCGAGTATGTGGTGGACAGGATCAGGTTGAACCGTAACACCCATTGGTTTGCATAGCAGACAAGGCTAGCGCCAGCTGACTCAGCACTTGCAGCTACCAGTGTGTGCGGAGGCTGATTTGGGTGACAGATTGTGCCGGACCCTTTATTGGCAAACACACACAACATGAGGTTTCTTTGGTCATTCCCTACCAACTGAACCGCTAGACTCAGAACCCCAACCATGGAGAGAATTGCAGGTTCCACAGTCTGACCATGGAGTGCATGTGTCAGAGCTGAGCCTCCTCAGTGACTCAGGCAGAGCAGTGGACAGCATATCCAGATGCACATGGAGGATGTGGCAGTGCATTGGAGCCTCCAGAGGACGCCTGGTACTCATGACAGAGGACGGAGGGCAGAACAAATTGATCAACTACTCCAACCAAACGTTGACAGTGAATATCTGGGCAGATGGAGACTCTAAGGTGGACCATAATAGCCAGTCAATTCTGGAGAGATTTCATCGCAATTGGAGTGGCGGGATCGACAGCAATTCAGGACAGTTGAACTATCAAAACCGCTTGAGAACTTTGTGGTGTAAATTTCTATTTTTCTTCCTGTTGTTGATTTTGTATTGTAGCTTTTCATTTAAGGGGATGTATGGTAACTGTAATGGAGACTGTCATATCCAGATGTGAAGATACAATGCAGCATGCATCTGTAATTATAGACTAAAGATGGACTTGAAATGAAACTGTTTACTATATCTTGACAATAGGATGCTTGACTCTGCTGTTGTCCATGTTCGCAATGATGGACATATGACTGTTTATGAAGAACTATACTGTAGTAATAATATAGGAGAACTCAGCATGGGGAGGTGATTTGGGGGTGGCGGTAAGGGAAATCCCAAGTCCTATGGAGCTGTATCATAAAATGATAATTTTAAAAAAAATGCGGGGAGCATGAGGATGGAATGCCATTAACAGCACTCCAGGAAGAGCAGTTTTGGCCGCGCTGAGTCCGCCGCTAGGGGGCGCTGCCGTGTGCTATCCACGTGGCTGAGGTCACGGCCTCCCAGCGGGAGGAGCCCGGGATGCAGCTGAGGCAGGGCTGGGGCAGGTTAATCAGCACAGTCCCCATCCGGGCCACTGTCTGTTTTGGGCGGGAGCAGGGATATCCGCCCTGAGCGCTTGCGCCGGCGCGGGAGCATCAGTAGCTGGCGGGCCTCCAGTAGATGCTCTCCCTGGCGGAAGTTCCAGTGCAGCTGCGTGCACAGTGTGGCCAAGGTGAGCAGCGCCCAAAGGAGGGTCAGGGGATGGCCTCCCACGCGTCCTTCTCGGTGCATGGGGTGGGATCCTGAGCTGCCCAAGGGTCCAGGGAAGCCTGGGTGGGGCAGGCGCAGCTCCTGGGGCCGCCCTTCCTAGTGGGTTCCAGAACTCCTGTCTTGGAGCTGGCTTTGCTTCTGGGTCCCCCATGTAGTGAGGGAACAGCAGGCTCCCTTAGCCAAGGACTCTAGCTCCTTGTGGCTGCTGGAGCTTCCAGCTCCTGGAGGATGGGGCGGGAAATCTCCAGCCTGAGGGAGGAGTGGACTGGGGCTGCAGCCGCCGCCTCTTGGTTCCACTGGGTGAAGGCCGCCTGGGCCCAGTCCAAGTCACCTCTGCACGGGAGGCCACCTGCTAGGAGTCAGGGTCAGAGCGGGGTACACACGCTCCCACACGGCCTCCCGGGATCTGAAGGGAAAGGCCCAGGAAGCCCCTCAAAGCGGAATCCCACTTTTTTGGTTTCCCCTACTGCCTCCTCTTCAGCAGTGGGCGGTCCAGGAGGGCTCTACCCATGCCATCTCCAGGGCCAGCCCCCCCCCCCCACCCACCCACGCTCTCAGTGCCATGAACCTGTTGCACTGGAGGCTGGAGTCAGGGGTGAGCCATGCTTTGGGCATGGAATTGTGGGCCAGGAGGGTGAGCTGCAGCTTTAGCCAGCGGTAGGCACAGGGGTCGCAGAGGAAGGCCACAGCCTTGGGCTGCCCCAGCTCACACGTGTATAGCTCACTGTGGGGGCAGAGGCCACAGGCCTTAGCCACAATCATCTCCTGCCTCCTCCGCCAGCCTGGTTACCATCACACTGGGACCGAGAGTCCCACCAGGGATGCCCACAGAAGCAGCGGAGGGGAAGGAGGAGCCCAGCCCACCCAACAGGACCTGTGAGGGAGTGTGCGCCGCCCTGCCCTGCGCCTGCGCCCCTGCGCCCCTCGCGCGTCCACATAGACCCCAGCCGCGCGACCCGGGCTGCACTGCTCTATGTTAACTTGATGTGCACATGTCCATCTATCCCTTCATACCAGGACTAAATCCCACTTGCTCTGGAGGAATGATCTTTCTCATGTTTTGTTGGATTCAACTAGCTAATATTTTCTTGAGCATTTTTACATCTCTTCATTTCAAAAAATATATTCTTTTAGAAAAAGATTTTGTGTTAAAAGGCAGATTTACAGAGAGGATAGACAGAAAAAGGAATTTCCATCCATTGGTTCATTCTCTAAATAGCCGCAGTGGCCAGAACTGAGCCAATCTGAAGCCAGGAAACTGGAGCTTCCTCCAGGCCTCCCACATGGGTGAAGGAAGGGACCCAAGGATAGGAGCTACTCTCTGCTACTTTCCCAGGCCATTAGCCAGAAGCTGGATCAGAAGTGAAACAGTTGGGACTAGAACCAGTGCCCATGTGGGATGGTGGCGCTGACGTTAGAGGATTAATCTGTGGAGCAGCCATGCTGACCCCTGCATCTGTTTTAATCTGGGATATTGATGTATAGTTCTTTTTTGTGTCGTTTTCTGCTCTTGGAATTAAAGTGGCCTCATAGAAGGAGTTAGGGAGGAATGGCTCCCTTTCAACTGTCTTTGAAAAATTTGATAAGAATTAGAATTAGTTGTTCCTTAAAGGTCTGATAGAATTCATCAGTGAAACCATCCTGTAATGGGCTTTCTTGTTGATAGAGTCTTTATTACTAATTTAATCTTTGTCTTGGTTACTGGTCTATTTAGGTGTTCTTTGTCTTCATGGTTCACTTTTGAAATATTATATGTCCAGAAATCCATCCATTTCTTCTTGATATTACAATAAGAATTTACATTGTTAGCTTATAGCTGTTTGTAGTAACTCCTGATGATTCTTGTGGTATCTGTTGGAATATCCCATTTTACTACTTTTGGCCTTCATCCTGTTTTTTATTTTTTGTTTTGTTATTTTTTTCTTTTTTGACTGGTTGGACAAGTATTGTATCAATTTTGCTTATTTTAAAAAAAAACAGCTCTGATCTCTTTTGTTTTGTTTCTTGTCTAATTTTTTCTTTCCTCACCATTTGGGTTTTGGTTTGTTTTTGTTAGGGAGTACTTGAGGTACACTGATAGATGATTTACCTGATACCTTTTTAATTACTTGATACAGGCACTAAATGCTGTAAACCTTTTTGTTCTGTTTTTAAGATTTATTTGTATTTTTATTTGAAAGACAGATATACAGAGAGAAAGAGAGACAGAGAAGGATCTTCCATACACTGGTTGACTCCACAAATGGCCACAATGGCCAGAGCTGAGCTGATCCAAAACCAGGAGTTTCTTCCAATTCTCCCATGTGGGTGCAGGGGCCCAAGGCCTTGGACCATCCTCTGCTGCTTTCCCAGACTATAAGCAGACAACTGAAATGGGAGTAGAGCATCCAGGATACAAATTGGCACACATATGAGATCTCGGAATTTGCAGGCATAGAATTAGCATGTTGAGCCACCGAGCTAGCCCTTATAAACTTTTTTAACATCGCTTTTTCTGTATGCCCTAAGTTTTGATGTGTGATTTTTGTCATCTTGATTCACAAGCAGAAATATTTTTATTTCCCTTTCTACTTGTTTTATGACTAACTTCGTTTAAGACTGTTCAATATCCATGTATTTATATATTTTCTAGAAATTTTTAAGTTGTTAATTTTCAGCTTAGTTCCATTGTGGTCAGAAAAAACACATGGTATAATTTCATATTTTTTGAATATACTGAGATTTGCTTTATTTCCTAGCATATGGTGTGTGCTAGAGAAAGTGCCATGAACGGCTGCAAAGATCGTGTATTCTGCAATTGTGGGGTGAAAGGTTAGGTATCATCTAAGTCCATTGTTCCATTGTGTAGAATAGCCCTGTTTGTTGATTTTCATTAGATCTGTTGATGAAAGTGCAGTATTGATGACACTCATTATTATTGTTATGGTGTCTATATCTCCCTTTATATCCATTAGCGTTTGTATTAGATAGCCAGGCACCTTGGCATTAGGTACATATACTTTGAATACAGTCACCTCTTCCTGGGTAATGGATCCTTTGATCATTACATAATGTCTTTCTATGTCTGTTTTACCAATTTTCATGTTAAACTATTTTTTCTGATATTAGGATGGCTGTAGTTACTCTTTTTTCCTGTTAGTATACCTTTTCTCTTTTAATGTGGTGTGTCTTTGTTGGTGAGCTGTGTTTCTTGTAGGTAGCAAATAGGTGGGTCTTGTTTTGTAATCTACTAGTCTGTATCCTTTTTAAAAAAAAAAAAAGATTTACTTATTTTGATTGGAGAGGCAGATTTACAGAAAAATCTTCTATCCGCTGGTTCATTCCCCAAATGACCACAATAGCCAGAGCTGAGCCGATACAAAGCCAGGAGCTTCTTCCACACAAAGCTTAGCCCCCACACGAGTACGGGGTCCCAGGGACTTGGGTCATCCTCCACTGCTTTTCCAGGCCACAAGCAGGGAGTTGGATGGGAAGTGGAGTAGCTGGGACAGGAACCTGCCACCCATATGGGATGCCGACACTTGGAAGTGAAGGATTAGCTAGTTGAGCTATTGTGCCAGCTCCAGTCTATATCTTTTAATTGGAAAATTATTTAGCCCATTACATTTAAGGTTATTGTTGGTAAGTAGTGACTTGTTCCTACCATTTTTCCATAAATACTCCTATTGTTTGCTTTGGATTTACTTTGTGCATTTTTATAAATTTTTTTTATTTGAAAGGTAGAGAAAGTTTGAGCCATGGAGGTGTGATAGTGTGGAGCAATGGGAATAGCTTACATTACCAAGTAGGTGCCCAGCCCTTGCCATCTCTCCAGGCCAGACCCCCGGTCTGTGGGAAATGCAGGCTTTTCACTCCTAAAACCTGAGCATGTAAGAGCTGCACACACTCTACAGGAGACAACAGTGTCCCTTCTCCCCACTGGTCATTGGGAGATGCGGAGCAAGAAACATGCTTTTCCTTCCCTGGTACAGGTGCATCCCCTGCCCCTGCTAGTGCTCCAGGCTCAGGCAGCCGGGCCCAGCAGCTTCTCACTCAGGCAGATTCCTGCTCTCGCCCTCTCTCAGAAACTGGCATCTGCTCCAGCCCTCAGCTGCAGGAGCTAAGGGTACTGTGCCCACTTGCTGCTGTGTGGCCGCATTAAGTGCTGCTTCACCATGTCTGGCCTCCTTTGGTAGGATTTTGCCCACACACTTCTCGGCAGCTCTCCCCTGCAAATATTCCTCTTATGGCCCTCTTGTTTTATCTTGCACTGATCAAAATCATCAATTTCGTATCAGGTGCCAGTGAAACATAGAAATTGAACCTCAATAAACTCCCAAGAGTAAGAGCAAGACCCTAAATAAATTCACATTAAATTTATTTATCTTTGTATTATTTTTTATATCTTTATTTTAGTTGATTGCTGGTTTTTTTTCAGATTTATTTTATTTTTATTGGAAAGGCAGATACACAGAGAGGAGGAGAGACAGACAGGAAGATCTTCCATCCGATGATTCACTCCCCAAGTGACCACAACGGCTGGAGCTGAGCTGATCCAAAGCCAGGAGCCAGGAGCTTCTTCCAGGTCTCCCACGTGGGTGCAGGGTCCCAAGGCTTTGGGCCATCCTTGACTGCTTTCCCAGGCCACAAGCAGGGAGCTGGATGGGAAGCGGGGCCACCAGGATTTGAACCGGTGCCCATATGGAATCCCGGCGCATTCAAGGCGAGAATTTAAAACACTATGCTATCACGCCAGGCCCCTTCATGTTATTTCTGATCAGTTTCATTCAAAACCATAGCTGTGGCAAAAATAATAAAAATGAAGTCACTTTCCTGGAATAATATGTTAAGTTCGCCTTAAAGAGAAAGTAACTGCCTTAGGCAGTTATTACATAATTGCAAATGAAAATGAATCACTTAAACATTCAACTGAAATATGAAAATTATAAAATGATGAATTAACAATGAGGCAATTATTTGTGATAATACAGAAAATATACATTAAAGATACATTGAACCATTACTGTTAAGGGTTTTGAGGCCCATTTTGTGGCACAGCAAGTTCAGCTGCCACCTGTCACACTGGCATCCCATCTGAACACCCATTCAGGCCCACCTGCTCTGCTTCTGCTCCACTTTCCTGCTAATGCACCTGGGAAAGCAACAGAAGATAGCCCAAGTGCTTGGGCCCCTGCTACTCATCTGAAAAATAACATTTTGGGATTCTGGCTTCAGCCTGGCACAGCACCTGCCATTGTGACTTTTGAATAGTGACTTTTTGAGTAATGAAATGGTAGGTGGAAGAGCTTTCTCTGTGTCTCCATCTCTATACAGTGCTGCCTTTCAAAAAAGTAAAAAGGAAAAATTTGAAATGCAAGAGTTCTAGAGACAGTGTGATGTGTCAATTGGCTAATCCTCCACCTCGAAAGCACTAGAATCACATATGGGCACTGGTTTGTGTCCTGTCTGTTGCACCTCCCATCCAGCTCCCTGCATGTGGCTGAGGATGGCCCAAGGCCTGTAGGACCCTGCACCCACGTGGGAGACCCAGAAGAAGCTCCTGGCTCCTGGCTCTGTATGGCTCAGCTCCAGCTGCTGTGGCCATTTGGGGAGTGAGCCAGCAGACAGAAGGTCTTTGTCTCTGTCTCCCCTCTATAAATTTGCCTTTCTAATAAAAATATAAATTATTTTTCTTAAAAATTCCAAGTTCTTTGGAGAATAAAAAATATTAAACGAAGAAAAGGCAGATATAGAATCAGCAGTTATGTTGGGGAATGAAAGTGATTTTAAAAATAATAAGTATTCTTTGTCCATCACTTTAAGGAAATTTTCAGAAAACAGGATAAATGTAAGAAAATAAAAATAACTGAAATTAACTTCAGAGGCGGTGGGGAAAACCCAGGCAAATAATTGTAAAGGGAGAAATTAGTGAATAATAGTTTCCTGTTTTTTTAAAAAAAATCTTTATGTATTAGAAATACAGGGTTACAGAGAGAGGGACAAAGATCTTCCATCCACTGCTTCATTTCCCAAATGGCTAAAATGGCTAGAATTGGGCTGGTAGAAAGCCAGGAGTCAAAAGTTTCTTCTTCTGAATCTCCCATGTGAGAGGCAGGGGCCCAATCACTTGAACCATGCTCTGTTGCCATCCCAGGCACATTAGCAGCAAATTGGATCTGAAGTAGAACAACCAGGAGTCAAACCGGAGCCCTTGTTAGATATTGGCACTGCAGGCTGTAACTTTACTCACTGTGCCACAGCGCTATTCCCCAAAGATTTTTTTCTTTCTTTTTTTCTTTTTTTTTTTTTAAGATTTATTTATTTTTGTTGGAAAGTCAGATGTACAGAGAGAAGGAAAGACAGAAAGGAAGCTCTTCTGTCCGATGATTCACTCCCCAAGTGGCCCCAACGGCCAGAGCTACACAGATCCAAAGCCGGGAGCCCACAGCCTCCTCCGGGTCTCCCACACGGGTACAGGGTCCAAAGCTTTGGGCTGTCCCCGACTGCTTTCCCAGGCCACAAGCAGGGAGCTGGATGGGAAGTGGAGCTGCCGGGATTAGAACCGGCTACCATATAGGATCCCGGCACCTATATGCGATCCCGGCACGTTCAAGGAGAGGATTTTAACCGTTATGCTATCGCCGCGGGCTCTCTAGTGTAGTTTCTATCTCTGTCTCTCTGTGTCTGTCTCTGTTAAAATCAAATATTTTGGATATTATTCAGTGTTGGACTGTAAATGTGTCTCAGTGTTAGTAAATGTAAGACAACAAAAAAGACGTATTAATATTAGAAATGATAAGGTCCCCCTCATCCCCACGGGCTTATATCACTGATACCAGAGACAAGAATGTAGAAAGAAATTAAGTCCACAAAAAAAATTCTGTCAGGAGCTTGATCATTATTTCGCTAGTCGACTAACAAAAGCTGGGTAAGGCCGCCTGGCGGGCTAGCTCCAGCATTAGCGCATGCGCCGGGTAACGGCACGGGACTCGGGACTGGGGGCACAGCGCATGCGCCGAGTAATGGCACGGGGCTCGGGGCACACGCACGGGGCGGGAGCGGCCTTGGCACGTGGTGTTTACTGTCGCTGAGTGGCTGAAGCCGCATGCGCAAGCGCGCGCACGTGCGAGTCATTCGCGTAAGGACGCTGGGCACTCCCAGACGCACCCGCGTCTTCCGCATCAAACGCCCACGCCCACACCGCCGCTGTCGCCGTCGAGTGCCGCTTTCTCCTCAGCGCTTGCGTTCAGCGTTTCTTCACTACTTTTCAGCCGCCGGCCTGCAGCTCTGCCGACTGCTTCTTGCCTGGAGCCATGGCCTCAATGGACAGTTTCAGCATCCCCACGGACACCTGCGTGCCTGCGGAGATTGTGGAGTTACAGCCCATCGTGCCGGACACTGTTCCGTTGACTTCTGTGCCGCTGGAAATATTCGACATGTTGGAAGATACCAGCGGCAGTTGGATCCACGGTGGCCACGATCACCCACCCCTGATCGGTCTACAGCCGCTCATCGGCGACAGCTTGTTCCCTGGCGACAATGACCAGGAAATGATCTTCGTGGAGACGCAAGAGGAAGTCGTGGGCTATTATGACACAGACAACCTCCAGGCCACCAGTGACTTTGGAGACCAGACGGGCGTCCCGGGGAACAGCGAAGAGTGCGTCCTTCAGAGTCTGACCTCTGGGGCGTTACTGGAGCAGGGCGGGAGGCCCACTACCCGCGGCCGAAAACGCCGTCGCCGGCAGACCTACAGCAGCAGCGAAGCCGTGGCTGGGAGCAACAAGAAATGGGAGCAGAAGCAAGTGCCCATCAGAACGCTGGAGGGCGAGTTCTCCGTCACCATGTGGACCTCTAACGATAAAAAGGACCAGGATACAGGGGGCGGCGCACAGAGTCGCAACTCAAGTCCTGATTATTCCGAGTACATGACAGGGAAGAAGCTTCCCCCTGGAGGGCTGCCTGGCATTGACCTGTCCGATCCGAAGCAACTTGCAGCGTTTACTAGAAAGAAGCCGAAGAAACCGAAGGACAGTTCAAGAATGATCGTTTGCCCCCATGCCGGCTGTGATAAGATGTTCGTGAATAACTGTGCCCTGAGGAAACACCTGCATACCCACGGTCCGCGAATTCACGTCTGCGCTGAATGTGGCAAAGCTTTCGTTGAGAACTCAAAGCTAAAACGCCATCAGCTGGTTCATACCGGAGAGAAACCCTTCCAGTGCACGTTCGAAGGCTGCGGAAAACGCTTCTCGCTCGATTTCAACTTGCGCACCCATGTGCGAATCCATACCGGAGACAAGCCGTATGTTTGCCCTTTCGATGCTTGTAATAAGAAGTTCACCCAGTCAACCAACCTGAAGTCACACATGCTGACTCATGCCAAGAACAAAAGCAGCCACTGAAGAGAAGCAAGACCCTCCTCCAACTTAAGAACTGCTTCCAGGATTGTGGCCAGGAATAACTACAATAGTTCCTTGTTTGTCATTTTAGAAAATAGTTTAAAAAATAAAAAACCAGAAAAAGTATCTGATGACTGTGTTGAGAGAGAATAGAGAGAAAAGTTTAAGGCTTTTTTTGCATTTTTTAGCTTTACATTGCATTGCTAAGATTCTATACCTTGTTCTATAGTAGTATTTTGTAGTCAAGTTTGGTCCCAATGAAAAAATTCATTAATATCATAAGATAATTCTTTATAGACTTAGAGTAAAAAGGGGACTTTTCTTATTAATAATGTGAACTTATTACTTTTTAAAACTTATTTTTCATGTTTATGTTTCTTAGTATAAATGTGAAGTTAACTTATTGGCTATTTTAGTTTTCCAATGTTAATATTATAAATGTGAAGTTTTACTAATGCTTATTACCTTTTAAAATTTTTAGATTTCAAATGTTTTAAATGTGAAGTTTTCTTAATGATTACTGCCTTTTAAAAATGGTATGTTTTAAATGTTTTCGGTTTTTATTCCAATATGAAGTTTACTTATTTCTTACTAATTTTTTTAGATTACATTTTCCAAACGTTCGTACTTTTAGCAGAATACTTTCAAATTCTCCATATTTCTTTTCTGTAGATTCGTAACTATGTCTGTGAAAGATTTTCTTTGAAAGGGTGAGCATTTATGGTGAATGCATATTTTCCTCCCAGAAAACTACATATAATTCATCATTTCAGAGGGGAGGAAGCTATATAAGTTATGCTTGCTGTTTTAATTTGGGTTATATTCTGTTAAGACATTTTTTATCTTTTAGCTATAGTGAATGTTTTGTTTTGAATATTAGCTACTGTAATAGGATTGGTAAATAGAAGCATATTTTAGTTATTATTTTCCCTTAAGTATTGCCAGATGCTGTTGCTTAGCATAATGTCTGCCTGCTCCATCATGGCAGTGCTCAGTAGATTGCGTATATAGTGACTGTTAACATCTGACATACACGTCCTGTGCAATACAAAAAACAAAAATAAAATATTTGTTCTAAAGAAAAACCTGATAGTTTGCCTTTATAAGTACAGTTGCTAAAAAATCAGAAGAAGGCAGGGGCTACTGGTGTGTGGCTAAGAGAGCCAGGAATGCTACTGGACACCTTACGGTGCACAGGACAGCAGCTCAGAATGCCAGTAGAAGCACTGGGAAGAAATTTTGCTCTAGAGAAAGCAAAAAGTGTAATAAAAATTCCACAGGTGTACATACAATCATTGCTGGACAAGAGGTTGTTCAGATGAATGGAGTATGTGTGAGGGTGTGAGTGCACCCCCCTCATTGCCACTTGGTTCTCATGGGCAAATCCGGAACGTGGAGGGGGCCGTCTAATGCCAGCTGCATGCCAGACTGGAAATAGAAGACTACTGAAGAGTAAAGCAACCAGTTCTGCTGTGTGCCACCGCGTTCGGTCAGCTGTTCATGCCTTGTTTGTGTGTGCATGGGGGTGGGGTGGGGGAGAGTGGGCGCTAGTATTCTAAATTAGTTTCTCCATAGTAAATTCCAGTGCCTCAAAGAATTACAAAGGTTTTAGTTTTGTTAACGAAGCTGTGAGGGTGGTGTAAGAAAACACAGATGAGGGCCCGGCACGACAACTCAGGGGCTAAAGTCCTTGCCTTGCACACACCGGGATCCCAAATGGGCCCGGTTCAAATCCTGGTGGCCCCAGCTCCCTGCTTGTGGCCTGGGAAAGCAGTTAAGGACGGCCCAAAGCCTTGGGACCCTGCACTCGTGTGGGAGACCTGGAAAAGGCTCCTGGCTCCTGGCTTCGGATCGGCACAGCTCCAGCCGTTGCAGTTACTTGGGGAGTAAAGCATTGGACAGAAGATCTTCCTCTCTGTCTAACCTCCTCTCCGTATATCTGACTTTGTAATAAAAAAAGAAAAAGAAAGCAGATGATTACCTTTTATAATCTTAAAGTTTAAAGATTCAATACAAAGGAACCATTTGAGCACCCCTACATTTAAAATGTTTCTATGGAAAAAAACTACAAACCTAGCAAAGCAAACTTGGGGCAGAAAATTAGAATACTTATTACAGAGGACCACATTCCTCAATGTCTACAACAATAATATAAACTAGACTTTTTTTTAAATGGCAACCCATTTAAAGAATTGACAAAGATATCAATAGGCAATGCCTGAAAATATGCACTTCTCAGGCAAAAGAAGTAGAACTAGGAGCTGTGGCAAATTCAGCCACCTGCTGCGACGCCCGCAGCTCATATGGGTGCTCATTTGAGTCCTGGCTGTTCCACTTGGATCCAGCTCCCTGCTCATGTGCCTGGGGAACCAGCAGAAGATGGCCCAAGTTCTTGAGCCCCTACATCCACATGGAAGAACTAGACGAAGCTCCTGGCTCCTGGCTTCAGCCTAGCCCAGCCCTGGCTGTTGCGACTGACTCTCCTCTCTTTCTCCTCTCTCTCTCTCTCTCTAATTCTGCCTTTCAAATAAAATATCTTTTTAAAAAGCAAAAAAAGGAAGATATGCAAATAACCTTGTAAAAAATGCAAGCTGACTCCTAATTAGAGAAATAAGTTAGCAAAGATTATGACAGTTTCCAGTATTTACAGGATAGGGAAATTTTAAGGTATAAAATTATACCATCTCATTGGAAGTCAATATGAGTGCCCATGTTTTGGCCCAGTGATTCAATTTTTAGGTAACTTTCCATAACCTAATGGATGCAGACTTAATTAAATGGATAACAATATTAGCAATGTTGTTTATTGCAATATTATAAGAAAATGTTGACCTTGATCAGTGGTAGAGAACCTTACAAATAAACTGATATGCTATTTTAAATGAATTTCTTTGGGGCCCAGCGCCGTAGCCTAATGGCTAAAGTCCTCAGTTGAAAGTGCCAGGATCCCATATGGGCACTGGTTCTAATCCTGGCAGCTCCACTTCCCATCCAGCTCCCTGCTTGTGGCCTAGGAAAGCAGTCAAAGACAGCCCAAAGCCTTGGGTTCCTGCACCCGTGTGGGAAGTTCCTGACTCCTGACTTCGGACTGGCACAAAACCAGCCGTTGCGGTTACTTGGGGTGTGAATAATTGGACGGAAGATATTTCTCTCTGTCTCTCCTCCTCTCTCTGTATTTATATATCTGACTTTGCAATAAAAATAAATAAATCTTTAAAAAATGAATTACTTTGTAACAGATATAAGAAATGGGATAGATATGAATGTACAAACATGGGAGAACTCCAAAATATTTAAATAAGAAGCAAGATATAAATCATTTGATACCACTGATAATATTTTAAATTTCTTTTTATCTGAGAGCTCCCTTCTGCTAATTTCATTCTTCCCATTCCTGCAGGGGCAGAGCTGGGCAAGTCACTAGGAACTTGATCCAGGTCTCGCACACACAGAGCCATCACCTGCTGTTTTTCAGTGCATTAGCAAGAATCTGGAATCAAACAGATCCAGGACTCAAACCCAGGTTTTGCTATATGGAGTGTTGGTGTCCCGCCTGGCAGCATAATAACTGAGCCAAACACCCACTTCCATTGGTGTTTTTAAATGATGTGTCTGTATATGATAGAAAAGGTTGTCCAACAAGACCTGGGATTAGAACTGCTTTAAGTATTTCTGGAATTTAATCACTTTAAGGAACTTTTTACACTGTAAACACAGTACATAGAACATGGGTTATGAGTATTTGACTGCTCTGGTAGCTAAAATAACAGTGGTCTGAACTGTTAGAAAGCATTGCTAGTGTAAATGGTTGGGGTAGATTCTAATCATACTGTGATTTGGATGAAGGCCAGGCTCTGCAGTTTGTTAGCTCTGCCTATAGCTGTTCCCAACATGCAGCTTCTGTGTCATGGACTCAAGTCCAGCTCCGTCACAGCTGCGTTCCTCCAGCCTGCAAGGGGGACATGTATCCAACACGTCCACTCACATTCCTGTGCTATTAGTCCCTTTCACGCTGCTCTGTGAGAAAACATGAAATAGCAAAAGGGCAAGCTAGGAGTGCAAGAAGTGGTTATCTGATGCTTGCTGGTGGAGCTTGACCTCTGGGTTCCAGAGGCAGGGATGCACACTTCGGACAGCAGCGTCTCTGTGTGGCTTCTGCGTGGCATGAATACTCCCATCCCAGCCATTTCCAAGCAACCGACCAACGGTCCCTGAGGTAAGCCGCTAGGTTCACTTAATTATCCTCACTGTAGGACAGCATATAAGATATTAAGGGGGAAAATGAATTTTAAAACTGTGTCTTGAAAAGCCTTTTATTGTTTGTGTGTGTGTCTTTCCAGACGTGTGAAATCACAGCCTGTAACTACATACCACACTCATTCTTCAGTTATTGAGATAATTTATTTAATGGATAATCATCTTTAATGTCCTTTAACATGATCTTTAAATATCACCCACAGGTTTTATTGAAAAGTTGTTAGAAACTTGCTGTTTTGTGCTCTTGAATAAATTGTGGTGTGCATGTGTTGGTGTGAGTAGAGAAAACATCTGGTTTGATAAAAACAGAAAACAATAGTAAGTTGTTGTGATTCCTGGCACTAGTGGTTAAGGGCTAAAACATAGGGAAAATAACATTTTATTAGCATTTCCAATATTGTTTGAGTGTTTTATTCAAGATATATTATTCAATAATTTTGAAGCCAGTTAAATATTTTAATTCATTTAATGTTAGGATTAAAAATTTACTGAGATTTTTTTTTTGCCCTTATAAATTGGCACCTAATGTCCAAATCTAGGGCCAAAGAAGGTTGTCTGTCCACACTAGTATCTGTGCGCCACATCTCCGTCAGAGCTGATTAACCGCGGTGGAACTGTCTAGTCTGGCTATGCAGATTCACCTTCTGTTTCCCAGCTTTGAATTGCCAGCTGAGTGGAGTACTGAGCAGTTTTACCCTGCCATCTTTCCCAGGCAAGAAGGTGGAGGGAATGTTTATCTTGCCCTGAAACCAAGAGGGGGCAAATTCAAAGATTTGGCAAAAGAGAGTAGTTAGTATCTCATTCCTTGCTAAATATTTGCTGAGATGAAAGCTCACCTTGGCGCTGCCATCAAATGGGAAGAAGGCATAGGAAATCTGTTGTGTTCCCCCCAAGTTTGGGGATATAGTAAAGGGTGTTGGTAGAGAGCTGCATATTCAAATGTGCCCACTGCCTAATTTATTGGTTTTAAAGTTAAGAACATATAATTTCATTTCTTCTAAAATGTCATCTTGGTTCCATGAAAAAAGTCCAAGCTATCATCTATATTAATCTAGTGAGGAATGTTTAAATCTGATTTTATAATGCAGTTTTAAATACCTAGTTATTTTTTTAAGTTATGCTAACTTTTTTTTAAAAGGTTTATTTTATTTTCATTACAAAGTCAGATATACTGAGAGGAGGAGAGACAGAGAGGAAGTGGAACTGCCGGGATTAGAACCAACGGCCATATGGGATCAAGGCAAGGACCTTAGCCACTAGACCACGCTGCTGAGCCTAAGTTATGCTAACTTTAAAAAGAGAAAGCTAGTAGTCGTTCATCTAAAATTTGGTGAAGAAGAAAGAAAACGAGATAGGATAGTTTCTAAATATATTGTAAATGAGGGACTTTAAAGTTTTAAATTGGTGCATATAAATAATTCTTTAAGATTTATTTTGTTTTTATTACAAAGTCAGATATACAGAGAGGAGGAAAGACAGAGAGGAAGATCTATCTGATGATTCACTCCCCAAGCAGCCACAGCAACTAGAGCTGCGCCAATCTGAAGCCAGGAGCCAGGAGACTCTTCCTGGTCTCCCACGCATGTACAGGGCCCCAAGGCTTTGGGCCATCCTCGATTGCATTCCCAGGCCACAAGCAGGGAGTTAGATGGGAAATGGAGCCGCCACGATTAGAACCAGTGCCCATATGGTATCCCGGCGCGTTAAACACGAGGACTTTAGCCGCTAGGCCACCACACTAGGCCCAATTTAAATAATTCTTAGGAGGAGAATTAAACAATATCTGCTATGCAATCATAAGTGAAGACTAAATTGCCTTAAACTTGTTTTTTTTTTTTTGGCTAAATTTTGCTAAATTAACCTTTAAATATTGAAGATAAAACTTGACTTTTCTGGCTGCATACTAAATGTTTTTCACTTTTTAAAGATTTATTAATTGGGTCAGGTGGGGGTAGCCTAGTGCTAAATCTTCATCTTGCATGTGCCAGGATTCTATGTGGGTGATGGTTCGTATCCTGGCTGCTCCACTTCCCATCCAGTTCCCTGCTTGTGCCTGGGAAAGCAATAGAAGATGGTCTGAAGCCTTGGGACCCTGCACTCGTACAGGAGACATGGAAGAAGCTCCTAGCTCCTGGCTTCAGATCAGCTCAACTGCGGCCGTTGCGGCTACTTGGGGAGTGAACCAGCAGATGGAAGGTCTTTCTCTGTCTCTCCTTTATTTTTATCGGAGAGGCAGGTTTCAGAGAGGAGAGATAGAAGGAGAAAGATATTTCATCTATTGGTTCACTCCTCAAATGACTGCAGTGGCCAGAATTGAGTTGATCCACAACCAGGAGCTTCCTCTGGGTCTCCCATGCAGGTGCAGGGTCCCAGGGACTTGGGCCATCCATTCTCTGTTGCTTTCCAGGCCACAAACAGAGAGCTGGATGGAAAGTGGAGCAGTTGGTGCATGACGCCCATATAGGATGCCTGTGCTTGAAGGTTCAGGATTAACCTATTGAGCCATGGCATTGGCCCCATACTAAATGCTTATAAAACCTTTTTTAAATACTGGGCCCGGCAGCGTGGCCTAGTGGCTAAAGTCCTCGCCTTGAAAGCCCCAGGGATCCCATATGGGCGCCGGTTCAAATCCCGGCAGCTCCACTTCCCATCCAGCTCCCTGCTTGTGGCCTGGGAAAGCAGTCGAGGATGGCCCAAAGCTTTGGGACCCTGCATCCACGTGGGAGACCTGGAGGAGGTTCCTGGTTTCGGCTTCGGATCGACATAGCACCGGCCCGTTGTGGCTCACTTGGGGAGTGAATCATCGACGGAAGATCTTGCTCTCTGTCTCTCCTCCTCTGTGTATATCTGACTTTGCAATAAAAATAAATAAATCTTTTTTTAAAAACTTTCTTAATTATTGAGAATCATGTACTTATTAATACTAGTTTTGCACTTATTTTGGGGTAAGGTGAAAACATTTAGTAACCATACAAAGGATGTGCCTTACCCAGGTGATGAATTGTAACTTTTCTGATTTAACTATTATGACCCAAGAAATACTTACTAAGATATCTGAAAATTTCTCTCGTGTGTTTAGGAAATTCAGATGGTTGTGTTTCCTTTTTTGTTTCCAGACTGTGCTGAGCACAAGTCAGTCTTCACTGAGGTAAAACTTAGTCCCATAGAATAATTACGTCAACTGGCTTCAGGGCTCTGAGTACCTGACTGCTTCAGTCACAGACATAGATTGTCTTCATTATGGACCCATTTCATTCCTAAAGCCTATGATCATGTTTTTTCTATTCTTGTGCCAGTCTCACTGGATGGCTTATAAACCAGAATAAAATTGTCCCTCATTCTCTCGAAGCCCTGCTATTGCTTAGATATTCTAATTCAAATCAGGAAGAAAGCGAGAAAACACGTGCTGTACCAGCTACTTGTCATTGTTCCAGAAGTTTTAGCTATTGCTGCAAGACCAAAAAAGGGTGAAAATGAGCAAGGAGTGCTAGAAGAGAGTGCTCCTAATGAACAGATCAAGGAAAATTCAAGAGATTAATTTAAAAACTAAGCAATCCTAAGTAAGAAGTTCAATTTGGTGATTGATTATAGATACTGAAAAATCAGTACATTATTCCTCTATTTCAAACAGTCACATCATGTAATAATAAGAAATGATCCTATTCAGAAAGTAATTTAACATGTTAACAAAAAAATCAGAAATTAACATTTTACAAGAAATATTTAGGACCTCTTTAGAGAAAGCTACAAATGTTTAGTGAAAGATGTAAAAGAATGAATAAGTAGAAAGATTGTGTTCCTATGTCAAATGTGTGGAATTACACAGAAATGCTAATTTGCATAATTTGGGGGAGGTTGTAAAAATGATTCTCAAATCTATCAGAATAGAAATAAAGCAATATAAATTCAGTGTGTTTACTTGGTAAATACTAAACTCTTACTGCTACCAATAATTATAATTGTTTATTGCCACTAAAATAGTCTAGAAAAGGTTGGAAAATCCAGAAATATGTTAATGAAAAATATGTTCTGCTCCATGTTAAAAGCAGAATTTAGTTGCTGAGGGAGAGAATACAGTAGCACTTGGCTAAACAGTTGAATAAAATTATGCATCTGTAAATCACACCATATGTAAATTGCAATTGTAAAAGACTGTAATGTAAAAACAAAACTGCTTAAGACTGCTCTACAAAAAATGGTTACTTGTGTATTATTATAAGTGGGAAAGTCTTCCTTTGTATAGCTATAACGGTTGAGTATGTGTTCAATAAGATTGGTGAATTTGATCACATGGATTTTAGGTGTTTTGAAAGAAAAGCGTAGCTTCTTCATGATTTCTTGCTTTGTGATCTGTGATATGATATAAAGAAATGCTTTATATATCCCACCAACATTACTCTCTGTGGTAGGTGGAGTCTTGACATACATTCTCTTCATCCAAGTAGCATTTAGGTTTCCGTATCACAGCTCAAGAAAAAAAAAAAAAAAGATTTTACCTTAACTTTTAGCTGAATATATTTGAAGTTTCTTTCAATCACAAGTGTGTTTAACCTAAAATTAATGATGTATACCTTTTCTGAAAACAGGTATATTTAGAAGATATTAATTCTGCTAGCATTAACTTGCTCACTTTAGATTTCTGTATGTAGAATGAAGGCAACCTCTAAGTGAGGGTCTGTGTGCTGCCTTACTAAGTAGGTCTCTGCCTCACAGCTTCTGGTCTCTTGCTAATTTATCAGAATGGCCAGGTATTAGGAATTTCAGCGACCTGTACCATCCTGCGCTTTGTTGAGTTTCTTGTGTTTGTTCTTTGTCTTTTCAGGTATCTGGCATAATTTCGTCCTTGCACTCTTGGGTATTTTAGTCCTTGTTCTCCTCCCTGTGATCCTTTTGCCATTTTACTACACTGGCGTCGGTGTGCTTATCACGGAAGTCGCGGAGGTAAACAGTGGATGACTTGGAGCATTATTGCACCACATGTGACATGGTGCTATTTAATGTCAACAGAGTTTATTCAGTTTTTCCCCATACAGAATGCTGTTTCTTTTGAAGAAATTACTGTGATATTTTAAAATCTAACAAAATAGTGTGAAACACATTGACTTTTTTAAAAGAACATGGAAAATCATTTTGGTCCTGTGTTACAAAGATAGGATTATTCAAACTGTGGTTGATTGATAGCATGTGTTATTAGCTTTTGCTGTTAGTTTTTTATTATTATTTTTATTGGAAAGTCAGATAGACAGAGAGAAGGAAAGACAGAGAGGAAGATCCTCTGTCCATTGATTCACTCCCCAAGCAGCCACAACGGCCGGAGCTGAGTCAATCCAAAGCCAGGAACCAGGAGCTTCTTCCAGGTCTCCCACGCAGGTGCAGAGTCCAAAGGCTTTGGACCATCTCCTACTGCTTTCCCAGGCCACAAGCAGGGAGCTGGATGGGAAGCAGGGCCTCCGGAATTAGAACCGGTGCCCATATGGGCTCCCGGCACATGCAAGGCGAGGACATTAGCCACTAGGCTACTGTGCCAGGCCCTGCAATTAATTTTTTGTTGTTTTTGTTTGTTTTTTGTTTTATTAGAATTTTTTAAATTTTATGTTTTGATGATTTTTACATAGCTGACTAGGGTGCAAAGGGTCAAGGTCTAGAGGAAAGTGGATGAGACCATTATTTCCACATTCTCCTGTTTCCTTCCTGTGTCTGGGGGAAGGGAGGAGATAAAGGGAAAAGGCACACCCAGCCTCCCAACCATCCCAGGTCCACAATAGGCAGGCTTCGAGGGTCCTGCTCACGTGGTTTTGATAGTTCAACAGTTCTACATTGCTTCCGATCTCGCCACTCCAAGCATGATGAAATCTCTCCAGAATCCACTGGCTGACATAGTCCACCTTAGAGACTCTGTTTGCCCAGGTTTACACTGCCAACGCTTGGCTGGGGTAGTTGATCAATTTGTTACATCCTTCATCCTCTGTTATGGTACCAGGTATCCTCTGCAGGCTCCAGTGTACTGCCATATCCTCCATGTGCACCTGGATATGCTGTCCACTGCTCTAAGCCACTGAGGAGGCCCAGCTCTGACACAGGCATTCCATGGTCAGGTCATAAAATCTACAATTTTCTTCATGGTTGAGGTTCTGAGATCAGCAGTTCATTTGGGGGAAACTGCCAAAGAAACCTCATCTGAGGTGATCCCAGACCTGATTCTTATGTGTGCTTACCAATAACAGGGTCCGACACAGTCTGTTACCCAAATCAGCTTATGCACATGCTGGTAGTTGCAATTGCTGGGTCAGTTCTGCCTCCAGCCCTGTCTGCTATGCAAACCAATGGATGTTACAGTCCAGCCTGATCCTGCCCACCACACACCCGGCCCTCACTCAAACCAGTGGGAACTGAAGAGTGGTCGGAGCGACACCCAGTAACCCCCAGCAGGCCCACCCCTGCCCTGGTTCATGTTCTCAATAGGTACAGCAGACTGGCCCAGTCTCTGTCACATCCCATTCAGTTCTCGTACATGTCAATGGACATTGAAGCCCAGTCCATCCCAACCTGCCTCATTTTCCAGTCCACATTGGTGCCAACGGGTGCCACTCTCTCTCTAGCCATGCCTGCCCCAGTCCCAGTTCTCATGCTCACCAGAAGGAGTGGCAACCCAAGAGGGAGGTGTCCACTGTTTCCCTAATGGGCCCACTCCTGCTCCAGGATCTTGCACTCTCCAAGTGGTTCAGCTGTTTAGCCTGACAGAATTTGCTCTCCATGCTGGCATCTGCCAGCTGATCCTGCGGAAAAGCCCAACCCACCCACACCCACTCCAGCTTATGCGTGCACCGGAAGGTACGTTCAGCCCAGCCTGGCTTTCCCCTGATCCAGCTCATATGTAGGCCACCAGGTGTTGTGGCCCTGCACAGCCTGGTCTTCCCCTGATCCCAGCTTTAGGCTCACCAGTGGGAATAGTGGCCCAGCAGGGAGGCCCCTGCAGCCCCCTACTTAATTCGCCCCCACTCGCTCTCACTGTGTCTCACGTGTGCTAGTTGGGCACTTCAGCCTAGTCTGGCACAGCCTGCCTCACCTCATCATTTGCCAGTGGGTGCTGTAGCCTAGCCCAGCCCGGCCCATCCCCAATTCCAGCTCACACTGGTGGGGACTACAACCTAGCCCAGCTCTGCCAGCCTCCAGTCCGACCCTATTGTGAACTAGCTGGTATTGTGGTCTGACCCAACCTGACCCACACTCCATTCAGGTCCTCAAATTCACCAGTGGGTGATATGAACTGGCCCAGCCTGGCTTGCCTCAGACCTGAGCCAAATGTATGCTGGTGGGTACCTTATTTTGGCCTGGTCTGGGCTGCTCCCCATCTTGGTTCTTGCACTCACCTGCAGGGACTGTGTCCTGACAGAGGAGTTAGCCCAAGCTCCTCCATCAGGATCACTTCCCAGTGCCAGATTTGGCACCCTCTGGTGGGTCCATGAGCCAGCACTACTTAGTCCACCTCCTGTCCTAGCAGGAACAATGGCCTTTCCTGACCAGCCCGCACCCATTCCTGTTCTTATTGTTGGGTGCTACAGCCCAGCCAGCCTAGTCCACATGGCTCAGCAGGGGCAGAAAGCTAGCCTAGCCCGTCCTACACCCACCTGGTTCTTATGATCACCAGTGGGTGCTGGGGTCTAATCCAGTCTGACACACCCCAGACCCAGTCTACACCCATGCCGAGGGACCCTGCAACCATATCCAGACTGGACCACAACCCCCTCTCCAGCTCTCACATTCACCAGTGGGAATCACACTACAGCCAGGGTGTCCCCTGAGCTCCCCAACCAGGCCTGATCCCAGCCACAGATCTCATGCATGCCAGCGGTTACTCTGACCCAGCTTGGCAGAGCCATTCACCTGTCTTGGCCTTTGCCTTTGGATGCTACAGCCTGGCTTGGCCTGACCCGGCCTGCCCCCAGTCCCAACTCTCGCTGGTAGATGCTGCAACCTGGCCCTGCTCAGTCTGCTCCCATTCCTGGCTCATGTGAACCAGTAGGTGTGATACCCTAGCCCAACATGACCTGCACTCCAGCCTGGTATCTGCACTCACCAGTGGGCTAGGGTTTGCTTGGCCCTGCCTGGTCCATTCCCTTCCAAAACCAATCCACATACTTGCCAATGGATGAGGCTACCTTGCCCAGTTTGCCCACCTCCTAGGTCTGGACCATGTGCTTACCAGTGGGAGCTATGCCCCTTAGGGGAGTTTCCCATGTTCCCCCTCTAGGCCCACTCCCAGGTGCAGGTCTCACATATGCCAGTAGGTGCTTGGCCCTTACCCAGCATAGCCTGCCCCCACCATCCCAGCCTTTGTATCAGCTGGTGGATGTTGAGGGTACCCATGCAGGTGCTGCAGCCTGAACCTGCCTAGCCTGTCCCCAGCCCCAGTACCCATGTCAGCGGGTTCCATGGTCTGCCTAGCTCAGTCCATTACCACCCAAACTCTTGAGCTAACCAGCAGGACTTTTATTTCCACGGCATTGGGCCCACTTATCTCTCACAGTATCTATCCATGGGCCTGGTTCTGTTTTGTGCCTGTTGGTGTCATGGCCCATCCTAATGTGACCCGTCTTCTGTTCACTGTCAGGTGCTAGGATCTAGCCCTGCCAGACAGGCTCCCAGCCTTAACTTTCAGGTGGGCTGGCATGTGGTGCTCAGCAATGATCCATGATAATAATCCCAGCTCAGGTCTCCCATGTGGGCTGGTGAATCAGTCTGACCCATAGAGGTCTTCCAATTTCTCCCCTCCAAACCACCAGGTCTCAGTGCCCTCGCTTACCTGCAAGCACAATGTCCTTGTCGTTGTGAGTCCCTCAGGAGTCCTTCCTCACCTGCAAAATACTCCTGTGGTGGCCCTCCGTACACTCTATCCCCTTGCTTCTTTTCCTATTCAGTCCACAATCCTTATGCCCAGGAGTGCATGGGTTCTTCAGCCTAGCCTTCGGAAGCCCAGCAGGTGGTATGCTGATCCAAAGCTCTCCCCACCTGCCAGAGTCCCAAGCTTCTGGCACATGTGCTGGCCTGGTGCCTTACCCCTCCACACACCCAAGATACCAGCACACCAGGGCAGCGTGCTGACCTGGGACTTTCCCCTCCCCTCTTCCCACCCAGGACCGAGCATATGAGGAAATTCCCAGATTTGCTCCACCTGCCTGGAGGTGAGCTCCCAGTTCCTCACGTACCCCCAGCCCTCCCCCCTTCAAACCAGAATCTACTGGTCCCCTCAGACTTCCCACCACCCCCGGCCCCAGCAAGCCGCCAGGGTGGGAATGGCGGCAGGCCACTTACCCACCCCTCCCCAGCTAAGGCCCAGCGAGCTGCTGGGGCAGGTGCTGTTAGTTTTTTTATCTCAAATGTCTTTGGTCCTAAGAAGTGAGACAGAAGAGACAGTCTACAGCTATACCTCCGTGCACGTGCCTGACCTCCCTGCAGCGCAAGGCCTGGTTATTACATGAATAGGACAAAGCTGAAACCCACATTATCTGGCAGGACATTTTGTATTTAACATATTCGACTTTGAATTTTACTGCCTTAGACAAAAGTACTGTGATGGTATCAAATCTTCTATTCAGACGTTGCAAAATGGAAAATAGCTTCTTTGAGAAATTGACTTACATGTTTGTTGTCCTGATGGTTCATCTACAAATTTGAGACTGTGTTATATAAGGATTTATGTTACAGTTTATCCATGAAGGGTATAAAAGTGGAGGCAGTCTGATTAATACCTCAGAAGAAAATTTGAATTAGGGGCTGATGCAGTATTTGAAATATTCTATTTAGTTCACATAGGACCTTTATTATTTGCCCAGGTTAATCATAGCTTGTCTTCACGCATCATTTGATCTAGTTTTGCTCTCTTCCCAAGGATTCACCTGCCATTGGACCCAGAGGCCTCTTTGTGGGAGACCTTGTTACTCATCTACAGGACTGTCCTGTTACTAATGTGCAAGATTGGAATGAATGTCTAGACACCATTGCCTACGAACCCCAAATTGGCTATTGTATAAGTGCATCGACTTTACAACAGTTAAGCTTTCCAGTTAGAGGTGTGTTTATTTCCTTAATATAATATCATGCTCCAAGCACTGATACCTGCTTTCGCTAGTGCTTGGAGTATAACTGTAGAATTATTTTGTTCTAACTTTTGTAAGTAAATTAAGAAAGCAAATAAGCCCAAAATAATAGATACCTTTCTTGGTAAGTGAAATATTAGAATGTAAATTTCCTTTATTGTATATTGTTTTTAATCTCCTAATTATGTATGTAATAATTCTTGAATCCAGTTTTTTCTGCTTTCAAAAAATTGTGCTACATCAGCATTTAATTTCACCTTTAGCCAATTAGCTAAACTCCAATAATTAAATGCAAACCAGTATAATATTATCTCTACTGATGTGTATGAAGCTATAGGAAACAACTTTAATTTATACTTCTAAAATGTAAAACAAGTAATAAGTGTAGCAAGATAAATTTTTCCTTTGTATAAGTTTATGTTTGAACAGATTAACAATGGGAAATTACCAACTAGATAGACAAAAATCAAAGCATGGGTTTCTGTATTAATATATTGCTAGTCCAAAACAAGCTTGCAATAAGGAAAGATTTATAGAAATAAAAGGAACTTGGCAAACTCAAACTCACCTGATATTGAGAAAAGGTTCCCTTACATCTTTGGGCCGGAGTATAATTTGAACAAGTCTCATGGTAGTTCTGCGGGCAGTGACGTATCTGACGCCATCTGGAATAGATATTTTATATATTTCATGTGGTAGACATCCCCGGGAAGTTATCTTGGCTTCCAAAAATATACCCTGTGAAATGAGATGTTTTGCTGTGCACAACAAGCGACAGGATTGAAGGAAATGTCTGCTCAGAAGTTGCTGAACTTATCTTGAGTTTGTTCGGTTTGGAGCAATTGGCCTCCCACCATTTTACACAAAACTGTGGGACTCAAAATATTGGAAGTGTTAGAAAATACAGATTATGTTCACAGACTGTGTTTTTAGGAAAGAAATAACTCTATTTGTCTAAGTCTGTTGGTGTAGGCAAATGTGACTAATACTGCGAATTTTTCCAAAACACTTTGCAAAGTAGGAAAAGTAGTTAGAACTGTTTTTTTAAATTCTTTCAAATTTAGTTTTCCATGTGTAATCTGGTTTTACAAACTTTTATCATAAAATATTTAAATAACAAAATATAAATATATTCAGGTCGTCAGATATTCTTCCATCAGCTTTAGCAAATGTTGACAACTTGCCAGTTTTTCCATCTAAGTAGTGAAATTTGGGGGGGAATATTTTAAGGGAATCCCAGGCGTCCTACCACAGCATGTGTAGACTTCAGCCTGTCTAACAGATGCAACTCCTTAAACATAATTACAATACCACTGCCATATCTAACAAAATTCATATCTACTTGACATCTGTTTTTCATGTTTTTAATAATTGGTTTGCTTAAATTGGTATGTCTTCCTAATCTGTTTTAATTAATAATAAGTCTCCCATTTTCTTGAATTGATATTTGTTTGGTTTTTATTTACTGAGTTTTTTATTTACTCAAATTTCCTGCTTTCTCAGTTTCTTTGGTTATCTCATCCTCATAATGTCACTAACATGTTCAAATGTCTCCTGATTTGCTATCAACTAGTGATCAAGTTTAGATTAGACTCAGGCTTCCTGTTTTAATCTCTTTTTTGGCAAAATCTCATAAGGAGTAGTATGTGGTCCTGCCTGTTGCATCATCTCAGAAGGTGCCCAGTGTCTGCTTTTCTCCCTATGTTAAGATCTGTCAGTGGACCAACCTGATTCCTTAAGGTTGAAATATGTACAGATTTTCCCTATTCTCAAGAACCACTTAACATCTTCCAAAACTTTTCAGAAGTAGATAGGCGTTTCTTCACTATCTACTTCAGAAAGGGCCCTGGAGTTACTATGATAAAACCTATGGAGAGCCTGTAACTCCAGCTTTATGGGTGGGTAAGTTTGTATACGGACAGCTGTCCGAGGGTAAGTGCAGGTTCTTGAATTCAAATTGGATGGATCTCCTTTGATAATGTAAAGTCAAATTGTAGTAAGTGGCTGTCAAGCTGAATTATGAATTACTCAGTTGCTTCCAAATTCATATGCCGTTTTGCTTACTCATTTTGTATTAGAAGCAGAATTTTTATTACTGTTATACTTCCTGTAATGGATTCTAATAAACACCATATTTCTCTTTAGCATACAAACGGCTAGATGGTTCTACTGAGTGCTGTAACAATCACAGCCTCACAGATGTGTGCTTTTCCTACAGAAATAATTTTAATAAACGTTTGGTAAGTTGTTCCTGAGGAATTCTTGCTTGTCTCATAAAATTATTACAAAAACAGCATGAAGAGGTAAAATGGAATCTGCAAACTCCATCTTGCTCTATTCACTTTGTATAATTTTATTAAAATCTCTGCATTTCAGGTATCACATTTCATCTGTGAATCTTTAAAAATTTATAATTGTAATATGTTAGTTGGTCAAACTGGGATACTTGAAGCTAACTTGCAGTAGGTGTACATAAATTGCATTTCCTTTATACAGACTTCATTCCTAGTATACTAGATGTCATGAATAAATTGAATGGATGGGACTTGAACTTTTGTTTTTCATAAATAATGTTTAATATTGACTAATTAGTATTTTATTTATAGCATACATGTCTACCTGCCCGGAAAGCAATTGAAGCCACCCAAGTTTGTAGAACCAATAAAGATTGTAAAAAAAGCTCAAGTTCAACTTACTGTATAATACCATCTTTGGAAACTCATACTCGCTTAATAAAAGTGAAACATCCGCCTCAGATTGATATGTTGTATGTTGGACATCCACTGCATCTCCACTACACAGGTGTGTATCACTGTAGAAGACCCTGAGAAAATCATTAAGCTTACACATACTCTTATTAGTACAACTCAATAAAAAATCCTTGTGTTCACCTTGCTTTTTTAAGCTTGATCTCTTGTTTAAGTATTCTTGACTTATCCTCAATCATTAAATGAAATCTAGACAGAAAGAATGTAAGGTGAGTTTATAAAGCAAGGGAGAGCTGCGTCCATGCCTGCCTCTGGAGAGTCATACCCTCCCACCTCCCTGCTGCTGATGCCCAAGTCAAGCAGGACCGCCCCTTCCACATGTCCCTTGAGAGTTTATTAAGTTCATCGAGTTCCTAAAGCAAGAACAGAAGCAGCCTACCCTAGGGAGTACCTGGATACAAAGGGGTGTGATTATAACGTACTTTATGCAAAGCACGTGAATTTCAAATGAAAAATACGGCTTTAAAACTGGTAAATATAAACAACCATTTTACTAATAACATAATTGGGCTTAAATATATGGCTTCTCCTTATGATTGAAGATCATATAACCTAATTCATTTTGTTGTTCAGAATCTTTTGTGTTATTTCTTTGTTGTGAGAATGTAACACAGAGTTCACTCATTTAAAGTGTGTGATTAAGTAATTTTTAATATATTCAGAATATGCAATCAGCACCATGGTATACTCTCAGATGATTTTCATCCTCAGCCCTTGGCAACTCACTGACCTGCTCTCTAATATTTGCCTGTTCTGGACATTTTGTATAAATGGGATATTTAATGACTGGCATCTTTGATTTAGCATAATATTTTAAAATTTCATCTATGTTACAACATAAATGAATTCTTCATTCCCTTTGTGGCCAAATGATATTCGCACATGGATACACCAAATTTTTTCATTCATTCATCAGTTGATGAATATGTAGGTTTTATAGTACTCTTTAAATAGCTCTCCTTTCTGTATATCTGCCTTTCAAATAAAAATAAATAAATTTTTTTTAAAAAAAAGATCCATAGGGCCCAGCGCCGTGGCCTACTGGCTAAAGTCCTAGCCTACAACATGCCAGGATCCCATATGGGTGCCAGTTCTAATCCCAGCAGCCCCGCTTCCCATCTAGCTCCCTGCTTGTGGCCTGGGAAAGCAGTCGAGGACGGCCCAATGCCTTGGGACCCTGCACCACGTGGGAGACCTGGAGGAAGTTCCTGGCTCCTGGCTTCAGATTGGCGCAGCACCGGCCGTTGCAGCCACTTGGGGAGTGAATCAGCAGATGGAAGATCTTCCTCTCTGTCGCTCCTCCTCTCTGTATATCTCACTTTGCAATAAAAATAAGTAAATCTTTTGAAAAAAAAAGTTGAAGTACATTGGTGTTCTGACACTTTTAAAGAGTAAGAACTCATGTTAAAGATTTGTAGTATTTTCTTTAAATCAGACTGTTTCTCATATGTGGTGGGTAGTCAGCTTTATCTTACCCTCAGTTTAAAATATAAGTACATATTAGGAGGTGAATTTTTTCATTCTACTACTTTTATTAGATGTTATAGAATAATTGTTTTTATATGTGAGATAGCCAGCCTGCATATGTTTATGAAGGACTTTCTTAACTTAATGGCTAGTCAAGTAAAATTCATAGTTTTTAATATTCTTTATTTATTTTTTTTTTAGTGAGCATCACCAGTTTCATCCCACGTTTCAACTTTCTAAGCATAGATCTGCCTGTGGTGTTGGAAACCTTTGTGAAGTATCCTTTCAATGTACAAAGAATATTTCAAAAGTATGTTGCTTAGAGCTTTATCAGTTTAATTTAAATAGAGCATTGCAAGTAAAAACCTTCTGAATATCACTTAGTTGCTAGCAACTTAAATAATGCTTTACAGTTGAAGAGATCAGACTACCTAGGAAGAAAGAAGTTAGAAGAGAAAGACTGATCACGCAGGGAGAAAAGTTAAGATGTAGAAGAAAAGGAACCCCGAATATAAACTAAAGCTTCAATTTACAGATTTAAAACCTTTCAGTAAGCGTGCAACTTAATGAAAGTTTTGCAAGAGTTATTCTCTTGTCACTTTTAAATATCTCAAATTTCTGTCTTTGATGAAATATGGCAAAATGAAATGGAAAACAGACATACAGTTACACCCCAACAAATTATATGATCAAGATTTTACCTTCTAGAGTTTGGACTTTTATAGTATGTAGTTAATAGTCTTACAGCTGATAGTAGACTGAAGTAGGGCTCAAGGGTCAGACTGTTCATTTTCCTGATTGTATTAGTCAGCTTTTTTGTTGTTTTTACTTAAATATCAGAGCTACTTTAGAAGGAAGGTTTATTTCATCTCACAGTTTACTTTCCAGTGGTCTCATTAGTGTGGCCTTTGAAAGATGCTGGCTGTGGTGGTGTGCACGCAGCCCGAGGATCACATGGGAAGCTAAAACCTCGCACTAGACCCAGGCATTGTAACACGTCAGGTGTCTACTTCCACCATGTCAGGGCCTCTTATTCCTTGGTCCTTCCACCTTCCGCTTCCTTGTTGTGTCGTTAAAGGACTAGAAAGGCTTAGTCTTCCTAAGAGTTCATTACAGATTGCCTTAGTTTATAAGTCATTGGCCTTTATTTTTCTAGTCAAGGTTTTTGAATCTTGACATAATATAAACTCATTTAGTTCAATCAGAGATTCTATCATGGAGGAAAAAGATTTTAAGAAAGTGGAGAAATCAGTGTAACATTGCTTTCAGTTGCAGTTACCTATCTCCTGATTCATGAAAATGTACTTTCCACTCGTTCCTCATCATCACGTCCTTAACCGATTGTAATCCAGGTACCTGATTTCTCTCTCTGGAGCTCTGGCTATTGTTAATGCAGTGCCCTGCTTCGCTTTGGATGGCCAGTGGATTTTAAACTCTTTCCTGGATGCCACTCTTACCTCAGTGATTGGAGACAATGACGTCAAAGACCTGATAGGATTTTTCATTTTGCTTGGTGGCAGTGTCCTTTTGGCTGCCAACGTGACTCTCGGCCTCTGGATGGTTACGGCACGGTAACATGTGTCCTCATCTAACCGAATCTCTGAGTTACAGTAAGATCCACCACCACTCAAGACCTTAGTTTGTATGAAATAGGAAGTGTTTCCTTAAAAGTACCAGGATACCCACACACTGTGGCGGGGGAGGAGGCAGAGCATAGGAAATGAGGCATAGTCCCCAACTACAGTCTGGTTTTAAAGACTGCAAATCCACATTTCACGTGGATGTGGAACATTTTCTAAGTAAGTGCAAAGTCAATCATGTAATAACATTTTGGGTAACTGCATATCATTGTACAGCCTAAAGGAGAACAGAATTAGGTGGAATTAATTAGGAGAAAAAGTTATTAGCAAAAGCCTGATTCATCACAATTTGTAGGAGTCCAGGCTGTGGCCAGGTTGAAATGGTGAGCATTTTCTTGGCCTATATCTCTTCTTCTTTGTCTTGTTTCAAAAAAAACCTTTTTTTTAATTTCACAGTGTATCATTTTGTATTCTGACAACCGAGGTCTGATTGTAATTAATAAAATTCTATAAAGGAATCTAGTGACAAGAAAGGGAAAATCTTTCTCAAGTGATGCCAAATACATAAACCCTAAGTAGCAGGGCCTGTGTGTGACAAGATGCGCTGTCTCTGAGGCAGCAGCAGCCTCGCCCCCCCCCCCCAAGGAGCCACAGCGCTCATGTGTGCACCTCTCAGCAGAGCCCTGTGTTCCTTCTGACAAATCCCAGGACCAACCACGAGATCTTTAGCAGTCCTGCTTTCTATTTCCCGTAGAGCTTTGAAGCTTGGAACTCTTCCAGGGTAGACATTTTCTCTTGTGCAATGAGGCCATCCGGGGCCTCACTGCCGGCTTCCTGTCTTTAAGAAGCAACACACTTCAGCCCTGAGCCATACTCTCCTCACCAGCGGCTCCCATGTTTCTCTGTCAGGTAATTAGACACTTGGTCCTTGTTTGCCATCTCTTCCCTAAAGCTACCTCTGTGGGTCCACGTAAGACTTGGTAGTATAGTGAGAAAGGTTACACACGAGTTCCAGTATGGATTGTCCAGAGCCTGGGAATGAACTCTTGAGCTGGATAGAGCTACTCCGGGTTCAAGGTTTTCTGTTGTTGAGACACGGCCCTAGGAAACTAGGGAAGTCAACTGCCCAGTGTGAAGCTGTTGGTCTTAGGGTTAGGGTCAGGGTCACAAGTATGCTGTTTGCTTGATGAAAAATACATACACAGTCATAAAGTAATAAAAGGCAATAATTCATTCACAGCCATGCAGCCAACTTCTTCAGTGAGATGTTATATGGAGTCACTTTCTCAGGCCATTCAGTTGCTCTTTAAGCACTAAAACAGTTTTTATCACTTTTAGAAATGTTTTGATTCTATTACAAATTTGTCTTAAAATGAAATTATATTGGACATCATTTCAACATTTTATTAATGACTCATCAACCTTATTTACTAAAACTGTGCAAATTGCCATTTTATCCAAGAAAACATTGCATTTATTCTGCTCTTAGTCAGTTGGGGTCAAAGTATATTAGTGTAGTAGTGATCGAACCTGTTCACGTAGTAGAGCGTGGGAAATTCTGTGAAATACCTAATTAATTCAATTACATGAACTAAGAAATTTACTAAGAAAATGGTATTATGTATGTGCAAGTCAATTTAAAAAACTGAGAATAGATTTTAACAAGCAAAAAAAAAAAAAAAAGATACTATCCCTTAACTTCTTTTTCTGAGCACAAAATCAAAATGTCTTTTGGTTTTAGCTATCCAACACCTTGGTCTTTGATGCATAGGGTAGGAACCACTCTGATAGCAAGCTGAGCATTCAGTACCAGTTGTATAGAAATAGCTTCGTTGTATAAGAAAGAGAATCTTACGTGTTGTCTCTTCAGCTCGCTGGTGGGCACATCTAGAGCAAGGACCTCATCAGATTTCTATTTGCTTCCCTGGCACAGTGCATGAGATGTCGTAAGTACTTAACAAATCTGGTTGAATGGATGATGACTAATGTTATTTATGGATTAGAAAAGCATGTTTCTATTTAAGTAAGCTGTAAAAAGTATTATTGAATAGTTACTGTAAATACACGTTAACATGAAAAACAAAAACTTAGAAGGTCTTTGTGTCCTTGGTGTGTTATCATCTTTATAGAAAGAATCCATCTGGTTTTCTATACAATTATTAGAAAAATGATTTCAAGAAATTGAAGAGAGCATTGTTTCTGTGCTGTCACTTTGTTCAACAGTAAAACTTTTTTCTGTGTTCCAACTCTGCATTGTTTACATTTTTAGGGATTTTTATTTTAAGTCACCCATCATCTGTAAAGAATGTATATATTCTTTTCAGCATCTCTGCTTGAAAAGATGTTCATTTAAACTTGACCTTTTGATAATCACCCTTACAGGTCATTGTGTCTGCCAACAGTGGACTGTACACATGTGCTTCATGGATAGGTGGCTCCCAGCCGTCACATTGTCCTAGGATATGTGTTGAATGTCTCCACAATGATGCACGGCTATCTTTTTCTATAAATCTTTTCAGTGTGTTGTAATTCACTCTTAAGCTTTAGTTTGAAGACATAATTGCCAGCATTTAATGTTTAGCAATAAAAGAATAAATGTGTACCAGCATTTTATGTTCATCAACATCTTAAGTGTTGTCTTTTTGAAACAAAATCAAGTTTGTGCTCATTTTCTATCAAAATTTTCCCCATTACATAAAGATCTGCTTTTGTTTTAAATCTTTGATTCTAAAAACAGCCTATAGTATTCATTGATATAATCTGTATGTGAAAGTTGTTGCAGACGTGAGAAATATGCTTTTTAAGTAAGCCTCTGGTACTCTTGCTGCAGTTCTGGAAGTGGCTGGTGTATGGGTGAAGGAAAAGAACTATCATGTTTTCTTCCATTAATGTCTGACAGAAGTCTTCTGTCACATAGTTCATGTTTTGAAGAATTCTTTAAAGTCTTGTAGCTGTGACATTTGGTTCCTCTTAACCTTTTGCCCTAGAACTGCCTCCCTTTTCCTTAGCGCCAGCCGCCCTCCCCCTCTGTCCCCATTCTGTCTCTTTATCTCTATTGCATTACTAAGGGCCAAATAAGCTGGGAATTGAGCCCAACTCCTCATTCACTGCTTCATTCCTCTCCTCCTCCTCTCATCCCATTATACTACAGTTACAAGCCACAAGATTAAATGACCGATTTTCTAAGCTATTTTAATAACTTTATTGAGATATAATTAAAACCGATAAAATTCATTCCTTTAAAGTATGCAATGTTTTTCTTTTCGTATCTATTCAAACCATAGTGTATATATACTTAGTATAATGTAACCTACCTATCATAAACAACTGGGAGGGAAAAAAATGTTTCAGTTATTTCTAGCCTGCTCACTACAAAATAAAAAAGCCATCTGAATAGTGTGATGGATAACTTCTTTCTGTTCTCATGATAAAAGTAGAAACGCACGTGCCAGCACATTGGCTCAGCTGGCTAATCCTCCAGCTCCAAGTACCACATCCCATGTGGGCACCAGTTCATGTCCCAGCTGCTCCACTTCCCATCCAGCTGCCTGTTTGTCACCTGGGAAACTAGAAACTCAGAAGGGTGGGATGGCACTTTGGTCTTGCTAAAAGCACCTTTTGGGCAAAAGGAAAGTATCTTTCACCCTTTTCTTATTCCAGCAGTGACCTGAGCTAACTCCCTACTAGCCTATCCATCACACAGGGCCTGCATCTGGATTTCCCACATGTGTGGCAGGGTCCCAGGTACTTGCCATCATCTACTGCCTCTCAGGCGCATAAGCAAGAAACTGGATCAGAAGCATGGCAGCCAATCACTCTGATATATAACACCTGCCCCTGGTGATATATTTTTAATTTTTTCCTGATCAGAGAGTTTTATATTCACAAATGTCATCTTTAAAATTTTTATGATTGGATTTTTTCAAGCCTTTAACTTTTTAGCCCACTTGTCATATCTTCTGACGTTACTGAAAAGTAGGGAGGGCCATAACCTTATGTTTTGTTTTCTGGAAGTGACTAAGCAGTTGTCCCAAAGGAGCTGGTTCTTGTTTTCGTACCGGCCAAGGGGAGACAGAAGTTTACATCCTCTGGAAAGAATAAATGCAACGAGTGTGTTAAGCTAACCAGGTAGACAAGAGCCTGTGTGTGTGAGTGGCTAAAGAAAAATGAGAATGTCTGTGTGATAGAAGCAAGCCTTGGAGGCAAACTAGTATTTACATATCCAAAGTCTTTCCATTGTTCAATTTGTGGTTGAGTAGGCCCCTGCCCTCCTAGCATCACAGGGGCCTGGAGTTGCAGCTGCCCTTCACCAAGGCAAATCTTCAAGTTCTGGGAGGGGTTCCACACCCAGAAAGCTGGCCAGCCAGCAATATTCCAGAAAAGGTGTAGGGGAAGGAAAAAGAAGGCCCATACTGGGGTCAGTGCTGTAACTCTGCAGGTAAACCCACTACATTGCTGGCATTGCATATGGGCACCAGAGTTCTGGCTGCTGCACTGCTAACGTGCAGCAAAGGTTAGCCCAAGTCCTTGGACCTTCGTACCTAACTTTAGAATGGCCCAGCCCCCGCTCTTACAGCTGTTTGGAAAGTGAACCAGTGGGTGGAAGCACGCTCTCTCTCTTTCAAATAAATAAACAAATGTAAAAGAAGACCCATACCCAACAGCCATTACAAATTCCACTCTGAATGAAGAGTAGCCGGCCAGTTCTTGCCTGAGATGCCTGGCTGCTCTCTCAGGTGTTCTCTATGCATTAGTTCTCTTGCTGAAGCTTTATTAGCACACTTACTGCACTCCCTGTCTCACACTTGAATTCTCGCACAGGAAGACAGGAACCGTGAGGAGTTACCAATCCCCGTAACATCCATGACGCCCAACATGGGTTCTGGAGGAGGCCCAGGGGTAAGTTCTGAGCACCCTCGTTCCCAGGATGGCTGCTTCCAGCCTTTCTCCTGCCTCGTCTAGTGGCCACCGGAGTCTCTCCATCAACAATTGATAGAGACATAGGCTGGCCGGCTTTCTTGTAGCCTAGACACCTTGTCTGTTGCCCTGCTCTGTCTCTTCCAGCCAAAGTCGGCCCATTTCATGCAGGACGACTCCTCTATAAGAGGCCAAGGCCATTTCTTCTTTTTCACACACTCTGCCCAGGGCATCTTGACCCTGCCTTGTTTGTCTGTCCACTACACCCTGTCCTTTGTCTCAAATGTTTGCAAGTGGGAGAAACGTCCAGGCTGTTTGCCAGCCAAGACGCAGCGGCTGGACTCAGCTGGCCTTCCCTACAGAAGAGTGTCCCATGCCCCATTTCCCTACCTCTTTGATTGCCACTTGGATGACATGGTTCATTTGAAATACTGTTTGGAATACCTGCAGGGCCATTGGTTCCAACTCCCTCCTAAAATATTCTAGACCAGCAAGAGTAGGCCTGCTAGCCCCTCTGCCTAATTATAGCAGTCTCTGCCCATGTGTTTGAGATCTTCCTGTTCTATAGTTGGGGCCACATTGGCCTTGTTAAGCTGATTGAACCCAGGGCTCTCCAATCACCACTGCCCTCCATTGTAGGTCCTAAGGCCTGAGAGGATGCGAGTCTGCAGTCCTGATGTACCTTCTGAAATGCCAATTGCTGAATGACCATGGGCATCATCTAAGTACTTTTGTCATGCAGTTGTAATTCTCTGAAAGTATTTGCAATTACATTTATGGGACTCTGTCTTAACCAAATGAGGCTGTCCAAGCCTGCTAAAATATTGGCCACCTTCAAATGGGCAGCCCAGGGATTGCCCGGCCATTTCTTAATTAGTTGGGAGAGCACCAGCTGGGAATGTTTTCCCACAAAAGGGAAACATCTACCCACACAAGGAGTCGGAGAACTCCTAAAAACCCAAGGCCCTGCCTCAAACCTGTGGTCTCTCCGTCTCTTCTTTCAAGAGGAAACCCTCTCCTGGGAGGTGCTTTTCCTGTCCGTCTTCCTTCCGTGTTCACCTGGCCACTTCACTCACAAAACTTCTCTGTCTGCAATCAATTCCTCATTTTTTATTTCTATGCTAAACTGAGGAAAGAACCCACTGAATTTGCTGGTAAAGAAAATGCGGTTGTTTCTATACCTAAATGTTCTGCCTTCCAGGCTTAGAAAATGCTGATGTCATGTGCTAATCGTTGCAGCATATTTGTCTGCTGTTGTAACTGACTTAAATAATGAGAATTTTGCGCGTTTTGGGGGAAGTGTCATGTGTTTTTCTGTTGCCAATATTGAGCATTGATTATGTGGGGGAATCGAGTCTTCAAGGAGTTTACGTGATTACCGTGATTCTCACTAGATCTGGCCCACAGCTTTGGTTAGTGTTCAGGTTAAGTTCATTCTCAGCTTATTTTTATTGCGGACAGTGCTTTCAAGTTAAAGATGTAAACTAAGTTCTCTGACTTTGGGGCTTCTCGACAGATCCCTGGAGAGGAGATCTTTGTTTGAGTTAAACTATGTAAAATGTAAGTTTATAAAATAGTTGTGCTTATCTAAAAGTCCAGTGTTCTATGCACTGGGTCACTCCCTGTTAACCTCCCTGTTAGGGTACATGGTCTAAGTTGTTCCTGTGCCCTAAAGCTTTTTTTTTTTTTTTTTTCTTACACCAGACTTGGCTTGTTGTGTGCCTTGTACTGGCCACGTGTTGGTGAGGGGTAATGGGGTGTGTGTTCTGTGTACGCCTACTCATTCTCCAGGCCTCACCAGGTCCTTGTGGGCACTGAAATGGGGAGGTGGCTGCTCTCCCCATAGCATCCCTGTGCTTTGTGCAACCGTCCTCATCACTTCCAGGCTCCCACGCCTCCTGGCGCAAAGGGTTAAAAACCTGACACCGGTGGTTGGGGTGGTGCACTCACTGGGGGCCTCCACCCTACCAGCCAGCAGGCATGATTAATTGGCAGGCGTGGTTAGGTGCCTGAGTGTGTCATCTGGCGATTGGGCCACAGCTGACACTGGCCCTAGCATGTACACTTGCTGTCAGATGTTTTCTCTTGGAAGGAGGGCTGGCAGGCTCAGTCAGGTTAACAGTGCATTGCCAGGCATTGCCAGACCAAAAGTATGAATCAATGGTGGCTCCAGCCGAAAGGCACAGGGAAATGACAGAAAAGAGACCAGACCCCAGGATGATGGAGTCACTGTTCTGTGGCCTGTCCTCAGTGCAAGGAGTCGCTTTTGCACTCTGTCGCAGACTTTTCTCATTATTGTTGTAGTGAGCAGCAAGTCTACGATTTGGGGAAGTGACTGCCCAAAGGGATACCTCACTGAAATTGCCTCTACTTTGAAAAGTAATTTTATTTACAGAGGGAGTCATTATTTATTTTTCTATTTGTTCAAAATTCAGTAACACAAGGAAGTGTGTATTTCATCCTTTGAAGGGATTAGAGCGTTTCAATCATTTCTTCGTCCCTTTGGATGCTCTCATTTGTATGTGTATGGAAATAGTGTTTTCTTTAGACAATGTGGAAAATATCCTTACCCATTATCTCTAGGTACTATTTTCATCAAGATGACAGAATTTTTAATTTTATTCATTTATTTATTTGTTTGTTTTTGTGTCATAGATTTTTTGAGCATTAATTTTGTAAGTTCTTAGTATTGATTTTTTTTTTAAAGTTACTTTTATTGGAAATTCAGATTTACAGAGAGAAAGATCTATCTGCTGATTTACTCCCCAAGTGGCTGCAAACAGCCGGAGCTGAGCCTATCCAGAGCCAGGAGCCAGGAGCCTTCTCCAGGTCTCCCACTCGGATGCAGGGTCCCAAGGCTTTGGGCCGTCCTTGACTGCTTTCCCAGGCCACAAGCAGGGAGCTGGATGGGAAGCAGGGCTGCCAGGATTAGAACCGGAGCCCATACGGGATGCCGGCACATGCAAGGCAAGGACTTTAGCCACTAGGCCAGCAATCCGGGTCTTAGAATGTGACTCTTACACATATGTTCCACTAAGATTTAAAAAAAGTTTTCTTTCTTTTGTCTTGATTTTACCATTATTTTTAAGCTGACAGATACATCTTTGGCACTACTAAGTATTACAAGTGTGGGTAGCAAAAGATTAAGCCAAAAAAGTTAGCAGAAGCCAACTATTAGAAAAAATTCAGGGACCAGTGCTGTGGCATAATAGGCTAAGCTTCTGCCTACAATGCCAGCATCCAGTATGGGCACCAGTTCACATCTCAGCTGCTCCATTTCCCATTCAGTTTCCTGTTTATGGGCTAGAAAAGCAGTGAAGGATAACCAAGTCCTTGGGCCCCTGTACCCACATGGAAATCCCAAATGAACCTCCTGGCTTTGGACTAGCTCAGCTGTGTCTGGCCGTTGCAGCCATTGTGGGAAGTGAACAAATGGAAAACTTCACTGTCTCTTGCTTGCTCTCTGTCTCTCTATTTCTTCACCTTTCAAAGAAAAAGAAAAGAAATCCTTAAAAAATTTTTAGTGTTAGGCTATCCAGTAATCTAAAAAAAAGCAGTTCATAAGGATATAAACTTAATTTAAAAGAATGAATTTTTACCATTTGCAACCAAATGGTCCCAACTAGAGACCATTATGCTTAATGAAATGAGCCAATCCTAAAAGGGCAGATATTACGTATTCTCTGATATAAGACAGCCTTCATGCAAAATACAAGGTATGTGCATACTATATATATGCTCAACTATTCGTCCAGAGGAACTGTTGGTGACTAGCATACTGAAAAGTAAAGATACGTTGCAGTATACACCTCTACTCCTGAATAAGATGGACTCCCAATGAAACTGCCAAATGTATCTTGACAATAGGATGCCGAACTTTCTACCATTGTCTATACCTACAATGTCATGATGCAATTAAATAGCAAAATGATGGACTTACATCTGTTGGTGAAGGACTATACTATTGTAGTAATATAAGTGAAATCAGTGTGTATGGGGGGTGGGGCAGGGAATCCCCGAGCCTATGTAACTGTTTCTTTAAAAATTCTTAAAAAGAGGTGGGGGGGGGAGGAATATGAACTGAAACTTCACCCCAAATGGAAAGTTATTGAGAATTTGAAGCAAGAGAATTCTGTAATCAGATTTGCATCTTGGGTCCACCACCTTGGATAAAGATGAGTGAGATATGGGATGAGAGGGAAGTGAGTGTAACAGCAAAGACCTAGCTTAAGAGATGATTTCAGTAATCTCTAGCAAGAGATGATGATGCCAGTCAGTGGGGTGGTGATGGGAGAAATGAAGAGGTCAGATCAGAATCCACCTTTCGTGCAAAGTGTGGATTAGGCTCAAGAAGGAGACAAGAAGACAAATGATGACAGTTCCATTCGCAACACTGGGGAATGCCAGAAAGGGAGCAGTTGGATTTGGAACTCTTAAGTTTGAATACCTGAAAGCCTGCCACGCAGAGATGGGAAGGAGACTCCTGTCTACAGAGCTGGGACTCAGTTGGAGGTCCTGGAAATGGGCTCGTGCACCACAGCTGTCCAACTGCAGCCGCAGAAGCAGATCAGTGTGCAGAGAACTTAGATGAAAAGAGAGGAGAAGGAGTCCAGGGTAAAGAGCTCAGGAACGCCAGCATTTGGGTGAGGCAAAAAGACTGAAAGGGAAATTGAAAAGGAGAATCCGACAATTAGGGAGAGAACCACAAGGAGGCGTCTGCTGTTAGAGAAAGGAGAGTATGTCAGGAAAAACAGAATATCGGCCCGGTTGTGGCTCAACCAGTTAATCCTCCCCTTGCAAGCGCCAGGATCCCATTTGGGACCTGGTTCATGTCCCAGCTGCTGCACTTCCCATCCAGCTCCCTGCTTGTGGCCTGGGAAAGCAGTAGAGAACGGCCATAAGCCTCGGGACCCTGCACCCATGTGGGAGACCCAGAAGAAGCTGTTGGTTTCTGGCTTCTGATCAGCTCAGCGCTGACCCATTGCAGCCATTTGGGGAGTGAAACAGAGGATGGAAGATTTTTCTGTCTCTTCTCTATAAATTTGCCTTTCCTATAAAAATAAATAAATGTTTGGGAAAGAAAAAAGGAATACCAAATAATATGAAGATGTTGCTGAAAGAACAGTAGAATGAGGACTGAAAACCATCCATGGGTTCTAGCGGCAGAGTTCACAGAGCATCCCTGGAGAGCTGGTCCAGTGCAGCTGGGGAAGTTGATCCAGCCCGGAGCAGGGGGAAGAGCCACGCGAGTTGTATGCAGGTAGACACTCCAAAAGCCAAAATGCCATCAAGTTTGGAAGGAGAGAGAGAGAGATGGTGAAGGCCGAAGGCACGAGTTGCTGGAGCTGGTCAAGGAAGGAGCTGGAATCCAGTGCCTAAGTAAAGTGGCAACCTTCAGCAAGACGGGTAGAGAGGAAACATTGATGTGGGCATAGTTGTCTGTAAGATTGATGAGATGTCCCTGTGGGTCTCCAGCAAGCATCATTTGAGTTCCAGCACACGGCTGCCAACAGAAGCCTGGCCAATGCCACTGCTAGATGAGAACTCCCAGCCAAGAGGTGCAGGAGCAAGCACAGGGTGCTCGGCTCTGGAGAAATAGTGCCAAATCCCGATTTTGAGAATGTTCTGTGTTTACCTAAACTCTCAGGAAACACAGGCTGAAGAATAGGTGTTGAAGGGATCCAGAATAAGCCATTGTGGCAATATACATATATATATAGTATATCATATATACATGTATATAGAGTTGAAATATATATGTATATATATTGAGCAGAAAATAGTAGTGCTCCCTTCCCCAGATCCCCTAAGAAAATCATTGGTCCCTTGCCGCTTTCCATCACCTACTAAGATGATGCACAAATGACCTTCATGAAGTTAATGGAAAGTATTTTGGGGAATTGTGTGTATATTTTGGGAAAAAGTATGTGTACCTTTTGAGAATTCTTCCCTTAAATAAACATGTCTTTTAATACCATTTTTTTACAAACTTTTTAAAGTCTCCTTGCATCACATTTGCTCCTGAATTCCCATGCTTACCTCTTGCATCATTAAATCTGTTTGTTTACCTGCTTAATTTGCATATTTCCAAGGAGAGAACCTCAACTAGTACAGAAGTTTTTCCTCCCTAACAAAGAGGCATGGCATTTGAAATTCTCGAATATTTCACAAAAAAAGTAATACAGCAAATGTAGAAAACCAGTGAAAGTTGCTGAATGTTGGTGCAGGGTACAAAGGAGTTCTTTCTGTTCTTTGGGAAACTTATTTGAAATTATTTCAAATACCTTTTTTTTTTTTTTTTTTTGGAAGAACTGGTTTTTCCATGTGTGGATCATCTCTGCTCTGTTTTGTTTTTTTTCATTTTCTAGTTCTGCTTTCTTTTTTAAAAAGATATATTTATTTTTTATTAGAAAGTGATATATACAGAGAAGGAGATATAGAGAAAAAGATCTTCTGACCATTGATTCACTCCCCAAGTGGCTGCAATGGCTGAAGCTGTGTCAATCTGAAGCCAGGAGCCAGGAGCCTCTTCTGGGTCTGCCACACAGATGCAGGGTCTCAAAGCTTTGGGCCGTCCTCGACTGCTTTCCCAGGACACAAGCAGGGAGCTGGATGGGAAGTGGAGCTACCAGATTGAAACCAGCGCCCTTATGGGATCCCGGCACATGCAAGGCAAGGACTTTAACCACTAGGCTACCACGCCGAGCCCTGTTCTGTTTTCAAAGTTGACACCTTTTTGTTTTACTAATTCCTATGAGTAGAGAGGATGAGGAGTTTGAAAGAGCTGCTTCTTAGGTTTGGGCAAATTATATCTCTGTCCTATTTCTTCCTATGTAGATGAGAATAACCTCTTCAGACATTTGCTACATAAGCAGAGATGAGCATACAGTGGGTATTCAGTAAATATTAGTCCTGATCCTTCCATGATCAGTTCAAGTCCAATTTCTCTCAAGAGAATGTTCCCTCACCACCTCCATGATGACTACATATTTTGTGTCACACAATACACTTAGCTAAATGCCTTTCTCTTTATTTTAATTCCCCACAGTTACCTTACCAGTGATCATTTTCTATTTCTAAGATTTATTTATGTTGGCTCTTCTCCTTCCGGCCCCCCTCCCCCAACCACTTCCTCCCCGTTCCTCCTCGCTTTCCCACCACCTCCATCCCGTTCCTGTCCCGCTGGAATAAACGTCCTAAGATACCTTAAAAAAAAAAAAAAAGAAAAAGAAAAAAAAAGATTTTTTATTTTGGGTCCAGCGCTGTAGCCTAGCAGCTAAATTCCTTGCCTTGCCCACACTGAGATCCTATATGGGCACCAGTTCTAATCCCAGCAGTCCTACTTCACATCCAGCTCCCTGCTTGTGGCCTGGAAAAGCAATCAAGGACAGCCCAAAGCCTTGGACCCTGGACCTGTGTGGGAGACCTGGAGGAAGCTCCATGCTCCTGACTTTGGATCGGCTCAGCTCCAGCTCTTGTGCCCTTTTGGGGAGTGAACCAATGGGCAGAAGATCTTCCTCTCTGTCTCCCCTCCTTTCTATAAATCTGACTTTCCAATTAAAATATATCTTTAAAAATATATATATTTGGGGCCCGGCGGTGTGGCCTAACGGCTAAAGTCCTTGCCTTGCATGTGCCGGCATCCCATATGGGCTCCGGTTCTAATTCCTGGCAGCCCTGCTTCCCATCCAGCTCCCTGCTTGTAGCCTGGGAAAGCAGTCGAGGACGGCCCAAAGCCTTGGGACCCTGCACCCGTGTGGGAGACCTGGAGGAGGTTCCTGGTTCCCGGCTTCAGATTGGCATAGCACCGGCCATTGCGGCTCACTTGGGGAGTGAATCATCGGACGGAAGATTTTCCTCTCTGTCTCTCCTCCTCTCTGTATATCTGGCTCTAATAAAATGAATAAATCTTTTTTTTTTTTTTTTAATTTTTTTTTTTAAAGATTTATTTTTATTACAAAGTCAGATATACAGAGAGAGGAGGAGAGACAGAGAGGAAGATCTTCCGTCCGATGATTCACTCCCCAAGTGAGCCGCAACGGGCCGGTACGCGCCAATCCGATGCCGGGAACCAGGAACCTCTTCCAGGTCTCCCACGCGGGTGCAGTGTCCCAATGCACTGGGCCGTCCTCTACTGCCTTCCCAGGCCACAAGCAGGGAGCTGGATGGGAAGTGGAGCTGCCGGGACTAGAACCGGCGCCCATATGGGATTCCGGGGCGTTGAAGGCGAGGACTTTAGCCGCTAGGCCACGCCGCCGGGCCCCTGAATAAATCTTTAAAAAAAAAAAAAATATATATATATATATATATATATATTTTTTTTTTTTTTTTTTACTTGAGAGGCATAGTTAGAGAAAAAGAAACCGAGGGATCTTCTATCTGCTAATACACTTCCCAAATGACTGCCTCGACCAGAGCTGGGCAAGTCCAAAGCCAGGAGCTCCTTCCAGGTCTTCCAGGTGGTAGAGTCTTCCCAGGTTAAAAGCAGGGAGCTGGATCAGAAGTGAAGAAGCTGGGACTCAAATTGGCACCCATATGGGATGCTGACACTGCAGGCAAAGGCTTATCCTGATATGTCACTGTGCCAACTCCCAAATTGACTTAGAATCACAGTTAATGCACAGTTCAGTGACATTAAGTACATTCCGTGTTGTGTACCCGTCATCCATCATTAGATTTTTTTTCGTGTTGCAAAACTGAAACCCTGCACCCAATAAGCAACAACTCCCCATGCCTCATTTCCCCAGCCCTGGGAAAAACCCTTCTCTGTGACTGTTATATGTATCTTGTAAAAGTGGGAGCATATGGTATTTCCCCTTTGGTGACAGGCTTATTTCACTTTGCATGGCCTCAAGAGTCCCCCCGTTGGAGCTTGTATCTTCAGTTTCAGAAACACTTGAGCTTATAACACTCAGCTGTAACCTCATGTGTCCCATTTCCTTTCCTGGTTTTTAAACTTGAGAATTGGAACGCTTGACTGTTCGTTACTGTCAGCGCCATCATCGTGCCTAATTCACAAAAGGGTCAAAGAAATCTCTTCAGTGAATGAATGCAGATCACTCTGAAGTATCCCACAGTGCTATACTATGTGCTGGTGTCTCGACTCTTCGCTATTGCAGACCAGCAGATGGGTGAGCGTGATCACTTTCTTACTGTTTCAAAGGGAGCCTGCCAAGAATGCCCTGGTTCGAAGCTTGGGAAGCCCATGAACTTGAGGCTTGTAGAACTATATCGCTTCCTGGTGTAAAAATATATCAGCAATATTCAAAGAAGGGAAAGAAGCTCATCTTTTGATAATGCAAAGCAGGTGAGAATTTGGTTATGATTCTTACTTATCCCTTGAGAAAAAGAATCGAGCTTTGTCACATTATGGTCGGAATGTACTTAGTGAATTATCAACAGTCAATCCTTGTTGTCATCGGAAAACTGTGAAGATATGTTTGTCCTGTCATGCTATTTGATAGGTATGTAATTCCTGTAAACATCAAAGGATAAGATCAGGGTAAATAAAACAAGACATGTTTGGGGTCCAGGTTTTTAGCTCTGCCACCCACTTGTAACTTTCAGAAGGTGAAGACTTTTGAGTCCCTTCTCACTAGGGCAGCCACTCTATAAGGCATCGGAACTTCAAAGCCAAATCTACGTTTAGAATTTAGAAGGAAATACGGCCATATCAGAGCAGCCCCAAGGAAACTCAAAGCCCATATCTCTGACTGGCAGGAGCAGCTGCTAGATCATGAGGAAGAATTTTCAGGGAGCGTATCCAAGTGTAAAACCACCCATTCACAGGAAGAAAGGCCATGCTCCATCCACAGTCAGTTTCAAGTAAGCAACAGATGCAACCTATTTTGGAGAGTTGTGATAGGAATTAAATTTTGAATGACTGAATAGGCACAGCCTAAAAAGTGAAGGTGTTTAATCATTCCCTGTATTAGTGCATCTTTTTTAAGCATGTAAGGTCTGTGGAGACAAGTAACACATGGGATCTCAAATGATATCTTTTAAAAAGATTTTTACTATTTTTATTGGAAAGACAGATTTATAGAAAGCAGGAGAGACAGAAAAATCTTATATGCACTAGTTCACTTCCAAATGGCCACAACAACTAGAACTGAGCCAATCCTAAGCCAGGAGTTTCTTCCCAGTTGAGTGCAGGGTCCCAAAGCTTTGAGCCATTCTCCATTACTTTTCCAGGCCACAAGCAGGGACCTGAATGGGAAGTGAAACAGCTGGGACACAACTGGTGCTTACATACAGAGGATTAGCCAGTTGAACCATCATGCTGCTCCAAAGGCTGTCTTTGATTAAGGACAAGATCAAGTTGGTTTTTGCTTCAGCAATACCTGTGGTTGTCTAATATAGTATATAATATTTCTCATAGTGGGGTGTATCTCTTAAAAGCTCATTTTGTATTTTTTAATCCAGAGAAAATCTAAATAAGAGGACTCACTTTTCCCTTTTGACCAATCTGCTTCCAATGAGAGAGGTCAGGATTGCCAGATACACACTTCTCTTCGTACTCCACTTCCTTTCTCTGACTCTTGCTCTCAAGCTCGCTCTTCCCCCACTCTCCGTTTTCTTGAACCCGGTGCTAACCATGTGATTGAAAAATGACCCTTCCAGCAGTATTCTTCCCCTGGGTTCTCCTCAAAAGATTTGCCTTCCTAGAGAAAGCAGAATATGTTCAAGCACTGCTTTCTCCCCATTCTCTCTTCCTTCCTGTCATTTCACGGACATTTTGTTTTATGGGAACTGTGAAAGCCATATTGTAACCATTATGTAGTAGACAGACATGTGCAGGCTAAGGATGGCAACTTACATCGTGGCATGAGCCGGGGACCATTGACCTCTAAACAAAGCAGGTATGGCAGTGTGACATACTGTTGAAAATGCCACTTTAATTTGCATATTGTGGCTTATAGCTGAAGATAACAGATTCAACAAGATTTTAAATATGGTGCAGGAAGAAAGCAGTTTGCATCAAATTGTAACCGATTTCCTTTAGATATTGGAAGGGTGTGTTCCTGAGCATAAGCACAGGAGTAAATCAGCAGAGCACCAAGATAAAGACAGTTCACCTGCTTTGACGCCAGGAGTTGCCCTGGCGTGCCTCAGGTACGAAAGGCTAGGAAAGAGTTGTCCATGAAGTAGGAGGGGAAGCATTCAGATTAGGAAACCATTTTAGCCATTTTGATTGGTAGTTATTAGGATATAACCCAGAAATGATTGCTTTGAATCTTAAGGCCTTTTTTTAAAAAAAGGATTCCATTGACATGTGTACTTTATTCTGATTATAACACAGGCTTTAAACTGTTTATTTGGAGAGCAGTGTAAATTGTGCAGAATGAAAGAATTCAGAAACGAAGTTGTTTTGAATTGTTTCTGTAATGCCATAGACATCCCATGTATCTGACCTTGTATTTTACTTATCTATTGGAAAAAGCTATTTGCTGATAAGATTTTGTTATTCACGAGCAATTCCATAATGAACAAATTCATTGTTTATACACAGTATTTTGCAAAAATGAATTTTAAATTACTCTGCACATACATTTAGTTTACAGATTTGGAAATAGTTTATCTTTCTCAAATGATGTCCATTTTACTTGTACTTTAATTAGCTGTAAGAGATCAGGTTTTTTTTTTTTCAAAATGTGCCATGTAGAGTTTTAAAAGTGAAATCAATGTGAAAATAGTTGCTAAAGAACATTAATGCCCAACGCTTCATCTTTCCCTTCTTTCATTTGGCTGTAACTAGCGTTTAAACAACAGAATGAAATACCCCCTTTGTATCATACCAGGCATTTTCAGTTGGGATGATTATGTCACCACAGCAACATTTGGCAGTGTCTGGAGATATTTTGGTTGTGTTGGGGCTCAGGGAAGGTAACTGCAAGGTGAAGGCTGTGGAAACCGTCTCTTCCAGACTTTCCATCCTCCCTTCTTTCTCATCCCTCATTTTTGCCCCACACAAGCTACAGAAAGAGTTCCTCTTCTCCAAGTCAGATCACCTGAACCAGAGCCCCAACTCCCCCAAATCAGCCATAAAAGCTAAAAACATACAGACATTTTCTGACCCTCCTTCTTTGATACGACCACAAGACTTGAATTCCAGAAAGGGTCTTGTCCCATACCCAGAAGGAAAGAATACTGCACTGAGAGAGGGAAAGAGAAAGAATTTTTGATTTCACTCTCCAAATGGTCGCAAAAGCCTGTGTGGGGTCAGGCTGGAGCTGAGATCCAGGACTTGATCCAGCTCCTGTGGCAGTGACTCGACTACTTGAGCCATCACCTGCGTCCTCCAAGGCACACAGTAGTGGGGAACTGGAGTCAGGGACCTAGCCAAGACTCAGATCTCAGCACACAGACCTAGGCCCAGGACATGTCAAACAAACATCATCTTAACTGTTGAATGAAATGCCTGCCCTTTCGCAATACATTAAGGGAGAAAGAATTCAACTGAGATGATTGGACACACATACAAAAAAAAAAAAAATACCTTTAAAATAGGAGGTAAGACTGCCTATACCTATCTGTATAAATCTTTAGTAAGTCTGAATTACCTGCATATTTCACTTGTGAACTGATGAGCCAGTAAAAGAAAGCACAGCGCATTTTTTCTTCAGAAGAAACATGTTGGCTCAGTTATGTCACTTCTTTTTTTTTCACCCTTAAGTATTTTGTATTAACGTGATAATTGTACATATTAATGGTGCCCAGTGTTATATTTCAACACATGTATGGAGCATTACTGATCAAACCAAGAGAGTTAGCAATTCCTCCTTCTTTATTGTTACTTCCGAACCTTTGAGATACTCTCTTCTAATTTTTCATAGAATATACAACAGGTTCTTGTAAGTTATTTTCACCCACTGTGCTATGTCATGAGTACTCATTCTTTCTATCCAATTGTTATCCAACATCTCTCTGTCCCCTCCTCTGCTCCAACTTCCCGCATAGACAAGCTAACTTGAAAGAATTTTTTTTCTTCTGCATGTCTTCAAGACCAGTAAGCCAAAAAATAGAATAGGACTTTGCAAAACACAAAAATACAGCAGATAAAGATTAGCAACGCTATTCCCTGGAACTGACATCCTGTTTAAAGGTGGGCAATTCTGCCCTTGCTGAGGGGTTCAGGAGAAGCAAGCCTTCCTCCGCATTCCATGGATTTTCCAAGACCTCCAGGGTTTTATTCAGCCTCCTCTAAAGAGTTGTTCAAAGGGACAGCACATTCTCAGTTGCCTAGCAGTGTGGTGAAAAGCTGCTGCCTTTGGAAAGTTAGCTCAGGAAGATTTGCACCGTGGCAATGCCAGCAAGGGAGCAAATAGGTTAGGTAAGTGAGAAATGCAGTCAACAGTTGTAATCAAGGCCCAGGTTTCAGTGACCTTGGACAAAATACTTATTTGGGAAAGAGAACTTTAGTTGCTTCTCCTGTAAAAAAAAAAAAAATCTACAACCAAAATCTAAGCAGTGCTACACTACAATCAAGGTACAATTATTTCTCCTGCTTCACATTAGTTATTTCGCTTCTTTTAAGTAGCTCTCTCAGGGCCAGGCTTTTAGCCACCGGTTTAGAGCCCCCCCCTCCAAACACACACACACACACACACACACACATATATATATCAGAATTCAGAATTCCTTATCACAGTACCTGATTTTAGTTCCTGCTGTCCTCGCAAATCCAATTTTCTGCTAGTGTACACTGCAGCAAAAAGCTCAGAGACATGGGTCCTGCCACCTACTGCAGAGACCCACATTGAGTTTCTGGCTCCTGACTTTGGCCCTGGTCCACCCCGGCCATACCTGTCTCAGCTGGAATGGGCTAGGGTATGTTGTAACAGACAAGCCCAAACAACAAAGTCATCTTTCCCACTCATGCTTTGGGTCAGTCATAGGTTATCTGGTACCTCTGTCCACTCTAGTGACGCAGAAACAGTGTGTGGACCAGCCCCCACGTTAGATTTTGCTAGTTGCAATCCTGTAAGTAAAAGTTCTGCAAAGTTACATAGCAATAAAGTGCCCCGGCCTCCAAGTTAGGCTCATTTGACTGTGGCCACAATTATTCACATGGCCCTGTTCAGTCAGAAGGGGACCAGGAAGTTGGTTCAATAGCTTTGTGATAATAGAAGGAAAATTCCAATCTAAACAACATTGAAGCAACTTTTCAAAAGAAAATCAAGAGGCCATCAAGGGAGAAAGTCCAGGCATGACTCCAGCAACTGCCTAGGATTCCAACCTTCAGTTATCTTCTTGCTACAGGCAGCTAGAAAAGATAATTACGTTCAGAGATTCAAGATACCTATCAAGAGGCATTCTTATTTTATGGACATTTTTGTTAAGTACAAAATGACTTCAAAAAGTTATTGGGAAGATAGAGCTAAAGGATTAAAAATAGGGCTTGGCATAATGGTTCAATAGGCTAAATCCTCACTAGTAAGCACCAAGATCCCATAAAAGTGCTGTTTCATGTCCCAGCTGCTCCACTCCCATCCAGCTCCTTGTTTGTGCCCTGGGAAAGCAGTAGAAGATGGCCCAAAGCCTTGGAACCCTGCACCCACATGGGAGACCCAGAAGAGGTTCCTGGCTCCTGGCTTTGGATCGGCTCAACTCTGTCCGTTGCAGCCATTTGGGGATTACTCTCTGTTTCTCCTCCTCTCTGTAAGTCTGATTATCTGCCATTCCATTAAAAATTACTCTTAAAAATACATAATAATAAGGGGCCAGTGTTGTGATACAGTGGCTCAAGCCTCTGCCTGTGACACCAGCATCCCATACGGGCACTAGTTCAAATCCCAGCTGCTTCACTTCTGATCAGACTGCCTGCTGAAGTGTCTGGGAGAGCAGCAGAGGATAGCTCAGGTCCTTGTGTCCCATATTGATATGGAAGACCCAGATGAAACTTCTGGATCCTGGCTTCATCCTGGCCCAACCTGGCTGTTGCAGCCATTTGGGAAGTTAACTAACAGCTAGAAGAGGGCTCTCTCTCACCTCCTCTGTAACTATGCCTTTCAAATAAAACGATCTTTAACAAGTGAAAATTTATGCATGCAGTACAAGTATTGATTCACAGCAGAATGGTTGATAATCTCCTACATTGTTGGGAGACACCTCAGTGGCAGCATGATGGACTTGTGAAAATTCACGAAAGACACCCATTGTAAGACTGGAGGGGAGACCAGTGGGGAGGGGAGGAAACTTGGGAAAGGGAGACCTCAGTGCCTATTAAACTGTGTCATGAAATAATAATAAATTTAAAAATTTTATTTCTCAACATTAGCCCCATCAAATTGAAGACACTTTGGTAAGCAATTTTACAAGCCTTATTTACTTTCGTAAGTAGTATTTACTCCATCCCTCAAGAACTGTGGGTCCTGATAATTTAACCATACCAATGGCAGAGTTCTTAACCTTATTGAATAAAGAAAAATGGGTACTCTTTACAGATTTTTGAAATCATGCCACAAAAGAAAATCAGAAGGAAATTTCTTGATTGTAAGGTAGAGGCCTAGGGATCTCCCTTTGAAGCTCTTGCAAAATTGCCTTTGTTTGATGACAGGAATGAGCTTTTTCATGGTGAAATATCTGATATAAAGTTTTTCACATAACTTCTGCTAAAACTTTAGCTAACTTACTCAAAACACTCCCATAAAAAGGAGATGTTATCATTCATTTGTCCTCTAGAAAGTCAACAAGCAAAATACCTGAATCAATTTCACCTCTTTGTAGCCATTGCTTTGATTGTGCTTTGCGTTCGAGATCATACTGATAGTCATGTCCCATCTTCTGTTAATTCTTCAAGGAAATGCTTCATGACCTTAGTTTTTTACTCACTGAAAATTTCCATTGAAAGTTTGCTCTTGGGCCCGGCATGATAGCGTAATGGTTAAGGTCCTTGCCTTGCACGCTCCTGGATCCCATATGGGTGCCAGTTCTAATTCTGGCAGCCCCACTTCCCATCCAGCTCCCTGCTTGTGGCCTGAGAAAGCAGTCAAGGACGGCAAAAGCCTTGAGACCCCGCACCTGTGTGGGAGACCAGAAGAGCTCCTGGCTCCTGGCTCCTCGCTTTGGATTGGCTCAGCTCCGGCCTGGGGAGTGAACCATTGGACGGAGGATCTTCCTCTGTCTCTCCTCCTCTCTGTATATCCGCCTTTCCAATAAAAATTAAAAAGTTTGCTCTTTTCTGCAGCTGATTTGGATACAGCAGTTTTGGTACCCATTGAGCAGAAAATTTTCCCTAATTTTTCAGTAAGAATTCTATCAACTGAACTAGTTGAGATGTGTATGGTGCTGGCTATTGTTTCTGCCATTCTGTCAGTCTTTTTCAACTGGAACACAAAATGAGTTTTTTCCTTGTAAATTGATGTGAATTGTCTACTGCTACATGTTTCATCTTCAACATCATCCTTTCTGAAAACAAGTTACCCATTTGTAAATTAGTGATATCTTTGGGCCTTGACACTGAAAACTTTTTATAATGTATCCATGATTTCACCATAGATGTGACCTTTCTTATTTCAATTTCTCCAGAGTTCATGTTGCTCTGATAGGAGCTCCTTGCAAACTGTTACTGCAGATGGCTGAATCAGAGGTTCTTATCTTCCCAAAAGAAAATAATTTCAATACAATTTTAAAAATCTTTATCAAAACTGTTTAGTAGGACCAGGAAAGATGGCTCAGTGGCTAAATCATACATGAAATCTTTTTTTTTTAAAGATTTATTTACTTTTATTACAAAGTCAGATATACAGAAAGGAGGAGAGACAGAGAGGAAGATCTTCCATCCGATAATTCACTCCCCAAGTGAGCCGCAACAGCCAGTGTGCCGATCTGAAGCCGGGAACCAGGAACCTCTTCCAGGTCTCCCACGCGGGTGCAGGGTCCCAATGCATTGGGCCGTCCTCGACTGCTTTCCCAGGCCACAAGCAGGGAGCTGGATGGGAAGTGGAGCTGCTGGGATTAGAACCGGCGCCCATATGGGATCCCGGGGCTTTCAAGGCGAGGACTTTAGCTGCTAGGCCACGCCGCTGGGCCCATACATGAAATTTTATATGGGTGCTGGTTCATGTCCTGACTGATCCACTTCCCATCCTGCTCCCTGCTTGTGTCCTGGAAAGCAGTGGAGGACAGCCCAAGGCCTTGGGACCCTGCATCTGTGTGCAAGACCCAGAAGAGGCTCTTCGCTCTGAATTGGCTCAGCACTGACCATGGAGTCCATTTGGAGAGTGAACTCACAGATGGAAGATCTTTTTCTCTGTCTCTCCTCTCTGTGAATCTTATCTTTAAAAAACTGTTTAGTAACTTTCAACTTCATGCATCAATTATTGAATAAAAAGTATGCAGTTGTTTATTTGGACATAAAGACAAATCAATAAGTGCAAATAGTATGGATCACAAAAGGAAAATGTACACAAAAAGTGAATGAATTATTTCTGATATATTGTGTGAAAATTAGAAAATTTCAGATTTGTGGCAGAGATTGGCAGTTAGCAAGCTACTTAGTTACGATAATGCAAAAATGAGAGTTGGTCTGCATTGAAACTGGAGTTTTTGTGTTTTTCGGTATACTCTTTCTCCTTCCTTCTCCCTCTGCTCCTGGCATATTGCTGAGGGGAGTGCTTGCCAAGCGTGCAATGCATGAAACCACTCCCAGCACTTTCTCAGTGAAGTGTTATTGGATCCAATAGCTCCCCTGGCTCAGAACTGGGAAGATTTCACTGAGGTGTCCCAAGAGGAGGGCTAGGACCCACGTATGAAGTTGTTACACATAGGCAGGACTTTCAATATGCAAATGCTGTACTGCTTCCAAGACATGCTTCTCTAATTCTTTCCTCATGCAACCACAGAAACTTCCTTGTTGTCCCCTTCCCCATCAACCCCACTTTCAACTTTCACACACAGAGGCTAATGTCTACTTCCTTACTTAGAACCAAACTGAGCTCTTATCCCTCCTCCTGCCCCAAATTAGATCCTCTTCGGACATGTTGTGACATATTAATATAAGTTTATTTTGGTGAAAAGCATTTTTGAAATCTGTGTGTAGTATTTTTTTCATACTATGCATTCTCTGAAAATTTGGAGGACTTCTTGTAAACACATTCTTTTCTTTATCTTCTATCACACAACCCCTGTCACACAGCACCTGTTATTTCTCAATTTCAATAGAAGTTCAAAACAAAAGAATTTTTAGCATTGTGTGCTGTTGACTCATTTAAGCTTCCACTTATCCCCTGCCTTCTTGAGAGTACTGAGTGAGAGATATCAGAACTTGTGTCTACCACACTGCAGTTCCTTAAACTCCCAAATCAAATCCTTTCTGACTTTGTAGTTGTGGAGATTGGATTGGTCATAAGCTTATAGTTCATAAATGGCACCAAATAATGGAACTGAGAGTTCAGTCAGGAAATAGCAGATCTGTAAGGACCCATCAACAAATCTGAAGTCACAGTGGTCATATTCCTGCCACTTGCTACACAGTGTGACCAACTTTGTCTTGTTAGATACAAGAGTTATGGAAAAAATATGGATATAGCAAATGGAAACCAAAAATCCAAGCAGAGTTGGAGCACTTTCTTTGTGCAAATAGTAACAATGTTTTTGTTGATTGTACATTACAAGGAGAGAATAGAGGGGCATGCAATACCTACTCGGTAGCAGTGTTTCACATTTACTCCAGATAGAACCATCTGGGCAAAGAAAATATAATTTTCCTCTTTCTGTTTTAATTTATGTTATAAATCCCTGTCCTCTAGGTGGAAATGAGGAGGGAAACAAGATGGAGCCAATTTATTAACCTCAATTCAGTCTTATAATTTAAAATGTTGTAAATAGTGTCACTTGGAGGAATCGGTTAAGTGTGTTCAGCCAGTAAGAGTTCTTCCTCTTGTACCCCTCTCCTAAATGGCATCCTGTTGCATGACCTTGTGGTGGCAAAGTGCAAATAAACATTCATCATCCTCCCAAATCAAGGTGACACGCAGACCTTGCCCCTTTCTGGTCCTCTACTTTCTTACCAACTTGGCTGACATCCACCCTGCCCTCATACTCCATCTTGCAAGGAGGCTGTCAGGACAACTCTGCCTTGTCACCTGCCTTCCAGAGTGGCCTGTTCCTTTCTTTCCCCCAACAACTGAGTCCAAAAGGGAATGGGGATACTTTCCCCCGCTCTTCTTACCCTCCTATCTTTTACATAAGGCCTGTGTATTGAAAGGCAGCTTTGTTAGTTAGAAAGACTATTCCTCAGAAAGTCTAGGCCTTCTGCGCATTGTCTTACCAAAAAGAAGTCAGCAAGATCAGCTTTGAAGCAGATGAATGGCCTCTCTGTTTTACACAGCACCTGTCTGTCCTTTCTTCCCTGGGACAAAAAGCTTGATGGCTTTGTCAGAAGGCTACTCAGAAATGAGATTTAAAAAGCCAAAAGCAAAATGCGTTGGTTGAGGTCTCACAAAATGTGCTGCCCAAAGAGATAAGATTGGAGGAGCCAGAATGATTAGATGCTCATTTTCTTGGGTGTCTTGTGAGATCTGTCACTTTTCTTCTTAGAGACAAAGTATACTTTTCAAAAAATGTGACCCCTGTGAAAATACAGAAAGAACACCGCATAGGCTTTATGCAGTAATGAAGAAAGCAGCAAGATGAGAAATCTGTACAAAGAGACTCTAAAAGGCAAAGTTGAAAATTTTATGTGTTGAAAACAGAGAAGCAAGTCAAAATGTTGTGCTAAGTTAGAAGCAAAACAGGGCCATAAAACCATAATCTTTGGAGTTATCACTTCTACCACACAGCAATCATTTGCATTTCTCAACTGGACAAAAACCTCCAAGTTAACATGTCTGGGCCTTAAAGAAGCAACGGTGCATTCCTGTAAGAACGGACTAATCCTTGGGTGGGCTCCTTAGTTAAAAGTCTTTAAATAAAGTGTCAGTCCTGCAGCTGAGAAGACAAGCAGTCTTCCATTTGCCTTGTTTCTAAATGTTGGATAATTTTCCTTAACACACTTGAATGTTGCGTTTATCTAACCCCCCTTAGTTGACATATGAAACCACCCTGGGAAAAGCTGGTAGACTAAAGATCCATGAATGGATTTATAATGAGCCGACAGAAATCAAAGCTGAGGATTTACAGCAAGTTCACCATTGTGCCTCTGGGACACCAGTGAATGGGTTTGCTTCAAAAATTGTAAACTGTGATTTTAAAGATGTTGAAATTATCTTTCCTTGAAAGTTATAACCTAAAAAGACCCAACTGGCCTCAAACAATTCCCTTATAATTACATTCATTGGCTCAGTGAAACCATGTGAACGTGGGATATTTATTTTTTAATTGCCATAGGTTATATAGGTGGCCCCAGCCTATTAGGTTACCGCAGTGGCAAACATTATTCCATCCATAAGGCATACTCAGAGTTGCATTAACTTTCATGAATTTACCGCAGTTTACATGTAAACCACTCTCCAACTGACAGTAGTTTCCAAAACAGATTTGATGTTTTAAACTCTCATAACAACTTGGTCTCCTTACTCAGGTGGTTTTTGAAAAATGTTCTCTTGGTTAGGCAGCAATCAAAGAAAAAGAAATATTACAATAGAACACAGTCTACTCTGAATAGCAGGTTCCCCATGGAATTCTTTTTCTCTGACTAGAGAGTGGGGTCATTGATTAAAAAGCTCAAATTCTCTGAAACTTTCTATTGAAGCCTCTGCTGGGTAACATGAGCACATTTTCCTAGTAAGGTTGTTCAGCTGGGTAAAACACAAGCACACACACAAAGGTTTTCTTTTAAAACTTGGGTCAAGTGTAAGATGCGTATGTTAGTGCAGCAGTGAGAAATCACAGATGTTGTGTACCAACTGCTTGGCTCCATGTTTTTCCTGCAAGAAAGCAAAGGCAAACATTCAAGAAAGCGTTGGGACTCAAAAGCACGACCACAGCTAAGAAATTCAAGTAACCGTGTCACAGTGACATAGGAACACAGGTTTCTGTTGGCTAATCCAAATAGATCGTTAATCACGTTCCTGCCAGTATGGAATGCAGATCCGCCTGCTGCTCGCAGACACTTCAGCAGGCAGGCCCGGAGTGCTCTGGGAGATTGGAATCTCAAGTGGTTTGTGCAGATGTGAGCTAGTAAGTCTGTCAGCTACAGGTTTCTTGAGCCAGTACAACTTTAAAATAGTGTTGAAAACCAGCATGGTAATTCTCATTTTGACAAATGAAAATGTTAAGAAAACCATGATTTGTAACTGACATCATTTCCTAAAAGAGAGGACTTTACAGACTTTGTTATTTCATTTTGTTCTCTCACCCCCACTCCCCCCAAACCCGTCTGTGTCTGTGTGTGTATGTGAAGTTAGTTTGCAATTGTTTTCACCAGTGAATTTGAGAGTCAATAGGGCTTCTGAAATTTTTCCCTAGTAACGAACAGGATCAGTGATGAGCCTGCTCTGGCCTATTGGAATGAGCTATAGTGCTGAGGTGGGTGCATGCGAGAGGAGCAGACATTGGCTCTGGATGGGAGCTGGGCCCCTGAGAGGGTTTCCTTGGTACCATCTTGTCTTAAGGAGGAGCCTTTCAGATGGCGGGGAAATGGGAGAGCTAAGCCCTGACCACCTGCCACCCAGGACATGTTTACAGCATTCTTTTGCCCTAGCTGACCTCTAAACAATAATTAAATAATATCCTCTAAATGCCTGTTGCTAAGAGATTTGGGCCAAGTTTTAGGGCAGAATTTCTCCAACTTAGGTCTTCAGTCTAACGCTCTCCCAAGTGAGTTATTTCGGTGTGGCCCAACTTAGGTCTTAAAAAATATTGTCTGAAGACTTATCAAAGGGCAGATTTTCCTGTGTCACAGGTTTTTAATGAAGTCTGAGACGCCAGCCTTGGAATCTTAATTTTTGAGTAGAAAACATGTGATTTTGATACATACAGTCCCTGGATCCAGTCTTTGAAAAAAAAAAATGGTACAGGATTGTAAAGAAGTAATACTTCCAGCTGTAGTAGTGACATATCAAGTTAATTCAGAGCAACCTTCTCAATGATGTAATATAGGAAACATCTTAAATGCATCAACAAGCTAACACACAGTTTAAATAATATTTATTTCCTGGGCCAGCATCATGGCTCAACAGGCTAATCATCCACCTGCAAGCACCAGCATCCCATAGGGGCACTGGTTCGTGTCATAGCTCCTCCATTGGATGGAAGATCTTCCTCTCTGTCTCTCCTGCTCTCTGTATATCCGCCTTTCCAATAAAAATAAATAAATCTTGAAAAAAAGAAAGGGGACTATTACAGGTTTTTGTGGCAAAAAAGCAAGCAATGAAGACCTGGTTTAAGGCACTGGTGATGGGGATAGAAGGCTGAGCTTAGTAGATCATGGTTGAAAGAAAGTGCCTGGTGAGTCAGGAGGAATCAGTGGCCATCCTAGCTTCCACCGATCCTGGAACAAAGCGGGGTATTGACAGTGCAGTCATTAACGCTGATGGAAATTTCAGGGAAGAGACTTAAACTTTGAAATGTTGAGTTTGGGAGAGAGAGAGAGAGAGAGAGAGAATGAGAATGAATGAATTTGATTCTGGCCAACTCTTGGAAATATGGGCATAAAATTCTGCAGGCAAGAATACCCCAAGATAAAAACTATAAACATCACAGAAAAGGTAGCTGACAGCATTTCACCAGCTTCCCCATTGCCAACAGTGGCACCACTACTCTGCCAGATACTTTGCAACACTTCGTGTTATCAACACTGTGAAATCTCAACTCCTGAGCTTACTGTCAAGACCAGCAACAACTGCCTCCATTTCACCCTTACCTCTCCAATCAGCCTTTGTTACGCTCTAACACATCCATTCACATCCCACAGACTCATCTCAGCCGCATGACCACCTATGTCTGCCTTCAAGGGAGGCTGGGAAATGTGATGTTCTTGCTGAGCCACCATGTGTACATTCTAGGGAGCTCTGTTACTAAAAAGTAGAAAGGGAAAATGGACACAAGGGGTAATCAGTGAACTTTGACGCTTCCACATCCTGATCTTCTGAATTTCCATACACACCCTTATTTCTATACATAGAAAATACTCAACCTTCCCCTTGGGAGATAATTACAAGTGCAATCCATGCATTGAGCATGAAAAGAATGCCCTGTGATTCAGGTCGAGAGCTCATGTTTCACAGTCCATTCATTTATATAATAATAGAACACCACTTCCTCATCACTGCTCAGTCTTCAGGGTAGAATGTGCAGTGAGAACCCAAGTTCATAGGGAAAACTCCCAGCCAGCCATCAGTCACTGGGGCTTAAAAAAAGGAAACCACATGGGCCAGATGTACAAGAACTTCCTGCCCCAGGAGGGACGCGAGTTCTTCCATCAGAGCTTGCGGTTTCTCTTTGGGAGGGATTCACTTGCACGTGGTTCTCCCTGGACTGCGGCTGCTTCCACTTGACTTGCGTTTTGTTCTGTTCTGCATGATCACCCCTGAACTCAGCTGTGGACAGCACATCCCATGGGTCATGAGCTTTCTGTCTGTTGGGTTGTTTTTTTTTTTTAGTTAATAAGACAGTTGTCCTAGCATCCTTCACTATATGAATACCATTTTCTCCTTAATGTGTAATCAGTTACGGTTTATGTATTTTGAGTCCAGGTTATTAGTTACATACAGACTTAAAGTTGTTCTATCTTCCTGGTAAATTGAACTTTTATTAAACATGACTTCCTTCATTTTTCTTTTTTTTTTTTTAGGATTTATTTTATTTGTATTGTAAAGTCAGATACACAGAGAGGAAGATCTTCCGTCTGATGATTCACTTCTGGAGCTGAGCCAATCTGAAGCCAGGAGCCTCTTCCGGGTCTCCTACACAGGTACAGAGTCCCAAGGCTTTGGGCCGTCCTCGACTGCTTTCCCAGGCCACAAGCAGGGAGCTGGATGGGAAGTGGAGCTATAGGGATTAGAACTGGTGCCCATATGAAATCCTGGCACGTTCAAGGCAAACACTTTAGCTGCCAGGCTATCGTGCTGGGCTGACTTCCTCTGTTTCTTTTCTTTTTTCTTTTTTTTTTTTTTTTTTGGTTCAAGTCCATTTTGTGTAACACTAACATGGCTATGTCATCCTTCCTTTAATTGGCAGTTGCAGTGTAAATGTACTCTTTTTTCTATATTTTATATTATTCTTATGCTTTGAATGTGCCTCTTTAAACAATGCGTAATTTTTCTCTTTTTTTGTTCCACTGCACAACATTTATTTTCTCATGGGAAAGTCTAGTTCACTTACATTCAATGTAATAGATGATGTAATTTTATTTAAATGTACTATCTTTTTCAAACAGACATTTATTTTTTAAAATGTATTTTTATTTTTTGATGATTTTTGCATAGAAGACATTTATTTTGAAAGATAGAATTTTTACACTTGATCTTAGGCAAAAGGCTGAGAAGTGATAAGGCAGTGTACAGAGATAGAGGTGTTCCATGTGCTGGTTCATTCCCCGCATGGTGAACCTCTGGGTTGCAAGCAGAGGATTAGCTTGCTATACAAACATGCTGGTCTCTAACTGTACTATCTTATTACATACTTTATTGCTTCATGTTTTATGTTCCTTTTTATTTACTTATGCCTTCTCAGGGACTGATACATTCTTTAATCAAATTTATAAAAATCTCTCAATTTAAACACCTGATACTACTTTTCTTTCTGTGATTATCCTAGAATTCAGAATACAAGACTTATTTATTTATTTTAAAGATTTATTTATTTTATTACAAAGTCAGATATACAGAGAGGAGGAGAGACAGAGAAGATCTTCCGTCCGATGATTCATTCCCCAAGTGAGCCGCAATGGCCGGTGCTGCGCCGATCCGAAGCCGGGAACCAGGAACCTCTTCCAGGTCTCCCATGCAGGTGCAGGGTCCCAAAGCACTGGGCCGTCCTCGACTGCTTTCCCAGGCCACAAGCAGGGAGCTGGATGGAAAGTGGAGCTGCCGGGATTAGAACCAGCACCCATATGGGATCCCGGGGCGTTCAAGGCGAGGGCTTTAGCCGCTAGGCCACGCTGCTAGGCCCTATACTCTTTTTTTAAAAAAGATTTATTTTATTTTTATTGCAAAGTCATATATAGAGAAGCGGAGAGACAGAGAGGAAGATCTTCCATCTTATGGTTCACTCCCCAAGTGACTGCAACAGCTGGTGCTGCGCCGATCCAAAGCCAGGAGCCAGGAGCCAGGAGCTCTTCCGGGTCTCCCACGCAGGTGCAGGGTCCCAAAGCTTTGGGCCATCCTTAACTGCTTTCCCAGGCCACAAGCAGGGAGCTGGATGGGAAGCAGGGCCTCCAGGATAAGAACCAGTGACCATATGGGATGCCGGCACATGCAAGGTGAGGACTTTAACCACTCTGCTATCACGCCAGGCCCCAATAGTCCCCTTTCTAACTTATCTCTGTGATTTAAATTCCCTTCATGCCCAAAACAATGTTCTTAGGATACTTTCTCCAAAATACAAACTTGACCATGTCAGTTCTGCCATTTACTCACTTTCTCTGGTTTCTTTAAGCTAAGGAGACAAGACTGTCCTCTTAGGACTCCTATCAGGCCCCACAGTGTAGTATGGGTCCTTTGAAAACTGGGTATTTATTCACACTGTCCCTCTGCCTGGAACATTCTTGTACTCTCTTCACGTAACAGAATCCTGCTCAGTCTTCAAAATCCAGTTGATAAGACTGAATAAACTGTCTTCCCAGGATCCCTCGGCTTAGATGAGGGGCTGACACAATGATGTAGTAGGCTAATCCTCTGCCCTGGAGCGCCAACTCATACACCTGGAAAAGTACTGCCTTTCAAACAATAAAAAAAAATTTAAAAATATTTGTTGCCTGAATAACTGATTTAAAGAAACAATACTGAAAACTAAATTCAAAAGAACACACACAACAGAAAGGCAATTTTGGAAGTCTAGGATGTTACAGCTGAAAAGAGAGTTTGCAGATTTTAAAGATCATCTAAACATTTTGAATGGATGAGATTCAGGAGGAGGAAATAGCTTGCCTGGGATCAGACAGCAGAAATGGAAATAAGATATGGGTTTCCTGGCTCAGTCTATGCTGCTATTTTCCTTACGTTTTGCTATGACTGCATTGCAAAAAAAATTTTTTTTGGAAGATTTATTTATGTTTTTGAAAGGCAGAGTTACAAAGAAAGATGGAGAAACAGAGAGACAGGGCTTTCATCCACTGGTTTGTTTCCCAAATGACCACAGCTGCTGGGGCAAGCCATGAAGTAGCCAGTAACCTGGAACTCAGACCAGGTCCCTGACAAGGGTGCAGGGCCCGCAAGGACTTTACCCATCTTCAACACCTTTACCAGGTGCTAGGAGCTGGATCTGAAGTGGAGCATCCAGGGCTTGAACTGATGCTCATAAGATATCTGGTTGTTGCAGGTGGTAACTTAACCTGTGCCACAATGCCAGCTCCAGAAAATCCTTTTCATGGCAGAGTTTGTTTGCAAGTTGAATTCGAGGGTTTGGAGACTTCAGTTTACCAAAAAGATTTCACTCCGTGCTATATATGAAAAGATCACTGTGTCTTTGTGACCCTGTCACAGAGATAATTACCTAAATGATGAGTCGCTCTCACAGATGGAGATCCTGTGTAAACACCAGGGTAAGCTTTGAAAATCTGAGATCACCCAATCCAGGGATACTAAGCATTGTTTATTTTGCACCTGGGGCCCTTTAGTAGTCTGCCTTCTCAGGACATTTTCTAGCACATAAGATGTCATGCTAGGAATATGAAAGAACTTACTTGCATTTGAAATAATGTTATCAGAATATTAAAAATTAAAGATGATATATTTCTGCTTTTACTAACGGACAAGATTTAACAAGCATCTAATTTTGAAGTGGCAGTAAGTATAAATGATATTTCAAGATATCTGTAACAACTGTGACATGATATAAAAACATTTGTGCTTTCTACTGGGTACGTGCCATAAGGCTTGCTAACATGACTGGTTTAATGCTTATATTTGCAGTTAAAAAAAAAAAAAACACAGTTGTCAGAGATTAGTGAAAATGAAGAGGAAATTTTTTTTTTTCTTTTGAGTTCACTGATGTGTTAAACCCCAACTTAAGAATCCTTGGCTTAATCCAATCCTTTGATTTTAACAGTGAGACATCTTTGTTCTTAGTTACATAAAATGAATGCAAAGAAAGTGGATTAAAAAAACCTATTGGCAGGTCTATGAAGTTTGGCCTTTCTCAATTCAGCACAGTTGCCTCAAGGAGCTTGAATTTAAAAGCAAAGGCATGCAAAGGAAAGTGGTGTTTTAGCCATTTTAGCTTTCTGCTCCTTTTCTCTCTGTAACTCTTTCAAATCACTCAATCTTTTTTTAAAGATTTATTTATTTTATTACAAAGTCAGATATACAGAGAGGAGGAGAGACAGAGAGGAAGATCTTCCATCCGATGTTTCACTCCCCAAGTAAGCCGCAATGGGCCAGTATGCGCCAATCCGAAGCCGGGAACCAGGAACCTCTTCCAGGTCTCCCACGCGGGTGCAGGGTCCCAAAGCTTTGGGCCGTCCTCGACTGCTTTCCCAGGCCACAAGCAGGGAGCTGGATGGGAAGTGGAGCTGCCGGAATTAGAACCGGCACCCATATGGAATCCTGGCACGTTCAAGGCATGGACTTTAGCCGCTAGGCCACGGCGCTGGACCCAAATCACTCAATCTTGAAGAACAAAAGAACTAAATTCAAATTAGTACCCTAATCCATAAACCTGCCACCACATGAAGGAGCAAGATGGCACAATGAAGCTTTGAAGAAATGCGCATGATACTATGTGTCCCAGAGCTGTTCTAAGAAATTGAAAACCTGGAGTTGGACGGAGCTGACACTGTACAGAGCAGTAGCTCTGTGGCAGACTCTTTCAAACCTTTTTGATTGTGCCCCCATCCCTGATTAAAAAAAAAATACATTCTGTGTTGAGACACATCAAATGAATACATGTATACACATGCGTGTGACTCAAACCAAAGTTGTCCCAAACTTATCTTTTAAAAAGAAAGGGTTATTTATGTTTATTGGAAAAGCGGATCAGGTTTACGAAGAGAAGAGACAAATCTTCCATCCACTGGTTCATTCCCCAAGTGGCTGCAACAGCTGGAGCTGAGCCAATCCAAAGCCAGGAGTCAGGAGCTTTCTTCTGGGTCTCCCACGCGGGTGCAGGGTCCTAAGGGTCCCAGCTTCCCTAGCAATGTAAGCTGTCCAAAGAGGCATGCAGTGAACAGCCTGGACACACTTACAAAGCCTCAGACATTCACCTTTCCCTGGCCCCTCTGTCCACATTCCATTATTGCTAGGCCTTACCTCTCCTGGAACTCTTGAAAGTGCACAAATTTGGGCCCGGCGCCGTGGCCTAGCGGCTAAAGTCCTGGCCTTGAATGCCCCGGGATCCCATATGGGCGCCGGTTCTAATCCCGGCAGCTCCACTTCCCATCCAGCTCCCTGCTTGTGGCCTGGGAAAGCAGTCGAGGACGGCCCAAAGCCTTGGGACCCTGCACCCGTGTGGGAGACCTGGAAGAGGTTTCTGGTTCCCGGCATTGGATCGGCGCAGCACCGGCCGTTGCGGCTCACTTGGGGAGTGAATCATCGGACGGAAGATCTTCCTCTCTGTCTCTCCTCTCCGTGTATCTGACTATGTAATAAACTGAATAAATCTTTAAAAAAAAAGAAAGTGCACAAATTAGAAATGCAAAGCATCTTAATATTAACATCTTCACTAACTTGCTCAAGCAGTGAACAGAGGGTGACGAATACAGACACACAGGGGCCATGTTCAAGGGTTACCTCTCCACGCAGTCTGTCTGCAGGAAGACGGAGAACAAGCAGGTGCTGGGGAGGCCAAAGTGCTAGAGCAATGCAAACACGTGACCAAGAGAAAGCCCCCTCCCTATCATGAGCCTTTGTAAGGACTTGGGAGAGGAGTAGTTACACAACAACACAATATCGCCTCCTCTCAGGAACCAGGTGATGAGAGGTGAGCGTTACAGGTGGGCAAAAGGGACCACACAGGTGGGAGGGGGCCGGGGTAGTGGCTTCTAAACTTGTGACCCTGAACTAGCTGCCCCACAAGGATCTTAGCCTTGAAGACCCCCTGCTGCTGCTGTAGGAGGTTTCCATCTTTCATATTTTTAATCTTGCTTTGCTCACTGATATTGTATGAAAATTCTTTTGTATGAGACAAGCATCAAAGTTGCTTGCTTTCATCCAAATTCCCTGCAACAATATGTTGTCTCCCAGAACTCTTTATCATAATCAGCTAGTAGCTTTCCTGCAAGAGGATTCCTCTCATTTTTTCTTTAACTCATCTTGTCTGAACCTGTGCTCACCATTACCACCATGCTTAAGGAGCCCTACTTCTGATTCACGTTTTTTCCCTATGGAAGTGGCTGCTTTGATTCCATAGGCATGTAGAAAAGGCAAGATTTTATTGACTGATTTCCCAGTGGGTGGGATCCACAGCTGGCAGAGAAGGTGGAAATCCAGCTGTGATGAAAACACTTAATTCTATTTGTACTTCACCGGAATGTATGCTTAAGACAGAATGCTGTGGATTCTGTGTCAGTTGGTTAAAGTGTGCTTCTGATGCCAAGTGAAAAGGTTTAGAGAAAGAAAACCGGAAGAATCCTCATTTGAAAGGTTTTCTCTTGGGACTAGGATTGAAGGCCTGCTGGGGCCCGGCGGCATGGCCTAGCGGCTAAAGTTCTCGCCTTGAACGCGCCGCGGGATCCCATATGGGCGCTGGTTCTAATCCCAGCGGTTCCACTTCCCATCCAGCTCCCTGCTTGTGGCCTGGGAAAACAGTCGAGGATGGCCCAGGGCCTTGGGACCCTGCATCTGCATGGGAGACCCAGAAGAGGCTTCTGGCTCCAGATCAGTTCAACGCTGGCTGCGGCAGCCACTTGGGGAGTGAATCAGTAGATGGAAGATCTTTTTCATCTCTGTATACCTGCCTTTCCAATAAAAATAAATATAAATAAACCTTTAAAAAAAAAAAGAAAGAAAACCTGTGGGACAGCTAGCGTTCCTGGAGGCAGTGACACCACCCTTCGGAGTTTCTAGTCTTAATCATGAGACTAGAATGAAGAGGTTACCAATCACACTGTGCTGTTTATTTTATCTGAGCCAGCTATACAGGATTATAATTGTGGCCCTTTGAATTTTGGCTCCACCCTCTAATTGATAGCTGCTGGTTTACTTTTTTTCTTCTCTAACTTTGTGCTTAAAACACTGGACCTGGGCCCAGCGCCGTGGCCTAGCGGCTAAAGTCCACGCCTTGAACATGCCAGGATGCCAAAAGGGCGTTGGTTCTAATTCCGGCAGCTCCACTTCCCATCCAGCTCCCTGCTTGTGGCTTGGGAAAGCAGTTGAGGACAGCCCAAAGCCTTGGGACCCTGCACCCATGTGGGAGACCTGGAAGAAGTTCCTGGCTCCTGGCTTTGGATTGGCTCAGCTCCAGCCGTTGTGGTCACTTGGGGAAAGATTGATCTGATGGAGGATCTTCCTCTCTCCTCCTCTCTGTATATCTGACTTCGTAAAATAAAAAATAAAATAAATCTTTAAAAAAAAAAACCCTGGCCCTTCACAGTTTGGGGGGGGTTCTTCCTGCCTTGGAATCCCCCTCCTTACTGCTGTGGCAGTTTCCTGAGTTGAATAAATCTTGCTTTGCTCACCACCTTGTCTAGGCGGAAAATCAATTTTGGTTTGAAAGCTAAAGGGACAGATTATGGAGAGAGATCTTTCATCCACTGCTACACTCCCCAAGTGGTCACAACAGCCCGACCTGTGCCAATACAAAGCCAGGAGCCAGGAGCTTCTTGTGAGTCTCCCACATGGGTGGAGAGACCCATGGACTTGGAGCAGCTTATGTTGTTTTCCAGGCCATTAGTGCAGAGCCTGATCAGAAGTGGAACAGCCAGGACTCGAACTGGCGCCTATCTGGAATGCCAGCTTCACAAGCAGGTTGTTAGCCTTATATCCCACCATGCTGGGCCCTAAATCATTTTTTCCCTAACAAGTAGCTGTTCAGTTTTTTCCTTGTGGCCGTTTTGCCCATGTCTTTTATTTATTTTTTAAAGATTTGTTTGTTTATTTACAGAAACAGAGGGAGGAAGAAAGAGTTAGATCTTCCATCTGCTGCCTCGCACCCAGATGGGTGCACCAGGCCAAAACCAGGGCCTCATTCAGTGAGTGGCAAGGGTCCAAACAGCCGGGAAACATGTTGTCCTGCAAATGGGATGAAGGCAACAGCTTCACCTGATGTGTTGCTCTCTGCTAATGCACACTGAGAGGAAGCAGAAGGTGCTTCAAGTGCTGGGCCCCTGCCACACGTGTGCGGGACATGATGGGGCTCTGGGCTCCTGGCTTCGCTTGGCCCTCCCTGGTTGCTTTGGGCATTTGGGGAGTGAACCAGAAGATGGAATCTCTCTCTCTATCTCTTTCTCCCACTCTGTCTCTCAATCTCTGTCATTGTCTCCTTCAGGTACCTGAAAATAAACACTCAGAAAAGAACTATGTTCACTTGGACATTCTATACAGACAGCATGATTTACAATACTACTGATGTGAATTCTAGCTGGGAACTGAACTGAAATGCTTTGAATTATAGCAGAACTGTTTTTCTAGTGAAAATAGACATAGAATGATTTTTAAATGTAAAACACAGACATAGTACTATAGAGAATTGAATGCAGACATAGGTGCTGCTACTACACCAGAAAAAGAAACAAAGATATCCCTTGAAGAAATGTCGTAAATTCCTTGCAATTTCCGGTAGCAGAGCACCACGAAGAAGGAGCTTTTGCTGTGAAAAAAAAAAAAAGATTTAACTATAACAAAATGACAATATTAAGAAATATTTTGGGCCCGGCGGTGTGGCCTAGCTGCTAAAGTCCTCGCCTTGAAAGCCCCGGGATCCCATATGGGCACCGGTTCTAATCTCGGCAGCTCCACTTCCCATCCAGCTCCCTGCTTGTGGCCTGGGAAAGCAGTCGAGGACGGCCCAATGCCTTGGGACCCTGCACCCGCGTGGGAGACCCGGAAGAGGTTTCTAGGTTCCCGGCTTCGGATTGGCGCGCATCGGCCCATTGCGGCTCACTTGGGGAGTGAATCATCGGATGGAAGATCTTCCTCTCTGTCTCTCGCCTCTCTGTATATCTGGCTGTAATAAAAATGAATAAATCTTTAAAAAAAAGAAATATTTTTAGAAAAGACATGATCCATTTGTTGAAAAAAAAACAATCATCAAAGAAGAATCACTACAATTCATTGCTTGAATTCACAATTCAGTATCCAATAAGAATTGGTGAAATGACAAATGGACACTGTGGCATAACAGGTTAATCAACTGCTACAGTTCTGACATTCCATACGGACACTAGTTGGAGTCCCAGCTGATCCACTTCCCATCCAGCTCCCTGCTTGTGGCCTGGGAAAGCAGCAGAGGATGGCCCAAGTCCTTAGGACCCTGCACCCACGTAGGAGACCTGGAAGAAGTTCCTGGCTTTGGACTGGCCCAGTTCTGGCCATTACAACCACTTGGGGAGTGAACCAGCAGATGGAAAATATCTCTTTCTCTCTGTCTCTTCTCTCTGTAATTCAACCTTTCAAATAAAACTTTAAAAAAAAGCTTTTAAAAAAAACTTTAAAAAATAACAGGTTCTAAGCTTGTAACTGATCCATTTTATACTGGCTTGAATTCTAGCACAAGAAGGAAGGCTAGTGTTAGATGGTGAGAATGAAACATTTTTGAAATTTTGGTTTAAAATTATAGGACAGTTACTTCTCAACCTTATGGCTAAGATCAAGTGTAAAATTACAGGTCAAATATTGGCAGATATTTTATAAAAAAAAATCTTTAAACTGCAAAGTAGTGTCCTATAGGATGCAAGATTAGTATCTGACTGAGTAATTCATTCAGAACTTGAAAATACTTTTCCTTTCAGTTTAAGATGGTCTATGTGTTATATGACAATGACTAATTAATATTGTTTTAGGTTTTGATTCAAAGAATTCCTGAGAATAGAGTGAAATGCCAGCACATAGCCTTAAAAACCTGTGGCATATCTAGTTAAAAATGTTTTCTGTATGTCGGTTAGTAATGGTGTAAAGCATCTCTAAGGGTGCTGGCTTTTGACCTAACAGTTAAGGCACCAAGTTACGAAGCCCGCATCCAACATTGGAGTATCTGGCTTCAATTCTCAGCTTTGGCTCCTTGCTCTAACTTGGTGCTAACACGCAGCCTGGGTGGCAGCAGTGATGCCTGCTGTAAGCACGGCTCTGCCAACGAGCTGGGAAACCTGGATTGTGCCCCTGCCTCCCAGCTGCAGCTCTGGCCCAGCCCCAGTTGTTAGGCGCCTCTGGGAAGGGAAGCAGCAGGTGGGTGCTCTGTCCGTCTGTCTTCGTCTCTCTTCCTTGGTGGTTGGTACTTCAGCTATTTTAGGACTAACTTCCAGCTTTATTGGAATTTTACAATATGAAATCAATGTTTTTTTTTTTTCTGATGACTTCAAACCACTGTATGATACATCCTGAAAATATCTGGGCTCAGTTCTCTGAAACAGCCTATGAAAAACATCATGGATACTGTTGCTCAAATGTCTAAGCTCTAGGTGCGCAGGCTCTGACTCATCCCAAGTTTATTGACCTGTCTTACAAAGGTCTACTCTGCTATTAAGTACAGGCTGAGATTTTCTTGCAACAGAAAGCAGGCTATCCAGATTGTAATAAGAAAATTATAGTGTAATTTACATGTTTTCTCATGGATATTAGACCATACATGAACAAGGTCAATTTGAAACACCAAGGAAAGACAAATGGCCAGCCAGGGGTGAGAATTTAGATTGACACTGAATCAGTTTATGATGCAGATCAGTAATAATGATGATTGCATACGATTTTCTGGAACAAAGTTTCCAGAAGATTTTAGCTACTGAATAGAATTATGTAAGTTGATTGCAAACCCATACAAAATTGAAGGATGCTTTGTTTAGACTGATAAACTTGGAAGTGCTACTCAAATTATGTAATAGTATCCTTTTGAATTCAATGTTAATGACATCGAGTTGACAAAAAATGGTGAATTCACTTAACTTGGTTTTAACATTGGTGAAGCTTGATAAATGTTAGCCCAAGGAGAAAACTCAGAAGCACCCTCAGACCTAGAGATGATCCCTGGCCTCCTGCCTGTGGACTCTCACTCCCCATCTCCTGTAGGGCAAGCCAGAGAGGTGGGAATTCCTCCTTCCCAATGAAAGGTATAGAAACCACAACCTGCTTTCCCCTAACCCAGCCATAAAATCCAAAAGCAGTCCCCTTTCATTAGTTTTTAGTGTAAGAGCTAGACATAAAGGAATTCTCTGACCCACCTTGCCTGTAAGTCATAAGAATACCTATTCCAGGGCCCAGTGCAGTAGCCTAGCATCTGGAGTTCTCACCTCGAACACGCTGGGAACCCATATGGGTGCTTGTTCTGATCCTGGCGGCCCCACTTCCCATCCAGCTCCCTGCTTGTGGTCTGGGAAAGTAGTTGAGGACAGCTCAAAGCCTTGAGACCCTGCACCATTGTGAGAGACCTGGAAGAGGCTCCAGGCTCCTGGCTTCAGGTCAGCTCAGCTCCAGCCAGTTGTGGCTGCTTCTGTAGTGAATCATCAGATGGAAGATCTTCCTCTCTATCTCTCCTCCTCTCTGTATATCTGACTTTGCAATAAAAATAAATAAATCTTAAAAAAAAAAAAAGAAAGAATACCTGTCCCAGAAAGGGTCCTGCCATGTATTTGGGCAGAAGGCATAGCACAACTGAGCAGCCAAGAAGCATCTGAACAGATGGGTCCTTTAGTTGGTTTCTAGTAGCTTTTAACCCCTTTGGCCCTACTTCTACATGGCTGGGTATGTCTCATTGAACTTCAAGATAAAAAAATAATAATAATAATTCAGGCCACGGATGGCAGAGCATCAGTTTAAGCCACTGCCTGAGATGCAGGCATCCCTTATCAGAGTGTGGAATGGACTGTCTGTTGTACCACTCCTGATCCAGCTTCCTGCTAATACACCTGGGAAGGCAGCAGAATATGACTAAAGTACTTGGGCTTGTGTCACCCGTGTGGGAGACCAAGATGAGTTTCTGGGTGCTGGCTTGAGCCTTGCCCAGGCCTGGCTGTTGTGGCCATTTCAGCAGAAGGAAGAGTCATTCTCATTCGTATTCTCTCTCTCTCTCTCTCTCTCTCTCTCTCTCTCCCTCTGCCTTTTAATTTAGAAATAAATATATATGTATATATTTTTTTAAAGTGGAGAGTACTCTCTTAGTCTCTAGGTCCTTAAACATGAAGATTGCTATGTGGAAGATTGCCATGTCATATGCAACTATGACCAAATTAACTTGTTATGCTAGTCTCTCTCTTAAAAATTGTTTTTGTTTATTTTTATTTGAAAGACATAACTACGGAGAGAAGGAGAGACAGAGAAAGATCTTCTGGTTGCTGATTCATTCCCCAAATGTCCACAATAGCCAAAGTTGAGCTGATCCAAAGCCAGGAACTAGGAGCTTCTTCTGGGTCTCTCACATGGGCGCAGGGTCCCAAAGCTTTGAGCCAGGCTCCACTGCTTTCCCAGGCCACAAGCAGGGAGCTGGATGGGAAGTGGGGCTGCCAGGATTAGAACCAGCGCTCATATGGAATGTCAGTGCTCAAAGGTGGAGGATTCTCTTGTTGAGCCATGACTCAGGCCCCTGCTTTTCTCTTACTAATCTAGGTTTTGTGGTAAGAGTTTAAGCCATTCCTATAATGGGCAGAAAAAGGATCACCCCTTTGCGCATGTCTCAAGACTTAGATCCTTTTCCTTCAAAGTCCAATAAATTCTTCTAAAAGGAATAAGGATGTTCTGTCCGTGAAGATATTATAGGAAAATATTAAAGGAAAGTGCTGCTATTCACTTTGGTTACTGGAAAACTTCCAGACATGTTATAAAACTTGGGTATATGATTCTTCCTATTTCCTTACTGCACACTTTATGAAATCTAAATATTAATGCCCATGAAAATGTGGTATCCAAAACTATGTTATAAAAGCAAAACATTTTTCCAAAAATTCGTAGAAAATTGAGTCAAAAGAGATTTCTTTTGATACAATAAACCTTTAAAATTCACTCATAATTTTCTCATCATATGCATTTTTCTGTTAATTTTAAAATGAGGGAAAGAGAAGGAAAGACAGTATCACACATGCAACCTCCTCTACTAGTCAGTCCCGAAATGCCTGCCACAGCCACAGTCAGGATCCCGGAGCTCCGGCACGGTCTCCCGTGGGATGGGCATGGCTCGCGTGTTGGGGCCATCTCCAGCTCTCTCCCTAGATGCATTAGCAGGAAGCTGGATGGAAAGTGAAGCAGCTGGGATTTAAGGCACTGCTCTGATGTGGACTCCCAGTCCTGTTGGGGTCATTCTAACCCACCGCACCACAGTGCTAGCCCCTGCATGCATTATTTTTTTTTAAAGATTTATTATTATTGGAAAGCCAGATATACAGAGAGGAGGAGAGACAGAGAGGAAGATCTTCCGTCCGATGGTTCACTCCCCACGTGAGCTGCAACAGGCCAGTACTGCGCCGATCCGAAGCCGGGAACCAGGAACCTCTTCCGGGTCTCCCACATGGGTGCAGGGTCCCAAGGCTTTGGGCCGTCCTCGACTGCTTTCCCAGGCCACAAGCAGGGAGCTGGATGGAAAGTGGAGCTGCCGGGATTAGAACCAGCACCCATATGGGATCCCGGGGCTTTCAAGGTGAGGACTTTAGCCACTAGGCCACGCCGCCAGGCCCCCCGCATGCATTATTAACATCCATCTCTCTGGTGTCTTTTTTACTTGGTTTTTTGTTTGTTTGGTTGGTTGTTTTAGCATGGCTTTAGAGCATTTTAAGTTGAATCTGTGGCTCCATTGAACTGCATGGCTGTGCATCAGACATCCTTCAGGAAAATGTTGAAGGAGCAGAGAATCAACTTCTTATTGCTTAATAAATAATCTTATTTTCAGATTTTGGGCATTTGTTCTTATTATTTGCTGTTGAAAGACCATGATGTATCTGAGACTTGCCTGTCACTGAAAGGTTTAGGGATGTGTGTCTTTGGAGGATAAATTGGAGTTTGATGCCAAATCAGCTAAAGCCAGATCATGAGAACTTTTAAGCCATATATGGCATTTGATCTTGTTTCTGTAGGCAATTGGCAGCCACTTAAAGTTTTAGCCAGGGGTTGTTGCATCATTGAATTTGTATTCTGGTGAATAACTATTGAAGCAGGTAGGTGGAACCTGAATTGAGCCAGTTATCACTGTATGCTAAACAAAGAATAAAGGCTTAAAAAGTGAGAAAATTAGAAAGTGGGAGTGGTGGAAATGATAATATGGAGTTAAGGAATATTTCATGATCGAGGTTGTTGCAAAGTGAAGGGAAAGGGTCAGGAATGAATCTGAAGTATATGATGTGGTCGGTTCACTGGCAGTGCTACTGTTTTTATTCACTATTTATGAGCACATAAATGTCTCAAGTTGGAGATTACACAAGGAAGATCAAGTTGGGGAGGAAGAGCTCAACTTGGTTATTTCACGTTGAAAATACATAGTTTGGGGCCTGGCACAATAGCATAGTGCTTGAAGTTCTCGCCTTGTATATGCCCGGGATCCCATATGGGCACCAGTTCTAATCCCGGCAGCCCCGCTTCCCGTCCAGTTTCCTGCTTGTGGCCTGGGAAAGCAATCAAGGACCCTGCACCTGCATGGGAGACCCGGAAGAGCCCCTGGCTTCAGATTGGCTCAGCTCGAGCTGTTGTAGCCACTTGGGGAGTGGACCATTGGATGGAAGAGTTTTCTCTCTGTCTCTCCTCCTCCTCTCTGCATATCTGCCTTTCCAATACAAATAAATAAAAGTCTTTAAAAAAAAAAAAGAAAGAAAATATACAGGTTGGGGCCCAATGCCATGGCTCAGTTGGCCATTGTAAGTGCCAGGGTTCTATATGTGGGTGCCAGTGCTTGTACTAGCTGCTCCTCTTCCCATCCAGCTCCCTGCTTGTGGCCTGCGAAAGCAGTGGAGGATGGCCTAAAGCCTTGGGACCCTGCACCCGTGTGGAAGACCCAGAAGAGCTCCTGGCTTCAAATCAGCTCAGCTCTGGCCGTTGCTGTCACTTGGGGAGTGAACCATCGGATGGAAGATCTTCCTCTCTGTCTCGTCTCTCCTCCTCTCTGTATATCTGCCTTTCCAATAAAAATAAACAAATCTTAAAAAAAAGAGAGAGAGAAAGAAACATCTGCGTAGGAAGAGATAATTAAAAGATGGCAGTACTCCAGCCCTGTCACTAAAAATCGAATGAGAAACAGGACTCAGGGATCTGATGACTGGTGGGACATGGGAAGTCAAGGCAAGGAATCAAGAGTGAGTCCAGGGCCTGGCACTGTGGCCTAGTGGCTAAAGTCCTTGCCTTAAATGCACCAGGATCCCATATGGGCACAGGTTCTAATCCAGGCAGCCTCGCTTCCCATCCAGCTCCCTGCTTGTGGCCTAAGAAAGCAGTCAAGAATAACCTAAAGCCTTGGGACCCTGCACCCATGTGGGAGATTTGGAAGAACCTCCTGGCTCCTGGCTTTGAATCAGCGCAGCTCCGGCCATTGTTTCCACTTGGGGAGTGAACCATCGGATGGAAGATCTTTCCTCTCTGCCTGTCCTCCTCTCTGTATATCTGACTTTCCAATAAAAATAAATAAATCTTTAAAAAAAAGAAAGAGTGAGTCCAAAGTGCATGATGTAGTCAAGTTTCTAAAGCTTTGCGAGTGTCTCCAATATGTGGCCAGATTTTACCACCTTTGGTGAAAAGGTGGAACATGCCAAGCGTGGAACCTGCAGAAGCACAAGAGTTAGAAAACACAGAGGATGAAGTTTAAGAAAGCATTGTGAAATCAAAGAGAGCACCAGCTGACGTATCACAGAAGCCACAAGAAGATAAGGAAGTACGCAAGAAAGATCCAGTAAGAACTGAGAAAAAAGGATAGCAAAATGCCTGAGTGGGGTGGAAGTCCCATTGCACTGGGGAAAATGTGTGTGTGCGCATGTGTTTGTGTGCTTTTATGTCCCAATGAACATCAGCATGAGATTTGCCCCGTTGTCTTGAGCAGCCAATGAGGAGGTGGCGATCCAGAGTCTACAGCAATGAAGAATAACAGCTCCGGGAGTTGGGACCAGGATGAGAGAGTGCGTGGAGTGAAGAACCAGGAAGAAGGAACTGAAAAAAGGAGGTACGTGATCCAGTATGACACAGGGGCGTCCAGACACAGGAAGCCTGGATATGATCGATGAACACATGAGTGTGCCCTGTGTCCTTGGCAGGAGCCCCTCCCGGTCCACACACCACTGCTCCCACATATGCATCTGGAGTGAGTGGAGCCAAGATCTCAAAGAACTGAGCTGGGGGTATGGGGCCTCAACATCTGAAGAGAGACTGAACCTGCAATGTGGATTGGGCCAGCCTTGGGGTCATGTTGGTGTCACAGTTGTCGGTGAGGCTGAGCAGCCATCTGGGCGCTAGAGAACAACTGATGAGGCTGGCCGATCCGGACCCTCCCAAGGGAGGAGCATGTTGAGGTTTATGGAGTCTTGAACAATGGACCATAAGCATCAAAAAGTGATCTTCCTTATTTTGTCAATCCTGCACTTTAAAAGACATAAGTTCCCTGTCTAAGGCTTGCTTGTCAGGCTTGCTTGTTTACATATAAGCAAATGTAAACATTCAAACAAGCACACTTGAAGAACATAGCTTTCTCATCCCTTCTCTCCTGTAACATTCTTTTTGTGTTTGTTTCCTGCAACATTCTTATATTTTCTATATATTTGCCATTGGGAGGAACTTTCAATTTCAATATAAACACATGTACAGAAAAATTGCAAAAAAATACAAATCACTTTTATATACTCTTTTTTTAAAAGATTTATTTATTTTTTATTACAAAGTCAGATATACAGAGGAGGAGAGACAGAGAGGAAGATCTTCCGTCTGGTGATTCATGCGGGTGCAGGGTCCCAAGGCTTTGGGCCGTCCTCGACTGCTTTCCCAGGCCACAAGCAGGGAGCTGGATGGGAAGTGGAGCTGCCGGGATTAGAACCGGCGCCCATATGGGATCCCGGGGCTTTCAAGGCGAGGACTTAAGCCGCAAGGCCACACCGCTGGGCCCCAACTTTTATATACTCTTTACCCATGTTCAATCATCATTGATATTTCACTCCATTTGCTTTATAGTCTCTCTAGATTTTTATTTGTACTTGTGTAGTCCTCCCAAACCATGTGCCAGCAAACTGGAAACATTTATATTTCTTTGGCCAAAATGTGTCATGTGTAACTGCTAATAGCAAGGACGTTCTCTTTTCTTTGTAATCACAGTCCACTGTGTCCACAGTGTTACTTTGGCCCAGTTGCTGAGCCTGCTATTGTTTTATCACAGCAAAGTGAAGTTCTTCTAGCTGCATTTGTTACCATTTGGGAGGCATTTTTGATTGCAGTAAAATTTTCTTTTTTTTTGGCACAAGCATATTTTGTGTAAGAGCTTGAGCTTGCTAAATTATTTTTGATTAATAGCAACCAATCAAAGAGTAGTATGTAGTTTTTAAAAAGTAAGTTTAAATATGCATTCATTTTTACCTGTGGAGGGTTTTTTTTTCTGATGATTTTTCAGAACCATCGAAACCACTCAAGCAGAACCCTCGTAGCATGCTCTGTATCAGGGACCCTGGGATGACATCAGATGGCATTTCCCATCCCCAGGTACTGAGGCGGTTGGGAGGCTGGGAGGCTGGATGCAGCCCCAACCTTTCCCCTCCCCTACCATCCCCAGCTTTCCCCCAGACACAGAAAAAAAGAAATTTGAAAAGAATGGTCTCACCCACTTTCCCCTCATTCTCAACCCGTCCCACCCTAATTAACTATGTAAACACCATCAAAAACAAAATTTATATTTGAAAAAGATGTATGTGTTTATTTTGAAAAGCAGAGTTGCAAAGAGAGAGGAAAAAAATAGAGACTTTTACATCCACTGGCTCACCCTGCGAAATCCCACAACAGCTTGTATTGGGCCAGACAGAAGCCAAGAGTAACAAACCAGGAGCTTCATCCGGGTCTCCTATGTGGGTGGCAGGGGCCCGTGCACTTGGCCCATCTTCTACTACTTTCTCAAGTGCATCAGCAAGGAGCTAGATTGTAAGTGGAACAGCTAGGACAGCTTTCCTAGGCCACAAGCAGGGAGCTGGATGGGAAGCCAGTCGGCCTGGATTAGAACCAGCGCCCATATGGGATCCTGGTGCATTCAAGGCGAGGACTTTAGCTGCTAGGCCATCGTGCCAGGCCCTGGAATGTACTTTAAAAGTATTAATATTGGGGCCCGGCGGCGTGGCCTAGCGGCTAAAGTCCTCGCCTTGAAAACCCCGGGATCCCATATGGGCGCCGGTTCTAATCCCGGCAGCTCCACTTCCCATCCAGCTCCCTGCTTGTGGCCTGGGAAAGCAGTCGAGGACAGCCCAATGCCTTGGGACCCTGCACCCGCGTGGGAGACCCGGAAGAGGTTCCAGGTTCCCGGCTTCGGATCGGCGCAGCACTGGCCTGTTGCAGCTCACTTGGGGGGGTGAATCATCGGACGGAAGATCTTCCTCTCTGTCTCTCCTCCTCTGTGTATATCTGGCTGTAATAAAATGAATAAATCTTTAAAAAAAAGTATTAATATTGGAAAGAAAAAAAGTATTAATATTGGGCCCAGCGCAATATTAGTCGAGGGCGGCCCAAAGCCTTGGGACCCTGCACCTGCATGGGAGATTTTGAAGCAGCTCTTGGCTCCTGGCTTCGGATTGGCTCAACTCTGGCTACTGGGGTCACTTGGGAAGTGATTCAGTGGACAGAAGAACTTTCTCTCTGTCTCTCATTCTCTCTGTACATCTGCCTTTCCAATAAATAAATAAATCTTTTTTTAAAGTATTAATTTTGGGGCTGACACTGTGGCATAGTGGGTAAAGCTTCCACCCTAGCATTGGCATTCCATATCGGTGCTGTTTTGAGACCCAGATGATCCACTTCCAATCTGGCTTGTTGCTAATATGTCTGGGAAAGCAGCAGAGGATGACCCACAAGGTTGGGCGCCTGTACCCACATGGGAGGCCCTGAAGAAGCTCCTGGGTCCTAGCTTCAGCCCATCTGAGCCCTGGCAGTTGTGGGCATTTGGGGAATGAATCAAGATTTATGTCTTTCTCTCCCTGTCTGTAACTCTGCCTTTCAAATAGATAAATAAATTAATCTTTTTAATGTTAATATTTGCTTCAAGTGCAAACATTGTAATGTGCCAGGTAACATACAGTATGAAAGTGTTTCAAAAATTTTATACAACATGTAATTAAAAGATAAGATAAAGTGCTGTGGAATAGCAGGTTCAACTATTTGAACCATATGGCACTGGTTCAAATCCCCACTGCACCACTTCCAATCCAGCTTCTTACTCATAGCATGGGAAAGCAATGGAGGATGGTCCAAGCATTTGGACCGCTGAAGCCATGTGGGGAACCCAAAAGAAACTGTGGACTCCTGGCTTTAGATGGGCCCAGCTCTGGCCATTGTGGCCACTGAGGGGAACGAACCAGCAGAAGGCAGATCTCTGTGTCTCCTTCTCTCTCTGAAATTCTGTCTTTCAAATAAAATGAGTCTTTAAAAAAAAGAGATAAGTTAACATTGGCATGAAAAAAATTTGAAATCCATGCAAGTTTTTCATGATACACATTTTTCATGAACTTCTAAAAGACACTTCATATTATCTGAATACACCTGAGAGAGGGCAGGGGAGTGATCTCTGCCGGCCACACCGGTTCCTGCAGCAGCTGTTCCGTGAGGATTTTAGGCAGACGCTCAGAGCCTGAGCGAGAAGGGTCTCAGGAGATAGACTGAGCCGAGGGCACAAGTTGAATATGGAGCCAAAGAAGATTTTAAAACATGAGCTGTGTCAACATGCATAAATTCACTTCTTTGAAGAAGCTGCAGTGGGATCCAGGAACAGAAAAAAATAATATTTATTGTTTTGCCTTTGCATGCCAAGATATAATGTCTAGTTCGTCTACCCTTTCCTTAAAATAACAACCGTCTGCATGGAGAATGAGAATGCTTTAAATGAGCCATTCAGTGCTTTTTGTTTGTGTTCTTTTCAAACTTGATAGGTCACAAATTCAACAGCTTCTGAGTATGACTGAGCCAGAGGCCCAGTCTCAGCTGACACAGCCTACCCTGAGACCTTGCGCAAGTCACGTGGCTCTATTTTGACTCTAGAGGAAGAAATGTTGCTGGATTGGGTTAGAAATAACACATTTATAGAGTAGAAACACTCACGGAGTGTTTAATAGCTTCCATGGTCCATTCTGTGCATTCAGAAATGCCGAAGAGACCCAAAGGATACTCAGCTAAAGTTTTGTTTAATGAAAAGAGACCTGGCCTGGGAACTGGGAAACTAGGGTCCTAGTGCTGGAGTCTTCATTGAACCCACAAAGTCCCGATCCTGCCCTCGTCCCTCAACCACGGCGACTGGAGTCCCATTAAGAAAGGAGTGTTAGGGCCCGGCGGCGTGGCCTAGCGGCTAAAGTCCTCACCTTGAACACCCCGGGATCCCATATGGGCGCCGGTTCTAATCCCGGCAGCTCCACTTCCCATCCAGCTCCCTGCTTGTGGCCTGGGAAAGCAGTTGAGGACGACCCAAGGCTTTAGGACCCTGCACCCATGTGGGAGACCCGGAAGAAGCTACTGGCTCGTGGCTTTGGACTGGCGCAGCACCGGCTGTTGTGCTCACTTGGGGAGTGAATTGGTGGAAGGAAGATCTTCCTCTCTGTCTCTCCTCCTCTGTGTATATCTGGCTGTAATAAAATGAATAAATCTTTAAAAAAAACGAAAAGAAAAGAAAAGCAGGCAGCTTCCACCACGCCAAATAGTGTCTCCCATTCCATCCCTCCACAGTCGGCTTCTAGGACTGCCCACAGCTGCTGTCAACATATGTTCGTTCGTTTGTTAAGATTTAGTTATTTGTTCCTTTATGTGAAAGGCAGAATTACAGAGAGAGACATGGAAAGAGACAGAGATCTTGCATCTGCTGCTTCACTCTCCTGATGGAGTTGAGACAGACTGAAGCCAGGAGCCAGGAGTTTCTTCCAGGTCTCCCACGTGGTTGTTAAAAATATATATATATGTGTGTTTCAGAAAATATTAAAGACAGACACACAGAGAGAAATTTATTTATTGGGAAGGCAGAGTTACAGAGAGAAAGGGGGAGACAGAGACAAAGATCTTCCATGTACTGGTTCACTCCCCACATGACTGTGACAGTGGCGGTCAGCAGCCAGGAACACCATCCAAGTCTTCTAAATGGGTGACAGGGGACCAAGAACTTGGGTTATCTTTCACTGCTTCCCCAGTATAATAGCATCATCATCATCATCATGGGAATTGGAGCAGCCAGGATACAAACCAGCACCTATATGGGATCCCGGAGCATGCAAGGCGAGGACTTAAGCCACTAGGCTACGGAGCCAGGCCCAATAAATAAGTCTTTAAAAAAAAAATATGAAGAGGCGGCACCCACAAGAGAGATGATTTGCCAAAAGGTCACCAGAAAGCAATGGGAGAATCAAAATTAAAACCCAGGCCTGGATCCCCAAAACTTGGGCCGTCCTCCACTGCTTTCCTGGGCCACAAGCAGGGAGATGGATGGGAAGTGAAGCAGTCAGAACGCGAACTGGCATCTGTATAGGATGCTGACGCTTGACGGTGGAGGATTAGCCTTTGAGCCCGAGTTGTACATGCTTTCAAGTGGAGAAATGAGGACTCTGTAGTCTTAAGTAGAGGTTCTCTCCAGAAAGCCTACCTTCGTTTTCTCCCAGAGTTGCATGTCTTTTGAGCACCGAGTGATGTGCCGGCTCCACTAGAGCTTCAGGCCACCTGTCTTCACCCTCAGCCAGGCTCGCTCCACCTGCAGAAAGCCCCCAGGAGCTGCCACTGAGGAACCTCCAGGTTTGTGCAGGCCTGAGGTCAAGGGTAACAACCACTTCTCCTTGGGTGTTCCGTGAGTCACTGGAGGTGGAAGACGGTTGTCATCAGACCTTGGAGTGCTGGCTTGCCATGTCTCAAGGAAATCATAGTTTGGCATTGGCTTTTCTTAAATGATCATCTGAAGAGCTGTAGCAATGAACTCTTCAGAGGCCTCAGAATGGGCAGTGATGTTGGCAGCAGCCCTGGCCGTCGGGGAGCAGGCAGCAGGAAGTCACCCGGAGCCTGACTCACTTCCCTTCTGAGATGCTCAGCTCTGAAGAATGGAGTCTGTGCATGGGGCCCTGTGGTATGCTGAACCTAATGTTTGATTCCTCAAAACACTCCAAAGGCATGGACTCTGAAGGCCAGCTGTGTGCCGGACAACCTGCTAAGCCTTGGGAACGCAAGAGTGAAAAGAGTAACAGGCTTGGAATAACACAGTTTACACCTTCTTCATCATAGCCACTTCCCACCCACTGGAACTTGGCATAGCAGACACCGCTAGTCATGTATCTATCTGCTTATTGAATCTTCTAACACTCTCCGAGGTCTGTGCTCTCATACTGTTGGTAAGCAACAAAGTAGGAATTTTCCCTTAGGAATTGTTTGCTGGGATCCAGCGCAGTAGCCTAGTGGCTAAGAATCCCACATGGGTGCTGGTTTATGTCCCACTGCCCCATTTCTCATCCAGCTCCCTGCTTGTGGCCTGGGAAAGCAGTCGAGGATGGCTCAAAGCCTTGGGGCCCTGGACACACTTGGGAGACCCGGAAGAGGCTGCTGACTCCTGGCTCCTGGCTTCGGATTGGCGCAGCTCTAACTGTTGCGGCTGCTTGGGGAATGAACCAGTGGACGGAAGATCTTCCTCTCTGTCTCTCCTCCTCTCTGTATATCTGACTTTCCAATAAAAATAAAATAAATCTAAAAAAAGTGTTGAATTAAAAAAAGAGAAATTGTTTGCTGGAGGTTAGCTGTGGATCCAATGAGGGAAGCGAGGCACTCCCTCCAGTCACAGGTATCTGGCTGGGGAGTGTGTACACACGTGTGGCTGCAGGAATGCTGCGGGAGCTGGCCCCAGGGACAATTCCTAGGCCACTATCAGGAGAGACCTATCCTCTCAGGCTCTAAAGTGTGTCAAATTTGGGAGAGCAAGCATTTCGGCCAGCAGTTACATAGGACCATTGCATGCCTGGTTCAACACTCAGTTCTGCCTCCAGGCTCCAGCTTGTCATGAATGCACACCCCGGGTAGGCAGCAGGAAGCAGCTCAAATAATTGGCTTGCTGACAGCCAGGTGGGAGACCAGAATGGAATGGCCAGTCCCTGAGCACTGCAGGGTGTCAAGGAGTGAGCTAGCAGATGGGAACTCTCTGGGGGTCTCTGCTTCTCAGATGGATAGTGTTTAGATTTTTTCTTTTTTTTTTTTGCTTAAGAAACTTTTCGTTACGTGCATAATGTGCAGGAAAAACCTGAAGTTAAAGGCTGCGTTAGGGTTAAGACAGGAGAGGACCTTTAGGCCTTGAGGTCTGTTCCCTTCAAGAGCTAACGGAGTCCCTGTTTTCTGGCCTCTGGGAACAACACATAGGCTGGTTTCTCAGCAGGCTTCGGAAACAGCTTATTTTAGCTCCTTCCCATCAGGCATGTACTATACTCTTTTTTTTTTTTAAGAGTTGTTTATTTGAGAGACAGATAGAGAATCTTCCATCTGTGTATTCACTCCCAAGATGGCTGCGACAGTTAGGGCTGAGTCAGGCCGAAGCCAGGAGCCAGGAGCCTCCTCCAGGTCTCCTGTGAGGGTGGCAGCAGCCTAAGTGAAGAACCTAGGTGTTTTCTGCCTTTTGTGATTTCTGCTTTAATGGCTTGGCTGGGGGCTGTGTGAACTCCAGGCCTGACAGTCCACGTGACACCCGGCAGGACACCTGGCAGGTCACGTAGGCAGACCACTCCTAAGGAAGGAGGTCCCTTGGTGTTAGATAAGACCCACCCTCCTATAGCTCATCAGTTTGTAACTTTTGAAAGTTGCTTGCTTCAAACCCACCAATAGAAGCCTGCCAACTTGCTCTTTTTGAAAGCCAACAGTTAAAACTGACCAATCAGGACTGTATGATTATATGGAATTGTCCTGAAATGGATAAGAACGCTGTGCTGTTCAACCTCAGCCCCCTTTTCCTTCTCTTCCCGCCCCCGCCCTGCTGATCCTGCTGCAGCCTCAGCTGTGGCTGCCCCTCCCCCTCCAGCCCTGCTGGGCTGGAGGAGGGGGCTGGGAGCCCTAGGCTAACCTGAATAAACCACCTTTATGCCTTAGCACTGACTTCAGACTTGATGATTTTGTGGGGATATCAAAATCCGGCACAATGTAACTGTATTGAAGGGTGGTGGATTTTAAGAAGTAATTGCATAGCTGGCATTGTGGTGTAGTAGATTAAACCATGGCCTGCAGTGCCAGCATCCCACATGGGCGCAGATTCAACAACCTGCTACTCCACTTGTGATCCAGCTTTCTGCTAATTTGTCTGAGAAAGCAGTGGAGGATGACCCAGGCACCTGGGCTCCCGCACCCACGGAGGGAGTTCTGGTAAAGCCTCTGGAGCTTCGGTTTGGCTTGGCCCAGTTGACTGCTGCAGTCATTTGGGGAATGAACTAACGAAGGGAAGGTCTTTATCTTTCCAATTTGGCAGCCAGGGAGATCCAGTTGCCATGCATTTCTGCTATGCACGGCGCTGCGCATGGCCGCGTGGTCTTTTTGCTAAGATTTAGTCTTCCACAGGTACTTTATTCTAGAAACACAGAACAACTAAAGTAGGTTACAAGGCTTTTTTTTTTCAGCTTTAAAAGAAATTTGAGGTAAAACTCACATAAAGAATTACTCATTTCAAAGTGGCAGCAGCAAATTTCCAGTGTTACACATTAGCACTACCAACTCTTTCTAGTTTCAAGACATTTATGTCACTTCAAAAGAAAACTCGTACCTGTGAATGGTTGCTCCTCTTAACCCGCTGCTTTCTGTCTGTTCCGGAAATTTCCTGAAAATGGAATCACAGGATAAGTGATCTTTTTCGAACTGCCTTCTTTCACTTAGCATAAATTTTTTAAAAGAATTTATTTATTTATTTTTAAAGATTTATTTTATTTTTATTGCAAAGTCAGATATACAGAGAGGAGGAGAGACAGAGAGGAAGATCTTCCGTCCGGTGATTCACTCCCCAAGTGACCTCAACGGTGAGAACTGCACCGACCTGAAGCCAGGAACCTGGAACTTCCTCCAGGTCTCCCACATGGGTGCAGGGTCCCAAGGCTTTGGGCCATCTTCGACTGCTTTCCCAAGTCACAGTCAGGGAGCTGGATGGGAAGTGGAGCTGCCGGGATTAGAACTGGCACCCATATGGGATCCTGGAGCTGTTCAAGGTGAGGACTTTTGCTCGCTAGGCCATCATGCTGGGCTGAGAAAAGATTTATTTATTTTTATTTGAAAGGCAGATACGCAGAGAGGAGGAAAGACAGAGAGGAAGATCCTCCATCTGATGGTTCACTCCCCAAGCAGCTGCAACGACTGGAGCTGAGTCAATCAGAAACCAGGAGCCAGGAGCCTCCTCCAGGTCTACCATGCCTGTGCAGAGTCCCAAGGCTTTGGGCTGTCCTCCACTGCTTTCCCAGGCCACAAGCAGAGAGCTGGACGGGAAGTGGGGCCGCTGAGACTAGAACCTGCACCCATATGGGATCCTGGCACACACAAGGCGAGGACTTTAACCACTATGCTATTGCGCTGAGCCCAGCATAATATTTTCAAGGTTCACCCATATTGTAGCATGTTATCAGAACTTCCTTCCTTTGCATAGCGGAGTAATATTCCCTTACATGCTTAACCAGATTTTGTTGTATCTGTTCATCTGTGAATGGACATTTGGGTTGTTTCCACATTTTGTGTTATTGTAAATGATACTATTGTTGGTGGTTGTGTTTTCATCTCAGTACCTGTTTTCAATTCTTCTGGGTCTACGCTAAAGGGTGGAGTTACTGAATTGCTTTCTAGAACACTGTGCCATTGTGGGTGACGGTTCCAAGTTCTCGTCACCCACACTTTGTTATTTTCCAATTTTACAAATGCATTTCCGCGCTTGGAGGCAGCCTTGGGAATTTGCAGGACTGTGTATTATGTTACAAATTGCCTTTGGACTTGGCAGTGGCACCCCGGCCTTTGTAGTTAGAATCTCCTTGGGTTTTCTTTTCTTTCTTAAAACTATCTCAATGCCCAGTCTTGTACCCAGGTCCTCTTTGGTAATGCTTCTGCAGGAGATGCCGAAGTCTCCGGGTGACTCTAGTGCACAGCTGTAATGGAGAGTTATTGTCAAAAGACAGTAACTGGCTCCCTCCCAGTTACACTCGTTTTCATCAAAATGTTAAAACTGGAGTGTTTCCATAGCTGCTCCAGTCTCAGATTCATGTGAGAAAAAAAAAAAAAAATGGCGGGAGAGCAATGGAGACTTTGGTGAGCCATTCTAACCCTCAGAGCTAATGCCAAGATGTTAAGAGGAAATGATTTCACTGCAGCTGCACACAGAGGCAGGGAGGGGAATATCTCCAAGGGTCCCAATTGGTGAAAAATCTGCAAACAAAACAGTAACATGTTGGCTCCTGCCTTTGATGGTCAGGGCAGCTGCTAAGGGCTGGTGCGTGTCCCCTCCCCCCAGCACACTCCCTCCCTTTCTTAAGGCCGATTTGGGACAGCTCTAGGTACTGTGGAGCCTGCCCAGGGAGGGTTCCTCCAGCTGTAACTGTTTCCCAGTTTAGCACCCCTGGCTTCCCGCTCCAGTCACCATCGTAACCACCCCCACCACGTGCTCCTTTTAACAGAGGCCCCTTTTCTCCTTTTGACTTCCTTCTTTCCAGTCAGTAGAAACTGTTGCTGACTGCAGGTGGGTGTGGCTCATCATCCGACCTTATGAAACTATCTTGCTGGCGTTCAACTTGGCCAGATGACTAATCAGCGATTGGGACCTATTGGAAAGAGAGTTATGGATGGGCATAACATGGGGCTCTACACAGAGGCTCTGCCAAGTGGGTCACCCATGGTTTGCAACTTGAAGTTTGGCTTCATCTTATGGCCTTGTTTGTCCCTGTCCTCCAGACCCTCCCCCCCATCCCAGGAGCACTCCAGGGAGGAAGAAGTCTAGTTGCTGGGAGGGAACACATGTACACCTGGGGGCTGAGGGGCTTCTCCGGAAGCAGGTGTGAGGAGGGCTACCCTGTAGGCCTCACCCTGGGGAGTGCGGACTGGGCGGTGGGGAGCCGTTAAGGAAACCCAGGGATGCACTAGGTGGGCTCCAGGTGAGAGCCGTTCTCTCCAGGCAGGCCTGGCTGACACAGAGGCTGGTGGAAAAGCAGCTGCCAGTCACGCCAGCCAGGACTGGGGCTCGTGCGGCCTCACTTGTGGTTTGGACAAGGTTCGTGTTTTGCCCAGGCTCACACGGGATACAGACTGGTCTGGGATCTTGTGACATCCGGGTCACAGCATGGCCTCTCCTGAGAGGGGCTCTCCAGGCAGGGCACCCAGACCCTGGCTCAGCAGTGATTGCCAGGCCAGTTCCCAGGGGGAGGGTGCTTTTCTCTTCCCTTTTTGCCAAGATTGGGGAAGGCAGGCTTGAGGAGGTGAATTCATGTATCCATATTTTTGCCCTTGGTAAGATTTTGTTGTATCGAGTGGAGGCTGTGGCGGGGGGAGTCTGTGTTGCACCCATTGTTACAGGCTGTTAGACTCCTTTGATGTGACAGTGGCTACGCAGGAACATTGAAGACTGCAGGGGACACACTGTTTGCCTGTAACACACTCAATGATCAAAACCAAATGGTTGGTCGTCATGAAGCAGGCCTGGATGCCAGGAGCCTAGATTATAAAACTCAAGCGAAGACAACCTGTTCCAGAATTGGAACACATACTTGTTAGATTTGCCGACCACCCGTGAAAAGGAAACATCAGCCGGTTGTAAAAAAGATGTACAGACTTTTATTGAGATTCGCTCTTGGGCTCCCTCTCTGCACCCGACGGAGAGGGGAGGTGCGGAGAGAAGGCAGGCCGAATGATGCGGGTGAGGGTTTTATACCCCTTCTGACGTGGTTGCTGGCACAGACTCTGCTTGAGCCCTAATAAGGTTAGGCACGTTGGCCTAGGGTCATCTTTGGCCGGCTGGATCCCTGCTTGTCTGGTGATGTGTGTGGCTCCTGCAGCCCTTTCTGGTTCCTGGGTTAAAATAAGCCCCCCCCCCCCCGCCCCTGTGGCAGCCATCAGTACTCGCAGCCCAGCTGGGGGCGGGGTGCTAAGAAGCTTTGAGTCTTTGGCTCCTGTCCAAGTTCTACCTGAACCCATCTTGTTGGGAACCTCCTTGCATAACCGGCAACGGACACCGACATAGGTGGTTCCACATCGAGGCCCACTTCTACCTGACACTGTGCTGACTTAGTCAAGCATTTTTGTTTAGCTCCACCTTTGTTCTGTGCTTTGATTCCTTTGTGGCAGTGTACCTCAAAGGTTTCCATCTCCATTTCTTTGGTAAGCTAGCAGGGAGCAAGGTGGGGCCCAACTGCTGATGCTGGGGGTTCAAGCCTGAACCTGAGGGAACCTGGCAGGTCAGACCGCAGTGGCTGAGCAGCGCCAGCTCTGCAGCTTCCAGACGCAGTGCAGGAGGAAAACATGGAGGCCTTTGTGCAAACATTTTAAAGAATTTCAACAAGGCAACAACAGAATTAAACCAAGCCCAGAGAAGCCCGGGGCAGGACTCCACTCAGTTCTTGCAGAAAGGTGAGGGAGCCAGCAGACAGCAGGGGCTGCCTGGGCAGGGCGGAGTTTACCGCCCAGGTTCTTTGTGCTTTTGCGGGGCCCACGCGTTCAGGACTGGACGGTGTGGCCCCGCAGTGCGGCAGCTGCTGTGGTCTGGGAGACAGAGAAGCCTGGCCGGAGGGAGGCTGCAGGCGCTTGTCCAGAGATGTCAGTGCGAGGAAGGAGCCGCTGGGTGCTGCTCTCCTATGCCATGCATCAGCTCATTATACGCGCACCGCATTCTCAATGTCAAAAGCAAGCCTTCCATGAACAGAAGCGCCAGCTATCTCCCTCCAGATTCGGCCAGGGGCAGCAAGTCCAATTTCCCTTCCAAACTAGTGCTATCCTCTTGTTTGCTTCACTGCCACGCCAGTTTTGCATGAAAAATAGAGATCAGCGAATGGCTGTTAGGTCCTTAAACTGCAAGAAGACCCTTGCTGAAAATGAGAACAGCGCGAATGGGTTTAACAGTGGCATGTTCAGAAAAGAAAAGAGGCGGGCAGGATTTTGAGATTACAGGGGTGTGGATCCCGGCTTTTTTTTTTTTTTCTTCATTTGGCCAGGAAATAAGAGGGGCCTCGGCTGCAGGCTGGGGGAGGTGTATGGGGACTTGCACGGGGTGGGTCCCCCCCGGAAGTCGTGCTGCGCTGTTCAAACCTAAGGTGACCTAACGGATGGCGGGAGCGGCAGCCCGAGCCTCGGCGCAGGGCGCGGCCATTGGTGACGCACGCCGGGGAGCACGGCGCCCACGTTTCCACCATTAGCGAGGCCTCACACCCAGCGCTTCAAGTTCGGGGGCTGGAGGCGCCGGCGCCGCTCCCTGGCCCTGGCCGGCGGCCCCGCCCCGCGCCCCGGGTCGCTGCCGGCGGCCCCTCCCACCTCCCGCGCCTGGCCTCCCCCGGGCGGCGCCGGGCACTCCCCGCCGACCGCAGCCTGACACGCCGCCGTCGCCGCCGCCGCGCGGCCCCCCGTCTCCCGCAGCCGCCTGCCCCAGGCATGGCACAGGGCCTCGCCTCACTATGGCAGCAGCACGGCACAGCACGCTCGACTTCAAGTTCAGCGCCGAAGGTGAGGGCGCCGGCCGCCACCTGCCCGGTCCCCGGCGCCGCGGTGGCCGCCGCTCCGCGCGGGCTGCCGACTGCGGCCGGGCGCGGCGCGCTCCGCGGGCTGAACAATGCGGGCGGCCCGGGCAGCGCCGCCGCGCTCAGCGCGCTGCGGGGCCGCGTGGAGCGGCGGCCGGGCGCAGGCCAAGCTCCTGCATGCGCTGCGCTCCCTCCTGGCCAGCACGCCGAGGCTGGAGGGAGCCCTGTCGCCCTCCTGGGCCCGGAATGCCTACTGATGTCCCCCTGGGACTCTGTTCCCGCACCGCATGGGTGGGGGTGGGGTGGGTTGGGGAAGACCCTTACAGTTTGCCTCTCGCGGGTGGGTTGGACACCACCCACCACCCTCCTCGCCCCAGCCCCGCCGTGGAGCGAGGTGTGACCCGCACGGCGGGGCCCGGGCTGGGGGGTGTGCGCCACGCGGGGCCGCCCGCGCGACCTGTTCCTGTAAGTGCAGGCGGGTAAATTTCCCTCCCGGGGGCGGGGGTTCCCCCTTGCGGGGGCGCTGGAACTGGGGAAGGACCGCTGCTATGCAGCGCCTGCGGGTTTCTTGAACTGACTGCGTAGGAAACGGATCCCCCGGAAAACGGACGGGGGGACGGGAAAAGGAAACGATTATTATTATTGGGGGTGGGGAGCGGTGAAGTCTGGGCGCGGGAATTAAAACTCCCCGAATGCGAGAGGTTCAGAACACAGAGCTGGCCAGCACCGAGCTAGTGAGCCGAGGCTGGATGGTGTGCAAGAATTTGAATGGGGTGCATTGCGGGCATCTTTTCTTTGGATGCCTGGAGCATGCGGTCGGGCCTGGTTGGGACCGCCGGTTCTTGGGCCCCTGCCTGTCTCACCCAAGAGTTTCACCGTCCACTTCTAATTAGGGCAACCGTTTGTTACCATTAGTAACGTTGCTTTTTCTCTTTGCGTTTTCTCCCAGACACAGTCTTTGAGGGATTCTTGAAGGTAAAAGATTTCCTTGAAAAGAGTGAGGCTTTGAAGACCGGGTTTGAGCCTTATGTCTTCTGATTGAATCTGCACGGGAACTTGGGTCTTGTCTCTCAATCACCCTGAGCCCCACCTCCCATCGATAGGACAATGGAAAAGCAGTGGTAAAACACTCAGGGTGCTTAAGCGCTGGCAGTGTATTTGGGCAGTCGCAGAAAGAGCTTATTTTAGATTCTGGGTTTTTCCTGGGTGAGGATGGAGGGAAAGGAGACTGTCCGGGGGGAGAGAATCTGAAGGTACTTGAGTGGTGGAGCTAGTTGGGTGAAAGCTTAAGTTTCTGAGTAATTATCCTGCCAGTTTTAGGGCAGAATGGTTAATGAACTTTGTAGCCTACAGTAGAGCTTGGTGATGAGAGTGAGGCTTTAGGAAAAATAGTGTGTGGCTCAAGATGGCCCAGCTGGAAAGGGGTGAGCCTCGAAGACACCCCTGGTTGGGAGTGCCCTAATCAGCGCTCGCCTCTTTTACCGGTCTGGATATTCTTCTAGACTTTAAGCAGCATAGTCTTCTGTTAGGTGCACGCAGTTGGCTGCTGCTCTCCTTTGGTTGTGAAAGTGAGGGGGAAAAAAAAATCTCCCCTTACCCCTGTAACAAAGGAATGGCTGGAGAGTTAGCACTCTGCTGTTCCTGGTCCGTCGGGGAGAGAACCAGGCTGCACTGTTGGGAAGGGAGGAGGAGAAAGTGGCAGGTTTGAGGTTGTGGATGTGGCATCTAATCGAATTCTGCAAACACCAAAGTAAAATGAAGACTGGCGAGTGTCCTGGGACCAAGGACTCTGGTTTTGACTGCGTTCCTCTGTCTCTTCAACCGGAGTGAGGCACGTCACCTTTGCTCTCTATCCACGTTTGAAGAAATTGGAGCAAAGGGGGCATGTGGCTGCCCTGGGATCCTCTCTGTGAGATATCCATGTGTGAGGTCCCAGAGCATTTATTTTAATGATAATGAGTCAAAAGGCATTACTCTTGGCATATGCGATTATTGGATGTGACTCAAGGGTGAGTCAAATGCTGCTGGAGCCTGCGTGCTTGGTCTTTTTTTCCCTACTTGTCAGTGATAGGCCCTAATACTGCAGTTCCATGATGTGATTTTAGTGTAATTAAACTTGAACCACGTAGTTATGTTATTTTGCCGTTCCATGTAAGGTAGTTAACCAGTGCAAGCCAACTAGTACTCAGCAGCCCTGAGACCATGAAAAGCCTTTTGGTTTCCATGTAGTGTCTGGTTGATGAGGTAACCCAGGCAGGCATTCTCTATTTTTGCTTAAAAACCTTCATCTCTGGTCATTGTGCAGGTGAAATATAGAAAACAGTGTGAGTTCTGAGTATGAGCTCAACAAGAGAAAACTCATCCCATGTTTAGTTGAGGCATAGGGTCCTGGAAACCCAGGGGTGAGTGAGCTGTCACGGTCCCCACCCGCCCTGTTGGAACACTTGGTGTACTGGGCCATCTGGCCCTGTCCTGGAAAGATCTAGCAATCATCCTTACTATTTCCATTTCTTCTACTGGACTGGCATGTCCCTGAATGCAGATCTTGAGGATCTGTTTCCTGGACACAGCTCTGGTGCTTGGGAGATCTTACTGATGAAGTGGACTGACTGTGATGTAGCTGAGTGCAATGCTGAATTGCACCTGTGAAGCAGGAGTGAGACATACTTTCCCTTTCAGAATTACGAGGGTGGGTTCTGAATTTATAGCCATGACTGAGGTGATCAAGTCTGTCTTTTGGACCATCACCACAGAGTTGTACAGGGCAAAGATCTTCCATCTGCTGGTACATTCCCCAAGTGGCTACCACAGCCCGTGTCTGTACCAGGCTGTAGCTGGGAGCCAGGAGCTTCTTTCTGGTCTCCAGAGCCCTTGGGGCCATCCTCTGCTGCTTCTGCAGGCCATTATCAGGGAGCCAGATCTGAAGTGGAGCAGCCAGGCCAGCACTTGTTCCTGTATGGGACTTGCGTCACAGGCTGCAGCTTTAGGCTTTTGTCTGTGTCACAAAACCAGGCCTCGGGAATAAGTGTGTTTTTTCTGAAGATTTATTTTTTTTTATTGCAAAGTCATATATGTAGAGAGGAGGAGAGACAGAGAGAGAGGAAGATCTTCCGTGCGATAATTCACTCCTCTAGTGACCGCAACTGCCGGTGCTGCGCCAATCTGAAGCCAGGAGCCAGGAACCTCCTCCAGGTCTCCCACACAGGTGCAGGGTCCCAAGGCTTTGGGCCGTCCTCAACTGCTTTCCCAGGCCACAAGCAGGGAGCTGTATGGGATTAGAACCTGTGCCCATATGGGATCCTGGTGGGTTCAAGGCAAGGACTTTAGCTGCTAGGCTTGACCACCTTGCCATCGCGCTGGCCCAATAAGTGTTTCTTCATTTTTATTATTTTTTTTATGTTAACTGATAAGATGTGGCAGCAAGGCTAGTAGCATCATTTTGAAGCAGTACTAAACAAAATTGATGTTTCAGCTGTAATGGCAGTAATCTGGTTTTATTGGTGATAGTTTATTACCTATGGTTTTTGTCCTCCGATAAGGTCTATATATTCAAATGCAAGTGCACACGCCATTTCCCCCTCCCCCACCCCATGTTCCTGCCCCCAGGCTGGAGAGAAAGACATCTGGAACCTGGGTGGGGTGAGTGTGCCCTTAAGGTCATCCCTGAATGTGTTACACAAAAGCTGTCACCTGACAATTGCCTCCAGCTATCATGCATTATTTTGTATAAACTTGAATAATACTCCCAATAGATCTTGCTATCAGTATTTTAGTGAACAACAAATAGGCCCACAGAGGCTTTTGACCAATTCTGTGGTGTGGCTGCAATTCTGGATCCTAAAAGCTTGTCGTTAGCGCGGGAGGTGCTATTGGACTCCAGTAGGTAGAGACCGGGGGAATCCTGCGGAGCATCCCATAATATCCAGGGCAGCATCCCACTGTGTGGACTGCAGTGCGGCTGGCAGGTGCAGAGCCTCTGGTTCTGAGGAGGCCATTTTAGCACGATGAATCATCAGCCGCATTTCCCTGATCCCTGGTGGAGGTCTCCATTATGCTCATCAGTTGGTGGGGCTAGTGGGCAGCCGTTTTCCACCTGGCTCAGTTTTGGCGTACAGAGCTTGGCCTGTACTTGTGAGGCCACTGAACCTGGGGCTTGTAACCTTCCCTCCCTGATTTCCTGAGCCAAAGGCCTTAGTACAGAGCTGCCACACCCCTGTGTACTTGTTGAGTTTATGGTGACAGCATATCTTTGTGTGCTTTAAATAGCTACAACTGTATAAAACTTGATCCAGTTTTTTTTAAACCTAACTTGTTGTAAAAGCCCCTTTCCCCCTTCAGCGTTCTCATCTCCTTTATCCCCCATTGTGGTGACCAGTGAAGGTGCCTGCACCTGCCCTGTGGCTTTGACCAGGAAGCATGGGGGAGCTGATGACTTGGGAGTAGGGAAGACTGGTTTGAGTCCCACTGTAGATCGCCTAAATTCGCATTTTGGGTCCTCCTCTTACCAATAATTCTAATGCAGATTGAAGTTTGTGAAGCTCTCTAATGGGTTCCTTGTTAAGAACAAAGAACTTGCCTGGGAAGCCTATGGCACTGCCCTCGGGGAGCCCAGTCATTACATCCTCTGCTTCTTCCAAACACAGGGAGATTCCTTGCTCACCTGTGTTCTGGCTTCGGTTTCCAGGCCACAATCTTTCCATTTGTCTTCCTTTTGGAGGGAGCATTGGTCATCAGGAACTCGCTCACCCCTGTCCCCCTCACCCATTGTTAGAGCGCTCTGTGTATGGCAGGGATCAAGTCTGTAAGATCCATTTCTAGCCACGTTTCCCACCTCCCTTACACGGTCCTGAGCTTCCAAGTGGGCGGAGGCACCTGCACTCCGGATTGATGAGCTTTGGGGAAGGCATTTGGTGTGCTTTTTTTCCCATGGTATTTTTTCTCGGATATTAATCGTGTTCGCAAATGCTTTCCGGTTGCATGGGGGAGGTCACTGGTCAGGCCGCGTGCCTTCGGAGTGCTCTGGCGCTTTGTGGTGATTTGGGTTTTGTTTTTGAAGCTGTCTTTCCTCCGGCACTGCTGAAGATTCTTAATTATCCTGATCCTTCCCCCTGTGACTCCAAAGTGAAGAATCTCACGGTGCTGGAATTAGTTTTGGGGGCTTGCTGTTAGGAGATTGTGTAAACCGTAATGGTTCTTTCTAGGGTGTCCTTTCCTAAGTTATGTGCATTGAAATGCAGCATCTGGTGCAGTGAGAGTGTACTTGGTGCTAAGAACCCTCTTTTCTCATTGGCACTTCTCTGTTGTTCGGAAGGGATGCCAACTGCTTAAGAAAGTGATGCCGTAGTAAAAGTACGAGGAGTGATTGTTAGCCTAGCCGCCATGGGAGAAGTAATCAGAAGCTCTGTGCGAGACATTAGGGGGAGTGTTTTCCACTGTAATGGTTGGTAGACTTAATTTGCCTTTCTCCTTTGGAAGAGAGAAAGATAAAGTCTGTAGTTTTCACAGAAGAATCACGGGTTTGGAATCTTCTCATCCTCTCTATGTAATTAAATTGGTTGAATTTGTATTGGAAGTTACAGGCTAAGCCACTTTCTCAGCAGATACTAACCCAGAAGGAGCTGGATCTTGAATAGTTCCGGAAAGTTAGAGCTTTTGCTTTCAGACTTGGTACCTAGAGATTTGGAATGAGTGGTCTTTGTATTTGGACTTTTGACAACTGTAATAATCTATCCCAGAGCTGTGTGAATTATAAAGTCACTGGAATGTGATTGGGTGCTTATGAAAGAAAATATGTTTAATAAAGCTGATACTATGTTTTGTGGGTTAGTGCATATTTCAGGCATTTTAATCCACCATTTCACTGCAGTTGTAACCCTCACCTGCTGGTGGATGCTGCAGCTACAACCACCATTTCATGATAATTTAATTACAGGTTTAATTCTTTTGAAAAGTTGGGAAACCTCTTAAATTGAATCACCAAGCTAAGTTTGCAAACCATGCATAAATGCACTTTTAAACTCTTACAACTAGGCATTTTTCCAGACCCTAGGAAATAGAACTGAAGCCCTAAGGTGTGTGTAGGCCTGGATTTCATTAAATTGATATTGTCATTTGTGTTCCTGAACTGGTCATCAAATGTGTTAATGTGTCAAGCCCCAAACTCAAAAGGAGCCAGGCAGAACCTGTAGTATGTTCTGGATTGTGAGCTGACTTCATTCTGGGTAGTTGAACATGCACCCTAATTTCTAGCTCTCCCTGAAGATGCTAATGATACCCAAAATCCCACACACACTGTGTTGTTGGGTGGGATGTCCAATAAAATGTTTGGAAGCGTGTCAAAGGATACATCAGGTACTTAACACTAATTGCAGAACTTCGGGCTGAGTACTTTGAAATACTGCCAGTGGATAAAGATGCTCAGATATAAAAAGGTGCGAATTTTATGCGCTGCAAAGATAAGGAAAGTTCTGGCAAGAAGAGAGGTGGAAAATAGTGGGTTGACTGACGTGCTTTGAAGGTTGATCTATTTTGTGGAAAGAGCCTCCCTTCATTATTACAGTAGGATTTTTTTCGGGACACTTTGGTTTTTAAGATATCGCGTGTTTTTTACGTGACTGCATTTTTTCACTAGCATGAAAATCTCTAGTTTGAATAATGAGTGATACTAGGATATTGGTATTTTTCATACCACATTGCCTTACTATAGACTATCACACTGGTCACACAAGACTGCCATGTGCCACTGGACCTTCTCTGCTGGCCTCAGAGGATGGAGGTGAATAGAAACTGTACCTCATGATGGTTTCACACTGAATCTTTGAACTGTTGAGTACTACAGCTGATTCTGGAGGAGTTTTTTTTTCAGACTATTTTTTTTTACTGCAAAGTCAGATATACAGAAAGAAGGAGAGGCAGAGAGGAAGATCTTCCATCTGATGATTCTGTGTCGATCTGAAGCCAGGAGCGTCTTCATGGTCTCCCAGACAGGTGCAGGGTCCCAATGCATTGGGCCATTCTTGACTGCTTTCCCAGGCCACAAGCAGGGAGCTGGATGGGAAGTGGAACTGCCGGGATTAGAACCAGTGCCCATATGGGATCCTGGTGCGTGCAAGGCAAGGACTTTAGCCACTAGACCATTGCGCCAGGCCTTGACTCTGGAGTTTTAAGAAGGAAGGGCAGGGGCCTGTCTGTCCAAGTGTGGCACGTTCTGAGGTGGCATTTGCCTCATTCCCCAAGTGTGGTGCCTCATCTGGAGAGATGAAAAACAGCTGTGAAAATGTTGTGACACCCCCTCCGCCCCCCCCTCCGTCTCTGAGTTTCCCGCTTTGCAAAATAGAATTAGGCCTGCTTTGAAGAGCTTGCAGAAGCTGTTCTCGTGGTGAACAGTTAGTTATTCGCGTCAGACAAAGAGTCTGTAATCCTGTTACAAGTTAATAACCACTTTGATGTGTAGGACAAATGGCTTACTCTTGTTGCATATATACTGAGAAAGATAATACAAGATTGTGATTCAAAGCACTGGCGTTTAGAGCCCAACTACTTGGGTTCGAATCCTGCTTACATCCTTGCTAGTTGTGTGACCTTAGGTGAATTTGTTGACTTCTCTGTGCCTTATTAAGCTAACCATACTTCATCGTTGTGTTGAACAGCAGCCAGGAGAGCGAACTTCTGGGCCTTGGTCCTGATCTGAGGGAGCCAACATTTGATCTTACCATAGGGTATCGTACTAGCTGACTTTATCTCTAGATGCCCTTGGTGGGGTTGAGCAAGTTCCCGTCTCTGTTTTTCTGGTTTTTTTTTTTTTCTTAAATGGAGGTCGAATTTTGTCATTCCGTTTTTTGCATCATCTCTTTTTATTGTGGTGCATCACGTTGGTTTTTTTAATATTTAGCAAGTCATGGCGTGCTCTGGAATAAATCCCAGTTGTTCATGGCATATAAACATTTTTCTATGTTGCTGCACTCTGCTAATTTTGTTAAAGAGTTTTATGTCTATATTCATGAGGGATGCTGGCATACAGGTTTCTTTATTTGGAATGTGTTCACGTGGCTTTGGGATTGGGATTATATTGGGATTATACAGTGTTAGTTCCCTTCCTCAGTGTCTGTTCCAATTCTCCAGTGAGATAGCTGGGTCTTAGGATCTCTTACTTTGGAGATTATAGTTAAAGAGCTTAGGTTACCTGCTTCCTATTGGATGGGTTGTAGTAGTTTTTGTTTTGGAAGGAATTAACCTGTTTTCTTTTTCATTTATCATGTGTGTACCTATCCAGTTGTTTGTGGCGTTGCCTTCCTTTGGTGCCTTGCAGGGTCTGTAGTGATAACCCATTTTATTTTGAATGTTGGTAAGCTACATCTGCCTTCTCTCTTTGTCAGTCTCCCTGATTTGGCTTTGTTGTGCCAGTTTCCCTGTAGTAGCTTGTCTGTGGACAGTTTCACTGACTCTTGGCCTCCCTCCGGGCTGCTGGTTCTGGACTTATTTTTCCTCTCTGCATCCTTGAGTTGGGAGCCTAGATGAGTGATTGGAAACTTTCAAAAGGAGACCAGCACTCTCAAATATTCCCATTCTCTGGGAAGAGCTTGTTTCTCTGGATTATCACTGTCACTCCTTTTGTACTCTTGAAAAAGGCAGAAGTCCTAGTTATTTATTCAACTGTGCTTCTTTTTGTAACATTTAGTAAGTTGTTAACGTAGGAAGCATGCCTTGGGTTATTTAAGTGAGTGACTTCTGGAAATTCAAGTTTTAGAATTAGAGCTGCTGCTCCTTGTTGCATAGGGAGGTGGAGCTTGGCGTTGCCTTCACCCAGGGGCCCACAAAGTAAAGCCCTTGGGGCAGATGCTGCTCTTGGGGCCTGGTTTTGCAGGACCCACCTCAGCTTTTGTAGAGTTGTAAAATGTGTGCCCATGTACTTGCAGGCGTGAGCGCACACCCCTCCCCCCAACACATCTCAAAGAGATTTGATTGGGTCCACACGTCCTGACCGCTTTACTATGTGGCACTGTACAGAACAAGGTGACCTGTTGCTGCCTTTACGCCAGCTCAGTCCTTGGAGCGGCTGGGAAAGTTTGCAAGTACAGGTTCCCAGGCCCCACCACGTGGCCGTGTGCTCATCTGGAAGCCACCTGTGGCTCATGGCCCTCGCTGGGGCTGGGTGCTTTTGGACGGTCTCCTTTGTCTTTCGTATGGAATGCTCCCTAGGAACAGTCACTTTTTCCTGCTTCCCAGACTGAGAACTCTCCTTAGAGGTCCCTTCCAGAAGGCTCCACCTGAATGTAGACTTTCCTGATACTTCCTAGCAAAGCCAGGCGGAAGGGCCTCTTAAGGGACAGTTCTGATGTAAATATGATTTTATGGTTTTTGTTTGTTTGTTTTTTGCTAGCCCCAAATTTTGCAAAATCTGAACTGTTCTTATCTTTGGAGAAAGTGCTTGTTACCTTCTAGTTCCGTTTTTTGCCGTGCACTTTTGAAGCAGCCTTGATGCCTGGCCTTCTCTGCAGGTCTCGCTGCCTTCTTTATTTGCCTCCTGGGCCCAGGTCACAGCTTCCTTGTGCTGAGAGCCTGTGTGGTAAGCTAAGGAGGCCCTAGGTGCAATGGCTTGTGCTTTCAGCTGCTCCTTGGATTCTTTTTTTTTATTCTTTTTTTTTTTTAAAGTGTACTTATTTTTATTGGAAAGGCAGATACACAGAGAGGAGAGACAGAGAGGAAGATCTTCTGTCCTCTGGTTCATTTCCCAAGCCGCCGCAATGGCTGGAGCTGAGCCAGTCCAAAGCCAGGAGCCAGGAGCTTCTTCTGGGTCTCCCATGTGGGTACAGGGTCCCAAGGCCTTGGGCCATCCTCGACTGCTTTCCCAGGCCACAAGCAGGGAACTGGATGGGAAGCGGGTCTGCCTGGATTAGAACCGGCGCCCATATGGGATCCTGGTGCATGCAAGGCGAGGACTTTAGCCGTTACGCTATCGCACCAGGCCTTGCTCCTTGGATTCTTTCGCAGAGTTCATGTGCCTTGGTTGGTCAGTGTCACAAATAAATCAGCTGTACTGCTTTCCCTTCCCAAGGCAAGGCGGGCCGTAGCGTGTGTCCCTTTTCTGTGCCTGATATTCTGAATTTTGACTCACATGGCGGTGGAGTCTGAGGGAGAGATCACCTTAGCCAAGCGCTGCCCTCTGTGGCACCGCATGTGGGAGTGAGGGGTGAATCAAAGCCTGGGGCTTATCTCTCAGCTTTGAAGCTTTTCCTAGTTTTGTAGGGACAGAGGCATGCCAAGAAGGGGTGGCTTCAATGTTGGATCAGTGCTTGATTTCCAGACCAAAGAAATAGGATTAAGGTTGTGAGTCTGCGCATATTTTCTAAGTGCAACTTGGATTAGTAAGAAGTTGGCCTCACCGAGGATCTAGGTTGATGTTACTTTAGAGCGGCCGGTTCTTGCCCACCTTCCACTGGGTGTTAGGCAAAGGTGACAGGTGGCGGCCCTGCCTCCAGAAATGCTCTCTCTGGAGGGGGGATTGGGAAGTCAGGGCAGTGAAAATAATTAGTAGTGTGTTCATGTTATTCTATAACTTGGTGTCTTGTGCATGGTAAGGAATAGTCCTTGTGGCCAGTGCTCTATAAACATTGCCATCTGGCTTGCCTTAATGCGTGTTTGCGTGGAAGGAGCTTGGGTGTTACTTCTGTGTTGGTGTTCCATGGCTGCTAATCCAACCTCAGCAGGGCTGGTTTCTGTAGTTAACGTTTTCCTGCTTTGCTGCTTTTTATGAACAGCAGAAACTGTGCTCGAAAACAAGCCCTCCAAATGCTTTGCGCCTTTTTTTGCCCCCTCTCCCCCCACCCCCCGTTGTTTCACAGCTGTCGCAGTAAGGGCCCAGGCTCGGGCTGTGCGGTAGCTGGATGCTGCCTTCTGCTGCCGAGGGGCCTGGTGCAGCAGCCATCCTCACACCTGCTCTTCGGGCCGCTGTGGGGCCGGGCAGCAGCCGTGCCTTCCCGCCGGTCTCGGTGCTGCATGTTGTGTGAGAGGCTGTGCCCAGCGTGTGCCTTGTGGTGGTCAGAGGAAGAGAGAAAGTACCTCTAGAGGTTTTTTTTTTTTTTTTTTAGGATTTATTTATTTGAAAGGCAGAGTTACAGATAGAGGGAGGAGGGAGATCTTCCATCCACTGGGTCACTCCCCAAAAGACTGCAATGGCCGAATCTTGAGCCAGTCCAAAGTTGGGAGTCAGGAGCTTTTTTTGGGTCTCCCACTGGGGATGCAGGGGCCCAAGGATTTCAGCTCTCTGCTGCCACCTTCCCAGGCTGAAGCAGGGAACTGGATCAGAAATGGAAGAGTGGGCCTGGTGCGATGCTGAATCCTTGCCATGCAACTGCCAGGATCCCAGATGTACCACTTCCCGTTCTGCTCCCTGTTTGTGGCCTGGGAAAGCAGTCAAGGACTGCCCAAAACCTTGGGACCCTGCACCCATGTGGGAGATCTGGAAGAAGTTCCTAGCTCCTGGCTTCAGTTCGGCTCAGCTCCAACCGTTGCGGCCATTTAGGGAGTGAATCAGTGGATGGAAAATCTTTCTCTCTCTCTCTCCTTCTCTCTGTAAATCTACCTTTCCAATAAAAAGAAATAAAGCTTAAAACAAACAAAATAAATGGAATAGCTAGGAGTCTAAGTGGTGCGCATATGGAATGTTGGCATCACAGGTGGAGGGTTAGGTTGCTACACCACAGCAGTGGCCTCATGAATGTCTGTTTAACAGCCAGTGCCCATATGGGATTCTGGTGTCATAGGTAGTGGCTTTACCTGCTGTGCCACAGTGCCAGCCTAGTTTTTGGAGTTTTATCTCTTTTGTCCCGGCTATTAGAGTTAGTGGGAGACTCAGTTTGTTTTGGGTTATTGCTTTATTGAGATGTGATTTCCATGAGTTATCATTTCCTTATTTGTAGTGTGTACGATTCAGTGTTTTTTGATATCTTCACAGAGTTGTATGACCATCACCACCATTCATTTCAGACTATTTTTGTCACACCCGAAAGGAATCCTCTACTCCTCCCCTGCCCTTCCACTGCTCAGCCCGTCACCCCCACTGTCTCAGGGGATTGACTTTCCCTGGCCATTTCCTGTACATGGAATTCCACGCCAGGCAGGCCTCTGTGACTGGCCCCTTGCGCTTAGCATCGTATTCTCAAGGTCCTGCCGTGCTGTGAGGCGTGAGCCAGCACTATATTCCTTTTACGGTCCGTGGTACCGATACACGGCCTTTTGCGTAGCCATTTATAACTGCCTCTGAATTGTTTGTACTTTCTGGCCATAGTGCTTCCCGCTGCTCTGCACGTTCCCAGTGCTTGGCTTGGGCTTTTGTGTGACGAGATTAATCACCAGGCAGCTGTGGTCAAAAGGGACTGCACGTGGGAATATGAGAACAGGCTGCAGCCAGGCACACCCACCTGCTTACCCTGCATTTTCATCTCTGGCAATGCATTCGACTTCTGCATGTCTGAGAATTCTCCTCCTGGGTGGCAGGCCCCTTTTGAGGATTAACATGTTAACTTTTCACAGCGCTCCAATTTTCCGAGTGAAACAGGGGTTTTCTGGGTACCGCTAGCTTTTGGTAATGTGGGCCCTGCCGGTGGGCAGCCTCAGGTTTGCTGCCAAGCCAGCCCCTGGCGCACTGCAGAGGAGTTAGGTCAGTGGTGTGGGCAGCTCCTGGACACTTGTTCATTTTTGAACTTGAGATTATAATTTATATAGAATAAACTTGAGTTCTGAGCACAGCCTGCAGTCAATCTCTGCCAGCTAGTTCAAGTTTAGGCACACCTGAGTCGGCTTTGAAAGCAGTTTTCTGAATAGTTCAAACTGAGCGGTGTTCCATTTCCATTTCTTCCGCTTGTGTCAGGAGTCTGGAGAAAGCACAACTCTAGGTTTTGTGTGAAGGCAAACTGGCCGACCTAAGCTTGAGTCTTCGATTCGTCTGCCTTTGGGATGTGGGGAAAGGATGCCTGTGGTGGAGCCTCGTAGTTACTTTCCATGGGGAATGTGCAGGCTTGCGGGGAGATGGCGGGAGGCAGTGGGAATCGAACTGACCGTTGCTGCAGTGCGCTCAGCGTGGCATGAAGGCAGGCCTCAGGTGACAGAATAGAGTGCCAGTGAGGGCGTGGCGCTCTGGGAATAACTCTGGGAGCTGTGGAGGAGCTGGACCAGCAATGGCTGCAGGAAGTGGGCTGGAAACTGGTGTAGGGAGTGTGGGGAAGAGGAATGGATGATTAACTACTCCTTGGGGATGTAACTAGCTTGAGCCCATCGTGGGAGACAGGAATAACAATGGGGGATGGGGTCTTGATAGGGGGGGTACAGAAATTCCAATTTTAATGAAAAAATACCCTCGGTGAGAGTTGAAATTCACCTCGTGCTGCTTGAATGTGAGGACGTTAGAAAGCCGGTGAATGAGCGCGTTCTGGCCCTCCCTTTGCAAAGTTGAGCCCCTGCCGGTGGCAGCGATGGCAGCTCTGCCTGTCCCTGTGCACACAGCCTGGCGTCCAGGCACATGGCTTGCCTTCGGAAAGGCCGCATACCACCCAGCGTGTATGGCCTGAGTTTTCTAGCTGAAGCTTTTGAAGTTGAAAAAACTTAACAGCTACCAGCCAAGGTTGGAAGTGGTGAGGGGCATTTTTTTTTTTTTTTTTTACTGAATGTGTGCGAATTGCATCTTTCCTTTGGGCAGCTGCTAATTGAATTCAGCTTATTAAGGAGTATTTTTGGCTCATAAGCTGACAAAGGACTGGAATAGAATAAGCGTGTTTGCCCAGCTTTTTGCCAGAGTGTGTGGTGTCATCATGCATTGTTATTCAGCATGACTTCCTGGTCTAGTAAGATGGGTACAGTTAATCTACTTACATACAGAGCTGCAGGCGGCCCTGGGGATCAGTGATTAAATAGCAGGCCCATGAGGGATGGTGGGAACCAGCACCGATTGTGTTTTATGGCTGAGGAATTTAGGTCTGTGAGAAGTTATCTTAGCCAGATGGTTGGGGTGAGACAGAGAGGGTGTGGTGGGGGATTTATGGGAAAAGCTTGACAAGGAGGCCCATTTGGGGAGGAGGGAAAGACGTTAGTGGAAGCCCAGTGCATGGGAAGAGAGAAGTCACCAGCCTGAATGCGATTTCCAATTTAGAATTGGAGTGCTGCCAGGGGTGGTTGCTTAGGAGCCAGGAGCTAGCTGCTGGTGCAGGTTGGGCCCCTGGCCGTCTGCAGCGATGTTCGGGTCAGAGGAATGAAGCTCTCTGAGGAAGGCCTGCAAACAGATCTCCAGGGGAACACGAGGCCGGAGATGAAATTGAAGCTTTGATTCTTTCTTCCCCCCTTCCTGTCATGTTGTGGTAGTGGGTATTGGATTCGCACCGTTTGATTTGTTCCAAGTTTTTATTGAACAAACTAAGCAGGCAGTGGTCTGGAAATGGGGCCGTTTCGTGGTTCAGTGGACAAAGGACACATTTTGCCCTGGGGCAGAGGTCAATGTGTTGCTGAGTGCTCTGTAAGGCTCTGAGCTCAATACCAGCTATAATATATGTTACACTATATCCTTCTTCCCTGACCTCGGTGGAAATGGATTTCCAAGCCACTTCTGCCAAACACCATTTTATTGGGCCAGTTGAAATTATGGCTGTCTACTTAGAAGTAGTGTGGTTACATCTCTGTTAGCATTTAGATCTGCTTTTAAATTTTCTTCTGCTTTGTAAGCACTTGTATTTCTGAATTTGGGTAATTTGCACCCATGTGTAACGCACCTAACAGACTTGTGTTGCCTCGTTTCTGCATTTGGAGCAATAGTAGTCTTCACTGACATTGAGTAGTTTTGATTGGGGTTGCCCAAATCCTCTGAGGTTCTGTATCAAGGAACCTGGATGGAGCAACTGTGGTGTACTCCATGCTGGACAGACATGCAGGTTCAAAGTTGAAGTAACTTGCAAAGCATTTTCTGGGGCACATCATTGGTCACCTGTGGTTTCAGGTAGTGACGAGTTTGGACTTTGATCCAGCTTGTTTTGTTGAACATTTTGCTGTAACTTTGTGATGACTTCGGTGTAGTTAACATGGAGGTTATATTGTAGGGAATTTCTTTTTCTTTTTTTGTGAATAGGTTTAGAGGAGTCCTGCTCCACTGGGGCTGCACAGTAGAATGCCCCAAGGGAGCCATTCAGAATGCTGATGCTTGGGTCCTCCCACCAGGTTTTTATGGGATTACGCTAGGGTGTGGCACCTCCATCTTGAAAACACTCGGAGTGGTTATAATGTCCAGCTAGGATTGAAAACCACTCGTCTGCCTGTTCTGGAGACCCTGTAAAGAGACAGTGACAAGGGTGATGAATTGAGCCAAATGGAATCACTTTTCACTTACATATAAAACATTAAGTCCCTGCCCTGAAGATAACTCAGTAAGCCACTTCTTTAAGCCTAGGGGGACACATAGCATTAGTGTCCAGTTTTCACTTGAAAACTCCAGAAGAAGAGAGCTACTAGTGAATGGTTTCATCCAGCTCCCAGACTCCTCCACCAGGGCTGGGAGTAGCGTGGGACCCCAGATTAGGAGGAAGGTGAATGACGGATGAGATGGGCAGTGGCAGATGAGTGTCCCTGGAATCCCTGCGGATGACCTGCTGGCAGGGATGACTACCCAGATGCCTACAGGGCCTACATGACTGTACATATCAGCTGGGTGTGTGTGGCGGCGGGAATTAATACTGGGCGGTAAAAATACCTAATCTTGCTGACCTGGGGGGTAAGCCACACGTGTAGAAACAAGGAACATTTCAAATTAGATTTCTTTTGTAACCCTTTTTGTCTTCCTTTTAAGTCCTAGCTGGAGGGCTTCCTTTAGCTCCACACGCCTTTCTGTTAATTGTGCCAGTGAGAAAAGGGGGACTGCTGCCTTGCTGGGCTTGGCTAGCAGTCAAGGCCTCTGCTCCCATCAGACAAAGGACCACACCCCCCTTCCTTGGCCCAAGGGACCGAGTTTGGCCCAGCTCAGCCCCCAGGGTCCTCATTCACTGTACAGCCTGGTGGGACACCTGCGGGGCGGCCCTGCCTGGTTGCCCCTGTCACCAGCAGGGGGGGATTTGTGATCTGTTTTGTTATGTGCCAGCACAATCCAGTCTTGAGGCAATTTACCACGAGTGATGATTTATTTTATACACTTTGAAAACAGAAAACATCTGGTCTAGCCAAGAAGGGATTGCATAATTTCATAGTGGCTTTCCCATTCAGGGCAAGCTCTGCGGGCTAGGCACACTGTCACCTGCTGCCCCCGTCCGCGCTTTTGTCACCTACTTACGGGCTGACTTCCAGACAAATGAAAAAAGAGTAAGTATAGTTCATTTTACCAAGTTTGAAATTATAGGGCTTTTTTGTTGTTTTTTAGGTGGTTGGAAAATCAGTCTTAAACACCATAGTTTTGGGATCTAATTCAGAATTCAAACCATGATTAAAAAAAAAAAAAACTTACTTTGAGAGGCATATTTACAGAAAGAAGAGAGAGACAGAGAGAGAGAGAGAGAGGGAGAGAGAGATGGGCAGAATGGGCTGAGGTGTTTCTGTTCCAAGCCAGGATCCAGGAGCTTTTTTCCAGGTCTCCCATGCGGGTGTAGGGTCCCAAGGCTTTGGGCCGTCCTCGACTGCTTTCCCAGGCCACAAGCAGGGAGCTGGATGGGAAGTGAGGCTGCCGGGATGAGAACCAGTGCCCATGTGGGATTTAGGCACGTTCAATGTGAGGAATGTAGCCGCTGAGCCACCATGCCGGACCCCCTGGATAGATTCTTAATATTTATGTCTGCAGAGACCTTTTTCCAAATAAAGTCACCTTCTCAGGTCTTCTCAGGTGTTAGGGTACACACAGATCCTTTTGGGGTTCCCATCCTATCCATAGTCCCTGGAGGTTAATTCTTTATGCTTAGTGAAAAAAATCATTTCACATTCAGGTCCAATTTCAACCATATTTAGCTTATGACAGAAAATTATTTTTATTGGAGAGGCAGATTTACAGAGAAGGAGAGACAAAGATCTTTCTATCATACCTACAATGTCAGGATACGCTTAGTTGGCAGCATGATGGACTTGGGACCGTTTATGAAGGACTATAGTAATAATATGGGCGAAATCAGTGAGGGGAGGGGACTAGGGGAAGGGAAATTCCAGAGCCTATGGAACTGTATCATAAAATAATAAAATAAAAAACCAAAATCTTCCATCGGCTGGTTCACTCCCCAGATAGCTTCAATAAACAGAGCTGAGCCAATCCCAAGCCAGGAACCTAGAGCTTCTTCCCCATCTCATGCGGGTACAGGGGTCCAAGGATCTGAGCCGTCCTTGACTGCTTTCCCAGGCCGTAAGCAGGGAGCCAGATGGGAAGTGGAGTGGCGGGATTAGAACCGGCGCCCATATGAGGTCCTGGCGCATTCAGGGTGAGGATTTAGGCACTGGGCTGTGATGCTGGGCCTTAGTATATTTCTTGCTTGGGAAACCACACTGCAGTCAGCTCTGATGATTTGTTTTTCTGTTTTGCCTCTGTTCAGTTCCTAAAGCGGCTTTGTTTTACTTCTTTGAGCCTGCTGGTTGTTTTCTCCGTGGGGAGCTGACCTGTGAGGTGTTGGTGACACTGGAAGGAGTGCTTACAGTTCTTCTCAACTCTTCTTGGCTCTTCATTTTATCTTTTTTTTTTTTTTTTTAAGAGAATCACTGCTTTGTACACAGAATTACAAAAGAACAAGTTACATTTTGCCCTCCCTTTTCCTCCAAGTATTGTAATGTTCCATCTTCTTGAAGATCCTGGTTTCAGATAAACCTGCAGGAGTTGGCGCCTGTTAAGCCGGGGGCCCTGGGCTCCCTTAGGGGTTGAGGTGTGGGAGGGGGAGGAGGGTGTCCTCTCAGCCCAGCCGGTGGCCCCATGCAGTTGTTCAGTTTCTACAGATAACAATCCTTTCTCAACATTAACATTTCATTTCTTTGTTATTTCTGATTTCAGTAGCCATACACTCTGAAAAATAACGTGAAAAAAATTTCCAGTTGTTTATAACAGCTGTGAACAGTAAATCGCTTTACCTTTTTCTAGTATCGTGTATGTTTGTGAATTTCCCCTACAGTGCCCATCTCTCGCTGTGTTCACGTGTCTTTGGTTTCGGGTTAGGCTGTCTTTCGGTGGGCCGGGTGTCTGCCTGCTTTTGAATCCTTGGCGTGGGTATTTACGGTCAGTTTTATGTTCTTATCATGTAGCCAGGTGGTCTGTGTAGGCTTTCCTTGCAGAATGGAGAATGCCCGGGAGAATGTTGACACAGGGCCTAAAGTGGCCGCTTTGTTCGTATCTTCCCCTAAGGTCACTGACAGAAGGCCTTCGCGGCTTTCGCCTCTGAACAGGCCTGCCTCACCATCTCAGCCTTCCTTCCTTGTCTTGCAGCTGATTGCAAGACCATTCTGAAAGGTCTCCAGTCCATTTTCCAGGAGCAGGGGATGGCAGGATCGGTGCATACCTGGAAGGACCACGGCTGCTTGGCAACCTACACCGACAAAAATGGCAGGTGAGATGCGCTCGGGGCTCAGCTTCAAAGCTGCTCTTTCAGGAGGGGCAGAGAGGGGGATGAAATGTGGGCTGCGGGTGGTGTCTGGGGATTTTGTTTCCCTCCTTTGATATTTTTGCGGATGGGGATTTGAATTCAGTGCTTCTCAACCCTAGCAGTTACCTTGGCATGTCCCGGGAGCGCTTTTCCCGCAGAGACTGAGGCCACTGGTCTGACGTGTCTTTCTCCAGAGCCCCCAGGCAGTGTGCTGTGTGGCCTGGACAGAGAACTCCTGGCAACAGTACTAGTGTTAAGATGGCAGCAATCGTGCAGAGTTGGCTGAAACATAATTTACACAGCAAGTACTGGCTACAGAGAGACTGTCGTGGACCTCAGGAACATTTCACGTGAGCTCCCAGCTCAGGCAACTGACCACTGTTAGGAGTGCTTGCTGCGTAATGCAGACCAAAGTTATTACGTAGCTTGACAGGAAGCTGAGATGCTGCAAGAGTCCAAGTCTTTTGGGTTGCAGATCTTACTGATTTTTTTTTTGGTAGTCAGTGTGTGGTTAAAAAAATTTGTTCATCAGGAGGAAAGAAATTCTAAATCAAGAAATGACAGATAAGAAATGTGCTGTTCATTGAACTCTACTTTCTTAAGTTAGATATGTACTATTTATGGAGATGTGTGTAATACATATATGGATATGTTTTATATATAGATTTTATACAATTGTCATGATAATCACAGTTAATTTAAAGGAGCACCTGGCTCTTTGTTTTAGAGAGCTTTGTTTACTTATTTGAAAGGTAGAGTTAAAGAGGAGAGACAGATCTTCCATCTGCTGTCATGCTCCCCAAATGGCTGCAGTAGCTCAGCCTGGGACAGGCAGAAGCCAGGAGCCTAGAGCTTCCTCTAGGCTTCCCATGTGGAGGCAGCGGTCTGACTACCTGGATCATCTTCCTCTGCCGTCCAGGCTGCCTTAGCAGGAGCAGATCAGAAGTGGAGCACTTGGGACTTCATCTTGTTGATGTGCGCAATGCCAGCCTCCCTCCTGGCTCTTTGATTCCATTTTTCCAGTGGGTAGAAAGCCAGAATTCCGCATGGCTTCCCTAATGTCCTTCTTTAGCTCCTTTTTTTTTTTTCTGTCAAAATGAAAAGCAGTCACCCACATGGTCTTCCCCTGGCCTAAAAGGGAAAATGCTGGGAGATGAGAGCAGGCCCTACTGCTGGAGGGCACTGCCCCTGCCCGACTCAGACGTACCAGGGAACTGCGTATAAACCTCAGCATGTGAGGTTAGCAGTTATGAAACCTGTGTTGAAAAGCAATGCTTCTTTTTTAAGGGGGTCCCCGAATCAGCAGCCCACCTCCAAATCTCCTGTGTATTCTGCCTCTGCCTCTGCCTCCTCTTGCATGCTCTGGCCCACTGCCCGGCATGGCCCAGGGAGCACAGGTGCTATGGCTTGTCTCCAGTGCCTGTGGATCCCGCAGCTTTGTGCCTGGACCCCCTCTGCCTCCAGCACCTCACACTGTTTAATCGTGAGAATCACAGCAGAGGAGGAGCTGGCAGGCTCTGCTTCTACACCCAGGCCATAAGTTGCTCTTACCTCTCTCCTACGGCCCTTGAAATTTGCCCTGTACACACAAATTCTGTTTTAACCAAGGACTTCTGAACGTGGACAAACTTATTTTTATTTTATTTTCTATTGCTTTTAGTGGACAAACTTAACATGCTTAGCTTAAAAGCTTACATTCTGGAAAAAAGAAAAAACCTTATTTTTTTCATCAGTCTTGCTCTCTCACTAGGTCATAGGATAGCTGGCGCATTTCTCCCATCCAAGTACTCACCCGGCCTGACCCTACTTAGCTTCCGAGAGATCGGGCACGTTCAAGGTGGCATGGCCGTAGACCAAAACTCCCATTTCTCTTGCCCCTGGGGACGAAGAGGGACGGAACTAGGTTCCGACTTCTCCCTTACCTTGGTGCATTTGTGCTGCTGAACCCTGGTCCTGGTCCTTAGCCTAGCGAGTTTTTGCCTTTGTTTCTGACCCCATCCTTGAGGTTAGTACTCGGCCCTGCTTGCCAGCATGCTCTGTTCAAGCTGTAACCATTCTGGGGGGTTAGGGGTAGCACTTCTCTGTTGCTCCTTGGTCCCAGCCTTTCCCTTTAGCTGCTGATATGATGGAGGAAGCAAAGACTGGCCACTCATTCAGGGAGAGTGACATTTGTGATGTTTGTGCCTGAAATTGAGCTTGAGGCCATTTAGGGGCAAAGATGAACGTTAACTGATTTATTTATTTATTTTTTAGTTCAAGCACACTGCCTGTGTTCTCTGAACAAAATTGCTCTTTTAACATAGTGCTTTTCAAGTGTTTGTTGAGCCACAACTTTGTGGTAAGAAGTAATTTTGTATCATAACCTTGGAAATATACTTCTGTGTATGCAGTATACATTTACACATCAAAATAATTTTTTTAATGGGTTGGTTATTTACTGAATTAAGGGGTTGGGGAAATTTTTTTTTCTGAGAGCTACCTGTGGTCTGAGGGTATTTTTGTTGTTGTGGTGTGCTTTCTTTAGTAATCCTTTAACAATGTAGCCCTTTCTGAGTCTGCACCTGTGGCAGAAACAAGCTGTAGGCCTGGAGTTGACCCATCCCCTCACTGAATTAATTTCCTGCCGGCAGTGAGCAAAGCCCAGCTTTCCTTTGAACTCAGAAGGATAATTGGGAGAGCCCAGTTTGCCCTTCTCTAACCTCGTTCCTCTTTTGTCGGTGGTTACTAGACTTGGAAGAACTACCTTGAGAGCCTTTGCAGAACGACTGCCACATCACTTCCTGGTGCAGGAAGCAGTTTTGAAATGCTGGGATTTCCTGACACCCTCTGAATGTTCTAGGGGGGATGGCTAGCTTTAGCCGCTGCTAAGCTTTGAGAAGAAGCGAGCCAGTTAGCTGTGTCATTCAGGGCAAAAGAGCTAGCGTTTTCGGTGGCTCCTGATATTCTCTTTGTTCTTAGTGCTGTGATGATAATTCCTAACTGTAGAATTCCACTTGCCTTTGCAGCTTTGCCAATTTGCGAATTTATCCCCATGGATTGGTGTTGCTGGACCTCCAGGGCTACGACGGTGATGCACAGGGCAAAGAAGAGATTGACAGTGTCAGCTTTTCATTCTTTTCTACTTAAGTATCTAAGTAACATGAAATCTGCTTGGATTAATGATGAAATTGTTGACTTCACAGTTCATTTTAAACTTTCCTTCTTGCAGATATATGGCTTTAGAAGAGAAATATTTTTTTTTAAAGAAGTGATTCTCATTTTTCTTGTTTTTTTTTCCTTTCCCCTTTGTTTGCAATACTGATTTTTTTTTTCTTAATCTGCCTGAAAGGCAGAGCAAGAGAGAGAGAAAAAGAGAGAGACAGAGAGAGACTGTCTTCCATTCACTAATTCATTACTTCACTCCCCAAATTTTTGTACTAGCTGGGACTGGGCCCCTGCTAAAGCTAGGGTCCTAGGTGAATGGGGCCTAAAGATATCTTTTATCCATTGATTCACTCCCCAAATGGCCACAAAGGCTGGAAACTGAGTAGGTGTGAAGCTAGGAGCTTCTTGCAGGTCTCCTTCATGGGTGCAGGGGCCAAGTACTTGGCCATCTTCTACTGCTTTCCCAGGTCATTAGCAGAGAGCTGGATGGGAAGTGGAGCAGCCACTACTCAAACCAGCCCCCACATGGGATGCCGGCAATGCAGGGTTGGGGTTAAGATTAATATGATGCTCTAGAGCTTTCCTTTTTAACTGCCTGAGTGTGAGTAAAGATTTTACTTTCCTCTAGAGGAAATTGAAAAGTTTTAATTAGGATTTTATATTGGTAGTGTCATTTAGCCTTCCTCCTGTCATTTGGTTGCTGATTTGTGCTCAGGTTTGATCAGCACAGGGTGGGATGTTTGCCATGGAGTGTGGAATTGAGGTAGCTTTGGAAGCAAGTGTAGTGATGCCATGGGGCAGGTGCATGTGTCTGGTCCTATAAGCCCATTGATATCTTTTCTTCTTTAATTATAGCTTTTGAACAAAGTAGAAGAAAGATTGAAAGAATTGAGCCAGGACAGTACTGGGCGGGTGAAGCGGTAAGTCCACTCTTCAATGGCTTTTTTTTTTTTTTTTTTTTTTAAAGATTTATTCATTTTATTACAGCCAGATATACACAGAGGAGGAGAGACAGAGAGGAAGATCCTCCGTCCGATGATTCACTCCCCAAGTGAGCCGCAACGGGCCGATGCGCGCCGATCCGATGCCGGGAACCCGGAACCCCCCCCCGGGTCTCCCACGCGGGTGCAGTGTCCCAAAGCATTGGGCCGTCCTCAACCGCCTTCCCAGGCCACAAGCAGGGAGCTGGATGGGAAGCGGAGCCGCCGGGACCAGAACCGGCGCCCACATGGGATCCCGGGGCCTTCAAGGCGAGGACCTTAGCCGCTAGACCACGCCGCCGGGCCCTCTTCAATGGCTTTTTGTATTTGTTAAGTGGTAGAGTCATTAGGAGGACAGTATTGTCCTTGGGAGTATCTATTTTTTAAGATATGGCAAAGAGAAATCACAGCCTGTTTCTGGCAACAAAGTACGGTGAGTTGGGTGCCTCCCACTGAAGCAAGACAGACTATGTGAAACACACACACACACACACACACACACACGGAGAATCGGGGATAAAGTAAAGCAGGTTGCAAGGTGGTGATGGCAAGGCGTTGGAGCTGTGCAAAGCAGAGATCCAGTTCAGGCTGCTGCTGCCTCCTACCCCCATCCTCTCAGTGGAGTTAGGCAGTTTTAAGAGACTTCTGATGTGGTGGGGACAAAAACAAAGTTTGCCTCGCAGCTTTCTTGTAAAAATTTTGCGAGCCCACCCACCTGGAGTTGCCGGTAATGAGGGTGGCTCATTAATGCAACAATGCAGTCCCCCAGTTGCTTTAGGCTGTTGTCAGAAGGAAGGGCTAGTGACTGCTGGCAGCGCCTCCACAGGTAATAGGGCGTTTCCATCACTGCAGACGGTTCTGCTGGGCATCACTGAAGTGTTCGCCATGGCTCTAGGTTTGTAGAAAGGACTTTGATCGAAGTAGCAGCATGGGATGGTCTCCGGTAGGTCAGGGGAATAGAGAAGTGTTGGATTCACACTGACCTGCACATAGGTGTGGCCCGTCCCCGCCTCCAGGCCTCGGAAAGTTAAGCTGCCTCTAAGTCTGGGAGGGACTGCAGCAGGGCCACTCCCTTGCTGAAGAGCAGCCAGAACACAGGCTTGTCCAGTTGGTGGCGCTCTCCTGAGCAGGGACTCCTTACTGGCAAGAGCCGGGATTTTAAAGTACTTAGTGACTCACCCCGGCTCAGTTTGATCAGTTCTTTGGGAAGCTCCAGGGCAGATGTAAGATAGCAAGGTAATTACTTAACCTTGCTGGGCAGAGAAGCAAGAAACTTGGGGAAAAGAACATGGCACAGTCCAGCAATTGCCCACTCTTTTGGAGTCTTTCAGATCATCCAGACTTTTTTTTTGTTTGTTTTTTACCCTACCAAACTCGGCTTAGGGGTTCCCCCAGCCATGCCTCTTCCCTGTCCTTCTCAAACGCCTGTCCTTGCCAACACAACTTCCTGGACACTTGATGCTTTCTGCCTTCACAGACTTTTCCTTACCTGCATCCACTTGAATTTGTTGTTGGAAAATGGCCCAATTGTAGCAGTGACTCGGCCCGTGCCAGAATGCAGCCCGATGCCAGTCAGGGTTACAGTTAGGTGTGAGTACAGAAGTCTGTTTGTGGTGGTGGTTCTCTTCTGGACATTTTCTAAACAAGTGTGGAGTTAAGCATCCGATACTCCTCGGAATTTCATAACTTGTTGTTTGCGTCTCACGGTTTTCACCTGTTTTCCTGAAGTGAGTGAAAAAAGTGAGAGGTTGGTCATTCCTTGTGGGAGGCTTTTGTTAGTGGCCTCAGGACGAAGCCGAGGTACTTTGAGCTGGGGAGTGAGCTCCTTAGAACATTCCTAGGTGAAAACGCAGGAACAGTGCCTGAAATTATTCTCTCTTGGATAAATTGAAATTTTGACAAAGGAGCCATGGGTTTATTTGAAGAGTTGTTTTTGTATTCTACTTCTGCGTGAAGAGGAAGTAGAAAACAAGCTCACATGTAAGTGATTTTATTACAAAACAAAGTTTTGCACTTGAGGGAGTGGCCCTGAGGCCTGGGTGTCCCGCAGTCTACCTACCTGGTGTGGTGTGTGGCTCAGAGCCGCGCAAGGTGAGGCTAGGCCTCTGAGGCTGCACAGTGGCCTCCCAGGAGAGGCGGCGGCAGTGTCTCACGGGGACGCCGGCGTCCTGGTCCTGTCAGAGATCCTTGTGCTTTCTCTTTGCCAGTCTTCAAAGCCCTTTTTGTTGCAGTGAAGGCAGGAGCTCTGTGCTTCAGCCAAGGCACTGTTGGCACAACCGAGAAGAGGTGGTGTCGGTTATCACTGCGTTTGTGTACACTTCATTAGCTGTGGCAGTTGGCTGGCTGTCAACCAGCGGGTTGGCTTCCCTTCCCTGAAAGCAGTGACTTTGACCCTGTTACTTTCATCCAGGACCGTGAGGGTTCACTATACCACCCCACTCCACTTGTCCCCATTGGCTTCCTTCCTGTTCTCTCTGGGTTGTCCTGATTGGGACTCGATGCTTTTGAAGGAAATTCTCTGGCTTGCCTGACATGCCGAAAACTTGATTTATTCACATGAAACTTGAAGCAACTGGATCAAGGGTGGTTAGGATGGAGTGAAAGTGTGTGAGAATTTGCTTTGTCAGCCCTTGTGCTCTTTATCGATGTTTGTGTTTCGTCATAGAAAACCTGGTTATCCCAATGCCAGGTTCAGACTGTACTCTTATCCCGGAATCCCACGTGTCTCACTGTATGTCATGCTGTTTTACTGACACAGCTGCTTCCATGTGGTTCTCTTCGATGTGCAGTGAGTCCTCATTTTCTTTGTGTTTGGGTTAGATTAGCCAAATTTGTTTTCTTCTGTCATGTAGTGTCCTCTGCTGGTTGTTCCTAGTACAGTCACCCTCTCGAAATTACTGAGTATTTACAGAAGGGTGGGATGTGGAAATGACTACTTTGGATTCTGACAAGAATTTTCTTGAAGCGAAAGCTGTTAGAAAAGGTTTCCTTTAGTGTCCGGACCTTGACCCTGCTTTAGTGGACTCCCTCACCTGCTACACACTAATTGTGAAGGGGAAGCCCGTGCCTTTACAGTTGGGGGCGTCTGGTGATTACCACTGGAACCAGTTGATCACAGGCTCAGTCCCACAAACAGCACAGGCACACACTTATGTTCTTGATGCGATATATGTCAACCTGACTCTTGTTATGAAGAGGGGACCAGCTTAGCCTCCCACGACACCCACGGTGGACTTTTCAGATGCACCAATGTCACAAAGCACACGTGGGAGAAAAAAAGAGAATGCTCTACACGAAATGAAGGCGCAGAAGGAAAGAAACCTGCCCAGTGTACACACTGATTTTAATAACTGGGGGCTCTTGAGGAAGGCTTTCGTATTAGCGAATGCCCCCAGGAGAAGCTGACGGAATGTGGTCATGGTCCACTGAAGCATGGATTTGTAGGGAAGTGAAACAACTGAAGCGGCCATTTTTTCTTTCACATTTTCATTAGGAAAAAGTAAAAGTGTGCCGTGCATTTCCTTTTTTTAAACTTTGGTTTGTTTGGAAAACAAAATGAGACTGAGAAATCGTCCTTGCCATGGTTCAGCCTTCACGTGTAACCATTGCAGCTGCACCAGCCCAAAAGCGGAAGCCAGGAACTGCAGATCTCCCATCTGGGGAGTGAGGGGGGACAGAGACCCCACTGGTTGAGCCATTATCACTGCCACCTGCTGGGGTGCACGTCAGCGGGAAGCTGAAAGTAGAATTGGTGCTAGGGTTTGAGGATACCCTACTGATGTCTGAACTGCCACACCGAATGCCTGCTTTTGAACAGTGTACTTTGAGGTACAAAGGTTGTTAACATTGGTGGTGGCTGTGATTGAATACAACGAAAAGCCCCAGCTTTGAATGCGTTCGCTCACTCTCCCCAGGTCTACTTGGAGGCTTTGTTGTGGAAGGCCTCATTCCTGCGTCCCTCTTTTCCAGGTTGCCTCCCATAGTTCGAGGCGGGGCCATCGACAGATACTGGCCCACTGCCGATGGGCGCCTGGTTGAGTACGACATAGATGAAGTGGTCTATGATGAAGACTCGCCTTATCAGAACATTAAAATTCTACACTCGAAACAATTTGGCAACATTCTCATCCTCAGCGGGGATGTTAGTAAGTACCCATCCCTGCCCCGTGGCCTCACGCACTGGGGCTGTGCTGCACCTGTTTTCCGGGCACGTGCCGCTGTGGTGATTTTGTGCGGGTGTTTCACACCGCTAATTTTGGAGATGCTCATTGTTTGGGCTTCCATGTAGCCTTTGGTTTGGCCTAGATTTTTTTCTTCATGGTAAGTATTTGAAACCCAAGTTACAATTGCTTATTTAAATGTTCCTTTGTGTTGTGGAAAGAGTGAAATCTAAGTGGACCACTAGTGTGATAGTGTGGTCACCCGTCTTCCACCCAGCTCCCAGGTCACTTTGTCTCTCCTTAGGTTGAAGCTTCTGAAATACATGGTATTTATTTATTTAGCTAAGATGATTTTTAGTTATTCAGCATGTCAGCACATTCTGGAGACTGGATTTTCTTCCCAGTAACTGCAATGTTGAAAACTCCCCATTTAAAACAGTGTGCGGAACCTTCCACACTGTTGGGTAGCCTTTCCAAGACGGAAAATGGGAAGTTTGCCTTTTGGGTTGCATTCCAGCGCTACCTGCTAACGTTGAGTTGGTACGTGTTAGAGCAGACTCACCATCTTGTATCGTGTCGCCCCTCTAGATTTGGCGGAGAGTGACTTGGCATATACCCGAGCCATCATGGGCAGTGGGAAGGAAGACTACACTGACAAGGATGTGCTGATCCTGGGCGGTGGCGATGGAGGCATATTATGTGAAATTGTCAAACTGAAACCAAAGATGGTCACTATGGTGGAGATATCCTTTCTTGTATAAGAAACTAAGTCCTGTGGGTTTTTTTGTGTCTTTTTTTTTTAATAATTGTTATTTTATTTATGTTTTAAAAAGATTTATTTATTTTTATTGCAAAGTCAGATATACACAGAGGAGGAGAGACAGAGGGAAAACTCTTCTGTCTCATGGTTCACTCCTCAAGTGACCACAATGGCCAGTGCTGCACTGATCCGAAGCCAAGAGCCAGGAACCTCCTCCAGATCTCCCACACGGGTGCAGGGTCCCAAGGCTTTGGGCTGTCCTCGACTGCTTTCCCAGGCCACAAGCAGGGAGCTGGATGGGAAGCAGGGCTACCAGGATTAGAACCGGCGCCCATATGGGATCCTGGTGCATTCAAAGCAAGGACTTTAGCCGCTAGGCCATGGCGCCGGGCCCTATTTATTTTAGTTTTATTGGAAAGTCAGATAAACAAAGAGGAAGAGATACAGAGAGGAAGATCTTCCATCTGTCGATTCACTCCCCAAGCGGCTGGAATGGCCAGATCTGTGCCAATTCGAAGCCAGGAGCCAGGAGCCTCTTCTGGGTCTCCCACGTGGGTGCAGGGTTCCGAGGCTTTGGGTCATCCTCAACTGCTTTCGCAGGGCACTAGTAGGGAGCTGGATGGGAAGTGGAACATCTGGGGCCGGAATCAAGACCCATTTGGTATCCCAGGCGTGCAAAGTGAGCATTTAGCTACTGAGCCATTGTGTTGGGCCCTCTTTTGTTTCCTTCTCTTGTGTCTTTTTAAAAAGCATGTTATTGAAATACAGTATGTATATAAAGTGTCCTAAGGCTCAAGTTAGTTGCAGTAGACAAATAAGTCATGTATACTCACTTGAGAAGAAAACACTCTGGGTGGGCAGCTGGCATTAATATTAAGCCACGCTTGGGGCTCTGGGCTCATCTCGGTTTGCCCGGGTTCCAGTTCCAGCTGTTGCCCACCGCAGCTCCCTGCTGGCTGCTTCCCAGGCTGCTGGCTGAGTCTGCTCCTGCGTAGCAACTGTGGCTTAGTGGATGGAAGATCTTGCTTTCCGTCTCCGCCTTTCAGATAATCGTTTTAGGAATTATAAAGGAAAATATTGAAAACAATTAGCATCTTTCCATTGTTTGTTAATATACTGCAACAACACCTATTTGTACTGTATTAGGTATTCTATAGGAGTGATTTAAACTATACAAATTATGTGAATAGTATGTTATTTTCATATAAGGGGTTTGGTATTCAAAGAAGATCATGGACAAAATGTATTGTCAAAAACAAAAAAGTGTTACTGCTTCCGAGTTCTTCGGTCTGTCCAGATTCCCCTTAACCCTTTTGGACATTGACCAAATGGTGATTGATGGGTGTAAGAAGTACATGCGCAAGACCTGCGGTGACGTCTTGGACAATCTCAGCGGAGACTGCTACCAGGTAACTCTCCTTGCTGGTAACGGATTTTTATGTCACCTGATAATATAAGTAGTATGTTATTGATTGGAATTGTACCTTCTTTAAATCAAATTAGAAGATAAATGGCTTATCTTTTTATGTGTGTGATTTGTATTTTTTATTTATTTTTTAAGATTTATTTATTTTTATTATAAAGTCAGATATACATAGAGGAGGAGAGACAGAGAAGAAGATCTTCCATCCGATGATTCACTCCCCAAGTGACCATAACGGCCGGTGCTGAGCCGATCTGAAGCCGGGAGCCAGGAACTTTTTCCGGGTCTCCCACGTGGGTGCAGGGTCCCAAGGCTTTGGGCTGTCCTCGACTGCTTTCCCAGGCCACAAGCAGGGAGCTGGATGGGAAGTGGAGCTGCCGGGATTAGAACCGGCGCCCATATGGGATCCCGGGGCGTTCAAGGCGAAGACTTTAGCCACTAGGCCACGCTGCCGGGCCCCGTGATTTGTATTTATTTATGACTGAAGATGTACAGGTAATAAGGAAAGTGCCAACTCCAGGTTCTCTGAGTGAATAGCACTGAAATGTATAGGAAAGATGTCAGGTGCCTATTTGTGCCCTGGTACACACTATTCAGATCTCTGTATCCTGAATAATCTCTTTGAGTTGCATTCTTTCGGAAGGAGTTTAATATTCACTTGGAAGGTATTTATTATCAGAATGTTTGGGAAAGGAATAGCCCCTGCTAATGAGTAGTTTTTGTCCAACGTTATACTGTGCTGGAGAGGTGACCAATGATGACGTTCTTTGAGGTCTGCTTTATATTCTGTTTTGGGAGTGCATATGTTTGGTTCCTATATTTAGGATGCTTGTTAGAGCCAGAGAGGAAGCATGTATGCATTGTAACAGAATCTTGTATGTATGGGGCTACTCCAAAATGTTAATGGAAATGTAGCTAAAAGATTACTTTGGAGCAACCCCTAGGAGGGGTTAGTTCATGCGAAATGTATATTACGAAAAAACTGAATTTCAAAGCATGTTTTGTACCATGATAACCTTACCTTGTAATTCCTTGAAATTTTTTTTTAACTTTTTAAAATATTTATTTTTATTGGGAAGTCAGATTTACAGAAAGGAGGAGAGACAGAGAGAAAGATCTTCTGTCCTCTGGTTCACTCCCCATGTGGCCACAATGGCCAGAGCTGAGCCGATGCGAAGCCAGGAGCCAGGAGTTTCTTCTGGGTGTCTCATGCAGGTGCAGGGTCCCAAGGCCTTGGGCCGTCCTCTACTGATTTCCCAGGCCACAAGCAGGGAGCTGGATGGGAAGTGGAGCTGCCGGGATTAGAACCGGCGCCCATATGGGATCCTGCTGCATGGAAGGTGAGGACTTTAGTCACTAGACTACCACAGCAGGCCCTCCATAGAGTGTTTTATTAATGGCCTGGGAAGGCAGTCTGTTGAGCTGTAAGAAGGGTGCCAACCTGAAGTCAGGGCACCAAAGGCAGATGGTGACTAAGACAGTCAAGGGAGAAGGAATGAGTGTGTGTGTGTGTGTGTGTGTGTGTACGCGCGCACACACACATGTTTTCATATGCATGTATCCCAAAGGTATGTATTCTAAGACTGTTTGACTGTTGGTAAGCCCATCGGTAATATCAACCCACAGTGGCACATCACAGCTGGCTTGTTGAAAGCAGCCCTTGAGGACGATGGTGCCCTAATGCATCCTCTTCTTTCTCCTCCGTGGGACAGCACAGGCACCAGAGGAAGCGTGGAGAATCCCTTTGCAGCCGAGTTCTTCTGCAGCTCTCAAGATGAGCTCTGTGGAGGTGCCAGCTGGCTGCTGCTGGGGTTAGACACAGATCACCTTGAGCATTACAGTGCTTGAAAGAGATACTGCTTGTGGTACAGTTGTGGCATCTGTAAAGCTAAGGCCGCCTGCGACAAGTATCTATCCTCTATGGGCACCTGTTGCAGTTGTGGCTGCTCTACTTCTGGTTCAGCTCCCTGCTGGGAAAACAGCAGAGGATGGCCCAAGTGCCTTTGCCCTTGTCCCCACGTGGGAGATCCGGAAAGAGCTCCAGCCTCCTGGCTTCAGCCTGGCCACCCGCAGCTGCTGCGGTTGTGCAGGGAGAGAAGCAGTGCGTGGAAGGTCTCTCTCTGTACCTCTGATTTTCAAATAAATAAAATGTTTTTTTTAAAAGGGGTTTTATGGCTGCTCACCATTTGAAACATAAATTTTTCTGTTGAGCATTTTTTAGGATAGTGAATGTTCTGTGTTCCTCTGTTTTATGATTAGCATGGCCTCAGTAAAATGAAGGCACTATACAAAGAAAAGTAAAAACTGAGTTTATGTATGTGCACAGTTTGTAAATAAAAGTCTGGTAACTTATCCAAAGATTCCTGCACTATACCTAAATAAAATTTAGTCCCAAAACGCAAAGGGTAGGAGGTTTTAAGATCTGGCAATGTAATTTATATGAGTGGATTGAAGGAGAAACTGAATGAGTGACATAACACTTAAGACACCTTTGGAACATCCCTCTGCTCCCAACAAATAGGCTTTTTAAAAAACTTAATAGACAAGTTATGGCCCAGCGCAGTGGCCTAACAGCTAAAGTCCTTACGTTGAACACACTTTGATCCCATATGGGTGCCGGTTCTAATCCCGGCTGCCCCATTTCCCATCCAGCTCCCTGCTTGTGGCCTGGGAAAGCAGTCGAGGATGGTCCAAAGCTTTGGGACCCTGCACCCTCATGGGAGACCTGGAAGAAGTTCCTGGCTCCTGGCTTCTGATCAGCGCAGCACTGGCCGTTGCGCTCACTTGAGGAGTGAATCATCAGATGGAAGATCTTCCTCTCTGTCTCTCCTCCTCTCTGTATATCTGACTTTGCAACAAAAATAAATAAATCTTTTAAAAAATTAATAGACAAATTAAGTATATTTAGATAGTCATCCATTAAAAAATTTTTTAGAGATTTTTTTTTCCCCCTGTTGATTCATTTGCTAAATGGCGTCAGCAGCTGGTGCTGGGCCAGATCAAAGGCAGGAGCTAGGAGCTCCATCTGGGTCTCCCACGTGGGTGGCAGGGGCCCAAGGACTTGAGCTGTCAGCTGGTGTCTCCCAGTGTGTGCATTAACAGGAAGTTGGGCTAGGAAATGGAGTACCCAGGATGGCAAATAATAAAGTTGCAAAAATAAAATTGCAGTGTAGGAGAAAGTGCCTGCATGTATTTTAATAAAAAGTAATTGTTGGGCCCGGCGGCGTGGCCTAGCGGCAAAAGTCCTCGCCTCGAATGCCCCGGGATCCCATATGGGCGCCGGTTCTAATCCCGGCAGCTCCACTTCCCACCCAGCTCCCTGCTTGTGGCCTGGGAAAGCAGTCGAGGACGGCCCAATGCCTTGGGACCCTGCACCCGCGTGGGAGACCCGGAGGAGGTTCCTGGTTCCCGGCTTCGGATCGGCATAGCACCGGCCATTGTGGTCACTTGGGGAGTGAATCATCGGATGGAAGATCTTCTTCTCTGTCTCTCCTCTCTGTATATCCGGCTTTCCACTAATAATAAATATACATCTTTAAAAAAAAAGTAATTGTCAGAAATGTAATGATCAATCTGTAGTAAACGGTAAAATGGGAAATATAAATGACAAAAACAATTGCACTTGAACTTGAACCAAGATGAGGATGCTGATTGTATTCAAATATTGATTTTGAACTGGAAAATGAAGCTAGTATAAAATTATTTACAGCTGATCAAGGGCTTAGAAAATGTAAGGAACTTTGCTAGAAAATCCGTTTAGTTTGTAAGCACTAGGTTAAGTGATTAGAATGACAGTTCTTTTTTGGATGCCAAATGCTATGTAGTTTGGAGGGAACAAAGAGGTGGGAAGAAAGCCGTTCAGACTAAGTGATCAAGTTAAAATGCCTAGGACTAAACTTCAGAAGGTGAGATTTACAGAGCGGAAAGACACTGGCAGTGTTTGCTGGGTCTGCCGCGTGCGTGCAAGGGCCCAAGGACTTTGGCCATCCTCTTCCGCTGCCTCTCTGGCCCTTAGAAGGGAGCTGGATAGAAGTTGAGCAGCTGGGACGTAAACTGGTGCCCCTATGGGATGCCGGCACCACTGGTGGAGGCTTAACCTACATATGCCAGAGCTCTGGCCCTATGTTCTTATTAAAAGACACTCAAATGAATTCTGACTATTGCAGAGGCATGTTAGGCTCCTTGGATGGAATTACAGCATGGTGTTCATTTCTTCTCAATTTTAAATGATTCTGATCAGAATCTAAAGCCAGTGTGTGCGGGGGTTACAATTAGACCAACTGCTTTTTTTTTTTAAGATTTATTTATTTTTATTGGAAAGTCACATACACAGAGGAGGAGAGACAGAGAAGAATGCCTTCTGTCCGATGGTTCACTCCCCAAGTGACTGCAATGGCTGGAGCTGAGCCAATCTGGAGCCAGGAGTCAGGAGCTTCTTCTGGGTCTCCCACACGGGAGCAGGGTCCCAAGGCTTTGGGCCGTCCTCGACTGCTTTCCCAGGCCACAAGCAGGGAGCTGGATGGGAAGCAGGGCTACCAGGATTAGAACCGGTGCCCATATGGGATCCTGGTGCATTCAAGGCAAGGCCTTTAACTACTATGCTATCGAGCCTGGTCCAAGACCAATTGCATTTAAAATTCATTTGTAAAACTATGTTAAGAATAGCCTTGGAAACTTTGGAAAGTAATGATAGTGAAGGGAGACTTGTTCTGTTTTGCTAATTTGGTGTAAGGCTCCTTAATGCAGTAGGAAGTGTCATCCAGAGGTAGGCTCATGGATAACAATGTCACGGGAGCTTGACAAGATCTGATTGTGCATTCCTGCTCACAAGCAAATAGAGGAGCTCGAGTGCTTTGCACTGCCTTTGGAAGGAGTGTTTGTGTAAGCCATGCCAGCAAACTAGACCATCCACCTGGGTGAGAACACAGCTATTTACACAGAAGCCTTCGAAATAGGAATTTCAGGGGCTTAAGCTCTAGATACCGAAGTAGTATGTTTGCGAAAATTTAGAGTATTTATGCTTGGAGTTGGAAAATATTTTAAAGAAACCCGAGACACTTAGACATAATTTATGGCCTCGATTATCATAAGCAAGCCAGAAGGCAGAGTAGACAAAGGTGTAGTGAAAGACGTGACAGGGAGTTAATCCCTTCAATAATACCAAAAGCCCTTATGACTTAAAACTTGCAAATGAACCTAGCTAAATTTAAAACGGATTAGAAAGGCTATGAAGCAGTACTCTCTCGGAGGGCAGCGGGCCTGTAAGGCAGTACAGGCACTTCACCCCTGGTGGTGGCCCAGGACATTCCTGTGATGACATTAGCAACAGATGTGAGCAACTTCGCAAGAGGGCCAATGTCCTAGGCTGGGGAGGGGAGGGCACAGGTGCTTGTATGCACTGCCACCTGCAGTGCTGGCTGCTGAACGGCAAAGTACACGTGACTTTTCCCTTGGCCCCCTGGGGTTAGGGCGCCCAGCCCCTGCTACACAAATGTGTTCTTTTTTTTTTTTTTTTTAAGATTTATGTTATTTTTATTCCAAAGTCAGATATACTGAGAGGAGGAGAGACAGAGGAAGATCTTCCGTCCGATGATTCACTCCCCAAGTGAGCCGCAACGGCCGATGCGCGCTGATCTGAAGCCGGGAACCTGGAACCTCCTCCGGGTCTCCCACACGGGTGCAGGGTCCCAAAGCATTGGGCCGTCCTCAACTGCTTTCCCAGGCCACAAGCAGGGAGCTGGATGGGAAGTAGAGCTGCCGGGATTAGAACTGGTGCCCATATGGGATCCCGGGGCATTCAAGGCGAGGACTTTAGCTGCTAGGCCACGGCGCCGGGCCCACTCCTGTTGCACTTTGAGGCTGTAATGAACTAAAATGAGATGCTGTGACACCGTAGCAGTTGACCCATGACAGCTACTGAGTTACCAATACCGCTCTGGTAATACTAGACAGTGGGATAATCCTCCCTGGTTGGATCCAGTCAGTTTCCATCACACCACTCATAGCAGTGTGTCATGTAAAAAAACCACACTAATTTCTCGGATTTATCTTTAATTCTTTTTTTGAAAACTTTTCTTTGAAAGACCGAGAGAGGGAGGAATTGATTGATCTTGTATGTGCTGGTTCACTCCCCAGTTGGCCGCAAATGGCAGGTCTGGATCATTGCAAAGCCAGGAGCCTGGGCACTCCAGCTGGATCTCCCTCGCAGGTGGCAGGCGCCCAAGTGCTTGTGCCATGTGCTGATTTCAAAGGTGGCTTTGCAGGGAGCTGGAGCAGAAGCCGAGCAGCTCGAACTGGCGCCCACACGGGATGCTCGTGTCACAGGTGGCAGCTTAAGCGGCTGCACCACGTCGCCAAGGCCCCCCCCCCCCGGAAAGTTTGTATTTATATATTTAAGAGAGTGAGAGAAAGCTCTTGTTTACTTCTACACCTGGGCTGGACTGAAACTGGGAGCTTAGCTGTTGGTGCAAGTCCCTGGAGTGTGGCGGGGACGGAACTACTCGCCACCCGCTGCCTCCCAGGTGTGTTTCCATGGCACTGGCATGCGGGCGGCTGGTGGCCCTGCAGCTTTGTAACCGTCAGGCTGTGTGTGTGCCTGCTGCCCTTTCTGCACTGCTTTGTTGGTTGCTTCTGGCCTGCGTTTGCCGGAGGGTGCTGAAGCTTGGCCGCAGGTCCTGCAAGGTCGGGGTGTGAGCTGCAGTCCCTAACTGCTGTGCTGCTCTCTTTGGTGACCCTGTGGTGGATGCTGCCGCTTCATTATGGGTAGTAGGTTAAAGAAAATTGAAAAACATAGATTAACATTTAGAAAGGAGGGGCGTTGTGGCACAGCCTGTTACGCTGCTGCCTGCAGAGTCAGCATCTGTCTCATAACGAGTGACAGTTTGAGCCTCAGCTGCTTCACCTCTGATCCCGGTGCCCGGCGCCTGCCATCTATGTGGGAGGCCTAAATGGAGTTGCTTGTTCCTAACTTCAGCTGGGAGCAGCCCCGGCTGTTGTAACCATTTAGGAAGTGAGGCAGTGGATGGAAGATATGTCTCTCCGCCTTTCCAATAAATAATTGTATCTTTAAAAAAGCAGAAAGATAAGATGCAAAAAAAAAAAAAAAAAAAAACCCAAGTCAGCAAATCACCAAGTTATTGAGCACCTAGTTTAAAAGAAAATTAGAATGGAGATAGTAGTAGAAAAAGTGATATAAATTAGAATCTATGAACTTGGCCTTCAGATAGTACTTCCTGCTCAATCTCTTACTGTGTGCCTTGGGGCATGCTGTATCTTAGCCTCTCCATAATGGGATAAAAGTAGTATCTGTAGGGTGGTAGTTTGCCTGAAATCAACAATCATGAAACATGCACTCATCACTTCATGTTCAAGGTCAGAGACCAGAATGAAACTCCTTCCGGCCCTTGAGACGGGTGTGGTGGGCTCCCTGCGGCGTGCCTCTTCCTTGGCTTCTCTGTGTTACTGCTGACGCTGTGCTTTGTTCTTGTCTCTGGAAGGTTCTAATAGAAGACTGTATTCCAGTGCTGAAGAGGTACGCCAAGGAAGGGAGAGAGTTTGATTATGTGATTAACGATTTGACAGCCGTTCCCATCTCCACGTCTCCAGAAGAGGGTAGGTTCTGGTGGGTTCTGTGAGTTAGGAAACTCCACAGGGGTGCTTGTCTTGGCACCGTGCAGGGGGTTGGCGGGGGGAGGGACCTCAGGCATTATTTCATTGATGAAGTTCATCATTCTTCCAAGAGCACCCGGCCGAGGCCTGTGGTGGATAGATGGCCGGCCTTGGGTTTACTCTTCTACTACCAAATGAACTCAGTCACTTGAAACAAATGTTCATGTAAAAATGACTCAGAAGGACTCCACTGAGGCATTGCATTGTTTTATAATTTATCTATCTAAGTGATTTTTAATCTTTATTTTGTTTGGGGGGGAGGTAAATTTATGACTTTTCTATGTAAAAACAGATCACTTCCATTTGAAAATGGCATGCTCCTTGCTGGTCTATTTTCCGTGTTAAGCTTTTGAATAACCTTGACTTGTTGCTGAGCTTATCGGGTCTGGTCCCAGGCTGTCCAACGCTTGGGCTATTTTGTTTCCATTTCCACCACTGCCTTTCTGCTGAATCTCTCTTGACACAGGGCGGCCCGTTGGAGTGGGACCTCTGGTGTGTGTCAGTGTGCGTGTGACGTAGCAGCTGTGTAGCTGTGTGTGTGTGTGTGTGTGTGTGTTTTTAAAAACAAGCGTTTCTTTTTTCCTTCTACCTGAAAGAGGAGGGAGGGAGGGGGCTCTTTCGTGCTCTGTTTGACTCTCCAAATAGTGTCAGCAGCCAGGGCTGAGCCAGGCGGAAGCCAGAGGCTTCACCTGGGCCAGCTGTGGGGGTGGCAGCGGCCCAAGTGCTCGCTGCATCCCCTTCCTGCCTTCCCGTACACACTGGTAGGAAAGTGGATCGGCGGTTGGGAGGAGGGCCCAGCGCGGTGCTCCTGTGCAACGTGGGCATCCCAGGCAGCGGCCTGCCCCCTGCAGCACTGCACCCACCCGTGTGCCTAGCACTCACAGCCCCTCTTCCTTTCTTTTCTTTCTGTTGTTTAGTGGAGTTTGGTGACTTTGACTTTGCATGCTATTCTTGATGACTGAAAAGTCATATTCATAACATGCTATTTTCTTTTTGACTCCAGATTCCACATGGGAGTTTCTCAGGCTGATTCTTGACCTGTCGATGAAGGTGCTGAAGCAGGATGGGAAGTACTTCACACAGGTGGGTGGGCTGCTCACCCTCCCCCGGAAGCTCAAGGAAGTGTTGTCATTTGAAAGTGTCAGTGAAGATTCTTGGAGTTCATGTCTGTCATGAGGGTAAAACAGCAACATTGAAGTATGCTCTTTTAGGAAATGGCTTTGTCCTGCGGGTTAAAGGTTCCAGACACACAGAGCTGGGAATATTTAAGGAGGTGGGAATGGCCGTTACCCTGATGATATACATGTTTCAGATTATACAACTATACCTATAAATAGGTATACTTAATGAAAAAAAAAATTCTTTTTACACCCTTCAAAAACATCCTGGTCTCTGCTGCAGTATGAGCTGCTGCCACCAGAGGGAGACAAAGACTGCAGTCATCACTCTCACTAGGCTGTGGGTTCCCGGCTGAAAAGCCTGTGTGGTCAAAAACGGCCACTAGATGGAAGCAAACTGTGGTTCTTCCCCTTTTAGTTTCAGAAGGACGTTTAAAGGTTATGTTTTTTCCTATATAAAAATCATACCCTCCGCAGTACTTACAACAGAGGCTGTCACACGCAGTTGGTTCCCGTGGCCCCCAGATGCTTTGTTTTAGAAGCCAGTGTGGCCGTGTGCTTTGCGCGAGCCTCTCGGGCTCTGTCCAGGGCACTGCACCTCCTGGCCAACTTTCTTTCTGTTTGGGGAAAGACACATCCATGTGCTACAGTGTCACAAGCAGGTAGAGATCTTATCTTTGTGTTCCCGAGTTAGGGTTTGTAAGCCCACTGTAGCCTAGCTTGGTTATGGCCCGGGCATTGATAACCCTGAAAGCAAGTGAAGCGGTCTGAGGGAGCCTGGGCCCATCCCCCTGGCCGGCTCGTGCCCTCTTCCCGGGCTGCCCGCTGCCCGCGAGCCCCCTATGCGGTGCTGGCCCTGCACTTGGCCGAAGGGCTGAGACGCCTGGAATAGCCCAAGGCGGGGCTGTGTACCAACGCGTATGCTTTTCCTGTAATAGATACTTAGAAACAAGTTTCCCAAACGTGTTTCGGACTTGGCATTCTAGAGCAGGGATCTGCGAGCTGCATTGCGGGTCTACCGCCTGCTCGTCTCCGTGTGCTCATGGCTGACCTAGTGTCTGTGCTTGCGGGGGCTGCGGTGTCCCCTACACAGCCCAAACTGCCATCTACCCCGCCTGGCAGGGAAGCAGCAGTCGCATGATGTAAAAGCCGTTCAGATGCTGCAATGAGTTGGGCTTTTTTGTTAGTGCGTGTTTTTTGCTCCCTTTCTTTTTCTTTTATATATTTTATTTGAAAGGCTGATTTTACAGACAGACGGAGAGATAGAGAGGTGTTCCATTCGCCGATTCACTTCCCAGATGGCAGCAGTGGCCTGAGCTGAGCTGAGCTGCTCAGAAGCCAGGAGCCAGGAGGTTTTTTTTCCCACGTCTCCCATGTGGGTGGCAGGGACCCAAGGACTTGACCATGTTCCACTGCTTTCCCAGGCACAATAGGAAGGATCTGGCCCAGAAGTGGAGCAGCTGGGCCTGGTGAGGTAGCCTAGTGGCTAAAGTCCTCACCTTGCATGTGCTGCAATCCCATAGAGGTGCCAATTCATATCCTGGCTGCTCAACTTCCCCTTCCATCACCCTGCTTGTGGCCTGGGAAAGCAGTGGAGAGGACGGTCGAAAAGCCTTGGGACCCTGCACCTGTGTGGGAGACCGGGAAGAAGCTCCTGGCTTCGGATCAGCTCAGCTGTGTCCATTAGCGGCCATTTGAGGAGTAAATCAGCGGGTGGGAGAGCTCTCTGTGTGTCTAATTCACTTTAAAAAACTGCATTTTACATTTAAAAAAAGTAAATCTTGGGCCTGGCGGCGTGGCCTAGTGGCTAAAGTCCTCGCCTTGAACACGCCAGGATCCCATATGGCCGCCGGTTCTAATCCCGGCAGCTCCACTTCCCATCTAGCTCCCTGCTTGTGGCCTGGGAAAGCAGTCGAGGACGGTCCAAAGCTTTGGGACCCTGCACCCACGTGGGAGACCCGGAAGAGGTTCCTGGTTCCCGGCTTCGGATCAGCTCAGCACCGGCCGTTGCGGCTCACTTGGGGAGTGAATCATCGGATGGAAGATCTTCCTCTCTGTCTCTCCTCCTCTCTGTATATCTGACTTTGTAATAAAAATAAATAAATCTTTTAAAAAAAAGTAAATCTTTGAAAACACACCACTGCAGCCGGTTCATTTGCATTAATGATGCAGGCTTTGGTAACTTGACTTTGCCAACTGTTTGTTACCAAAATTTCTCAGTATGTAAGCCTGAGTCTGTGTTCTTTGTCCAGAATTGCTCCAAAGAGGAACAGGTTACTGTGTTGTCCGTGGCCGCCTTCATTACAGTTACAGGCACAGAGCAGGCAGTCCGCCAGCAGGCAGGAGTCTCCCCAGATGTTTGACACTTGAGTGTGCCACAGTGAGAGCCGCGTGCAGGGAGTGGTATTTGCCTGTCTGGAAGCAGTGGGGAAGGCAAGAAGCAGCGTAGTTTGAGAACATGTCGATGCTGATGATTCTGCTACGTGCCGTGCTCGGGACATGGCCAAGGCTCTGCCGTGGCCTTGGTTGGGCAGCTTAGAGCTGGAGTAAGGTGAAAGGCAGGATACACGTCGTGGGTGGATTCATGATTCTGCACTGGCTTGCACGCGGTGGTGAGGTGGAGATGTTAGTGGTGTCGCCGTGGCTGCTTGGCCGTGCCACTGCATGATGGCTGGCCCGGCGGGGCCGTGAGATTTTGAAGTGAAGACAACTTGCCTGTGTGTGATGAGGAGTCAGGTCCTAAGACTTGATGACTTCCCTGTCTGGAGAAAGACAGGGTAGGTTACCTGTTGTGTACAAAGAGTGCGTGTAACATGCGTGTAAATTGTGATGCAAAATGCTAGCGGATTCCTGCCCCCTTCCAGCCTGAAGCTGTTCGTGTCCTTTCCTGATGGCTGCCGCCTTCTCGAGGCAAGCCCCCCTCAGCATCCTCCCCACCTCATCATCTCGTGCCACTCCTAAATCATCATGTTCACTAGGTCTACTTTGAGCTTGATGAAAAGCTTGTTACAGAAACGTTTTTCTTATCTACCTTTTTCTTTTTAAATTTTCAAACAAATAATAGACACCAACTCACTTCAGCAAGGATGCAAACGATATCGAAGGAAGTAAAGTTCCAACAGTGTGTGCGGAACTTTCTGTGACCAAAGCTGCTGACTTGGGGCCCCTGGGCGTGTCCTCACTCCTGCTGCACCTGTCGCTCGCACGTGAGCTGGGTCCTCAATTCCTTGTTGAAAGATTTTTCTCCTGTAGCCCACCCTGCCCTTGTGATTGTTTCTGAAAAAGAAAAATCTTGCCATTCCATTCAACCTACAGCAAAGTGAATTGTAGCACAGTTCGCTTGCTTATTTAGAGCCTCCATCTGTGGTGAATTCTTTCTCTATTGCTTCCCACCCTGCAGTCTTGTAGGTAGAGGGGTTCTCTCTGCGCCTCCCTGTGTTTTTTCCTTTTTTTTTGCACTGCCCCCTGGCGGTGTTGGGAGGGAACAACGTGGCCTTTTCCCACATTGTTAGCACATCCTCCAACAGGAGGTCCTTCTAGATCTGCTTACCAGAGAGACAATGCATGCTGTCAGCTTTAGCCATGCAAGGAAGACGTAGTTGTGCACCTTGGTGGCATTTCCGGTCTCTAGATTACCCAGTGGCGATGTGTTCTCAAAACAAACAGGCAGTGTTTTCTATTTGTGAAGCTTAAATTACACATGTGCTGTTTATATGCTCTCATGGTGAACTTGATGTTGAAACCAAATTATATGCTGGCAGAGGACACTTTGGCCGGATCCCACTGCAGGAGCCTAGATGATGGGTTACTGAACAGCCTGACATGGGGGGATGACGTCATGCTGAGCAAATGGGAGAGTCGGCTCTCAACACACTTTTTAACCTCTAGGCCTGGGCTGGCCAGCTGCCTGGCTTTGCGATACCCTTCTTAGGATTTCTTACATCACAAGCTGCCTTTATCTGCAAATAATTTTACTTGGCACTTGACTGCTTTTTAAAATTTATTTTTATTGGAAAGACAGATTTACAGAGAGGAGAGAGAAAGATCTTTCATCCGCTGGTTCACTCCCTAGTAGCTGCAGCTGAGCCAAGATGTTCTGAAGCCAGGAGCCAGGACCCTCCTCCAGGTCTCCCACATGGATGCAGGGTCCCAAAGCCTTGGGCCGTCCTCGACTGCTTTCCCAGGCCACAAGCAGGGAGCTGGATGGGAAGTGGAGCTGCCGGGATTAGAACCGGCGCCCATATGGGATCCCTACACTGAAAATGGTGGTTTTTACTCAATGCACCACAGCACTGGCACATTTGTTTTCTGTATCAGTCAGTCATGAAAAGCGCCTGGAGGAATTTGCGCTGAGATGATGGTACGTCCTGACAGAGTTGTTCCTGAATCCAAACCTGCATTCCAGTATCATTTATCATTACCCATGTGCTCATTAAGAGTTGAGAGGTGCTGCTTTGGAGCTGGGCAAATGCTGCATTCCTTAAGCAGCTCTGCCATGTGTCTGTGCCCCCCCCCCCCGCTCTGATTCGCCTCTTCCTCTTGGCTTCAGGGTGGCTGCTGCAGCTCCAGCTGCCACATCTAGATTATCAGCTGCTGGGAAGTTGAAGGTGTGAGGCTTGCTGTCTCTTCCCTGGATCGCTCAAAATGAAAAGCTTCCCAGTAGCCCCTGTCCCAACTTGGGAGCGAAAATGGACAGACTGAAAAGGAAGAAAAAAATTTAAAACAATTAAGTCAAGAGAAAGTTTTTGACAAGGAGTGCAAGGGTGTGTGTGTGTGTGTGTGTGTGAGTATCCTTAGTATAAATATCTTGACTCAACTTTGATTCTTTTAGTTCTTTGAAGCAGTTTTAGGGGAAAGCATGGAGAGTGAGTCCAGTCCTCTGCCAATATGTGAGTCCTAGGGGGACTGGAGTGGAAAGCATTGTGGGAAATGGGACAGTTCATCCTCTACACAGTGAAGCCCGCTGCTGAGAAAATCCCACCTTGATTGGGTTATGTAGATGAATCTGCTAAACCGCCCGGTGTGGAGGTGCAAGGGTAATGATCTAATGCGGCTATAAAGAGAATTCAGTGTAGTTCGTTTTCCAAGGTGGACTTTGCTCTCAGGCTGCCACCACGCTTCGCAGGAGGGGCCCCCTCACTGGCACTGGCTGCCTAACGTGCTCTCCTCTCTCTCTTGATTTAGGGGAACTGTGTGAATTTGACGGAAGCCCTGTCGCTCTACGAAGAACAGCTCGGCCGCCTGTACTGTCCTGTGGAGTTCTCAAAGGAGATCGTCTGTGTCCCTTCGTACTTGGAATTGTATCCTTTGTCTCACATGCTCTGATCGCGAAGTGGAACCTGTAAGGCAGGAAAGGCAAACTCGGGCTTGGCTGCCTTCCCCGCACCTAGCACTTTAAAAGAACGAAACCAGCGCTCAGCTGCTAGCCCGCCCCTTTCCGGTTCCGGGGTGTGGCTTGGCCCGCGTTCCCAGCCGGGAGCCCTGGAGAGCTGGGAACCGGTTAGGGACGTGCCTTCTCAAGCCCCCAATCACAAGCGCTGGAGGTGGGACCCGGGAGTCTGTTCTCCCAGTCTTCCTGGGAGACTTGCAGCAGGGGCTTGAGAAGTGCTCCTGCGCAGAAGCGCTCCCCATGGCCGCTGCACCCTCACCGCCCCTGCCTGCAGCCTGTCGTGGCTGGAATCGGGTTTTTCCGCTGCCCAGGTACGTGGGAACCCAGGCTAGAGCGAGGCCACGAGCTGCCAAGGTACCTTGAGCGCTCTGCAGTGGTTCCGCTTAAATAGTAGGCTTAGTCCTGAGAAAGAAAAAAGGCCTGCGGAGAACCGGAAGTCTGCCGGAATTCTGTCCCGCGTTTCCTGCCCGGAAGGCTGGGTGCAGTGTGTGGCCAGCGGCTTCCGCCTGCGTGGCAGCCGAGTCCGCCTTTTATTGCTGTGACGCTGGGGCAGACGGCGAGCGAGCCTGGCACGGGGCAGGTGGCACGGGAACCCCCCCCCCCCACTTCCCGGGCGTGAGTAGGGGTGCTCTGCCTGCTGGGCGGCCTTGACACCCGCACCTGGCACCAACTACCTTCCCAGCTGTTGGCATTTGGGGAATGGGCCGCTGTCTTGTGCTGCCTGCCTCTCCTGGGCGGCCAGCAGCAGGGTCAGCTGACAGGGTCCTTGCGCCCTTGCGCTTTTCCGTCTTCCTCTCCACGGGCCGGCGGGCCGAGGCGCTGGGAGAGCTTCTCAGCCCTTCTTTGTGCTGCCTTGATTCCTTGACCCCTTCGCCAGGTGGGTGTTTTACACTGTGTGGAAGAAAGCGAAGCCTTGAAGAGTGATCCATAGCCCCCCCCCCCAGTGTGTCTGTTGCAGCTAGCCTTCCTGACCGCCGCGTGCTGTACATGCCATCCAAATGAGTCAGGCAGTGAATTGTGAATTTCTTCAACTTTGCTGTTTTTTCGTTGTTTTTAATTTAAAAAGAAAACCAAACAATGGAAAGTGTATATTTTGATGACCTAGGGTGTTATTTTTCTTGGAAAGTCAGCGAAGGATGATTAGACAGCACAGTGGAGACTGCGAAATGCACTGACCCCTAGAATGTGATTTTTGTTATTTTATTTCTGTGTGGGCTTTTTTTTTTTTTTTTTAAATTTTGACTTTGGTAGACTTTACATTTTCGGTATTAGAGGAATGAGCATCGTTTCATTTCAGAGGGAAGGTCTTGATTGTGTTTCTCCCCCCCCCCCCAGTTGATTTAGATGTTAAAATTTGGTGCTTATAAGAGAGAATTAAAAATGAATAGTAATGCTTCAATTAAAATTACATAAGAGACATTTCATGTGTTCTGTCACTTTATTTCAGTCCCCTCTTCTGATATCCTGCGACAAAGGTGGCTTCCTGTTCTGGCTGCGTTGTTACATAGCTCTTTGTAATGACATGGCCTCAGGGCCTCGGGCGAGCAGTAATAATAACTTCATTTGGCACTGTGACTCATGCATGGTGGATAGCAGTCCCCACTTTATCATTGGGATGTTGACCTATGGAAAGCAAAAAAGTTTGCTTGATTGTAATGTTGAAAGAAAAAAAAAAACTATTTCTGTCCTTGTTCACAGCTGTCTGAGAGGGTAGGTAGTGGGTGGAGGGAAAGCAATGATCTTGGTTAGCTACTGTGACACGTGGTAGAACACTCTCGGGAACACAGGTGTATGCGTGGAGTCTGCTGAGCGCCCTGTAGTAGAAGAGCAGCTTAAGTTCACCAGTAAACTGCATTTAGCAGCTCGGTCGGGTATTTGTGGTGTAACCCGTCATCCAAGGTGGGCTTGTGTTGACTGGGACTGTAGACGAGAGCTCACTGGCTTCCGTTGCTTTCAGGAAAGGCTTCCACTTCTGTGGTGGAAGGAATTCATTTACAGGAAACAGCATTAAAGATGAAATACTCAGTGTCCATTTTGAGATAGAATTCATGTCTGCATTCTTCCTGCAAGACAGGACCAAATGGTATGAAACAAATACTCTGTAAAAATGAATGTAAGCTTAATTTTATTTTCCTTTTTTTTAAAAGATTTATTTATTTTATTACAAAGTCAGATATACAGAGAGGAGGAGAGACAGAGAGGAAGATCTTCCGTCCAATGATTCACTACCCAAGTGAGCCGCAAAAGGCCGGTACGCACCGATCCGAAGCTGGGAACCAGGAACCTCCTCCGGGTCTCCCATGCGGGTGCAGGGTCCCAATGCATTGGGCCGTCCTCGACTGCTTTCCCAGGCCACAAGCAGGGAGCTGGATGGGAAGTGGAGCTGCCGGGATTTGAACCGGCGCCCATATGGGATCCCGGGGCTTTCAAGGCGAGGACTTTAGCCGCTAGGCCACGGCGCCACCAGACCCAATTTTATTTTCCTTTTGGATCGGTATGCTGTAAGATAGAATAAAAGGAGTTGGAACAAGATAACCTTAACTAATGTTTCTCTTTGGCATGTAGGCTAAAAGCAGAATTAGTAGCAAATAGATTCCTTCCACCCTCTCAAACTCTTTGGTAATGTTTTGTAAGGACTCTGTCCAACCTAAGATTTAAAACGATGGTCCCATTAATGTTAGAGCATGGTTTTAACTAAGTAAACATTTTTTTTTTCATTTCTGAAACCATGTTTTAACACCTGCTGCCTGAATATGGTATCGTTAATATGTGGACGTGACTTTACACTTGGACACTAACTTGAGGCCAAGGCAACAGTTCCACTGATTGGCGTGGTGACAACAAACCTGCTGACAACTGAGAAGAAATGAAGCGGGCCAGGTTGTGTGGGGCTGTGGGCGTGTCCTCTGGGAAAGAATGAAGGGGGGAAGAGACGAGGAAGCAGTCACGGAGAGAAGTCCATTTCTTCCTTTTGGGTGATGGTAGTGAATTCCTTGAAATAAGTAAATATCAAAAGAGAGCGCTGGAGAGAGAAGCAGGGATATGCAGTGACTTAGCATGCACTGCTTTCCTCCTACGTGACCACACCGGCCAGGGCTGGATGAAGCCAAAGTCAACAGCCAGCAGTTCAGAGTGCCACAGGGTCTCCCCTGTAGTGGCAGAAGCCTGAGCCCTTGGGTCCTCTGCTGCTACTTTCCCATGCGCACTGCCAGGGAGCTAGCTCAGACGTGGAGCTGCTGGGCCTTGAACCAGCACTTGGGGATGATGCTGGCCTTGGGAGCAGCTGCTCAACCCTGCTGTGTCCCAGTGCTGGGACAGAGTTAGTAGTGAATTCTGACTCAGTTCATTTTGGAACATTTTGAACCTGCTTGTCATTTTCAAGCAAAAAGCACACAAATTGTACTCAGGTAATTAACAACTCTCCATTTGCTGCCTTTTAAAGAAATGAAAGATGCAGCGCTGTTATTTTACTTTAATGGTTGTGATGTTGCAGTGTCCTTTAGGATTTACAATGGAATATCCTGTAACTGCTTTTAAATTAAAGATAAGACAAATATAGCAATAATTTAAATTCTGTTCACCGCATCAGCAGATACCGAGAATTGATTTATTTAAAAAAATCTGTGTTCTCTTGGAAATGTGATTAAATATTGAAAAGGCTTGGTTAGGGGCCTGCTGCCCCATGATGGCTCAACTGGCTAATCCTCGGCCTCCAAGTACCAGCATTCCATATTGGGGCCAGTTTGTGTCCCAGCAATTCTGTTTCCAATCCAGCTCCCTGCTTAAGGCCTGGAAAAGCAGCTGAGGACGGGGCAAAGCCTTGGATAACGTACTGATGTGGGATACCCGAAAGAAGTTTCTGGCTCCTGAGTTTGTATTGGCTCATTTCCAGCCGTTTCAGCTATTTGGGGAGTGAACCAGCAAATGGCAGATCTTTCTGCCTGTTTGTACATGTGCTTTTCCAGTAAACATAAATAAATCTTAAAAAAAATTTTATTTAGAAAAAGCAAGCCTGATTAATGGTGAGCTTACTGAGGTGGAGGAAGACTGGGTTGACATATGTGTATTGCCTGGGCTGGAGCAGTGCTTACATCACATGTGGAGTCGCATGCTTTGCAGTTTGAATCATCACATGCCTGTTTGCATTCATTATCGCTGAATGAGGAGCTGGCCTTTTTCTGACACTGTCGGTGGAGCAGTCTTGTTAGTTCCATGACTTGGGAGAGCATGGGATAAGAGTGAGGACGGGAAACACTCCTGAAAACGGCCTCTGCCTATCTGTTTGTTTTCTAAGTTCTTTTTTTTTTTTAGGGTGGGACTTTGTCATTGATGGGAGTGGCACTATGCTGATTTTTTATTGTGGTTCAATCTTCCGTATCACATCTTGGAGCAGTATTTTGAATTGCATAGTTCTAGAGGCCAGTTGAGCAGCGTTGCTTGTTTAGATACAAGCTTATGTAGAAGTTGAGGTGCAAGTTCAGATATAAGCTGCTGCGTGAGCCTGAAGAAACAACTCGCCTTCCAGTAGCCTGTTTCCAAGTGCATTTGTGCTGGACAGGCTTTAACATTGCTGGGTGGTGAACAGACCAGCTGAGCAGGGAAGGGCGAGGGAAGGGGAAAGCACCTCAGGAGAGAAAGCCAGGGGGTGGGGTGCCTCTCAAAAGAGGAGGGAGAGACTCCCCATATACCACTTTCTTTTGGCATTATCTTGCACAGCCTTTTTTTTTTTTTTTAAAGAAGAGTCTTGGGCCCGGCGGCGTGGCCTAGCGGCTAAAGTCCTCGCCTTGAATGCCCCGGGATCCCATATGGGCGCCGGTTCAAATCCCGGCAGCTCCACTTCCCATCCAGCTCCCTGCCTGTGGCCTGGGAAAGCAGTTGAGGATGGCCCAATGCTTTGGGACCCTGCACCCGTGTGGGAGACCTGGAAGAGGTTCCTGGTTCCTGGCTTTGGATCGGCGCAGCACTGGCCGTTGTGGCTCACTTGGGTAGTGAATCATTGGACGGAAGATCTTCCTCTCTGTCTCTCCTCCTCTCTGTACATCTGACTTTCCAATAAAAATAAATAAATCTTAAAAAAATAAAAGACTCTTTTTTTTTCAAAGATTTTATTATTAGTGGAAAGCCGGATATACAGAGGGGAGGAGAGACAGAGAGGAAGATCTTCCATCTGATGATTCACTCCCCCAAGTGGCCGCAACGGCTAGAACTGAGCTGATCCCAAGCCAGCAGCCTCCCCTGGGTCTCCCACTCTAGTGCAAGTTTCCAGGGCTTTGGGCTGTCCTCTACTGCTTTCCCATCTCACAGGCGGGGAGCTGGATGGGAAGTGGGGCTGCTGGAACTAGAACCATTGCCCATATGGGATCCTGGCGCGTGCAAGGCAAGGACTTCCAGCTGTTCGGCTACCGCACTGGGCCCAGTGTTGCACAGTCTTAAAACAGCTTTGTGAATCAGATGTTAATGTCACTGGGAAAAGCCATACAAGTCAGAATTTGAATCAGGATTCCAGTGTTCTTAAATTTTAATGTAGAAGCTACTGTTAGGAGTTCTTAGCATTTTTTTTGGTCCCTTGAATTCCTTGGGAAACTTTGTAGCATACCCTTTAATATCTGTACATTTTTATTAGCTTGTTACATGCTGGATAGGATTACAAGGAAACAAGACATTTTTTCCCCAAAAATCTTAGCATTTAATGCTTCTTTATTAGTTGGTTACATGCTGGAATGAATGGTGGATTTAATATTAGAATTCCAAAGTTGCAGTAAACAAATATTTATAGAGCTATAGCAACTGATATGTGCTAAGAAGACATTTGAGTTCATTTTGTTTTGACAGTAATGGGACCTGTTTGAGTTAACACAGTTTTGTCACCTGATTTCTGCTTTACTCATTATTTCAAAATGTAAAATAGAACATGGGCAGGATACTCCAGTGCTTTTGCTTGAGCTCTTTGAATGGTCTGGACTGATTTCCTTGGGAGGTGAGGTGATGAGTGTAACTGGACAAGTCTGCTTGTAGTCAGATTGCAGGGGCCGGGGAGGCAGGTCCCTGGGACAGCTGGGCTGCACAGTTCTGTGTACCAACCAACCACACGGTGATCTCTCAGCGAGCAGTTTCCTCAGTGAAACAGTAGGGAACAGGCCCATCTCCGCCCCCCCAGCCCCACCCCCGCCTTCGCACAGGGAAGGCAGCAGGATAAATGAACTGGGCTTCCCTGAGTGAAGTGGCAGGTGAAAGCAGCTTGGTAGGTCTAGGGAGGAAGCCTCCAGGATGCACAAGCAAACAGTTAAGGCTTACACTACCCACTCCCAGAGAAGGGAAACTAGGACAACTGATGGATAGCATTTGAATGAGAATAATTGATTATACATTAAAGCAAAGAGAGGTGCTTCCTCCCTAGGCAGGCAGTGAGAGCTAGCAGACCAAGGAAAGGAGACCCGCTCTTGGTGTTGAAATGTAAATTCCTCACCCCCCCCTTGTGCCTACTGAACCCTCAGTCCTTAAAAGTGTGACACTGTTAAACATTGGCTGTTGACCACCAGTCAGTAGTCCACCTATATGATTATTGACTCCGTGTACTGAGTCCAGCACTGCCAGACAGCGAACAGGAAGGCCCTTAGGTAGTAAGGATTGGCAGGTGGTATGCCTCAGAAGACCCTGACTTTGACTTTTGAGTTATCTTACTAGAGATCATTGCCGGTTTCATCTATTAGAAAACTTTTTTTGTTGACTTTGTTGTAAAATAATTTTACGTCTTGGTTAGTGATGAGGTTGGTGGCTTAGGTTCCCAGTGAGTCCCACTCTGCATTCAGTGATGAGGAGCCGAGGTACCCCATGGTCTTGGTCATGTGCACAGCTCTGCGCTATATTGCATTTATTATCTGCTCTCAGTTACATTTGCATATGGGGGCAGGTGTTGTGATGAGGGGGTTAAGACCCCACCTACCAGAGCACTGATTCTCTGGCTACTTCACTTTCAATCTTGCTCCCTGGTAGTGTACCCAGGACAGTAGCAGAAGTTGGCCCAGCTGTCAGGGCCCTTGCCGCCCACATAGAAGACCTAGATGGAGCTATTGGTTCCTGGCTTCAGCCTACCCGTTGTGGCCATTTGGGATTGAATCAGTGGATGAAAGATCTCTTTCTCTCTTTCCCTCCCCACTCTCTGTACCAGTGCCTTTCAAGTAAATGCTAAAGAAAAAAAAGTTAGGGCCCAGTGTGGTAGCCTAGCAGCTAAAGTCCTCGCCTTGCATGTGCGAAGATCCATATGGGTACTGGTTCTAATCCCGGCAGCCCTGCTTCCCATCCAGCTCCCTGCTTGTAGCCTGGGAAAGCAGTGGAGGACGGCCCAAAGCCTTGGTATCCTATACCTGCGTGGGAGACCCGGAAGAGACTCCCGGTTCCTGGTTTAGGATTAGCGCAGTTCTAGCTGTGTGGCTGCTTGGGGAGTGAGTCAATGGTCAGAAGATCTTCCTCTCTGTCTCTCCTTCTCTCTGTATATCTGACTTTGCAATAAAAATAAAATAAATCTTTAAAAAGAAATTTTTACAAACTGCCAACCCCCACCCAATCTCCCAGTGTTAAGATCTGTCATCAGTGTCTTCTGCAAGCCTTCCCTCTCCAGGGCCCTGTCCTTGGGCTGATAAAATCTTGATTTCCCACCTCTTGCCTGTGCATATTTTAAGTGTTGACTGTCTGAAGAGACTGTCTTGATGCACAGCAATGTAGACCCCTGGGTTTAACTTGCTTTTTTTTTTTTTTTAAAGATTTATTTATTCTTATTGGAAAGTCATTTACAGAGAGGAGAGGAGACAGAGAGGAAGATCATCTGTCTGATAATTCACTCCCCAAGTGATCACAATGGCCAGTGCTGTGCCAATCCAAAGCCAGGAGCCAGGAACCTCTTCTGGGTCTCCCACGCAGGTGCAGAGTCCCAAGGCTTTAGGCCATCCTCCACTGCTTTCGCAGGCCACAAGCAGGAAGCTGGATGGGAGGCAGAGCAGCTGGGACTTGATAAAGGATTGAAGTGCCATAAATAGTAGCTTAGAGCCTGATGTTGTGGCCTAGCAGCTTAAGTCCTTGCCTTGTTTGCCCCGGAATCCCACATGGGCATCCGTTCTAATCCTGGCAGCCCCGCTTTCCATCCAGTTCCCTGCCTGTGGCCTGGGAAAGCAGTCGAGGACGGCCCAAAGCCTTGGGACCCTGCACCTGCATGGGAGACCTGGAAGAAGTTCCTGGCTCCTGGCTTCAGATCGGCACAGCTCTGGCCATTGTGACCACTTGGGGAGTGAATCATCAGACAGAAGATCTTCCTGTCTCTCGTCTCCTCTCTATATATTTCTGACTTTGCAATAAAAATAAATAAATCTTTAAAAAAAATAGTAAATTCATGTGATTATACCACTAGTCCCCTGGATTTGAGTTTTCACTGCCACTCTGAGCTGCAGGATTATAACTGAAATGTGAAAGGGGAAGCCAGAGCTATAGCGGAAGTCCAGTTTGCATCTTTGAAAGTAGGCCTCAGGCCTGCTTGCATAGCCTGTTGTTCTGTGCAGGTAGGAGATGTTTGGAAAAGTGTGTCCTGTGTGGGAAGACTGAAGTGTGCTGTAAGAGGGAATTCTTAGAAAACTGCTTTCATTAAAAAATTAGAATTTTTATTATAGAAAGAGAACAGAACCATGTGTTGCATCAATTCTAACAAGATAAGCATACTTCCCTCCCTCGTCCTTTCCAGCTCTCAGCCCCCCCTTTCTTCTCTTCTCCTCTACTCTTTGCAAAGATGTTCTCTTAGCACCTCTAATCGCACCCCTTCAAAGCAGACTGTAGAAGCAATGGGCTGCCCCCCAGGTTGGGCTTGTTGGAGAGGCAAAGAACCATGTGGCATTCAGGAGTGGAAATGTGATAGCAGCATGCTGCAAAGGGGGTGCTCAGAGCCTGGGATTTGGCCCTCAGGTTCCTGTCTTGGGGTTCCCAAGACTGTACAGGAGCAGAATCACTCTGCAAGTGGTGCACAGTGGGCAGACCAGGCAGAACACAGCTGTAGGAGCCCTAGTTGTTCTATGTGTGCGTGTGTGTGTGTGTGTGTGTATGATTTATTCATTTACTTGATAGGTAGAGTTACAGGGCCCAATGTGATGGCCCTAGTGGCTGCTAAATCGTCACCTTGCACACGCCGGGATCCCATATGGGTGCCTTCTCATGCCCCAGCTGCTCTGCTTCCCATCCAGCTTCCTGTTTGTGGCCTGGAAAACAGTGGAGGATGGCCTAAAGCCTTGGGACCTTGTACCTGTGTGGGAGACCCGGAAGAAGCTCCTGGCTCCTGGCTTCAGATAGGCTCAGTTCCAGCCATTGTGATCATTTGGCAAGTGAACCAGCAGATGGAAGATCTTTCTCTCTGTTTCTCCTGCTTTCTCTGTCTCACATGTGCATGCAGGAGCTGGTCTTTGGGCCATCCTCTGCTGCCTTCCCAGGAACATGAAAAGGAACCTGGATTGGAAGTGAAGCAACCAGGACTCGAGCAAGTGTACATATGGGTTGTCATTGCTGCAGGCACCATAACACTGCCCCTTGAGTGTTTTTTTCTTTTTGTCTGCCACTCACCTTACCCTCCAATAGCTCCTTTCTCTCCCAATGTGGCTTGAGGCTCTTATACCAGGTCACCACTTTTTTTCCCCATTGGAAATTCAGACATACAGAGAGAAGGAGAGATCCTCCATCCATTGATTCACTCCCCAAGTGGCCGCAGTGGCCAGAAGTGAGCCAGTCTGAAGCCAGGAGCCAGGAACCTCTTCTGGGTCTCCCACATGGGAAAACGGTCCCAAGGCTTTGGGCCATACTCTCCTGCTTTCCCAGGCCACAAGCAGGGAGCTGGATGGGAAGCGGGGCTACTGGTACACAAACTGGTGCCCATATGGGATCCTGGCGAATGTAAGGCGAGGGCTTGTGCCACTAGGCTACCAGGCTGGGCCTAGACTGCCACTTTGATTTATTTATACCTAGGGAGGACTGGCTGTTTTTGGCTCAGGGCTAATAGTGTAGTGTGAGCCAGTGACTGTCACATAGAGCCACATGGCTGATCCTGGCTGCTTAAGCATAGTAGTAATTTATTAAGTAATTGCAATTAATTAAGTATAGTAATGAGTTAAAAGTGGTTTCAAAAACCACTGGTATGATAGCCTAGTGGCTAAAGTCCTCGCCTTGCGTGTGCTGGGATCCCATATGGTGCTGGTTCTAATCCTGGTGGCCCTGCTTCCCGTCCAGCTCCCTGTTTGTGGCCTGGGAAAGCAGTGGAGGATGGTCCAAAGCCTTGGGACCCTGTACCCGCGTGGGAAGATGTGGAAGAAGCTCCGGGGTCTGGGCTCCTGGCTTCGGATTGGCTCAGCTCTGGCTGTTGCAGCCATGTGGGGAGTGAATCAGTGTATGGAAGATCTTTCTGTCTCGCCTCCTTTCTGTATATCTTGACTTTGCAATAAAAATAAGTAAACCTTAAAAAATCATTGCAAATATTTAGGGGCAGTGTCATGGTGCCACAGGTTAAGTTCAAGTCCTGGCTGCTCTACTTGCAATCCAGCTCCCTGCTAATGTGCATGGGAAAGCAGCGTAAGTTAGCCTAAGTGCATGGACCTCTGTCATCTCTGTGGGAGACACGGTCCTGGCTTTTTACTTGCCCCAGGCCTGGCTGTTGCAGCCATTTGAGGAGTGAGCCCTTGGATGTAAGATGTTTTTCCCTCTGTGTCTCTTGTACTCTGCCTTTAAACTAAGGTCTTTTTGTTGGAAATCACAAATGCATGTGTCTGAAATAAAAGTGGGATGCACACAAATATACACAAGGTGCTTGGTACTTGGCAGTCTGTTAGGGAAGTGGTCAGGGTGCAGCAGTGCTGGAGGTAAAAGCATTTGGTAAACTGTGAAGATGGTGTCAGGCAATTGTCCACTGGTGTTAAATCTTGGCAACTCTTGCTAAGGAGAATACATAACTTTGAAGAGTCTGCTACAGATTGCTTATGAATGATGTATACATTTCCTATTATTCTTTGAAAAAGTTACTCAAAAGCTAATTCCTTCAGATCAAGCAAATACACTGTTATCTTGCAGTCCTGTGGGCCAAAACTGTGAAATGAGTCTTAGAGGGCAAAGTCAAGGGGCTTGGGGAATAGATGCTTTCTGGGGGCTGCCCAAGAGGATCTGCTGCCTGTTGGAAGCCACATACCTTCCTTGACACCTGCTCCTTTTTCCATTTGCAAAGCTAACACTGTAGCAGCGTCAGACCTCTCTTCTTTGGTAGTCGGCATTGTGTTACCACTTGTGATTACATTTCATAGAAGTGAACCTGGAAGGTTCTGAAATGGGCATCATTGGAGAGGTTTTTACTTGTTCTGTCACTTTTCAAGAGAAAAATCAACAGTGGGGAAGTTGGACATGACATTGACAAGATGATCAAAGCCAAAGCTCACAGGGGCAGGTGGACCTCCTGTGCCTCTGGATGTGACTCTGCTAAGCGTCTGTCACCTCTTCTACAATGTTAGGCTAAGGATGACCATGATGAAATTTTAGACGCCAAATAAGATCAGTTCTGTTCAGAACAAGATAGAAGGAAATAAGAAACAATAAGGTAGAAGAAAACATCTGGCCCATCCTTTAGTAGAATTGATGCATAAAATGACGAAGGCTGTGAAAAGGAGCCAGGTAGAAGGAAGGTAAGGAGAGCAACTAAACATGCTGCCTGATCCCAGACTGGGATCCTGTTGGAGGAGAATATGCTGTAGAGGACATTGTCGTCAGTTTATACCTTTTGATACAAGTATTGATATTGTATTTACTGCAGTTCTTAGTGCATCTCTTAAATTTTGAGGGTATTTTCAAGTAAGACATGAAGCATTGTTTTTAATTGGGGAAATGATGCCCTTGGTGTAGTTGGTGCCTTACCTGCCTGATGAGATTTAGATGAGGCTCAAGGGCCCCGTCCATGTCTCTGCCCTGAAGAAGTAGGCTGGACTTTTTAGGGGTCTAGCATAGGATCCAGGACCACAGGTATTCCTTACATACAATGCAGCAATCCTAGTGGCTAAGTTCATCCTGGTGGGTGTTCAGACTTCCTACCCAGGCAAGAAGCCATAGCAGCCAGTGCTGCCACCAGAGCTCACAAAGGCCAGAGGAGTAAGGCTCTGTTGCTGCTGTCTGCTGTGTGAGAAAGACAAGATGCCAGCTAGCAAGAGAGAGAGAGAGAGAGGCTGATGGGGCAACTGTACCCAGCCAACTTCCAGCTCCTGCTGGCTTCCACATCAAAGCCCTTGGAGAAAGGGCTTGCTTCAACCCCCCTCCCCCACCAGCCCCTTTTTAACCGTTCTTGTTTGTGCCTAAGGTTCTGCTAAGACGCCATAAAGCACGTAAAGATGTTTTCCCTAAAGTACATGGCAGAAGTGAGGGATGGGGAGAGTGAGACTAGATCAAGAACCTTGTAACGTGCTTTTTCAGATTGGGAGGTAGGAGACCGCTAAGCAGCTCTTCAGTTAGGCTGGAAAATGTTAACTTTTTGAAAGACAAGGAGCCAGAGACAGGGATCCTCATCTGCTGGGTTGCTTCCCAAATGCCTGCAGCGCCGGGGGACGGTCCAGGCAGAAGCCAGCCATGAGAGCTGACGTCCAGGGCTCAGATCAATGAGAAGCTGGTTTTGGGGGTGGCTTTGATGTTTGAGTGTGAGCCCACGTACACTGGTATGGGCCACGGGTACCCCCACGCAGTGTCTTAACTGTCCAGCCAAATGCCGGCTGCAGTTCGTTTAGCTTTCTGAGAAGAGTAGCTGAGGACTTCAAGAGGTTCTTCTCGAATGCTAATTGCCCTGCTGCTGGAACTGGGAAAGGGCAGTGCTCTTCAGACCTGAGTGCACAGGAGAATTACTGGAGGAGCTTGTGGAGATGTTGAGTCCGACTCAGTAGGTCTGGCAGGGCCCTGGAGCCCGTGGTTCCCACAGCTAATGGGGGGGGTGGCGGGTGATGCTGTGACGGAAGCCACGAATCCATGGGTTCCGCTTGGGGTTTAACAAAAATGTTTGGGGGAAATGGGTCTATATGAACATAATGCAGGCTGTTTGTTCATTATTCATAAACAAGACAATATAAGCTTTTGCCCAATATGTACATGGTGTTAGGTATTACCACCTGCAGGTGATTACAGGGAGGATGTGTGTAGTGGGTTATGTGCAAACACATCTTATTCAAAGGATTTGAGCATCCTTGGGTTCTGAGCTTGGTGAGGTTGTGGAGTGGGGTCCTCAACCCAATCCCTCGCAGGTAGAGAGGGACATGTGTTTGGATCTGGAATAGTGGTCATTAGAAAATCTGATTTGTCACATTGCAGAACAATGCGGAATGCTGTTTTGTGAACATCTGCAGAATTTAAATCCTTTCGATGTCAGCTGATTGTCATAAGCAGCATTGAATGTAATAGGAGTTGCCATAGTAATTGCTAAAATGAGTTCCCATTTGATTTCCACGGTTTGGAAATGATGTCATGGTTCTTATTAAAAGGTAATTCTGATGAGCCATCAATCTGGGGCTTGGTTTGAAGTTTCCACTACTCCTTAAAAGGCATTGATATTCTCAGAGATTAAAACAAAGCAGTGATAGTGGATAGGAGAGACCCATTGCTAGAGACTGGAACCAGTGAGAAGTGTAGAAATTTTCAAATGTTCACTGTTGTTTTGAAAGGATATGGAGATCCTGTTCGCTGTGCAGACATGGCCCCGACAGCTAGAAGGTTCTAAACACAGGATAAGTGATTATACTCTTTATTCATCTAAACCTGCAATTTACTGAAGCCAGGATTATGGTTTGATTTCATGGGTTTAGGTAGGTCTGTTTATTTCTGTGGCGAGCCAAACCGGAACTGATTTCGATTCATGCTTGGGTCTTTGTCAGGTTGGTAGAAAAAACAAAGAATACTAAGAGAAAAGATTAGAGGTTACACAATGCCATCCTGACATTGTACATGGACAGCTTTGCTGTGGAGGGGGTCATAGAGACAATGTCTTGGAGATCTTCTGGGGTAGTGCAGAACAGCAAAATCTCAGAGGCCCGCTGGACATGGAAGCATGAAGGGGAAGGTAGGCTTAGTAAGGCAAAGCCTGCAAAGCAGGCACATGGCTTTCAGTTCAAGGACTGGGTAAGGATGCATGTGGTTGGCTCCAAGAAAATGTCATTTAGAGAACGTAGCAATTCCTGAGACGGTTCAGATGTACTACTCGGATTGTGCATCAAAGCAAAACCATCAGGTCCTTACAGTCGGATTTTCTTTTCTTTTTGTTTTTAATTTTTTAATTTTGATAATCTTACGTAGTTGATTAGGGCACAAAGGGTCAAGGGGTACAGGAAAGTGGGTAAGACCATTGTTTCCACACTAATATATATATATTTTCTGTATCTGCGGTAAGGGGAGAAACAAAGGGAGAAGCCCCACCCAGCCTCCCACCCATCCCAGGTCCCCAAAGTGGGGCATGCTCGGAGCCAGTTGGATTTTCCCTTCCACTCTGCCCCTCCCCAGATAGATACACTTCTGGGATGGGGTTATCAGCTGAATAGTATCCCCATGATGCTGAAGTCCTAATGCCTAGTACCTTTGAATGTGAGCTATTTGGAAGTCATCTTTGCAGATGGTGAAATAGGGCCTTTTTAGGTAGTCCTTACCCAGTGTTCTTTCGCAAAGGAAATGTTGCACATAGGCATGAATGAAGAGAAGTGAGGAGGACCCTGGGAGAATGGCATCTGCTGTGCATCTCTGTGGCCACCGGAAACTGAGAGAGGCAAATTCATCATTGTTGGAAACTCACGTCGCCAACTCCCGGAATCCTAGCTTCTACCCTTCAGAACTGACACAATGCATTTTTGTGGTCTATGCCATCTGGTTTGTGGTACCTAATTCCAGAAGCTCTAGGAAACAAATGTAGATGGTCTTCAATCCTGTTATACAACAGATGGAGGAGGTTTTATGCACTGGTCTGCAGCTATTGCAGTACTCCCCATATGAGCCAAATGGAAATGTCAACCACTTCTGGTAGCAGGTGTCCATTTGTCTCTCCCCTCTGTGTGTGTTGGTTGTGGGGTTCAGATGAATTATGCTGGGCTGTGCTTGGTGCTGCTTGCAGCTGGGTGTTAGGCCTAAGTCTGCTCCACTTGCATCCTTCTGGAGCCAGTGGCTACCTGAAACCTGTTGTCTTGGAGAAAGGTGGGTGTGCAAGAGGGCAAATACAGTGATGCAAGCCGCTGTTTGTGCTGTCAATATCCCTTTGGCCCAAATTCATTGCAATGGCCAAGGATGCGACCAGGAGACAGTGAGTGACCTGTGCTCCACCAATCACAAGGTCATGGCAAGCAGGTGGATGATAGGGTAGTGAAGAGTTGGAAGAAAATTCCTTCTATCTGATTTTACTGCAGGATGTAACACTAAATCCAAACAATGCTTATTGCTTCCAATTCAGAATGAATGGTGTTTAAGTAACTAGGAAAATTTGTATTGATGATAGTATGACTTACCTCTGACAGATATGCTCAGCCCTACCTACACACAGCAAGCAACAGATATGTGTTAAAACTCTTTGAAGTAAATAACCAAAAAGTACTACCAGGTGTCTGTATAAGAATAGTGTGAAGTATAGACATACCTGCATTGGCATTGAGATACCAGGGTTGTGGCTTCCTTAAAGGAACATTGCTCTGGAAACTTCAGAAAGGTGCCATTTGGCCAGCCTATTCTCTTGGTGATAGGACACCTGACATGTAAGACTCAGTTGTGTTTCTCCCTTGCGCATGACAATCAAGAGTTACCAAGCCACATTGTTCCTTCACTATGTGTGTTTAGTAATAGGAGTGAGGAGGGCTGGAGAATTCATACTAAATTTCCTGGCATGAACCTCAGTAGTTTTCACATAGTTAGCGATGCTACGCCCAGGAAGCAATGTTGACCCCTACAAAGTAGTTGTTCATGCGATACAGGATGAGAAAACGATTTTGAGCGCAGGCTCTCAGTCTAGAATATTGGCTTCCAATCCTGCCTCGGGGACCTTGGTCCTCTGGGTGCATGTGTATGAGGTGTAATAACAGCACTTGTCTCTGGGTTGCTGTGGGGACCAAGTGAAAAAAATTGTGCTCAGAGTGGTGCTTGGCATACAACTAGATCCTTGGCTGTCAGCTTTTCTTTAAGGCTTATTTTTATTTGAAAGGGTAATTACACAAAAAGACAGGTCTTTCATCTGCTAGTTCACTCCCAAAATGGCTGTAATGGCTATAGCTGCAGCAGACTAAAGCCAGGAGCCGGGAGCTCCCTCTGGTTCTTTCACATGATTGCCAGGGCCTTTGGCCACCCTCTGCTGCTTTCCTTGGGCATTAGCACGTGGCTGGATCAGAAATGGAATAGCCAGAGCTCTAACCAGTACTCTAATGGGGTGCCTATGTCACAGGCAGGGGCTTAGGCTACTACACCATGGTGCTGGCCCCATGATGTTAGCTTTTTGGTTGTTTAAGATTTATTTTATTTTGTATTGGAAAGGTAGATATACAGAGAAGGAGAGACAGAGAGGAAGATCTTCTGTCCACTGGTTCACTCCCCAAGTGGCCACAACAGGCAGAGCTGAGCTGATACGAAGCCAGGAGCCCAGAGCTTCTTCCAGGTCTCCCATGTGGGTGCAGGATCCCAAGGCTTTGGGCTGTGTTTTGCTGCTTTCTCAGGCCACAGGGAGGGAGCTAGATGGGAAGTGGGACATTCAAGACATGAAGTGACGCATTCAAGGTGAGGATTTAGCCGCTGAGCCATCACACTGGGTCTGTGATGGTAGGTTTTATTGTTGTAGCAACAACTATCCAACTTCAAATGTCAGTTACAAAAGGCCAGAATTTACAATCAGTTAGATGGCACAGTTGGAAAGCCTATTAGCAGACGCACTGTTTTCAGCCTTTATATTCACCAAAAACTGGTATGCAGTTGGTTTAATTTTTTTTAAAAAAGCTTTTGCTTTGATTCCTCAAATGCTTCGTTGTTCTTTATTCCTGTTCCTGAATACATGCCAAGTTGACTAGGTAAGTGGTGGTTGTGTGAGGGTAGGAAAGCCATTACTTGTTTTGAGGTGTCCCAGAAGGACTGGTTTGAGGGTTGAATGTGTGACCTTATTTGAATGTTCATGTTGGTAGGTTAGATATTTATGTTGAGCTCTGTAAGCTCTTGGAGGGTTTGAGACTATACCCTACTGTGCCTGGCATGCCCAGGTTTGGAGCAGGGACACAATTAGAATAGAGAATGGAAATACAAATGATGAAAGAGACACTATGAAATGTTAGCCATTAAATGGATGACATTTCTGGTGTTTTGGCTGTGGCATTTTCAGTAATAAACAAAGGACTTAGCAGATGGTTCAGCCTCACAGTGAGTGCTGATAGGACTGCAACTCCCCATGCCACAGGGAGGTGACAAGCAGAAACAACGAGCAGCTTTCTCTTTGATGGAGCAAAATCGTTTAACCAGGCTGAAATCCATGGGGACTTTAAAATTTGGATACCCGGTATCAGCATCTTCATGGAAGAATATTACTAGGGTAACAAAACCATGGAGAGGCTTGACATGTTCATTTGATGGAGGGTTTTGGCTTTGTGCCAGAAAGCCTGGTTAAGACACCCTGCCATCCCCTGAGGTGACTGCATCTGAAGGGCTAATAAAAGCCATCAGCGAGCAGAAATATACTTGGCAAAATGTATCAGTGGCAACCTAGAGTTGTGTCCTTTTCCTCTCTGTCACCACCCACGACTTGGCACCTGACTTTGAAATTTACCATCCTTGTAGGAATGGCACCTCATTATAGAGTCATCTTAAAACGAACCAGCTCTAGGACCTTCCGGCATGTCTGCTTCCCCGGCTTCAAATGTTTTAACTAGTTTCCAAACTGGTATGCCAATTTACGCATTCAGGTTTAACGGTGTGAATGTTGAAGTTGCTCCATTGGCAATACTTGGCATTGTTAGACTTGAACATTTTTGTCAGTCTGTAGGTGTGAAATGATTGTTTCTGTGATTTAAATTTTCATTTCCCCGAGGGTTAATAAGGTTGGGCACATTTTTATAAGTTACTTGGTTAATAAATTTTGTTTGACATATGCCTGTCTTGTCCACTTGGCTGTAGCGTTGTTATTTTCATATTTATCTGTTCCTTAAATCTTAAGGTTAAAAACCCTTTGTTGCTTCAGTGGGTAGCTTGCATTTTCATTGTTAATGAAATAATTTTGTATGCAAAGGTTAAAAATATTTATTTGAAATGCACAGGAGATAGAGAGAGAGAGAGAGAGAGAGAGAGAGAGAGAGAGAGTGAAAGTTGTCTGTCTGCTGATTTGCTTTGCTTTCCAGGTGTCTGCAACAGCCAGGGATTGGCCAGGCTAAAGCAGGAGCCTGAAGCTCTCATCTAGGTTTCCCACGTTGGGAGCAGGGACCCGACTGCTAGAGTTATCACCTGCTGCCTCTCATGATGCACTGTAGCAGGAAGCTGGAACCCGGAGCAAAACTGAAACTCCAGCCTAGGTGCTCTGATAAGGCGTGCAGCCATCTCCCGTGTTTCAGTTGCTTGCCAAATGCCTGCCCGTTATCCAGACTTGGTTTCATGTAGTGCCATCTATCAGCAAGTTTCCTGTATAGTTTGTATTTATTGTGTCTTGTTTTAGAAACCTTTCCCGGGGGCCAGCATTGTGATGCCTTGGGTTAAGCTACCACCTGCAATGTTGGCAGCCCAAATGAGAACCAGCCCAACTTCTGTTTGCTCAACACCCACTCCAGTTTCTTGCTAATATGCTTGTGAAGGTAGCAGAAGATGGCCCAAGTGCTTGGGTCCCTGTCTTCCTGGTGGGATAACCGGATGGAGTTCCTGGCTCCCAGCATTGGTCATTAGAGACATATGGGGAGTGAACCAGCAGTGGAATATAGATCTTCCCCTCTTTCCTTCTTTCTCTCTAACTCTCCCTTTCAAATAAATAAGTCTTAAAAAATAATTTGATTTTCCTTATATATTTTTCCATGGTTCAAATCTTATGCTTGTCATCATTATGGCTTTGGTTTATTTAATATTCCTTTTTCTTGCACAATGCAAGACAGATTTTCTTTTTTGTTGTTGTTATTCAGTGACCTATGAATTACAAGGATATTTTCCCCCATTGGGATTACCGCTTGCCACAATACTTTAGATTTAATTGTCCTTTCATTCCCCAACAATGTGAAAAGGATTTGTTATCCTATACCAAGTTATTCATTTATTCGTATGCCTATTTTTGGGCCCAAATGTTTTCTTAATTTTGACATAGTGAAAGCCAATCGGGTTCTGCCAAAAATGTACTTTAAAAAGAGACAGAGATGCCTCTAGGGTATTAAGGGATAATGTTCTATCTTAGAAGATCAGAAAAGGGGAAAAGCTGTTCATCATAGACTAGATGAATTTTTTTTCTATCCCACTATGTAATTTATCTTTAACCTAATATTTTATCATTTAAATTAACAACTAAGTTATAGTGAATCAGTTGTTGTGGGCTAACCCATTGCATTATAACCTTTTTTTTTTAAAGATTTATTCATTTTATTACAGCCAGATATACACAGAGGAGGAGAGACAGAGAGGAAGATCCTCCGTCCGATGATTCACTCCCCAAGTGAGCCGCAACGGGCCGATGCACGCCGATCCGATGCTGGGAACCTGGAACCTCTTCCGGGTCTCCCATGCGGGTGCAGGGTCCCAATGCATTGGGCCGTCCTCAACTGCTTTCCCAGGCCACAAGCAGGGAGCTGGATGGGAAGTGGAGCTGCTGGGATTAGAACTTGCGCCCATATGGGATCCCGGGGCTTTCAAGGTGAGGACTTTAGCCGCTAGGCCACGCTGCCGGGCCCGCATTATAACCTTTTTACACATGATCTTAGCCAAAAGGCTGAGAAGTGATTATAACATTTTAACTGAAGATACTATGAATATGATATTTTATTAAATATTATTGTCCTACCTAAGATTACTAGCTTGTGGACAGTGCACTTCAGCATATGAAATCCACCCCAAGAAAGCTGTGTCCTGGGAACAATTTAAATGGTAGTAAATGTGTTAAGCGAGATCCCATGCATCACCTTAAAAAAGAAATATTGGTTTTTTAATGGCTGAAAAATTGTGCTTAGCTAAGCAATGAAGTCTGTGTGATTATCTGTCCTTGCTCATAGTTTATAACCCATGTATTCCCCAGCAATCTGAGGCAGCTCACGGTGTTGCAGCACCATGAGAGGAGAGCTGAGAGGAGCAGGGGGAGAAGGTGCCACCTGCCATGTTGTATTTGCCACTTTGTCAACCCTCCTTCAGAATGACTGTCTTCAAAGCAGTTCCTGAACCTGATGTCTTTTCAGTTTCACCTTGAAAAAATAACCTTGGAATACGTGCAATATTGTACCGTTTCTCACAGCATAGCCAAAGTTAGTCTCCCGATGAGAATAAAACGTAATTAAAGTGAAGTGCATCTTTACAAGAATCCACAAGGGCATTCCTTGACAGTTTTGTCTTTGCCACTAAGTTGTGCAAGTTCTTTATAGCCATTTCCTGCTGGCGGGATGTGGATGGAATCATGCAGGATCTTAGAGTTGAACTTTATGATCCTCAAATTCCAAGCTTTATAAAGGCAGTGCCTGGGTTTCACTCACTTCCTCAGGGAACAGGCTCTCATATTCTTTGTGCAATACAAGAAGCAGCATCAGTGCAGCAAGTTGAGTATCCCTTATGTGAAACGTTTAGGATCAGAGGTGTTGTGGATTTCAGACTTTGCCTGACTTGGAAGATTTACATATATATAATGAAATGTTTTGGAGATGGAGCCCAAGTCGAAATATGTGGGCAGGGCATCTCTTGCTCCAAATAGATTTAACCTACACACGTTGTTTGTTTTAAAGAGAAATATAGGTTTCCAGTGTTGGGGCATGAGCTGTCTGTAGAAATTGAGGGCCTGACAGCTAAATCAAGAGGAAAAAAGCCTCTATTGTGGCTTCTTAATTTATGCAAGTTCACTTGTTTAAGGAGACAATATTTTTTAAAACACATCAGCTTCCAGGGACATTTTATTGTGTTATGTAAAATACATTAGATGATATGTGAATTTCAAAAACAATACATTATGCAAACAGAAATGATCGTTTGTCTTCCTAAAGCGGTGATAAATACTGCATTCCACAATAGACTGCCTCACTGATATTATTACCCATGAATTCCATTTGGAGTTTACTGCTTGTCTCAAAAGCTTAGCATTATTTAGCTGTAATAACTCCCCATCATAACCATTCAGATGATCGATTTTGTTTAATCACTGATGTCCCTATAATGGTGCAAAGGCTGAGTGATTTTTGTTTGAAGCTAGCACACCAGGTTCAATGATATGGTATAATTAAGAACCACTGTTTACTTTTTCTTAAATTCAACACCCTTCACCCCTACCTCAAAAGCTAGACATTAAAGTACTAAATATAATGATCTTGGTAAACCAAATTGCTATGTTCCTGGCAGCCCTTCCCTGCTGCTTCCCTTAAACATTTCTATCTGAAATGATGATGAATAAAAAAAGAAGAAAAGAAACCTGAAAAACAACAGCTGGGCCTTGACTGTAGCCGCCACCTAACCATCAGTGTTTCCGCTGGAGTGCTCACAAATACTCGCTCTTCCTCTGTCCGTTTTGGACCATTTTAGGTTGTTTGAATTGTGTTGTTCCAAATATCATGGGGCAACATTGAGAGGCCCCAGCCTGCTGTTCCTGTCTGCCATTCTCCCCATACATTCAGGAAAATTCCTTTTTTCTTTTTTTAAAGATACTTTTATTTTCACCGTCAAGGCAGATCCACAGAGAAAGATCTTCCATCTGCTGGTTCACTCTCTAAGTGGGCATAATGGCTGGAGCTGAGCTGATCTGAAGCCAGGAACCAGGAGCTTCTTCCAGGTCTCCCACACAAGTTCAGGGTCCCAAGGCTTTCCCACTGTTTTCCCAGACTACAAACAGGCCTGGGAAGTGGATGGGAACTTGATGGGAAGTGGAGCAGCTGGAACACAAACTAGCACCCATGTGGAATGTAGGTACTTGCAGGTGGAGGATTAGCCAGCTGAGCTACTGCAGTGACCCCAAGAGACATTCTTGAGGCCCTATAATCATCTCAGTTCTTAGTATGTATGCCAGGGCCAGATTAAATGGAAGTACCCATTATGTTATTAAATACTCCTCTTCTTGTCTTACTGAACTAGGTAATTCAAATTGAGCATTGCTAGTCCAGAGATCTGCAATCCTAAATTCTCTCTAATCCATAGCCTTTTGAACACTGACATGATAACTATCAGGGGAAAGTTCCATACTTGGCCTTATGTGACAGACAGGTCACAGTTAAAGTGTAGGCACACTGACAATATTACCTTTAGATGATGCGCATATGGATATATGACACATAAATTCTCTCTTTAGAGTTAGGGCACATTACCAAGATCTGTTATTATGTCTGCAAAACTAATTTAAAATCCAAAAAATCTGAAATGGTCACAATAGTTAGTGCTGGGCCAGGCTAAAGCCAGGAGCCAGGCAATTTATCGGGGTCTCCCATGTGAGTGGCAGTGACCTAAGGGCTTAGGTCATCTTCTCCTGCTTTTCCAAGCCATTAGCAGGGAGCTGGATTGGAAAAGAAGGTGGAACACAAACCAGCAGCCATGCAGGATGCGGTACAGCGAGCTATGCCAGCACTTCAGTGCCTAGGAACCATTTCTTTGAGCTTCTTGCTTTTATACATGTTTGAGGAAGTCATTCTGAATGGTTGGCTGTCACTAATCCAAAGCATCTAAACAAGGAGTCAGGTTAGGACTGATCAGCTTGAGGGTATGGTAAGTAAGCACTGATTGGATGGCTAGTTAAGGTGTATTAGAAACTAGTAAGGCAGTGGGATGCTTTGGGAAGTTATCATGTAGTTGGAAGATTATTAATCATGTTTGATGGAGGTTGTATTCTATATTTGATCACTGGCATCTTGGTCTTACAGACCCAGGGAGGAACTGTCCCTCCCAAGGTTAGCTAATTTCTGAAGATAGTAAATGACTTGCTTTGGAGCATGACTTTATTTATTTATTTATATTGGAAAGTCAGATTTACAGAGAGAAGGAGAGAGAGAGAGAAAGAACTTCAGTCTGCTGATTCACTCCCTAAGCGGCTGCAACAGCTGGACTTAGGCCAATCCGAAGCCAGGAAGCTGGAGCTTCATCTGGGTCTCCCACATAGGCATAGGGTTCCAAGGCCTTGGGCTTTCCTTGACTGCTTTCCCAGGCTGCAAGCAGGTAGGGAGCTGGGAGGAAAGTGGAGCATCTGGGATACCAACTGGCACCCATATGGAATCCTGGCACATACAAGGTGAGGACTTTAACCACTAGGATACCACCCTGGCCTCTGAACATGAGTTTGATATGTAAAGTAACAAATAGGAGTTCATGTCCCCACACATTTGCTTTCAGTAGGCTCCTTAAGTCCAGAACACACTCTCTCTGCCATGAATCACCCCAGCGCCAGGTCTCAGAGCAAAGAAGACCACCTCTGTAGACCGGAGCCTGCTGATGTTATTCTAGCTCCCCAGTCCTGTGTCGGCTAAGCTGCTTCTCCAGCCCTACCCATTCCTTGCCTTGAAAATTGTAATACAGGGTTTTGCACAGGATTTCCTGCCCTTGACTAATGCTAGTGTGGGGTTACTGTGTCCACTCCTCTTGGAAATGGTTATCAATGTTTTTCTCAAGTTCTGTCACTGTATCTGTAAGCTTACTATACTCAGTCAAAACACACTCCAAAAATATTGCAAAACAGGAGTCAGATGGATTGAAGCTTCAACTGGATTCTGTTGTTTCCCCATTATGAGACCTTGGGTGTATGACTGATCCTCAGTCACCTGCAGTGTCCTTAGCTGTAGAACATGGTGAAAGGCTCCTCAGGGTTGGTATAGTGCCTCAGCAGGCTAATCCTCAACCCACCAGCAGCAGCATCCTGTATAGGCGCCAGTTCATGTCCCAGCTGCGCTGTTTCAATCCACTTCCCTGCTTATGGCCTGGGGAAGCAGTGGAGGATGGCCCCAAAGCCTTGGTTCCTTGTACCCACAATAGAGACCTCGAAGAAGCTCCTGGTTCCTGGCTTCAGATTGGCTCAGCTCTGACCTTATGTCCATCTGGGGAGTGAACCAGCAGATGGAAGATCTCTGTCTCTGTTTCTCTCTGTGTATCTGCTTTTCAAAAAAAAAAATCCTTAAAAAAGATCCTTGTATTGTAGGGTTGTCATAAGGATTGGAGATGCATCTTTCCTATCCATTACTTGATATACTTGGGACCAGAAATAATTCAGGTTTTGATTTTTTTCAGAGTCTGGAATATTGCACGACTGTAATAGTTGGGTATCCTGAATCTGAAAAGAACCTGCAATACACATCAAGTGATGGTAGCTCCATGGTACAGGAAATAAGATAAAGATCACAGATAGGCCCGTGAGGGTCAGAGATGAGCCCAAACAGTGCGTGGCAGGTTGCTTTTCAGGGTTACAGAGCATTCCTAATGGTCACTCTAGAAGTTAGGAGATATTTCACATGTGGCTGTTTTTGTTCTCCAACTGAAAAACCGTTCTCTGCCCTGTATTAAATGATGGCTGCTGTTGCTGTTAAGGAAATAAAACCTGATAATTAGTCTTGTAAACAAGAGAATTAAAGGCAGCATAGTTTATCACTTTTCCACTGCTCAAGTGGCATTTTGACATGTACTGCACCTACATTCACTAATTGCCTGATAAGCGGGCTTATCAGGTGACATGGCAGGGAGCCCAAGAGGTTTCAATTGGAAGCTGCTTTGGCCTTAAAACTAATATCAGCCCTGTGACTTTGGGCAAATGACTTAATAGAACCAGACTTCTGGTTCCTTCTCTGTGAAAGGAGATAAGAACACCCATCTGAGAGAGATGTTTTGAGGGTTCAGAACAGAAGTAATGAAACAGAAGTTTCATTAGTGGAAGGCCCAGTTGAAAGGACCTGCCAACAAATAATACAGATTCATTATAGGCCACAGATCAGAGCTTCCACCATCTGGTTCTCCCTGGCCTCCATTCCTCACCTTTCCCCTCCTCCTCCCAGTGCAGGAACAGAAACATTTGTTTGGATTTGGATCGTTTCCTTCTTTCTCAGTGAAGCTATGGTCCACATGGGATTTTACTACTTCAAACAGAAGACCCTGGACATCGAAATAGCGATGCTGGATGCTGAAGTTCACCTTCAGCATAAAGGCTCAGCTTTAGCGGGCATCCTGGCTAGTTAGCAGCCTGGGCTCAAGCTGCTGGATTCAGTTAGCTCAGGATAAACAAACCTACCTGTGACTCCTACAGGGAAGAGTCAACAAATGTACTGGCAAGCCCTCTTGCTGGGGTTTGGCCCATTGTGGAAGCCTTCCATTCTTCCCTCCAGCTGCCTGTTCTTGCAGTCCTCCTGGAAGTCTTCCCAACGTTTTGTCACTAAGAGATTTGTGCTTCTCAGGTCCCTTCTGCCCCTCTGGCCATCCTACATGCTTTAGGGTTGCATGGCCAGCTTGCCAAAGGTTTCCACATATTTCCATGGCTGAGGCCTCTGCATGAGTCCAGATGGTTTGTCTGCCAGATCTTCCCTCACAAGGTCTTGTCCAGGGGCACTCCTCTTGGGCATTGCTCCCCATTGATTCCTGTCAAGGTTTCAGATGCTCCTGAGTGGCATTAATTGACACAATTGGGTGAGTGCAGATTAGACTATTATATTAAAGATGTATTTGAAAAACTGCCAGAATTATGGAGAAACAGAGACAGAGAAAAAGAGAAAGAAGATGAGTGAGAATCCACTGGTCTGGGCCAGGCTGAAGGCAGAAGCCAGAAACTCCAGCCTGGGTTCCTAAGATGGGTGGCAAAGATCCTAGTATTTGAGTCATCTTCTGGCTTCCCTGGCACGTTCACAGGAAGCTTGTTTGGAAGCAGAACATCTGGGTCTCAAACCAGCACTCTGGTTTGATGTGCCGGTTTCTTAAGCACTGAGTGAACTCACTATGCCACAATACCTGCCTCCAGATCAAACTATTAACCGACTTTTCCTTGCCCAGTGGTTTTGTACAGGTACTAATTTGACAGTGTCAGAGAAACTGTGCAATATTTTTGGACAATCCCATCCCTCCTTTCCCTCTTGAATAATGATTTTTGACTCTTAAACACACTAAATAACATCCTGTCATTTCAATATTATAGTTTCAGGCTAGAGACATTCATCATTTTCCCTGACATAGCACTTCCTGTTTGGAGAATATCAAATGGAACCATTTTGTGTTGCAGGTCACTGCGGATGAACACTGTGCTTCTTGTTTATGTGCCACAGAGGTGGGGTTGGTACACTTTTTCTGTAAAAGGCTGGACAGTAACTTTTATTTTTTAAAATGATTTTAAATTTTATTTTATTGAAAAGTCATATATACAGAGAGGAAGAGAAAGATCTTCTGTCCACTGGTTCACTGCTTAAGTGGCTGCAACAGTTGGACTTAGGCCAATCCAAAGCCAGGAGGCAGGAGCTTCATCCGAGTCTCCCATGTGGGTACAGGGTCCCTAGGCTTTAGGCTGTCCTTTTCTGCTTTCCCAGGCCACAAGCAGGGAGTTGGATGGGAAGCAGGGGTACCGGGACACGAACCAGGACCCATATGGGATCCCTGCGCATGCAATATGAGGACTTTAGCCACTAGGCTACCACACCGGGCCTGTGAACGGTAACTTCTAAGCTACTAAGGCCAAAATATTTCTGTTGCAAAACTACTTACCTTTGCCCTTGTAGCATGAAAGCAATTATTGACAGCTTGTGAATTAATGAGTATGACTTTTTGTCAGTACAAATGTATGAAAATAGGCAAAGGGCCATATCCTTTATTTTGAAGATAACAGAGTATATAGAATCCTTTAGTAATCTTTAGAAAAAGAAATATGTATTTATTTGGAAGGCAGAATTATAACACGAGAGGGAGAAACAGAAAGAGTGGCCTTCAATCTGCTGTCTTACTGTGTAGATGGCTGAAGTAGCTGAGGTAGTGCCAGACCAAAGCCTGGAGCGAGGAGCTTCCTCCGAGTCTACCATGTGGGTGCGGGGGCCCAAGCACTTTCACTGCTTTCCCAGACACATTGAAAGTGGAACACCTGGGACTCAAATTGGCACTCATATGGGATGTTGCTGTCCCAGGCAGCAGCTTTGCCCACTACGCCACAATGTTAGCTCTGGTCTTTTTTGAGCATTTGCTACTTCTGTTGGTTTGAATTTCTATATTTTGCCCGAAAGTTTTCTTTTTTCCTGTGCTACTTTAAGTGCAGTTTATTTTGAGTGTGAGTAATCATTATGTTCCAAAAGGACATCTGCTAGTTCACTCCCCAAATGTTTGCAATGGCTGGAGCTCAGCTTCTCTGAAGCCAGAAACCTGGAGCTTCTTTTGTATCTCCCTTTCAGGTGCAGGGTCCCATGTCTGTGGGCCATCTTCCTCTGCTTTCCCAGGCCACAAGCAGGGAGCTGGATGGGAAGTGGAGCTCAAACCAGTGCTCATAAGGGATACTTGTTTCATAGGCAAAGGACTAAATTACTATGCCAAAGATTTGTTTGTTTTGTTTGAAAGGTAGAGTTACAGAGAGATGAGGAGACACATACATAGAGGGAGGGAAGGGGAGGGAGAGGGAAGAGAGAGAGAGAGAGAAAGAGAGAGAGAGAGAGAGAGAGTAAGTAAGTTAGTTCCTGGTTTCTGATTGGCTCATCTGGTCATTGTGGCCATTTGGGGAGTGAAACAGCAGATGGAGGACTATCTCTGTGTCTCCTCTCTGTAAATCTGCCTTTCCAATAAAAATAAATAAATCTTTTTTTTTTTTTTTTAGAAAATGGAAGTATACATTGCTGTGAAGTACCATCAGCTGAGTGTCAGAAGGGATAGGTGGCTGCGAGACCCCTGGCCACTTGCCTCTCAGGTTCCTGGTCGTGCTTTGCAATGGGAGGCCGCTCGGGCTCACGTGCGTGGGTGCACTTGCTGTTTGTTTCCCTTCACTGCGGTGGCCCAGGAATCGTGGAAGCAGGGTCTTAGCCCTGAGCCCGACAGACACCGCTCCTCACCTCAGGAAGCTCACCCTCTGTGCCATGGAACCAAGTCCAGGGTGTCTTGAGAGAGCCCTGTGATTGGGGCCAAGCGCTGCTGTGACATGTGCTCCAGGGACAGCCATGCGTTAACAGCCCCTGCAAGGAGCACGGGGATCGGGAACATCTTGTGATGGTATAATTCAGACAAAAGCTCCTGTTCTTCTGGCTCTCAGATGACGTGAAAGGCTCAGAAAGTGAAGCAGGGGGTGTTATGCTGGAAGCCTCTGACCTTGGGAGAATCCCATGCTCAGGGCTTAAGGCCTGACCAAGACTAGTCCCATTGTGGTCGTGTCCTTCCAGGTTCATCAGTGTCTTCTGAGCTCTAGTAGCAGTCTAGCAACCACACACACACACACACACACACACACACACACACAAGTTTTGCTTTGAGATCATTGTTCTGCTGGTTTCTAGAAATCACTGTTCCGCTGCCTGCCTGCTGACTTCCAGCAAAGCAAAAATAGAGGTAGTGATTGTGTTGTGAATTACTGATCTCCACATTGTTGGGTAATACAACCGCTATCATTTCAGGGGTATTAGAAGATCAGTTATCGTTGCCCCACCAAGGAGGCAATCGTCATCATGTTCAAAGCAAGCAGAGACTCACTCATTAATCATAAATCTGCTGAAATGCATGCGTTACAGAAACACCAAACCATCCTCACCAATGACTGCTGCCTCAGGGGACTGCAGACCCAAATACATGGGTACACTTTCCAACAAAACATGCAGGGCAAAAGCCTTTTACCATATCTTTTTGTGGTGGCTAATAAGCTTAATTCGTATACTTAGCTGTCTTTTGTACAGTTCTTAGCACCACAAAGAGGAAATGCTTTTTCTTCTTCCTTAGGAAAAAAAAAAAAGTTCCAGTCCAAACCATCAGCCTCTGTAGGTTGTCTTAATTGCTACTTTGCACAGCGCTGGACTCTGACTCTGATTTTTGGCACATGCTATCATACACAAAGTTCCTAAAATAAAATGCTCCAGGATATCCTAGGAACTCTTAGAAGGCTTTAAAAAGGGACTCACACACTGAGAGGCTATCTTTGTTGACGACCATCCAGGCAAGCCGACGGATCACCACAGCAGTATTACATGATTGATTGAGATCTCCGAGTGGGTCCTGCGAGTCCTGGCCACCTAACTTATCATGGTTTGGGGGGAGTTGACAAGAATCCAGTTTTGATAAAGACAATTGTTTTTTGCTCCCCGAGGGACTATACATTTAAATAGCTAAAACATCTGTTCAACAACATAGTAAAACATGTATACTCAGAGCACTTGAGAGAAGAGCCTGCCAACAATTGCTTTGCAAGGGACATTACTGAAGGAGAGCACCAAGATAAAGCAACCACTGTTTGTTTGGTCTAGGCAGTGGGAAAGCCAAGGCAATTAATATTTGGGGTTTCTTGTATTTCATTTTCACTATTTCATTGAGAAAAGGTGGCGAGGGGAGATATTCTGGGGGAGGTGTTTTTTTTTTTTTTTTTAAGCTTTCCATTAAGTGGAAGAGCAAGAAAGCCTTGGATGTCAACGCCTAGCAGACTCTTGAGAGCTGCCACCAAGCCAGGGACAGGGACTTACTTCTCGAGCGCTCTCAGACCCTTGCGATGGAGGCAGAAGCAGGGAGCGCTGTGGAGCCAGGGAAGACAGCCACCAGAGGCACTCGCGTTGCCCTGGTCGTGTTCATCGGCGGCACCCTGGTGCTTGGCACCATCCTCTTTCTAGGTAAGTGGAATCCTGGAGACTGTAGGCCCTGGGTGTGTGCTGAGAAATTCCCTTGTGCTTTATTCTGGCATGTTTTGTCCTAACACCTGTGCACGACTGTCTGCTGGGGTTAGAAGGTCATGTGTCCTCGCTGTCTTAACACACGGGCAATTGAGAAAGGCTTTCCTTTGGAAGGCTAAATGCATAGACACCCCAGAGCCAGGTGTGCACTGCAGAGGGCAGAGTGGGTGTAAAGCGGCTTAAGGAGGTGGCGCGTTTGTATATGCTGGGCAAATACCGCTGTGTGTAGCGCTTTCCGCGGAATGAGTGTTTATGGGTTTGTAGCCAGATACTTTCATTTATTTTGCGAGTAATGACTATGTGGTGACTGAAACTGTGCTGGAATTTCTTTCCATTGGCCTTTTCCTGTTTGCCTAAACAAATCACAACATTTAATCTACAAAACACAAATCAGTCCTTTCAAGTGTATCCAAATGGAATTCTTCAGTTCCTTTCTAATAGAGTGATTCAGATGGGACGGTAACACTGCTTTGCTATTAGATGCACTGGTATGGAGGAAAACACTTTCCTCTCAAGATTCAGAAGGTACTGTTATTCAGTTATTTTAATGACTTGGTGAGAATGATGCACCTGGAGATTCTAGGTGATGATTTAAAAAGGCATTTTTATAAAACAGAATGAAATAGCTTGGGAGGGGGTGAGGGGTCTCCAATTTTAGGCTCCTGATGATTGCCCTCTATTTTTCTCAGACAACCGATACTATTTCATTACTTGAAAGTTCCTTGGGAACAAGCTGTCTACTTAGGAGATCCGAGGTGCAGCTTGAAATGTAACAAGCCTGGAAGCATGCCCTGGCACAGACAGGATGCAGGAGACCATGTTTATTTTGGCCAGGAAAACCAGTAATTACACTTTAAAAGACGTAGGGTGGTTGTGTGGTTGAAAACTCGGCTAAAACGAGCAAAGCATCTTTCCATGTTTTCTGCAGCTGAAGATTCAGGGACTAGATGAGGTAAAGCTAAACCTCCTGCCCCAGTGTCTTTGCAACACTGGTGTGTGATTTCTCAGCCCTTGGAGTTGTGACAAGTGTCCCCTCCTGAAATCTAAAACTGGAGGAAAGAGTCGATGGTCACGCCACGGGACCATGTAGTATGTGGGAAATGACTCCAAGGTTAAGCTTTGCAAACACTCTCAAACTCAAAAATGCAAATGATGATTGTTTATGTAAAAATATGTGCTCTCCTTAATGATGTTAGCATCACATGACATGTTTTAAACAGTCCCCTTTCGTGATTACATTCTGTGGCCTGGTCTGTTAGTTGAGAAGGGTCTCCATGGCAGCAAATCTTTGTGCTTTGATCGAAAATGATTCTTGGGAACAGCACTGAAGTTTGTAGAGCAAAGGAAAAGTACACCGGCTGAGCTGTTAGTACAAGGAGGCCTGTGGAAGAGAGGCAAGAGGAGCCTGCAGTGTGCTCTGGCTCTTCCCCAGTCTCTGTGTCAGTCTCATGCTGACACGGCATGTGGACCAATGAGCAGGTGAGCCCTTTACACCTTCTTACCCAGAGAGTGCCAGGCTTGGGAGCTTCAGCTGCATGCCATGCCTCCTGATTCACGAGCTACATTTTCCCCAAGGTTATTGCGCAAATGCATTTGAAGTCAGGGACACTTACTTTTGTCTAGTATTTCTGCACTATTTCAGACTCATCTCTGTCCCCTCCCCTTCTCACCGCCCGTCCCAAGGCCATGCCCCCACCTGTACTCTGTACCTCGCAAAGTCCTTGCCTGAAACTCCCGTGATGCTCCGCAGGCCGATACTCTAATTAGGGTCCTCTTCAAGCAGCCTCCTGGGTGACTTTGTGCTATAGTTTTCTGTCCAAGTTCAGCCACGTGTCTGCAATGTCTAGCATCCTTCTATTCATCTTCTCTGTGTCTGAGGAGCTGGGATAGTTTCTATTCCAGAGATTAAGCTTATCCAGTAAGAACCATGGCCCATGGTGTTGAGGTGGTTGGAGAGAACCTGGAGCACTAGAAAGTGAAATGGCAGGCATAACTATAGGCCTATAAGCAGGTGATTTTCAAATGTCCTTGGCTTCTCTCCCCCATCTTCTTCCTCTTCACAATCAGTTTCTCAGATGCAGTGGTAAGCAGGGTATTGTCTCTGGAACCGGGTTGTAAATCTGAGCACACTTTTCTGAAAGTTGTGGAAAACAGAAGTAAAATATGAGTTTATTGTGGTGCAAACATTTTTGAAGTCCATCTGTATGAGGGATGTTCAAAAAGTTCATGAAATGCTTGTTATAAAAAATTACGTGTAGATTTCAAAATATTTTGGAGCCAACATAAAGTTATCTCTAAGTTGTGTTTTCCATGAACATGTTGCTGCGCCCTTGTATTTTCCACTCTAGGGGCATGTAGTGTGTGTCATAATTCCTGCAATCTGCTGTGAATAATATGGACACAGTGGCATGGCTGTGTGCCAGTGACATTTGACTTCTGAACCCTGAACTTCAAATTTCATTTAATTTTCACTCCGTGAAATATTTTTCTTTTGATATTTTCCAGCCCCGTAAAAGCATTAAAGCTGTTCCCAGCTTGTGGGCCGTACAGCAATAAACAGGCAGTGACCTGGATTTGACCCATGGGCAAGCGTTTTGCTGACTTTTGTTTTATGTTTGTTCTGCACTTGATCCGTGGATGACTGCACTGTACCCTGAGGACATTTATACCGATTACAGTGAAATCTAAACGATAACCCGAACCGTATAGTTTTTCAAAGATCCTAACCAATACAAAGTAACCTTTCAGTTTTTTGTATTGAAATGTTTTCTTTGTTGTCTCCATTTTAGCCAAAGATCTCTTACATCTTTAGCTTGTCTGTGTTTATTGATCCTCATTTATTTTCAAAACCTTAAACCAGATTTAGTGCTCTTCCTTCAAAGGTTGGCTCTATGTCCCAATTAATTCAATTTGCTAGCTTCTTTCTACTTATTCAGATGAAGCTCACTTCCAGGTCTCCTATGTGAATGCAGGGTCCCAAAGTTTTGGACCATCCTCTGCTGCTTTCCCAGGCCATAAGCAGAGAGGAGAATGGGAAGTAGAGCAGTTGGGACATGAACCGGTGTCCATATGGGATCCCAGTGCTTGCAAGGGAAGTATTATCTAATTGAGCCATCATGCAAGGCCCTAAAGTAACAAATTTGTTAGTTTTTTTTTTTTTTTTTTTTTTTTTTTGTGCCGGACCCTGTACTGGCGAGCACACACAAGAATCAGGTCTGGATCACCTCAGACGATGTTTCTTTGGAGATTCCTCCAACTGAACTGCTGATCTCAGAACCCCAACCATGAAGAGACTACGTCAGCCAGTGGATTCTGATTGGCAGCAATTCAGAACTGTTGAACTACCAAAACTGCTTGAGCAGGACCCTTGGAGCATGTCTCACATTGGGGACCTGGGATGGATGGGAGGCTGGGTGGGGCTTCTCCCTTTGTTTCTCCCCTGAACCTAGATACAGGGAGGAAAACAGATGTGGAAACAATGGTCTTACCCACTTTCCTGTAGCCCTTGACCCTTTGTACCCTAATCAACTAAGATTATTAAAAAAAAAAGCCCCATAATGAACGAAAACAACAACAAAATCTTCATTTAAGTCTGTTAAAAAAGAAAAAAAGTAAAAAAGAAACAAGGCTAGGACGCAGTGTGATAGCCTAGTGGCTATTTCCTCACCTTGTATGTGACCGGATCTCATATGGGTACCAGTTCTAATCCCAGTTGTTCCACTTTCCAAGGCCAAGGGACCCTGCACACACATGGGAGACCTCGAAGAATCTCCTGGTTCCTAGTTTTGGATCAACTCAGCTGTGGCCACTGTAGCTACTTGGAGAGTGAATCAGTGGATGGAAGATCTTCCTCCCTGTCTCTCCTTCTCTGTATATCTAACTTTCCATAAAAAAGAAACATAGCTTAAAAAATAAAGCTAGCATCGGAAAGTATTGTCTATAATTATACAAATCTTATTTATCATACAATTAATTTTTTCCATTATAGAAAGGTGGCACATGCTCACTAAAGAACCCTTGCTAAATGTATGAATGTACAAAGCCGAGGAAAGCACCCTACAAGGTTCCAGCACTCAGGTGTGTGGGGAGAGTACGTATTAGGCTTTATGCATATTAATCTTTATGCTGATGCCCGTGTAGATTTTTCAGCAAACTTTGTTTTTCTTTTTCTTTTTTCAAAACTTTTTTTTTTTATTAAAGAAACCACAATATACCTTTATGCTAAGGAACACTTTTCTTTAAAAATAAGCCCGAGCTGCTCTGCGGGCAGTGTTCTTGAATCAGTCATGTAACAAAAGTAGAAAGGCTGTTGGGTGGATGGTGGGTGAGAAAGAACAAAGGAAGAGCTGACTCTACTTAGAAGGTGGGTTAATCAGTAATAAAAGCTGGCAGCACCTGGAAGAGACAGCAAGCACCGAGCTTCCTGCGTGGGCTTCCTGCTTGAGGCTCTAGCAGGGATGCTTGGCTTCCACTCACATTGCACTGTCCACCTGCCTGTGGCCACATCTCCTCATGGCTTCTTGCTCTTGCCCTCGTGGAGAATAATAGCCTGGTGAGTCCTTCACAGTCTCGTAGACTAGCAGGACTCTTTCTGACACCTTAAAATCCCCAGCTGCGAGTGCCCAGGTGTTACTGGAGCTCACCCTCTGTTGCTAGCCAGATGAGAAGAGTCAGCCATTGGAACAATAGCTATCTTGCTTGTACAGGATGTTTGCTTTGGAAACAGTTAGAAATCTTGGTGCACAAATCTGCACAGATCTGGCGGCTGGGCTGGGCCTCGTGAGAGGAGGCTGCTGGGGACAGAGCATCGGTGAGTGCTAGATGAGTGAGTGAGGTACAGTGTGGGTTCATCCTTTCCCTTTTCTTTTGGTCCTTTGTGCATGATTTCAGTCCGATCCGCAATTCTCAATGCCACCCATTGCCACCTCTTGCCTTCCACTCTGGTTTTACTCCAAATGACATGGTTTTAAAAGTGTCAATGTTCCCATCATTAAGACCAGGCTGTGCTTATAGATGTAAAGGGTAAAAGTAGCAGACCTTTGGAGATGGAGGAAACTTGAAAGAGGCAGGGGTTCTTGTTAAAGCCCGGGTGGCTACACCGCCCCCGCAGAGCTTCAGAGTCAACAGGTGGTGGGCACGGAGGATGGGCCTAGGTAACAACTCCCAGGCTGCCGTTCTGGGGTGCTGAGGATGAGGAACTTGGCATGCTGCCCTAGTTGTGCCCAATCACCTGTTTGTCTTCCATGCAAGAGCACTGGGCTCGGAGCAACGAAGGGCTCCTGAAGGCTACCTAGCTGGTGACCAGGGTGTGAACCCAGGGTAGTAAACCAGCTGAGTTTGCAAATACTGTGCCAAACCCGAGAAGGATGAAGTGATCACAGATGTCTTGCACGTGTGCCTGGTGGTGCTTTAGCAGTGGTGGTCTGCTACAAGCCAGTCACTGATTTCGGTCTCTTCTTTCAGTGAGTCAAGGTCTCCTGAGTTTTCAAGCTAAACAGGAGTACTGCCTGAAGCCACAGTGCATTGAAGCTGGTAAGTCCCGCCATTACATGCTGTGTAGAGCTATAATCACTGTACTTTGGAGAGTGCAGGAGAAAACAGGTGGCAATTTTAGTATTCTGTTTGCTTGAGGTTTGCCAACGATGAAATGGAGTTTTGAAGAAATGTGAAGTTTACTTGCAAGTTTCGGTGTGCAGTAGTGGGTCTCAGGTTTCCTGTTTTCCTCGCAAACACCAGTTGTGTGGTGTTACCAGCATCGTTACAATGAAATCAGGACAGGCCTTGTGGGCCTGAATGGTCTCCCAGACCAGCCAGTGAAGACCATTGGCCACCCTGAGGCTCAGCCAGCTGCAGATTCTGATTGAAGTTAAGCAGTCTTGTGTATGTTCTGGTCTGTGGTTTTGACCTGTGCATCTATGAGTGGGCGGCGAGGAGGGTCTCGGTCAGTCTGAAAGTGAAGACTGAGGCAGCAGCTTCCCAGGTGGGCGTGAGAGGGTGGTGGTCAGTGGGAACAGCCAGGGCAAAGGCTGAAGCTTGGGAGGGAAGGGACAGAGTGCGAGTGATAGGAGGTCAGTGGAGGGCCAGGTGCCACGTGTACTTAATTGTGCTTAATTGTGCTTAATTGTGCTCCAGAGCCTCTGCAAGGCTCTGGGCATTTGGAAAGATCTCCACATAGAGAGCTGGGGAGGGGTGGGGTACTTCCTGGCTGCGGACGTGGTGTAAGGAGCAAGACTGAGAGAAGGCTGCTCACCCAGGAGGTGACGTCAGTACACCATGTGAGCCAGGAGAGTGTCTTGAGCTCAAGAGATGGTGAGACAGTGTGTGGAGGAGGGGAAGGAGATAGAGGGCTTACTGAAGGATTAGATCAGGGTCATGGGAAAAAACCAAGACTTGAGCATGATGCTTAGATTCGGGGCAGTGGCTGGCTGTTGGCAGTAACTAAAAGATTACAGTTGGAATTAAAAAAAGATTTATTTATTTTTATTTGAAAGGAAGGGTTACACAGAGAGAATCTTCTGTCTGATGGTTCACTCCCCAAATGGCCACAACGGCCAGAGCTGAGCTGATCCAAAGCCAGGAGCCTGGAGCTTCTTCCAGGTTGCTCACATGGGTATAGAAAGAGAAGACCTGGAGCCAGCCTCTGCTGCTTTCCCAGGCCACAGGAAGGGAGCGGGATCAGAAGTGGAGCAGCCAGGACTTGAACTGGCACCCATATACAATGCCAGCACCACAGGCAGAGGTTTAGCTTCCCGCACCACTGTAGCAGCCCTAATGGTGACATTTATTGAGATTAGAAAGTCCTAGGAGAGAGAGATGGTGAATTCTAAGGCTTTGTTTGAAAGTAGCAGTTTAGATTATCTTATCAGCATTTTCTCATTCTAAAGTGATATGTATGTATAAAATCAGGCAATGTGTTAAATGACTTACAGATAGCATCTCCCAATACCTTCATAAGAACCTTTATTAATAAAAAAAAAAAACCTTATGATGTCGATATTATCCCAGCCCCACTGACAGAGGCTGAGTAGCTTGTGCATGGTCATAACCTGCGTGGGTGGCAGAGGTGAACTTCAAATCCCTGTTGGTCCCCTCTCTTTTGTTTTCCTTGGTGTCATGGGTCCCGCCATCCATCTGTCTTCAGCCTGGATCCTTTGTTCTTTTATTATAACCCTATACCTACCAGAGTTTAATGACTGGAGAACAATTTCAGCTCTTTTACAAAGTTTTTATTTATTTAGTTGGAAAGGCAGAAAGTGATTCCCCTGTCTGCTGGTTCACTCTCCAGATGCCTGTAATAACGAGGGCTAGACAAGGCTGAAGCCAGGAACTCAACCCAACTGAGCCACGAGTGGCAGGAACCCAAGTACTTGGGCCATCCCCTGCTGCCTCTCAGGGTACACATGAAGAGAAGCAGGAATTGGAAGTGGAGCCTGGGTTTGAACTCAGGGTGCTTGGACATCAGTTGAGGACATCCCTAGCTGCATCTTACCCACTCTCTCACTGTCTTGGCACCCTATGAGAACGATCCTTTTTTCTGTACTGGTTTGAGAATTCCCAGGCTCTCTGGTCCTGGCTCAAGCTATGGTGAGTGTCTAGTTGGGAGAGGACCAGGTGAGCCTATCAGTGGACTCTGTTTCGATGTCCTGTCACCTGGTGCATTTGCTGTGGTACGGATTCTTGCAAGTGTGTGTGAAATTGAAATTCTTGAGCTGACAAGCTTTCAGTTTGGGTTCAGGCAACTCTTTTGAATGTGTGGGCCATGTATGGTCATGAATTGTGTTTCTTTATTACAAATCATAATTCAAGAATAGAAGTTGCAAATGTAGGTTTGATGATGTCACTGTTTGCCAGCTAATGTGTCTGGCCTGACCAGCTTGTTTGTGATTTTCACTTGGTGACTGGTTTTCTATTGTTGGACAAGGAAATATTGATCTTGCTGTTTCCATAATGAGAAGCTCATCTAGGACACGACCCTCTTCAGTGTAACATGAGCTTCTGTTGGGGTCTGTGGGGCAGCAGTTGAGTGCACCTGGCAGGCAAGCTGTGGCCAAGTCAGGGCCTTTAAGAAGAGTGTGTGTGCAAGTGGGGGTGTGCGTGCGCAGCTCAGAGGATGGAAGTGTTTGATGGCCTTCTGCACCATGTGTGAGCAGGTGCCAGCGCCTCCTCTTCATAGCTCTGCTTCCTTCCTGTGCTACATGTTCTTCCATCCCCATCCCTTTTTAAAAGAGCCACACAAAAAAATAAGATAGAATAAGGAAAGGCCATACTAATGCCAGTGGGCAAGAGCAGGCAGGCTGGCTGAGTTTAAGCCACAGCCTGCACACTAACAAGCCACACGATCTTCTGTGAAATCCATAACCACTCTAACCTCAGTTTGACCATCTGTAAAATGACAATGACATGCTTTACTTGTTCCATGAGTGGGGAGAGTGAAATAATGATGATCTCAGTAGTAATTCAGGTGTACAATGCTAGATCCTTAAGCCCACGCCCAGAAAGTGTTGTAACTTGAAGACCAGCACTGAACTCCATTCTTTTGAAGACAAACCAGAGTTCAAGTGCTGTGAGGCTGATCTAGATTTGCTTCCGCTTGTGAGAATATGCAATTGTTCCCCTGTAGGGATATTAATGCCTTGCTTCAGCATGGGGCCACCTGCAGGTGGTGCTAGGCTAGCAAACAATCTGTGGCATAGGCCTCACTTTCCGAGATCTCCATGCCTAGGAGCTCAGAGGCATGCAGCCTCAGTGTTTCAGAGAACTGTTGATGGGATTGTAATGGCAAATATACATGTTTATGACTCACAGATTGGGCTAAGTACATATGGTACACTCAGTGAACTTGGAATTGCAGAGACACACCTACTTTTTTGGTATAAGTATGTCCCATGCAATATTTGTTACATGCTTTTTGTTTAGATTATTTATTTATTTATTGGAAAGTCAGATACACATAGAGAAGGAGAGGCAGAGAGAAAGATCTTCTGTCTGCTGTTTCACTCCCCAAGTGGCCGCAATGGTCAGAGCTGTGCTGATCTGAAGCCAGGAGCCAGGAACTTTTTCCAGGTCTCCCACGCAGGTGCAGGGTCCCAAGGCTTTGAGCTATTCTCTGCTGCTTTCCCAGGCCACAGAGAGCTGGATGGGAAGTAGGGCCACTGGGATGGGAACTGGCATCCATGTGGGATCCCAGTGAGTGCAAGGCGAGACTTTTGTTGCTAATTAGCTGCTTATCTGAAATTTGAATTTCAGGGAACATCCTGAATTTATTTTACTTTTTACTGTTTATTTACTTTCATTGGAAAGACAAATTTATAGAGAGGACAGAAAAATCTTCCGTCTGCTGGTTCTCACTCCAAGTGGCTTCAATGGCCAGAGCTGAGCCAATCTGAAGCCAGGAGCCAAGAGCCTCTTACGCATCTCATGTGCAGATGCAGGGTCCCAAGGCTTTGGACCATCTTCTACTGCTTTCCCAGGCCACAAACGGGGAGCTGGATGGGAAGTGGAGCAGCTGGGAATAGAATTATTGCCCGCATGAGATTCCAGTGCTTGCAGGTGGAGGACTAGTCTGTTGAGTCACCACACTGGCCCAGACATCCTGTATTTTTATGGCAGTGTGTTTGACACAGCTATAGGCAGTTTTACATGTATTTACTTATATAATTTGCATGAAAATCCTATAGGGTGCTATTATTTCCATTTTACAGATGAGGAAACAGACGAGAGAGGTAAGCTGTTGCAGCTATTCAAACTCAAGGGGTCTGGCTCGAATTTGTGACAATGCAACATTCCTTGCAAACAGGAAAGGTCGGTGCTAGTGAATGTATTATCATTAGCAGCATGAACAATATCCTCTCCTTTGAGCCCTGATCAATCTGAGAAGCCAGGTTAGTATATGTGACTAGCATAAACCAGCCTCAGACTGCAGAACGGTTACCCCTTCATGCAGTGAGTGGAGAGCATGGAGCCTGAGCGGTCACAGCTTTCTCTCATCCTTGTATTTCTTTCATTACTTCAAGACTCTGGTTTCCTCCACGGAGCTCAGTAGGGGAAAGGCATTTTGGTATCTTGACAGCTTGGGTCCCTTGCAATTTAAAGGCATGCTTTCCTGCAGAAAGTGCAGCTCCATGCCTGGCTATGAATGGGGAATGATGAATTATGCACCAAAGCTGGTGTTTTCTCAGCGGGCTCCTTTCCAAATTCAGTGTGAGTGATGGATCGCCCACCTTTGTATCAGGCTGGAGGTCAGAGCTGATCTTGCAGATTGCCTAGAAACCTGCGAGAAAATGGAGGAGGTGGCGGAGGATAGATGTGAGGGCTGGGGGTGGGGGACGTTTGGGAAGGAGGCCAGAAAGCAATGTGCTTGTGTGAGTAAAACTGCAGGTGAGAGCTCTGCTGTGTGACTGTAAATATTGTGTGTGATGGGGGCTTGTTGGTCCCTGTCCCCGAGGTGTCACATAGCCAAGGCGTTCTGTAGCTGATGCACTAACCACAAACATGACCTGGAAGCATGGTTTTTGCATGTCCTCACCTATCTCCATCTTAAATATTAGTAATAAAATACTAGCAGTAGATAGGAAAGTAATGAGACAAGTGAATTGGTTGTGGAAAACAAAAAAATCAACCAATTTGAAATTAATGAAACCATTTTTGCCTGCTTTTTTTTTTTTGAGGAAGGGCTTGAAAGTGTGTTTGTGTGTGTGTTTGTGTGTAGGGGGGTTGAAGTACTATATAAATGAGGGTGCTTGTGTATTATTTACTTAAAGGAGTACTAAACCCATTCTGGAATTTTAGTAGAGAGTTTAGGACAGACACATATGTGAGGTTATTTTTAAGCCTGGATGAACTACATGTGTGACCAAAGTGTAAAAAATGTATGTCCAAATTTGTGGAGGTTGTAGTTTTTGGAGGCAATTCATTCATATATTGCCGAAGTTTATTGGGTTTTCATTGCTTTAAACATAAATGTGTTTTGGCATTAATTACAGTATGAAAATAGCCCAGGATGTCATCGTTCCAGTATCATTAAAACACTGGCTACCTTTTTAAAAAAAATCATTTGATGCATGTAATTGTGTTAGTTCGAGTGGTATGCAGCAATTGTATGGTGTTTGGAAGACAGTTGTAGTTTAATAGGAATTTTTGGAGCTTCTCATTTTGTAATGAAAGATTATATTTTAAACTCATGGATATATAGTTATATACCGGTCTTCTACCTTAAGGACTCTATTCCATGTAAAATTGTAGGTGGCCTTATGGAAGAGGGAGCAAAGGTTACATCAGTGTACTGAGTATTTCTGTTAATTTATCTAAGTAGTTTTGCCTCGAGACTTTCATGTGCCATTTTAGAGCACCCCACTTTGGCCATCCTCTAGCCATGCCTCTTCCCCTTCAAGGAGTTTGTGGAGTCAGGTGGGGAAATCTCTCTTCTGTACCCCAGAATTCCCTGCTAGATGGCTTCATCCCAGTGAAAGATGCATTGAATGCCCAGGTGTGCAAGCGTCTGTGCGTGAGCTGCCAGGTCTTCATGAAGGCATATTGGCGGTGCAGCTTGTAAATATTTAGATGGACGATGTGGATGTCTTTGCTGTGAAACAAAACTATCCCAAACCTCAGAGGCCTGAAGCAAAAACGACTGCAAGGGTCCCTCCTGATTTTGTGGGTTTGGTGGATGGCTTCCCTAGTGCCACTGCGCAGGCTCTGGCAGGCGGCTGTGCGCAGTTGCAGGGTCAGCTGAGCTAGAAAGCTAGTGGGGGCTGTGGTGAGTGCTGCTGGGGCCTCTCCAGTGTTCTCTCTTGCCTTCATGGAGGCCTCTGCAAAGGGAGTCAACCCGGAAAGTGCATGCTCTCTTCAGGCTAGCTTTGAAACTCAAAAAAAGTCACTTCTGCCAGTTCTCTTGCTTCAACTGAGACAAGGTCAGTAGCGATTCAAGCTAGGGGAAGTAGACCCTCCTACTTGATTAGAAGAGTAGTAAAGTCAGCGAAAGGGCAAGAGGGATGGAACGGTCACACATACTTGTAAACAATTTACTGCATGCTCATCTGCATTCTTGTGCCATGTCTACAGAGTTTAGGGACAGTTGTGCAAAGTCAGTAACAATAACATCCCCCTCCCCCGCCCCACCACCTTTACTCAAGTCACTCTGAATGCAGCCATTTCATAGAATGAACTGCTTTCAGAGAATCATTTGAGGGGAAATGTAAAAGCCAAGGTCTTGGAACTGCTTGATATGAAATCGTTGTTTAATTTGGAGAAGAACAGTACACAATGTTCAATGATTGTCATTAATCCTCTGATTTTCTTTTTAAATAGCTGCTGCCATCTTGAGTAAAGTAAATCTGTCTGTGGATCCTTGTGATAATTTCTTCCGGTTCGCCTGTGATGGCTGGATAAACAATAATCCAATTCCTGAAGACATGCCAAGCTATGGGGTTTATCCTTGGCTGAGACATAATGTTGACCTCAAGTTGAAGGGTAAGTTTCCACTGGACTTGGATGGTGTTACTTTGTGGAGAGCAATATTTGGGAAAAATATGTAGTTTGGAATTTGTGGCATGACTGTTCACTTTTAACTCATTTCTAAGAATTTTTTAACCAAAATCTAGCAGCCAGGTTTTTTTTTTAAGATTTATTTATTTTTACTGGAAAGACATATTTACAGAGATAGAAAGATCTTCCATCTGGTTCATTCCCAAATGGCTGCAATGGTCAGAGGTGAGCTGATTCGAAGCCAGGAGCCAGGAGTTTCCTCCGGGTCTCCCATGTGGGTTCAGGGTCCCAAAGCTTTGGGCTGTCCTCCGCTGCTTTCCCAGACCACAAGCAGGGAACTGGATGGGAAGCAGAACAGCCAGGACTCTAACCGGTGCTCAAATGGGATCCTGGCCCATGCAAGGTGAGGATTTAAGCACTAGCCTACTGTGCCACCCTCCCCACCCTCACCTTTCCCTCCAAGAACTTTAAAATTCAAAGGGTAGCTAGTGAAATTTTGGTCTACTTAAATCTCAATGCAAACCTATTGATGTAGGTTGTTAGGTTTGTGTTTGATGGTAATACTAAGTTATACTGCAGAAGGATAAATAGCATTTGATTGAGACTGATAGCAAAGGAATAGTGAGTGAATATTATGGTAAATCAACATACTTACTTGTTGTGTTCAGTGTAAACCTCAGTTTTTGTTCGTTGTTTCCTGGAGTTTCAAGGCTTACCATATGTACTGAACATCTGATCATCTTTTGACACCACTTTTGAGAACTCTGGATGGCCTGTAGTTGTGATGCTGTTCCTGTTAACTCCCGAGCTGGCTCTAGGGAGATGCAATTTCTTCCCATGGCTTCTCTTGCAGTGACTGGCTCACACAATCTTCACGTGTCCATACATGCACACATTTGTGTATGATCGCACATTCCCCACCTCCGCCCAGGCTGGAAATATCTGTTGCTTAAAGGTTGTTTAAGAATTAATTTTAAAAACATTTTTATTTATTTAATTTGTTTAAAAGTGAGTGAGAGAGAATATTCTTCTGTTTATTCTCTCTACAATGCCCACACAGGAGGAAGTCAAGAGCCAGCAACTCAGTTCAGGTCTCCCATGTGGGTGACTGGGAGCCAAGTACTCAAGCCATCACCTGCTGTCTTGCAGAGTGGGCATCTACAGGGAACTGGAATTGGAAGCTGAATCAGGGCTTGAATCCAGGCACTCTGATCTGGAATGTACAGTGTCCTATGAGGAATCTCAATAAATACACCAAATGCCTGCTCTAAGTCTCATGGTTTTTTTGTTAAGCTACTGGAGGAAAGCCATTTCAGAAGGGAAGTAGGAAGATTTCAAAGCCAGATAAGGTAATTGTTCTGAGAAGGCAAAAGTAGTACTTTTTTTCTTGTTGACATCTGTGAGTAATGCCCATAGCATGTAAGAAAAATTCCTGAGAAGTTGTAAGAATTGGGATTGGCATTGTGCTGTAGCATGTTAGGCTACCACCTATGATGCCAGTTTCCTGTATGAACACTGATTTGAGTCCTGGCTGCTCCACTTCCAATCCAGTTACCTGCTAGTGTGTCTGAAAAGCAGCAGAAAATACACTAAGTGCTTGTCCTGGCCTTGTCCTATCTCCACCCATTGCAACCATTTGGGGAGTGAACAGCATATGGAAGATTGCACTCTCTCTAACGCTGCCTTTCAGATAGTTTTTAAAAAACTATTATTTTCTCTGTCATCTTGATTTTTTTCAAAGGAATGTGAAAATTAAATATGCACCAATTCACATATACACATATATACTTTATAATAAGTGAAACTATTGATGAAATATTTAGATATGTATTGTCAATAGTAAAGAAAAACATGCTGACATCTTGCAGCTATGTATAAGTCACCTGGACTTGTGTTTTCAGTTAGGAGATCCAAGCTTAATGTTGGTAAATTATGATAAAGAGTTTGCAAGAGGATCAGAGTTTTCTCTCCTAACCCAACAGATGCAGTTTTCTTTTACTATAGAACCACAGAAATTAGTTTACTAATACTTGTTTTCCTGTAGGACATCAATCCATGTTGGTCTTCCTTCTACTGTTTTTGTCTATTTCCTACTTCTCTTTGAGTTTTTTTCTTAACAAACAGTAGTATATACATAGTCATACACACAAAATATTGTAGAAGGATAAGAAAATACAAGATTTGTTGATAGATGTCCTCCCTTTATTAGTTACAAATATGAGATTGACATACTCGGGACATGAAGTAGTTGGTGTAATTTCTAAATGTTTCTGAGGATGTGAAAGTGAAAGCACTGTTGTGTTTTGAAAACTATGGACTCCTTCAAAATCCACAGAAATGAGAATACATTGTATAGAGCAGTACAGAGGTTTTGGTCTCCTGGCTTCCCCTAAGAAATGAAAAATTTTATTTTAAACTTAAGTTGGGGAAAAAAGGGGCAAAACACAGAAACAGAGTCACCCATAAATGCACCCCTAGAAATAACTGTTGACAAATTAATTGGTTATATATCTTTCTAGGCTTTGTTGATTTGTAGGTCCAAATGCATAACTTCATATCCACACTCACATATTTTAAAAACTATCTGATTCATAATACTAGTCTCTAACCTGGTTTGAAAATCAATGCATTCTTCATAGATCTGGATTCCATCAGTAGATAACTTTTCATGTTATAAATAACGTTGTAATAAACATCTTTGCACATTTTGTATCTCTATCTAGATATATCCTTAGGATAAGTTTCCATATGTGGGACTGTTGGAATGAAAGAATATTTGCAATTTAATTTTCGATGCACATGGCCAAATATTTCCTCAGAAAATTTGTTTTTTAATCTTCATATAGTTTCTTATGCATTTCACATTTTCCCCATCAGCTCTGTTTGTGTGTGTTATAACATAGGGATCAACGAACTGTGAACAGTAGACCAAATCTAACCCCAGCCTGTTTTGTAAATGAAGTTTGATTGGCACACAGGCTCATGCATTCATTTATGCATTTTCAATGTCTGCTGTTGTGTTACAGGGGCAGAGTGGAAAACAGCTACAGAGACTACATGGCCCACAGAGTGATTCTAAAATATTTTTCCATGCACTTTATGGACCAAGTTTTGCTAACTCCTGAGCCCAATATAAAAATAAAGCATTTATGTTTGTATTAGGTATAATTAATTTGTCTTATTAATAATTTTCAGTGACTTCTTTGGAATATTGTAGATAGATTCCTAAATTTAAGAAACAATTTTGTCTCTGTTTAAAAAGTGTGTTGGCTGGTGCCACCAGAACAGTGCTGAATAATAACAATCATAATCGGAGTAATTTTCTTAGCTTTGGTGAGAATACCTCCAGTGCTCTTTCCTAGTATGTAAGTTTTTAAAATTTTCTAATAGTTATTGTTTATTGTGTTCTGTTGTTCTGAGTTGACAAAAAAGATTTTGCTTCAGAAAAATGCCTTTTGGCTGTTTAGCAAGTCTTATTTCCTAAGACCCTGCTGGAATTGAACAAGCTAGTATTTTGTTTCATAGGTTCCTCTATGTACTTACGACTTTTAGTGTTCTGTGGTTTTGGGGTGCTAGTTTTGTCAGGTTCTGCTCTCCAGAATGTGCTGGCTCCATGCAGAGGAGTGGGAGTTGCCCTGTATACTCATGCTCTGACTGACTAAACTTCGCCAATTCCAGGTCTTTCTGTGACAAGTTCAGTAAATGAAAAACAAAGCAATCAGGATGCTCTTGCTTCAAGTGTTAAGCAGAGGAAATTGTGGAGTAAGACTTCTTTCTTTTAAAAATATATTTGAATGGTAGAGATAAAGAGTGAGTGAGCATGAAAGAGCTCAAATCGGCTGGTTCAAACCTCAGCTAACTATGGTGACCAGCGCTGGACCAGACCAGTCTGGGAACTGAGACCTGATTCTAAATCTTGGATGTAGATTATGTGGATCTTGGACCTGAGAACCAGTTACAGGAACCATCACTGCTGCCTGCCAGTGTCTTGCACTAGCAGGGAGCTGGAATTAGAAACTGGTACCAGGCATCAAATCCAGGTTCACCTCCATGGGACAAGGTGCCCTTGGTAGGCATCTTAAACCACTAGGCCAAAGGACTATCCCAGGCTTCTTTGCCAATGATGTTATCTTGTACCAAGTGTGTCTGAAATAGAAAATATCTGCTAGTTCATCAGTTGTCTCAGAAGAAAACATTTAAAGTTAACGGAGTTGAAAGAATAGCATAAGGAACTCCCATTGTGCCCTGGACCTGGATACCTCAGTTGTTACCTAGTTGCTGTATTTGCTTTATTGTGTTATTTTAATATTACATATCTACAAACATGTATTTTCCCATTTTATCCATATTTACATATATAATTAGAAAAATGTATAAGTGTAAAGACATTGCTACACATACATATTTTTTGTGTTTCAGATGATCAAATATTGATAATATAGAACTTTTCAAATATCAAATGCACTGATAATTTATTTCTTAAAAACTAGATTTTAAAAGTATGTTTTAAAGATTTATTTTTAGGGCCCCTGGTGGGGTGGCCTAATGGCTAAAGTCCTCGCCTTGAACGTGCCGGGATCCCATATGGGTGCCAGTTCTAATCCCGGCAGCCCTGCTTCCCATCCAGCTCCCTGCTTGTGCCCTGGGAAAGCAGTGGAGGACGACCCAAAGCCTTGGGACCCTGCACCCACATGGGAGACCTGGAAGAGCTGGTTCCTGGCTTCGGATTGGCTCAGCTCCAGCCGTTGCAGCCGCTTGGGGAGTGAACCATGGGACGGAAGATCTTCCTCTCTGTCTCTCCTCCTTGCTGTATATCTGCCTTTCCAATAAAAATAAATAAATCTTAAAAAAAGATTTTATTTTTGTTTTGAAAGACAGATTTTATAGAAAGAGGAGAGACAGAGAAGGTCTTCCATCCACTTATTTAGCCCCAAGTGGCTGCAAGTGCCAGACCTGATCCAAAGCTAGGAGCCAGGAGCTTCTTTTAGGTCTTGTATGTGGGTACAGGGTCCCAAGGGTTTGGACCATCTTCCACTGTTTTCCCAGGCTACATACAGGGAACTGGATGGAAAGTGGAACAGCCAGGGCATAAACTGGTGCCCACATGGAATGCTGACAACACAGCATGAAGTATTAGCTTTCTGAGCCACTGTGCCAGCCAGTATATACATGAGTGCTTCAAAAAGTTCATAGAAAACAGCATTAAAATATAGTTTTTTTGGTGCATTTTTGGAGCCCATGCATTTGCAGGCTCTTCAAAAATTGCTGGGAAGTGCATATTATGAAGAAGCTACTCATGGATTAGGAAACTTATCTTTAAATATTCTTTCCTTCAGGTTTTTGAAAGTCCCTTGTATGAATATAAATTTATATCTTAAAAGGGATGTTATGCATTTTTTGTAATCTTTATTTTACTTGACATGTACCCCTTGTTTTGTGTCAACAGAAGCCGATCTATGCCTTCACTTGACATGGCTACTTTTTAAGGATATGCTATAAGTCATCTAACCAATGCCGATGTTATCCTTATAGTAAATACCCAAGAGCATGAGTTTTGAAGCCCTAAGAGTTGGGTTTGAATCCTGGTTCCTTTTCATTTATACTGTGTTCTTTGAGCCAGTTACTGACCTCGTCTACCTCAGTTTTTTTATCTGTGAAATAGAGACAGGAGTACCAGTATTCTAGTGTCTTTGTGACGTTTGAGGCATATTGCCTATTTAAACTGTTTGCTCCAGTTCCTGATATATAGCAGAACCTCAATAAATATTTATGCATCTCTGTTTTGTTTCCAAGATACTTCTAAAGTTCATGATTTAATGTCTATCACATGCTGTAAGTTTTATTCTGCTCTTATTCTTTATAAATATCATATACTTTAAAAAAATATTGAATGCTGTCAAGGTATTTTTCCTCAGTGTTGATAAAAAGAGAGAACATCTAAAAATAAAACCCAATACCACTCGCTGAAAGAATACTATTTTCTTATGGCTGATAGAGAACACACAGATACGGCTGTCCAATTTGTGAACTAAAATGGATTTGACAGACCTGGCTGATGAAAAATTGCCCTCTGTTGGAGTCAGCAACCTGGCTTTGTAAATTTTTTGTCCTTTCAATGGTGTATAAGACTGAGATTTCTACTTGGAAAATAAGATTATTTCTTGTTTTCCCCAAGAAGCATTTCTTTTTAGTGAAAACAAAACAGAACAGAAAGGCAGCGTGTGGTCATGTGTTTGTCTTGGAATTCCCATCATAGAAAAATCCCCAAATTTGTCTTCATGGGAGTATGAGGAAGACCCAACTTGCATTGCTTATGAATGAGCAGATGGAAATTCAGTCAAGGGGCACTTAGGAAACCCAGGCAAGGAAGGAGACAGATGACTCAGAGGGTGTCAGATCATCTCGCTTATGGAATAACCATCTTTGCCAGTATTTTGCAGGGAAATGAAGTATGTTATTTTAAAATACAGCTTCAACAGAACAAGAAGAGGAAACAGAGACTGTGTATTAATGAACAGATTAAGGTGATAGTGACTCATGTATTGGTTATTTATTTGTAAATACCTGCTGGCTGAGATTCAAATTGTTCTCATAATTGTTTTTTTTTAAAAGATTTATTCATTTTATTACAGTCAGATATACAGAGTGGAGGAGAGACAGGAAGATCTTCCATCCGATGATTCACTCCCCAAGTGAGCCGCAAAGGCCGGTGCTGCGCCGATCCAAAGCCAGGAACCAGGAACCTCCTCCGGGTCTCCCACGCGGGTGCAGGGTCCCAATGCATTGGGCCGTCCTCGACTGCTTTCCCAGGCCACAAGCAGGGAGCTGGATGGGAAGTGGAGCTGCCGGGATTAGAACCGGCGTCCATATGGGATCCCGGGGCTTTCAAGGCGAGGACTTTAGCCATTAGGCTTGGCCACGCCGCCGGGCCCTGTTCCCATAATTGAATACCTCTCATGTTCCCTGTATACTCTATTTTCTTTTCCAATAAATGATCCTGACCAAATCATCCTTTAAAACAAATAGAAACCTGGAAATTTTAGTTCAGCTGCTGTAATGTTCTTTGGTAATCAGGAAGCTCAGGTTATTGAAGTATAGTGAGTTGTACCATTTTCCTTGTACCAAAGATATAAAACAACGATGAGTTAAACTGTGCTCCTGCTTCATAAAGTGCTTTGGAACTAATGTCATGTCAAGAGGAGGACTACAAGTAAAGGCGAGGTGTGCAAGAGCTGAGCTTGTGGTGGTGGACTTTTAATTGCTGGGGAAAATTTGGCCCCCTGTTATTTTGAATGAGTTCTCTTTTGAGGGAACCTCAAAAAGTTTGTGGATAATGTAAATTATGAAAATTATGCATCGATTTTAAATTTTTTGCATCAAAATAAACTTTGTTTTTTTTTAAGGAAGACATATGTATTTATTGAAAGGCAGAGTTACAGAGGGAGACAGAGACAGAGGAATTGAGATTATCCATCCTCTGGTTCTCTCCCCAAATGGCCACAACCATCAGGGCTGGGCCAGGCGAAAGCCAGAAGCTAGCAGCTTCTTCCGGGTCTCACACTTGGATTCTTTCCCAGGTGCATTAGCTGCTGAGGCTCCAACTGGTGCCCATATGGGATGCGGGTGCCACAGGCAGCAGTTTAATGTGCTGTGCTCTAATGATGGTCTCAAGCTTACATGCCAATTTCATTGCTTACGGGTAGTCAGAAAAGACTGCTTTTATCCACAGACCACATTACCTCTTTCTCATGTGACCACACAAGAAGTAACAATTTTGCATTATCCTCAGTCCTGCTTGTGTCAAGGCCTGCCGTAGGAAGATGGGAGCCTGCAGTGAAGACATCGAAAATGCAATAGGAAATACTTTTCTTTTTTTACTTTTAAAGATTTATTTTATTTTTATTGCAAAGTCAGTTATACAGAGAGGAAGATCTTCTGTCCGATGGTTCACTCCCCAAGTGAGCCGCAACGGCCGGTGCTGTGCCGATCCAAAGCCAGGAACCAGGAACTTCCTCCAGGTCTCCCACACGGGTGCAGGGTCCCAATGCATTGGGCCGTCCTCAACTGCTTTCCCAGGCCACAAGCAGGGAGCTGGATGGGAAGTGGAGCTGCCGGGATTAGAACCGGCGCCCATATGGGATCCCAGCGTGTTCAAGGCGAGGATTTTAGCCATTAGGCCACCATATGGGGGCCCAGGAAATATTTTTCTTCGAAAACTTTCTTGTTACGTTTCTTTCTGCCACTTGCCTACGCTATTTGAATGTGGGTAATTAGCACATTGTATAGAGTGCAGGAAAAGAGGAAGAAGTTGCCAAATCCAAAAACGGCAGCAACTGGTGGTTTGGAACTATTTCTTCAGATAGAGAAATGATTTTCTTTCTCAAGATTCTGGAAAATGGGGCTATCTTTGGAATTAGTTCTTCGTCTCAACAACTACATGAACTAAAGAATCCAGGAGAAGGGACGCTGAGCTCTTCCATCCACTGATTCACTCCCCAAATGGCCACAACTCCTGAGGCTGGGTGTGGGTCCACAGATATTCCTCAGCCCACCCAGCAGGGGACTGTCGGGAGGAAATGTGTCTCATCTCTGACAGGCCGCTGGTCCTGGGCAGCAGTGTCTGGAACTCTTTTCGTTGGAACCAAACTTTTTCCCTCCTATTTTGTTGCAGATATTGCAGGTTCTTGAAATGCCCTCTCTGTGAATTACTATTTCAAAACTGCATGCATTTATTCATTATAAAGAAAACAGTTACAGTGCTTGTTTATATCTTGTTATTTATAATGAGCTAATTAGCTAGCGCACATATTACGAATATCCAATAATGGCTGTTTTGTTAACTGTGCTTCAGAATACCTGTTTCCTTTGCAAACTTAATGTTTCTCATGTATGCACTTTTAAATGTTGTGTTCAAAAGATTGCCCCGGGGAGGTGGGCAGTGAAAAAGCACCAAGAACCCTTGTTTATGTAAAGGATTGCAATAGTAGGACTCAAGAAGAGATCATTAGTTCGCACCAACCTCTTGACACATCCTCATTCAGGTGTTTTGAGTGCAGTTGGCTTTTACACAGCCCCATGAGCCTACTCATTCCAAACGTTAGAACAATCTACTGTCTAGACTTCTTTGATAATGAACATATTACCAGCAGTTACTATGTACTTGTACGGATATAAGATGAACCTGGAGATTTGTGCTTGAAGACTTATATTGATACCAGTCCTTGAACTTATTAAGTGCAGGCTAAATAAGATTGCCTGTGCGGTGGAATAAATACATATCCAGGTAAAATTACTATGTGTTGCCATGTGCTTATCGTGAATTCAGAAAGCTGAGGAGCAATTTTAGACTACCAATGTAGCCTTTGCTATGATAGAATTCAAAATATTTGCCAACTGTGCTAGTTGTGAAAAATAGTTATATGTAATGCAGAGTATTTATTCATAATGCATGCTGCATCGTGTATGAAAAGGCTAGTTGTTGTCTTGCAGACAAAGTCTCTTTCTTGAATTTGAAAGGGAATTTGCAGGAAGTCAACCACTCCGGAAGTTCTGAAAGTGAGATTCCAAGGGAAGATTACATTTAAATAAAATTGTTTTATTTACCTTTAGCCTCTTTATGTGCCAACTCAGGTGTTTTGGCTTGGCTTCATCATTGTACATACCCATGTGTTTAGTCATGCCACAGCTTTGAATCATCCACTGTCTGGACTCATGGGTAATGAGCATATTAACAAGTCTAAATTCACCTTGTCAGAAGGGAGGCATGAGTGAGCTGTTGGGCTGTTAGGGGAAGGATATTAAGAGCAGAATGGCTGAAGGAGGTAGCAATCCATTTAAGAGATGAAAAAAATTGTTTTTATTAATTTGAGAGACGGGAGGAGATGGAGGAAGAAAGGGCACGCGCTTCCATCCACTGGTGCATTCCTCCAAATGTGTGCAGTGCTTTGGCGCCTGTGCCAGACCAAAGCTGGGAACTCAGACTGGATCTTCCACCTGGGTGGTAGTGACCCAGTCACTGGAGCCTTCACCTGCTGCCTTCCTGGGTATACATTAGCAGGAATTGGGAGAAGAGCCAACTCTCAAAGCCACACACGCTGATATCGGTGTTGGCATCTTAAGTTGGGTCTTTTTTTAATTGTTTTTAAAGATTTGTTTTATTTTTAATTGGAAAGCCAGATGTACAGAGAGAAGGAGAGACGGAAAGGAAGATCTTCTGTCTGATGATTCACTCCCCAAGTGACTGCAATGGCTGGAGCAGAGCCAATCTAAAGCCAGGAGCCAGGAGCCTCTGCCAGGTCTCCCTCGTGAGTGCAGGCACCCAAGGCTTTGGGCCGTCCTTGACTGCTTTCCCACAAGCAGGGAGCTGGATGGGAAGTGGAGCTGGGATTAGAACTGGCACCCATATGGGATCCCTGGGTATTCAAGGCGAGGACTTTAGCCACTAGGCCACCGTGCCGGGCCCTCAAGTTAGGTCTTAATGAATAAGCCAAATACCCACTTGGAGGTGGGAGATTTTTGACTTGTGGGGACAGAGATTTCTCAGAAGTGGAGCAGAAGCCTGAAAATGCTGGGAAATGGGAATATTGACTGAGAAAAGAAGTGGGAGAGTAGACGAGGGGGGCATTTTTGTGACATAACTATTGCAACACATTATGAGAAGTTTCCTACAAGTTAGCTTTGAATATTGTAGAAGGAAAGAAGCATTTACTTTAGAAGATTGTCTATTAAATTTAGATTCTTGGGGCTAAAAATAAGTCCTCTGGCGTGACTAATGACACAGGATATGTGCATCCTGAGAAAGACACAGACACCCATGGTGACACTTCTCCGCCTACCCACACCCAACTCCCATTTTGTATGGCTGGTGTGTATAAGAATATTCTGCTGTGCAGTGGCTCAGCACCCTTACATGTTTTTGAAGGTTCACTTCCTAAATTAGGAGGTTGAAAAGAGAAGGAAAACCCTAGCTGGCTTTGGTGGTAACAGTTTGAAGGCGTACTCATGTGAGCTGCTGTGGCCTTCAGCATTCCTGAAGTGCCTCTAGGTTGCCACATGTTTCTCCCACTGTTTGCCAGAGAGTAGAGTAATAATGGAGATAAGAATATGGGCATTTTTTGGGCAGCGGTTTCCAAGGGCACCCAGATTGCATAACAGAAGCTGATGGCTCTGACTTCTGGTGCTTCGGAGAGGTGGGTGAAGGTTTCCCCATTGTTCCTCATTTGTTGAGGGCTAATGGAGAAATGGAGGCCCTGAAACATTTGGAGAGTTGGTTGCAGACTAAAATGTCAGGGTGAACTAAGTTGAAAATATCATACTTGCATTTTCAAATATCCGGATGAGAGTGTTTTAGCTGTGTTCTCACTTTCAATTCTGAGTACTTTTCAACTCTGACCGAAGGTGTGGATGGCTCAAGCATCTTTGTAATGTGGCAAGATTCTCATTTTACTACTGTGAAGTGAGTCATTAATAGACTCTCCCATAATTAAATTAAGGGTGTATGACCCGGGGAATAACTTAACAGGGCCAGGTCCTTCGCAGAGGTCACAGTATTTCATAATACCCAGTTGCCATGTGTTGAACTCTCTCAACTGAGCTTCCAACATGTCTGAAAGATGTAAGATTTAATTTACCTGTATTTTGCAGATAATCGAACGGAGGCATCTGGCAGGTACCCCGTCCAAGGTTGTAGAGCCAGAAGGCGATGAAGCCAGAATTAGAATATAGGCTGTTTGACCCTTGGTACCTGGAAAAAGCTCTGAAACCTACGGAAGTAGAATTATCTTCATTTTATAACTCTGAAAACAGACTTAGAGAGAGGTAACTCACCCATGTTCAGACGACTAATGGCTTGTAAGATATATAATTTTGGCTGTTATTTTTAAAATGTGACCACTAGAAGGTAGTTATGTGTGACTTGTGTTTGTGACTCATTTTTCTGCTCAGAGTAGTGTGCAATAGAAAGATGAGTCACAATTACATGTCACATGTATCTTTGTTTTCTACTGGCCATATTAGAAATAGTAGCAATTGAAATGATGTATCATATCAAAAATACTGCCATTTCAGGATATAATTGATGTCAAAATGTATTCATAAGCCATTTTCATTTATTTCTTTGCTAGAAACCTTTGAAATTTGTGTTTTGTTGGCTGGTAGTACTCTATCATCCAGGCCAGTCACAGTACTAGTGCCCAAGTAGCCTTGTGTGGCACTGCCTTCTGTACTGGATAGGACCGTTCTGCACTGGTGCTTTCTCAGTGCTGGCTGCTCGGCAGAATCCCAAATGCCTGGGATGAATGCTCAGTGATGCTGATGTGATTGGCATGCAGCCTGTGCCCCTCTTCCCCAGGAGATGCCCAGAGTACTGAGAATTGGAGCCAGTGTGCATTGCAGAAGGTTCTGTGAATTTTGTGATATAAGAACAGGCAGTATGCTTTGCTAGGTGACATGAAAGAATGTGCCATAGCTCATTTATTAATTTCTCTGAGTATTTTGGCCAAGTACCCAGAAGAATATAAGAAAAGAAACTTCATTCCCTTCTGAGTTGTATATTGGTCTGCAGACACACCCATGGAAGTAAATTAAGACCAAAAATTCTGTTCTTGTAATTGATGCTGGGGCATTGGCGACAGTCTGGAATCTCTGAGCTATGCGGAAGAGGAAGTTGGGATTGGAAGCTGCAGGCCATTGCCAGAATAGAACACGTCCAGTGGGGAATCTGTGGGAGGCGCTGGGTGAGGAAAGGAGGCAATTGTGGTTCCTGCTGAGGTCTGAGGGCTGCGCGGCCCACTGGGCCTCGGGATGTCAGGAGGCGGCTGCTGCCAGGGGCCTCACACCCATCTCCCCGCTTGGCCTAGCTTGGATTTCTGCCCTTGGGACTTGGATGGAAAAGCCAATATTCAGAAATGAAAACATTTCCTCTCACCTACAGGTTCAGTTGTCCTTAAAATGCTTTTGAAGTTATTTAAAATACTGTTTATATTGACTTCTTTGAATTAGATCTAAACATGACTTCAATATTCCCAACAAGTTTGTTATTTCCCCAAATGAAAATACCAAGTCTTCTGAGGTAGTGGCCCTTCAGTATGTGCAATATTACTATATTTATTTGATTTAAAACTCAACCAGAGGACACACGAACACCACACAGTTTTCCACCACCTTAATAAAATTAATACCATATTTCATTGGATCACAACTATTGTCAGCTATACTATGCTTCATTTCACATGTGCTAAGAAACAGTGAACTATTATACAATGCTTTTTTACATGGCATTTTTGTGATCGTATGAGTTGTTTTAGCCTTACTTAGATTTTTATTTTGTGTCGTGCATTATTCTTTGTATCCACTAAAAAGGCAAGTGTTGGGCCCGGTGCAGTAGCTCAGTGGCTAAAGTCCTCACCTTGCATGCACCGGTATCCCATATGGGTGCTGATTCTAATCCTACCAGCCCAGCTTCCCATACAACCCCCTGCTGGTGGTCTAGGAAAGCAGTCAAAGACGGCCCAAAGCCTTGGGACCCTGTATCTGCGTGGGAGACCCGCAAGTGGCTCCTGGCTGCCGGCTTCAGATTGGCTCAGCTCTGGCCGTTGTGGCCACTTGGGGAGTGAATCAATGGATGGAAGATCTTTGTCTCTGTCTCTCCTCCTCTCTGTATATCTGACTTTGCAACGTAAATAAGAATAAATCTTAAAAATAAGGCAAGTGTCAATACTACTGATCAAGGTATCTAAATCTTCACTGTGGGTCATCAGTGTTTTGATTTCCTACAACATGTTGTCCTATTTCTCACAGAAGCAATTGCGGTTCATCATTTATTGAAAAGTACTCTCCAGTTATCTCGGGGAATTTACTCTTAAATGACAGTTTTGGATGTGCAGTAAGGTTTTGTTTCATCATTGAGTCATGGTGAAATATTTCTGAAACCATTTGAAATGGTAGTTTGACCAGCCGTGCACCCAGTTCATTTGAAGTGCTTATTCTAAGAATGGTCATGGTCAGGTTCACTCATTGGCAGGTGATGGCACTTAAGTCATGACTGTGCCTAGAAGAGAATTTCAGGCTGGATTTATTTTGTTAAAAGATTTATTCATTTTTATTGCAAAGTCATATATACACAGAGAGGAGGAGAGACAGACAGGAAGATCTTCCGTCCAATAATTCACTCCCCAAGTGACCGGAATGATCCGAAGCCAAGAGCCAAGAACTTCCTCCAGGTCTCCCACACAGGTGCAGGGTTCCAAGGCTTTGGGCTGTACTCGACTGCTTTCCCAGGCCACAAGCAGGGAGCTGGATGGGAAGCGGGACTGCCGGGATTAGAACTGGTGCCCATAAGCGATCCTGGCATGTTCAAGGCGAGGACTTTAGCCTCTAGGCCACCGTGCCTGGGGGCTGGATTCATTTTTAAGATGTGAAAAAAAATGTATATTGTAGATCGCATTAAACACAGTATATAAAATATATTTCTCAGAATCTGGGATCCTCAGCTTTGCTAAATTCATCATGCTTCTGTGTTTTCAGTAGTCTCCCTGAAATGTACCTGATGCTTTTGCCTTAGCGCACCTTGGCTTTAGTTTTTTAATTCATTTTTTGAGAGGAAGGGAGCAAGAGAACATGCTCTTCGATCTGTTGATTCCCTTCCCAAATGTCTAGCACAAAAGGGGCCTGTGCCAGACTGAAGCCAGGAGCCAAGAATTCAACCTGGGTTTCCCATATGGGTGTCAGGGTCCCAAATCCCAGAGGTAACATGATACCGCTGGCTTCAAGGGTGAGCCAAAGTAGGAAGCTGGAGGAACAGCCAGAACTTGAACCCAGGCACTTTGATATGGGATGCAGGCATCCCACATGATGTTGTCATTTCTAGGCTGAACGCCTGCCCATGGCAAAGAGGATTCTCCCCTCAATTTGTTCTATGAAAGATTTGCACATTTCATTTTCCTTTGATTTCCTCTTCAAAAAACTTGGGAAATGTGAATATATTAGGAAATCTGCATGTAATTGCAGATTAATAACCTACTCATTAATACCACATTAGTTCATCATGATTAATAGCATCTATGTGAATGCTTAATGAATTAGTAATGATGGACTATTTGATTTAAAGCATCAAGAGAACATTGTAAAAAAGCACTACCCATATCAGGAAAATTAATTATGTGCTGGTTGGATAGTAGTTTGTCATAAGCAAGATGTGTTTGTGTGGAAAGCCTCATTGGTGCTGATGTGTGCACAGTGAGAAGTACTTTGTAAACACTTGTGAACCTTTTCACTTATAAAATGGGAGGAAAATTTTGCTTTTCATTAATAGAAAATGCATGGACACTGATATTTGTGATAAAGAGAAACACACAGACACAAATGTGTGTTAAAATAAAAATTCTCCCAGTCTCTACCCGGAGGGACTTCCTGTAGTGGCCCCTTAGATTAGGTTCTAAATTGAACTGCTTCTATTACCTGCTGGTCTATTCTAAGTTCACAGGCATACTATTCCAAGGCTCAGGGATTCTTTCCTACTGATTTTATTCCTTTAGAGAAATTTCTGGTGTTTTTCCTCATGGTTCTTCATTCTAATTCTGTGATGCCGGTAGCCATCATTGTTTATTTTTGTCTTTGCCCTACATCCGAGGAAGTGAAGGTCAAGGAAATGATGTGACTTGCCCAGTCCTATCCAGCCATATAATTTCTCCCCCACAGATTATAGGTCTACCATTTCAAATGTCTCCAATTTTAACTCAGGCAGAAAGAGCTGCCAGGAGCAAAGGCTCTGTCCAGCTGGTGCCTTTGAGGAAACCCAAGAAGCCTAGTGTGATGGGGGCTCCAAGTTGGAAGGGAGAAGGGAAAAGGACAAGATTGATGGGAAAGACAAGGGCCTTGTAGGACATGTGAAGGTGTTAGAGATGATCCTGTGGCTATATTTAGTCATGGGATGATGTCCTGTGGAGGGACCTCTAGGCAGAGCACGCTGACTGCCTACGACAATGGCTTGGAACTGGTATTGGACTTATGGAGAACAGTTCTGCAGGTCCCATGCTGCTGATTTGTTTTCTAGCTTGGCATCCAGATGAAGGCAGCATTTGTTTCTCTTGTTCCCAGAAACTCTGAAACATTTTTGGTTATCCTTTTTTCTCTAGTGTCTCCCTGCTTGCATGAAGGATCCCTGCCTCCTGTCTCTTGCCTCTGATTTCTTTGGGCTGTGGAAGTTCCTTTGCCAGGCAGGTCCAGTCACCTGGGGCAGAGGCCACCAGGGAAGACATGGCAGCAGATCTGGTAGTTTGTTATCCTTCCGGCTTTCGGCCCTTTTGTATTCATTGCTTGTGTCCAAAGCGCTACTGCTGCCTCTCTTTTGGGAGCAGATAGAGTTCTGGATAGAGAAGGAAGGAAAGCGTCTCTTCACTCTCAGAAGCCCAAGTCTAGGGGGACAGTTCTTCTATTCCACATTATGGTTTGAACAGCCAGGAATAGAACCCCTCCGTCTCTCACCTCCTCAGGGAAGGTGGGAGGGAAAGCGAGGTTAGTTGGGAAGTGACTTTATAAACCTATGTTTGCTGTATGTTGATGCTGCTGTCATAGTCAAGGGAGAAATTGTCAAATCTGGAACTCAGACGTGTTAGCATTTCAGGGATTCAATGTTTATACTCATCTTCCTTCCCTTAGGGTGTGGTATAAACCAGGATTCAAAATAGATGCCCAGCGTTCTGGTTTTTTTTGTTGTTGTTGTTTCCACTCTGAAAGTCTTCCTGCCCATGGTGCTGATGTTTTCGCCCTCTTGAGGCAGTGAGTCAACCTTCACCTCAAGCCCCTATTGAATTTCACTTTTAAGAAAGGAGTGTTTCACAACTGGGCTTGGCAGAGCGGAGAAATTCAGTGAGATCCAAATGGCTGAGTGGCAAGGAGAGCATTTCCAAAACTGTGACAAACAGTTAGTGCTCTTCTTGAAGTTCATTGACACCGAGTTAAAATGGAGCTGACAAGTGACAACATCACCAAAAACACAAAATCTCCTTATTTGATTTTAGTTGGAGTAGGAATGGCAGAGGAGGGAATTTAGGCTTGTGATTTTTCTTTGAAAGACACTCATGTATTGTTGGGTTAAGCAGTGGTTCTATAAAGAAATGTGAAATGTATGAAGAGAAAGCATATATATGTACATATTTCCCCTTGATTTGCTCACACAGGACGATTGCAGGGTGCAAACAATCATATAGCCACACATGGCCTTTGCCTTCTGCTGTAAAGATGATTCAGTTGAAAGACAGGGAAAATTACCTACTTAAACTTTTTACTGTAGGAAAAAAAAACTGAAGATGAATTTTAATGACTGTAAATTTGGCATAGGCCTTCCATGGTATTATAAGATACAAATTATCTAAATAAGAAAGCTATTTTTATGAGTTGAAATGTTACATTGACAGATTTGTTATAATGCTATGCCATTAAAAAGTAATTCTGAAATTTAACTATTCTGAAGTATAACCTAGAAAAGTTTAATCCTTTTAAATACACTGCTAAGTGAATGCAAAAAGGTTATTTTGCATTAAACTCTTTAAATATCTGGCATATTTATAAAATTGATTTCATTATGGACAAAGATCGTTTATGTTGAATTGGGGGTATTTTGTGTTATTTGATAACCTGTGATTTAGATAGATGCATTACAGGGTTTTAAACATCCCTAAAACCATCTTTACCCCCTTTTTGAGCTGATGCTAACCCATAATTCTCATTTATAAGATGATCATAAAATAGGAACAGAGAAAATAATTCTGACAGTTTCTCTCCCTATCTAGATAGGAATGTTCTAGAAGAATGAGAAATATCAGCTTTTATTGTCTTTTCAGTATGTTAAACAGACTCGGTGAATCACATGCCTGACTAGCTGAGGGACTGTGGAGTGCAGAAGTGTCACACAGTTCCTGTGAGAACATGAGGGTCCTGGGAGCCCCAGACCGTGACTCCGTTAGCTGGCATTTTATTTTTTACTGGGAGTAACAGCAGGCTTTGCAAGCTGATTTACAGACACAAGGTCTAACTGCATAAGGATTTAATACCCATGCAGTGTGAGTTAGCAAGATGAAATTTTGCAGTACAGTAAATAAATTGAGAAACCCAGAAACCAAATTGAAATCTGTAGCCTCGAGAATGAAGAAGGGCTAAAAATAGTAAGATTAGAGGTGACACTTAACTGTGGACCATCCAAAGGTGGTTTTTAAGTACCACCCAAGGAGAAACTAGAGCATTTTATGATAGATTTAAAAAATACATTGGCCTAGAAAAAATTGGGTTTCTTATGTAGATGTGGCAGCTTAAAATAGAAATTTGATTTTTTGGCATCTTGATTTTCATGTGCTTTCTGTTGCTAGAACGGAGGGCATTACCTCTGATTTCCAAAAGAGAAGGTGAAATACCCTATGAGGAATTGAGAATTTACTTTGGTGACTTGAATGGGAAAGTTTTAGATTGCAGTTGCTGTTGCTATTGAACAGATGGAACCAGCATTCATTGATATCTCAGAAAGTAATGAAAGTCAAAGGCTCACCTTTAGACCAGGCACAAACACAAAGAAATGCTGCATGGTCAGGTGAAAGAACGCAAAGGAGGATGCTTGGAAATGCATCCTATGGTCTTGAGCCATCTCAGGTTCGAGGCATTAGCCAAGCTCCAAGGTTCTTGGTAGGTTTTTGCTCATAGGAAATACAAAAATCAAACAAACAAAAACAAAACCCGTCTTTGTATGTTTTGAAATTTTGACAACAGAATTGGTTCGGTAGATTCAAAATATTGCAGAAGCTTCAGTTGCCCTAGCACGAGGGACAGCTAGCCTGTAGTGAACCAAAATATTGTAGTCCCTACGAGTTTTATCTTCCCTCTGAAATTACCTTTTTATATGCAAGACATCCAGTAAATGCCTTTTGTGTACAGAAATCAGTGTTTATTTAAGATTTATTTTTATTTGTGAGATGGAGTAACAGAGAGAAGGAGAGACAGAGATCTTCCATCTACTGGTTCATTCCTCAAATGGCCACAACAGCTGCAGCTGCATCAATATAAAGCCAGGAGTTTCTTCTGGGTCTGTCACACTGGTGCTGGGATCCAAGCACTAGGGCCATTCTCCGCTGTTTTCCCAGGTCATTATGATGGAGCCGGATCAGAAGTGGAGCATCTGAGACAAACCAGTGCCTATATGGGATGCAAGTGCCGCAGGCCAAGGCTCAGCCTATTGTGCCATGACGCAGGCCCCAGAGTAAACTTTTAAACATTTATTTACTCATTTATTTGAAAGAGAAGGAGATGGGCAAAAGGAGAAGAAGATATGGAGAGAAAAAGAAACACTTTCCATCCACTTGTTCTAGCTTGTTGTGAACTTCTAAAAGTTATCTATTTAAAAGACAGAGAAGGAGAGGGGTATAGGGAGAGAAAGCAAGGAAGAGAGAAAGAAACACTTTCCATTCACTGCTTCACTTCCCAGATGCTCACAACAGCCTGGGCCAGGCTGAAGCCAGAAGCCAGGAGCTCACTCCTGGTCTCTCACATGCATGTCAGGGACTTGGGTATTTGACATTATCAGTTGCCTTCCAGGGTGTGCATTAGTAGGAAACTGGAATTGGGAGTGAAGCTGGAACTAGAACCTAGGAACACATGAATGGGATGCAGGTATCCCAAGTGCCACTTACCCACTATGCCTAAGCCTACCCTGGAAGAGCTGGATAGAGGAAATTCTAGGATGAGTAGGATTGACAGTCCTCTCTTGATAGCTAGAGTGAAGGAGGCTGAATAAAGACTATTGAAACCCAGACCCTTCCCAGACCCTGGAATATTGATGAGCAGGGAATTGTAAATAGATAATGAAGTTGAAATAATTGGTCAAATAAACAGATATACTAAAAGCTAGCTTTCATGAAAGCAGAGAAATGAAGTTTTGTAACTCATTGCATGACTGGAATGTAAAAAAGAGGACGTCATCCTGGCAAAGTCAGGACTTTTTGTAAAAGTTGTCAGTATGGGTTCTCACAATTCCCTTGATCAGACTTCCCTTTTCAGTAGTTTAAGTCAGTGAACATTTAGCAAGTACCACCAATGCCAAAGCCTAGGCCCTTCATGTCCAAAGGCTAACAGCACCCAAGAAAGGCTAACAGCACCCATCAGGCTGCCCAAGAAAGAATGCAGCCTGATGGAAAATAGCCACTGCCAATGCCAGGTGTTTCTTTTTTTTTTTTTTTTTTCCGCTGAAAGTATTTTTTTTGTGACACTATTTGAAGATCAAAGTCCAGAAACTTCTTCCATGATTCATCAACTATGAGGGCAGGCTGCCTTTACAAAGACACAAATGCCAAAACTGTGGGCAAAATTCAATTGAAGTGCAGATCTAAATGTGAAACAAATACTCTAGAAGAAAACATATCTTTTCTTTATGATTTTGGGACATAAAAGGACTTCTTAAATAGTGTATAAAGTGCACTAAACACAGTAGGAGAAATGGACTACATTAAAATAAATAATTCATCTTAAGATACCATTAAGAAAATGAAATCTTGTTTAGAATTAACAGTCATAAATTGATAAAGTTTTTGGGGAGAATCTTAAGCCACAATTTAAACTTTGCAGTATGTAGTGATTAACCATGGTTTTACAGAACTTGGCATTTTAACAGTTGGAGAATAGAAAAGTTTTAGGCAGGTGAGCAGGGAAATCCCCAACAATCTGGAGAGTGAGGAAGAATTTAACTCTACATCCTATGCAGTAAAGTCCAGGAGAAACAAATAGGGAGCCTGATCAGTAAGTACAGGCTGAGTAATTATAGGCTAGTTGGCCTTTTCCCTGGCTGTTCCAGACTTTCTATGTCTCTCTCTGTCTATCTGAAAAGCCAAATGGGAAGCCTGATCAGTAAGGTACAAGCTGCATGATTATCAGCCAGCTGACCTTTATTCGTCTCTGTCTATCTGAACTAATTTTGGGGCTCACAAGCAACCCTGATGGTCGGTGTAAGAAAGGCCTGGGAGCCAAGGCTGGAACTTAGTAAGGACCAGAGAAAGCTCCTCTCCTGAGTCCAGAAGGAAATTACAATCCTTTTATCTCTGAGTGTCACCCGGGGCTCCTGGCTGTAGTTCTGATGTCACCAGACCCTATGAGAGGGCTTGGGGCTGCTACCATCCTGTGTGGGAAATCCAATAGGAAATGACTAACCTCAGCGTTCTGAGCCTCCAAGGGCATTCATATTCCCTGTGACCTCCTAGGCAGTCGGATACAGTTCTCGGTGTCCATACTGACAATCCTCGACGAAGTATCCATTGCTTCTGTGGCGAAAGCACTTGGGAGGCCTCCGGGAGTTTCTGGGACTAGGATACAGACCTCCTCTTATCCCCCTGTGCCACCCTGAGATCCTCTCCTGCTCTGTACGCACAACCTCCTTTTAAGAGGTTGTCAGGGTAGTTCTTGGATCCCACCACACATTTCCATGGCTTTTCTAATATCTAAGGCCATTAAGAATTTGTTATCTATAAATAATAAGTTACATTTAAAGTCTTCCTCAAATATTCTGAGAAGGTGGAGAATTTCTCTGCACTCCTGACCTGTGGTGGAACAAGAGGAATATTAAACAAATTTAGTTTTTCAGTTCTTAGAGGCAGTTCCACTGAGGGTTCCATCTTCTCCAGGGGCAGCATTGTATTCAAGGGAGTTGCTGCACTTCCGAGGTCAGATGAGCCATAGGGAAACCCACAGTTTTGAGGATCCTCATCAGGAAATTCTAGGGACAAGAGCATAACCTTTCCCATGGATTATTAGTGTTCCAGAATATCAATCATTCAGTTCAAGTCCTGGGGCTATGTCTGGTGCCACATTCATGTTACTGCAGATTCTGGGAGGCAGTGAGTACTGCATCCAGTAGTTGGGTACCTGTCGCCCATTTGGGAGATTCAGATTGAGTTATGGGCTCCTGGCTTTGGCTGGGACCAGTCCCATCTATGGTAGGCATTTGAGGAGTGAGCTCTGAAAGGGAAGATTTCTAGCTTTCTCTATCTGTTTCTCTATCTTTCAAACAAAAATGAAACAAATTATTTAAAATAGAAATATATAGTGTTAATTACTTGGGTATATTTGCTTCATAAAAATCCTTTGAATTACGAGCTGTGCAGTTTCCTAGGGCAGATTATCTTATGCTTTTGTTGAAGGACTTTCCATAAACTAAGAAAATGCATCATTCGGGATGAGGAATATGAATAAACTATTTTTAGAGGTTAACACTGACTGCAAAATACCTATTCTTTAGCATTGGCTCTGCTATGGAAAGTGAGGCAGTGTTGAGAGCGTGGGGCCAGGTGGGTAGCTCAAGCAGGTGCAGTTCATGAATAAGAGCTGCCTGCCCGTGCAATGGCAGGCTCTTGGGGTTAGCACAGGCCTTTGGCCACCAAGCCTCTTGTTAAGGAAGGTGGAAAACAAACACAGTTATGAAGGAAGGACCAGAAAAAGCTTGATTGTAGTTTAAGACTGGCAGACTGGGTCTATAATGCTGTTTAGGCTGCCAGTTGTAGCTTACTTACCCTTGTCATGTGCCCAGACAATAAGATAGGGAATGTGTGTCGTTAAAAACTTTAAATTCTTACTACAACCCTGAGGGCTATGTGCTTCATTCATCAGCTGTAGTTGCCGTAATGAAATAATTGACATGAATTATCATGAAGAAAAGCAAGATTTTGCCTAGTTCATAAATTTTGGAGGTTGAAGATCCAAATGTCATGGTACAGACTTGCTCTAGTGAGGGGCCCATGGCAAATGGCACTGCATGTGCTGAAAGGTATCCAATAACAAGCCAAGAAGTGACCCAGTGTCCTTCCATCAGGCCTTGTCTTCTGAAGATTCTGTCACTTCCCTGTGGCAATGGCCTGGGCACTAAGCCTTTAACACTTTCAAACCAATGTCCAAATCCTAGCCGTGCGATTATTATCCACATTTTTCAGGTGAGAAAACTGATGTTTAGAGAGATTAGATAAATTGTTCAAATTCTGGTTAGAAAGTATTAGGAATGTGAGACTGGACCCCCTGATAAGAGGATTGAAAATTCCACCCCCCCCTTAACAAGTCTAATGACTCTATTACATTGTTCTATTTTAAAATGATTTTTTTAAAAGAGAAGATTTACTTGTTATTTGAAAAGAAGAGTGGTAGAGAGACCTTCATTTTAGTGGTTCACTCCCCAAATGGTCTCAACAGCCAGAGCTGGACTGGTCTGAAGCCAGAAGCCAGGAGCTTCTTCCAGGTTTCCCATGTAGGTACAGGGAACAAAGCACTTGGGCCATCCTTCACTGCCTTCTCAGAACATTAGCAGAAACTGGAATGGAAGTGGAGCATCCAGAATATGTCCCTATGGGATGCCAGTGCCTCTGGCTGAGGCTTTGCATACTATGCTACAGCACTGGCCTGTCTGTCTGTCTATCTATCTATACACACATCTACATACACACATATTTTTAAAGATTTATTTATTTTTATTGGGAAGGCAGATTTACAGAGAGAAGGAGTCACAAGAAAAATATCTGGCTACTAGTTCACTCCCCAAGTGGCTGTAATGGCAAGAACTGAGCTGATCCAAAGCCAGGAGCCAGGAGCTTCTTCCAGGTTTCCAATGTGGGTGCAGGGTCTCCAGGCTTTGGGCCATCCTTGGCTACTTTCCCAGGCCACAAGCAGCAAACTGGATGGGCAGTGGGGCAACCAGGACATGAAGAAACACCTGTATGGGATCCTTGTTAGTTATTTAAAAAGGTGTTAATCCTGGCGCATGCAAGGCAAGGATTTAGTTACTAGGCTGCCTAGCTGGGCTGGGACCCTATATTTTTAAAAACCCACTTTAAGATTGTTTTAAAATGGTTTGAGGAACTGTGAGGGCAGCAAAGCATCAGAGAGACTGAGAGAAACACAGGGGGAAGAGAGAGTTTCAATCTTCTAATTGACTCCCTAAATGCCCACAATGGCTGGGTGCAGAGCCAGGAGCTCAGTCCTGGTCTCCCATGTCAGTGCTGGACACTGAGCCTGGACATGCCTATACAGAATGCAGGCGGCTTATCTTGCTAGGTGAAATGCATTCCCTAAACCAGTTGTATTTGACTGAGCATAATGAAAAGAAGGAAACTACTTGCTATAGATATATATGATGTTCAGATTTGATCAGAAGGACTTGTCAAATCGATTTGGAAGTTTCAGACTTGCAGCCCTGGAATTTTCCCTTTCTATTATTGGATAGTGAGGAATACCTTGACTGGAGTGCGGGAAAGGAATGAGAAATCCTCCAAGAAATGACACAGGTTGTAATGAGAATGCCACTTGCTGAGTGCCCCGCGTACCCTTTTTAATGCTTTCAGGTCATTTAAACAACTGGAATAATTGCTTGTAATAGGCCGGCTTTGTTTTCAGCTCATCAATGACTCTTCAAGATAGATTTTATTCCTCTTACTGCTAATTCAAATGCAGAGAGAAATGAAGTAGATGCTGATTGCATCTACTGCCATGCCACTGTCTGCATATCAATGCTTCGTTGCCTGCTTGGCTATGGAAAGGAGGGAAGGAGGAGGAAAGAAAAGGACGTGACTAGGAACTTGATTGTGTCTCTAAAGCCAAATTCTGGTACAAAGGCTAGAATATTATACGAAGCGTTGATATTTCTATAAGGTTAGGATTCGGGATTGCCCTGCATGGCCCGTGTGTGTCCTCTGTTGGCTTTTGTATGCTACACAGCATGCCTTGAGAGCATACACAGGTCCATAGTTTAGGCTTTGAGTTCTTTTGCTCCAGGGGCTTGCTTTTGACCCCTAGGGTATTCATGTTTGCAGGCTGTGGAGTGTCCATAGCATCAGAACATCCTCAGAATCCTCAGGAAAATAAGCTTATTTCCCTCCAGATGTGGCGCCCCAGCTGTCACATGACTGATGCTTGTGTGATGGATATGGTAGAAAAGCACCTGATTTGATTAAGTGAGAAATATATGTGGGCATGCTTTTAGAACTTCCTGTGTATTAAAAGAGTCCCTGCCTTTATTGTTGGTGTCAGTGACCTTGATTTTATTGCTGTGATGATACAAAAGAAATATCAAACAAGCTGCAATGATTGAAAACACCTACCTCCTACTCAATTTATTTTACTGAAAGTCCTCTTGTTGTATGGACTGCTTTTGTATACAGGTGCTTTGAAAGAATCGGACAGCATGCTCTGGGTTGCATGTTTTGAAGGATAGAATTTCTACTCAAGCAGCTGATTTCTCTTCTGGGAAAAGGCAATTATTTATGAACTTGATTAGCGTCGTACATTGTGTCTTGAAGCTGCGCAGAGTCCTGCTGGAACATGTGGTGTGCTGGGATTTGGGAGGCTGCTAGTTTGTTTCCCGAATGCCTGGACAACAGCAGGTTGACAGTGTTAGTGAAGGCAGTGCCATTACTGCCATCAGCATCAGGATTGTTTTGTTTGGGCTTTGTTTTGGTAAATAGATACTGTCAAGCACACTCAGGGCATTTTCTGGTAGAGGTTTATTTACACTGAGCTCTGACTTTCCTTTTATTTAATGAAATAGTGACAAGTGTTGTTTTCTACCTTCAATACAGTGTTATTAGTGATTTTATAAAAACAGAAAATCATTTTCCAGGTGGGCCTGACAACCATTTTATACACATAGCCTCCTGTAACTGGTCAGGAGTTGGCATGGATAAATGGGCAGGTTTTCAGGCAATTTGGCTTTGCTTTCCAATCTTGTATCTCTGTTTCCTTTCCCATGTCCACAGCATGTTTATGCAACACTGACTACATCTTCTAATGAGAAATTTCTTCCAGGTGACCTCGCCGGGAGACTGCACTGTGAGGAAATCTTCGGAAACCCAGCCCTGATGAAATTGCCTCTGTTGAGAATATTGTTTGGAGTGAAAACAAGGGACAGAATTCAGTTATTTTTGGTTCTGGAATAAGTGAATTCTGTTTCCTTGTGTATAGGTGGCAGAAGAAATTAACCCTTGTAGACAGTCCTCTCTGTTTGCGAATTGAGCTGTTGCTTTCTTCCAAGTTAGGAGAGCCCTGGATAAGAAATGTCAAGTTGTTTTTATTTAAACCTCAGGTAACTGTTAGAATCGATTCTGCTGCCTGCATGTCTTTTTTTCTAGATGTGTCTTTCTTGGAGTTGTTTGTCTTTACCCTGAAGTTTCTGGAAACAGAGATTCTGATCACTCAATGACCTCTGATGTGGCGCCACAATGAGTGGATACTAATGAATCATTTCTTAACTTTTCAGCACTTTTGGAGAAATCAATCAGTAGAAGACGGGACACTGAAGCTGTGCAAAAAGCCAAAATCCTTTATTCATCCTGCATGAATGAGAGTGAGTAACAAAGACAGTAAATCTCTACCACTGTTATCCTCCCAAATTCTCTTAGTGTTTCAAGTTACTTTGTGAGGGAAAAGAGAACTACCAAGAATTTGATTAAAAATTTAAGGCTTTGTTTCAGGAAAGCTATAATTTTCAAAGACTGCATATTCCTGTCTTAGTCAATGTTCTCTTCCTGGCTTGGCAGAAGAAGTAACCTTATTTCTGAGACTGAGATCCTCTGGGTAGCGAAGGAATAGACAGTTGGATAGGGTGAGCAAGGCGAACTCTACAGGAGCTGATGCAGCAATGGGAACCCAGTGGGAAGGCTCTAGTGTGAGCAAGAGGCTGTGAAGGAGTGCACTTGGCAGTGCTGATTTGTTCCATAGCACCACTTGCAGCCAGGCAGAATCCAGATTCCCAAGTGTGCCTGGCTTCTCTGTCAGCCTACTGGGCTTCTTTGGTGGGTAGCTCTGACCTGTCTGAACATCGCTAATCTGACTAGAGTGAGCTGAATATTTGCTTGCTTGCTTGCTTGCTTTCTTCCTTCCTCCCCTCCCCCTCTCCCTCCCCTCCCCCTCTCCCTCCCCTCCCCCTCTCCTTCCCCTCTCCCTTTCCCTCCCTCCCTCCTTCCTTCCTTTCTTTCCTTTCCTTCCTTCCTTCCTTCCTTGAAAATGCCTTTCTCTTACTCTAAACTCTTTTAAGATTTATTTATTTTTATTAGAAAGGCAGATTTACAGAGAGAAGGAGAGACAGAGAGAAATATCTTCTGTCTGCTGGTTCACTCCCTAAGTGACCACAACGGCTGGAGCTGAGCCAATTTCAAGACAGGAGCCAGGCGCTTTTTGGGGGGTCTCCCATGCAGTTGCAGGATCCCAAGGCTTTGGGCTGTCTTCTACTGCTTTTCCAGGCCACAGGCAGGGACCTGGACGGGAAGTGGGGCTTCTGGGACATGAACAGGCACCCATATGGGATCTCAGTGATTGCAAAGTAAGGATTTAGCCACTGGATCATCATGCCAGGTCATACTTGTTTCTCTTTCTAGAAGCCATCACAGGAAGAAGCCAGCACCTGCAACAACCGTGTTAACTGGTCTTGGAATCTGGTGATTACTTGGTGTGTTAGAAGAGGGCATTAAAGATGAAAGACTGAAGCATTCCCATTTATTGGAGAGTGGTTGGCTTTACTGAGCCATTTCCTTTAGTTTGGGTTATCCGATTCTCAAAGTCATGAGCGTATCTTCTAGTGTAGAGAGTATCTAACAGGTTCCCTGGTCAGATCTCAGCTTAAGCATTTACGTGTGAGTCATGGGTAGTTTTATCTCTGTGATTTATGCCCAGTCCACCCCACTTCTCCTTAACAGCTGAAATTTTAAGTTGAGCTCTGAACGGAAATTTTCTGTTGAAAAGATGCACTTATATTGTAGCCTGCAGGGCCAGTTTACAAATGTAACTCTTCCTTCACATCTGCTCCCCTTCAGAAGCAATTGAGAAAGCAGATGCCAAGCCGTTGCTGCACATCCTGCGGCATTCCCCATTCCGCTGGCCAGTGCTGGAATCGAATATTGGTCCTGAAGGTGTTTGGTCTGAGAGAAAGTTCAGCCTCCTGCAGACCCTTGCAACGTTTCGTGGTCAATACAGCAATTCTGTGTTCATCCGTTTGTATGTATCACCTGACGACAAAGCATCCAATGAACACATCTTAAAGGTATACCTGGGACTTGCTCATCTTTGTTCAGTTCAAGCTGAGCCATTTTGGGTGTTTCTGGGTAAAGAGACACATGCTGCTTTAATGATGCTAATTCTGTTGGGTGTTAGGAGCTAGAATGTAGATCATACATTTTGTTATTCTTTGAGGAAGTCAGGGAGTGAGTTGCAAGTTTTCTGTGTTCTGCCCTTCGAATATCCCTTTGGGACATGTGACAGGGTCCCCAAATGCCTGTTATCACCAAGGATTTCGTGAACTCCCTCTTTCCCTTGCCTCTTCATTTCTCTGACTGAGAGAATATGGGCCATGATTTGCTCTTCCCCTTTCACTAATTTCTTCTTGCACACAGGCCTCAGTTTTTATTAGCAACCTCAATCCTGATCTCTCCTTCCTTTGCAAAGACGAAGCAGGAGAATCTTGAAGTGCCTGCTTGCACTCACCGGTGGGAGAATGAGTGTGTTTTCCATAAAGGAGCCAGCCACATGGATAGCCTCTGGGGATCACATTGGCAAAGTCAGGAAACTGTCAAGAAATACACATAGTGAAAGGTTCATCAGTGAAAGAGCATTGTGAGAATTCAAAGATCACTTCTCAAGTTGTTCTGTACTTTGTTCCTGCTGGGTTTTGTCCTTCCATAGTTACTTTGACTAACAGTGAAAATATTATGGAACCACTGATTTCCCCCAATTCTGGTTCATTTTTTTCAAGCTACAATGTATTAATTACATGCTGGATATTTTAATTGTAGAAGGATAAAAAGATTAGAGTCTGTTAACATGTCAACCTCCCAACATCTAAACCTTGGAGTTTATATTTGGATTTAGAGCAGGGGTTGGCATCTTTTTCTGTAAAGGGCACAATAATGCATGCTTTAGGCCCTGTACACCATCTGGTCTCTGTTGCAATGACTCAGCTCTGCTGTTGTACCTGGTAAAGCAGCTGGGCAGGGAGAATGCGGAGGCTGTGGGGAAGGCTGAGTCAAAGACTGCTTTCTGGCCTCTAGCTTAAACAATACAAGTCTCAGTAAAAACCTTTGGGCAGAGAAAGAATTTCAATCTACATAAGAGGTTCTCAGTTATGGAGGTCATTGTCTTGGGTGAATAATCTATCACATGATACTGAGTCATCTGCTGATGTTTGTTAGGATGACACATACCATGTAAGACATACTAATAGTGGCAATCCAATTGACCTTTCTCCTGAACTGATAGATTCCTCTTTTTTTTTTTTTTGGTAAGATTAATTTATTTTTATTAGAAAGGCAGAGACCGAGAGAAAGATCCTCTGGTTCACTCCCCAACTGACTACAATGGCTGCAGCTGAGCTGATCCAAAGCCAGGATCCAGGAGCCAGGAACCAGGAGCCAGGAGATTCTTCCTGGTTTCCCACGCAGGTGCAGGATCCCTACGCTTTGGGCTATCCTTGACTGCTTTCCCAGGTCACAAGTAGGGAGCTGGATGGGAAGTGGAGCAGCCGGGACATAAACTGGCGTCCATATGGGATGCCAGTGCTTGCAGGGGAAGAATTATTCAGTTGAGCCATAATGCTGGGTCCAATTCATTATATAAACAAAATTATTTTTTACTAGAGAGAGAGAGAGCACGCTTCTATTTGCTTGTTCACTCTTCAAATGGCTGCAATGGCCACAGCTGAGCTGATCTGAAGCTGAGAGCCAGGAAATTCTTGCTGGTCTTCCATGTGAGTACAGGGGCCCAAGGACTTAAGCTGTTCTTTACTATTTTCCTAGGCCATAAGCAGTTAAGTAAATTGAAAGTGGAGCAACCGGGACCTGATTCTGTGCCCATATGGGGTGCTTGCACAGCAATGGAGGTTTACCCCAGCTCCCGAATCCTCCATGCTCCTTTCTTTTCTTTTTTAAATTTTATTTTTAAATGTTGTTTACACAGTTTAGAGGGATACACACCCATGTGAGTCCCCAGAGGAAGGTGGATGGGATAAATGTTTCAATTTTTTCTCCTGTGTCTACAAGTGGAGGAAGAGGAGGGGGCTATATCCTTGCTGTGAAACAACATCAGCACTCAGGGATGGGGAGTCAGTCATTTGAATATGCCTTAGAGACCCCAATGTGGGGAGAGTGTTCTGTGGGTGTTGTTATTTAGTGGCTTTGATAGTTCTGAGATATTGTCAGCTTCATTGCACCAGGGTTGAAAAAATCTTTCAAGCTCTATTGATTGACTAAGTGTACCTCAGTTGCATCCACAGCCCAGAAACTTGCTGCAAAGCTTGGCCAGGAGAGTTGTTCAACCTGTTCTGCTTTCCATCCTCTGACAGGGTACTTGATGACTTCTAGTAGCTCAATTGTGCCTGTTGTCATGTTGTTTGTGTGCAAATGGGTATGCTGGCCACTATGCTGGCATCAGCAACTGATGAGGTCCAGTCCTGATACATACACTCCAAGGTTGGACTACACATCCTGTGATTTTTCCCTGTGGCTGGGGTCTGAGTCCAGTGGTCTAGTTGAGTAGTTCCCCAAGAAACCTCAGCTGGGGTGACCTTAAACTTGACTCTCATATGTGCCATCTAGTGCAGGGTCAGGTTCAGTCTGTCACCTGTACCAACCAATGCAGTTATTGGTAGATGCAGCTGCCTGGTCAGTTCTGCCTTCAGCCAAATTTCTCAAGTGAACCAATAGATGCTAGAGCCTAGTGCAGCTCAGCCCACCATATGCCCAGTCTTCATGCACACCAGCAGGTGATGTGGCCTAGTTAGCAAAACCCCCAATAATCCCCAGCAGGCCTAAACCCAGACCTGATTTTTTTAATGTGCCAGCATGTGCTGCAGCCTAGTCTGGTCTATTCTACATCCTATCTGGCTCTCATGCACAACCTTGGGTGCTGAAACCTGGCTCAGCCTGACCTGTCCCCAGACCCAGCCCACCCACATGCTGATGGATGCTGCCACCTTGCCCAGCCCAGTCCGCCACCAGCCCCAGCTCCTATGCTCACCAATGGGAGCTGCAGTGTTGGGCAGTAGGTGTATCAGCCTAGACTAGCCTGGACCATCTGCAGACCAGGGTGCCCCCAGTCCCAATCTCGGAACGTCCACCAGCTTTAGCTGTTTTTCTCCTAGCAGTGTATCACGTCCTAGGCACGAGGCAACCTAGGCAGTTGCTATTAGTTAAAATCTTTTTCTTTCTTTTTTTTTTTTAAATAATGTCTAAAGACTCTCATTCTTAGCTCTGGAACAGTTAACAATATTCTTCTAGAAACCGTAAATGCTGTTTTGTGGTAGGCTGGCGACTTCCTTTCAAGCTTAAATTTATGAACTCTGTTGAGTGATGAGAGATTTTGATTGACACACAAATAATTAAAAAGGGTAAACTTTGATTTTTCACCAGTTTCTGGACATAGTCACATAATTGAATATGTTCCTTTAAACATTTCCACTTTTAAATGGAAAACAATACACCAAAAAATAAAAAGAATATAAAAATCATCAATTTATTCATCAAGCCTTCAACTTTGTACTGTTCTTGGTTTATCTAAACCCCTCCTCTTTGGGGAGGGGCCTGGAACATTTTACAGCAAATCCAAAACCTAGTATCATTGTGTTGGCAAGTATTTCAGTGTTTATCTAATGGAAAAGATTTTACTTACAATATTAAAAGTAATAACTCCCAATTAACATATCCAGTTCATTTTCTGTTATCCTAATTTCCTCAAGTATACTTAAAAAAATCAAAAAACCAAAAACAGTTGCTGTTGGAATCAGCTCCAAAGAAGAAGCACATGTGCATTTTGTTGGTATATGTAGTTACAGAGAAAGAGACAGAAAGAGAGACATTTTTTATCCGCTACTGCCCTCCACAATGGCTAACAACAGATCCTGGCTGTAGCTGAAGCCAGCAGTTGGCAACTGAAATCAAGTATCCTATGTGGGAAGTGGTGGCCCAATTACTTGAGACTTCACTGCTGCCACTGAGGGTATGTGTTAACATGAAGCTAGAATCAAGAGCCTCAGGAAGGACTTGGACATGGACACGCTCATGTATGGCATGCAGATGTTTTTAATGATGACTTTTGTTAGGCCAAGCATCCACTTCTGGTAATCAATTTTTAGCAGCTTGCCTTGCATACTTCATAGTCTGTTCAGCCAATCCTCACTAAACTTTGGGGAATAGAAGACTCTCCAAATGTATGGAAGCATTCTTAACGCTTATTGTTGTTTTTCTTTGCCAAGATGGCAGCTGTTTCCAAACTGAAATCCTTGATCCTTGCTTGGCATTCGGGCACAGCACAAACTTTCTTCTGTTCTTGTTTGTAGCATTTTCACTGAGTAAATATTCACATTTCTGAATTAACTGCCTTTCCCTAAACACAATAAAGCCATAGACATCCTAATCCAGACATAGTTACAGAAAGTTTAAGAATATATCCAGAGACAACAGGAGATGCTTTATTTTGAGAGCTAGATAGCATTGAATGAGCATGATAGTAGAAGTTAGTGTATTGGGTGCTGAAATTGTCACGCAGTGAGATAATCATCCCACATTGGAGTGCAAGTTTGCATCCTGGATGTAGCCTTCTGGGAAGTGAACCAGCAAATGGAAGATCTCTTTTTCTCTGTCTCTCCCTCTCTCTGTCACTCTGCTTTCAAATAAATAAAACAAATATTAAAGAGATTAGTTTACTGGTGGTTGGCTAATTTGTATTTTTTGGAAAACATTGGTGTAATGGGAAAGGACTAGGCTCTGGTTTAGCTTGGTGACTCATCCCTGAGTACCCTAGTGCAAATTAATTTCCCTCTCTGAGTGTTGCTTTGTGCACGTGCAAAGAGGGGTGGTTTAGAATTTTCACTGTCACTATGATATCAAATTGACCTGAATTTTGTGATGGTTTTCATGGTGGATACTGGTACACAGTAGCATACAATGGAAGAGTCTCTTCTTTTAAAGCATGACCTGGTGACTGGGTAGGACCATTTAGAGAATGCTTGTCTTTAATTTGTGTACTCGACATAGTTTGAAGAACTCAAATGTAGTTTTGCAAAAAAAAAAAAAAAAATAGACATTTTCTTTAGTTGACCCCATTCTTCCGAGATCTCCATTCTTTCTGGTTGTTCCACTTTCAAATCTCTAGGACATTGGGGGGACCCTGTCATTCATGTACCTGGTTTCAGAGAAGAAACTATCTGCTTGTTGCTGCTGAAGAAATCCCTCATTCCTCAAACTGTCTTCCCTCAGTATATGATGGGTCTTTAAGAAGCTGGTGCAAAATGTATCTGATGAAAGAAACTATGTAGGAATTGAATTTATTCACCAAAATGAACTTTCAATTCCATTTCTCCCCTGAACTTTTTGGAAGTGTCCTCATACTTAGCTCCATCAAATTGGATTTTCCTTGTCATTCTTCACTTTTCTAATGCCCAAAAACCAAAAAAAGATAAGCAAAAGCACTGTTTCTGGGCAGACCCTGTACTGCGGGCATGTGTTGGGCGAGCAGATGGTGCCCTTGGGTGAAGAAAGTGGCTTTTCTTCCAAGGGGCAGATATTTATCCTCATGCCCAGGATGTGCAGTTTGGCCAACAAGGGTTGTGTCAATGCACACAGTCACCCTCTGCAAAAATCCCCTGTGCGGGTGTGGCACAGGATTGGCTGGCTTTAACCAGAGGGAAAAAAATACAAAAATGCAGGAGGTAACCAAAGTTAATGCCTGAAAACATCCTCTTGGTACATGTGACTGTACGTCAGTATATAGCAAGATTGAGGATTGAAGGGACGATGGACAGCCTGAATGCGGTATCTATGAGCCTCCTACAACATCTGGAAGGTCAGGATCATGCCAGTTTGTGTCACTGGACGGTAAAGACAGTTTAAAATCATACTTATTCGATGGCCTACATTTTTCTGGGTATGAGCAAAATTCTTAAAGCTGATTTAGGAGAGACTGTGATGGAAATATTAAGTTTGTTAAAATTTTGTATGCCTTTTTCCTGTATCATAATTTGTCAGATGTTTCCTTTTGTGTTACTGCTTTGTTTCTTAACCCAAGTTTTATTACAATTGCAGAAAAATTCCTGTTTTAAGCAACATGCTCTATAAAAGCTAGAGGACAGGGAGCGACCATATGAGAGTTACCCCCATTTTCTGGTTCACTCCTCAAGTGCCTTCAGTAACTAGAGCTGGAACATGGCTAGGCCAAGGCTGCAGCTGGGAGCCAGGAACTCAACCCAGGTGTCGCATGTGGATGGCAAGAATTCAACCATTTGACCCTTAACATTGCCTGTCAACATCGGCATTAGCAGAAAGCTGGAGTCAGGGGCTGAAGGCAAGAACTTCAATATGGGATGAAGGTGTCTCAACCGGCATGTTAACTGCTAGTCTAAATGCCTGCCTTTGGAAAACACGCTTTGTTTTCTCCTTGCACTGTTTCTGTCAGTTATAAGTGCAAAGATTAATAAAAGAATACCTAAATAACATAATATCCTAATGCTGGCTTCTCAAGAAAGTTTCTTTTCTTTTTTTTTTTTTTTTCTGAAGAGCTTGTATACTTTTAAGGAGATTTAGTTAATTGACCTTATTCGATCCATTGGTATATTCAAAATGTTCCCTAGAAACCATAACAATGTGAAGGTTTATTAAAAAAAAGTCTGGTAACCTCACTTGAATTATCTAAACTTTGACAATAAGTGGATTTAATTTCATTTCATGAGAAGGAAGCTTTGGTTTTCTTGATATATTTATACAGTTTCCTTTCCTATGAGACTGAGTCTCAAAAGATTCTGCAAGTGGTCCAAATGTAATTGAAAGCCAGAGCATCTTAATCATAATATTGTGTTTCATGATACTGGCTGACTTAATTTTTGGAAGAAACAGTGCTGTATTGGGAATTGCGGTAGGAGGAAGCCAGGCTGACTTGTGACTTGGTTGTTTCAGGCCAATTAGAGAAGAACGCTGAACAAAGTAGTTTGAGAATTTAACAGTGTGCACTGACAAAATGGTGTTTTGAAGGCACCTTCCCTCCTCCCACATACCAGGAATGATATTTTGCCTGACTCTTGGTGTTGGTATAATTTGTTATGCATGAAGACAGTTTTCACTGAAAATTGTGCAGATTTTATGTATTAAAAAAGAATACATATTTTGCTCTATATTAAGATATAGAAAGAGATGGATCAGTTTAGTCTTATAAACAATACCAGCATGTAGGGTTCAGTTTTTATTCAGATGCTACTCAGTTTTGTTTTTTGTATGTTGTTAATTTTTGACTTTTAAATGTGAAAATCAAAGAGCTAAATGGGAAAATCAGCAAATGGGGTGCATTTCTTTCCATTTTTAGCTGGTGGCTGATTTTCAAGAGAGAAAAAGCCATAGATTTCAAGATGGTGCTAGGTTTGTTTTCAAAGTTTTAAAATTGACATATATTTAAATCTGTTTTTGGTGATGTATGTGTTAAATTTTGACCACTGGGTGGAGTCATATAATAATCTAACCAAAAAATAGAACAAACTCTTCACACCCCTCACCCCAAATTATCCCCTTTTATTTTTTGGTGGCCAACTCCATGCCATCTGCAAATCTTGGTGACCAGCACTGTCTTCTTGATCCCTATAGATTGTCTTTTTCAGAATGTAAGTAAGAATCTCCCATGTTGTTGCATAGATCAGTAGTTCATTTTTTAAATTGTTAAGTAGCATGCCATTTTATATACCATGGCCTATCCCCATAGGTTGAAGGATGTTTGGGTTGCTTTTAGTTTTTGATGATTTTGAATTAAGTCATGTATAGATTTTTATTTGGGCATAAATTTACATTTTAATTAATTAATTAATTAATATTGCAAAGTGAGATATATGGAGAGGAGGAGGAGAGAGAGGAAGATCTTCCATCCGATGATTCACTCCCCAGGTGAGCACAACGGCCGGTGCTGCGTCGATCCAAAGCCAGGAGCCAGGAGCTCTTCTGGGTTTCCCACACGGATACAGGGTCCCAAGGCTTTGGGCTTTCCTTGACTGCTTTCCCAGGCCACAAGCAGAGAGTTGGATGGGAAGTGGAGCTGCCAGGATTAGAATTGGCACCCATATGGGATTCCAGTGCGTTCAAGACAAGAACTTTAGTTGCTAGGCTACCATGCTAGGCCCCTAAATCTACATTTTAAAAATAATTATTTATTTAGTTGAAAAGCAGAGTGAGAGGGGAGGCAAAAAGAGAGAGACACACACACAGTAAGAGAGTATGGTCTGTCTGCTGATTCAGTTCCCGGATGATTGTGATGCCTTGGGCTTCATCCTAGTCTCCCATATAAGTAGCAGGGGCCCAAGCACTTGGGCTAGTTCCTGCTGTCTTCCCAGGCATGTCATTATAGGGAGCTGGATATAAGTGGGGCAGCTAGAACTTGAACTGACATTCATAAGGAATGCTGGTGTAGGACACAGCTTAACTTAGTGTGCCATAATGTCATTTCTTTTGAGTAAATATCTAGTAATAGGATTTGTGGGCCATATATAAATGTATATATTTAAGTATATACAGAACCATCAAGCTGAATTCTTGCTCATGCGGTGGTTTTATTTTGTAGCTCTGTTCTCTGCTTCCAGCAGTGGTGAGAATTAGTGGTTCACCTTATTTTTTTGACATTCTTGCCACTGCTTGTAAGATTTTTTTGTACCCTTTTAGCAGATGTGCTTGCTCATAAGCTTCGTTTACATTTTCCTGGTAATTAATTATATTGTATATATAAAAATGCTTCAAAAAGTTCATGGAAAATGGAGTTAACAGATCATTATTTTTGTGTCCCAAATTTTAAATCCATGCGTAATTTTTGGATAGTATATGTTTCCATGAACTGTTTGAAGTTCTCTCCTGTGCATGGATTTCAAATGTTTCTACAGATTTGTTTGTTTGAAAGGCAGAGTGCTAGAGGGAGAGAAAGAAGCAGACAAATCTTCCATCTGCTGGTCACTCCCAAAGTATACACAAGAGCCAGGCTGAAGCCAGAAACCAGAACTTCATACAATAGTCACCATCCTCTTCCTCCTTGGGCTAGGACTAGAACCAGCACTTTGGGGTGAGGTGCAGGCTTCTCAAGCAGCTGTTTAACTACCTGTCTCTGATCTTACTGCGCCAGAAGAACTCTCTAAACGAATCATTTGAAAGTCAAAAAGAAGACAGAGGGAGCCAAGCACTTGAATCATCCCCTGCTGCTTCCTAGGGTGAGCATTAGCAGGAAGCTGGAAGCAGAAGCAGGACATGAACCCTGGCGCAGAGACAGGATATAGGCAGCCCAAGCAGTTTTCTGCTCCTTGTGCTGAATATCTGGTCTAAATGAGTTAGTTTGGCATGAACTTTTTGATGTACTTTCATAGTTCCATGTGTTCATTTTCTGTCTCCATGCCGTCTTTGGTTGAAGTGTCCAGTGGAGCCTTTGCTTACTTTTGTATTGAATGCTTTGTGTTCTTATTGTTACATTTGAAAGACTGTATATTGTGGACCTGAGCCCTGTGTCATATATGTGATTTTCCAAAATGTTTCCCAATTGCATATTTTCATTCTCTTAACAGTGTCTTTCATAGTGCAACATTTTTAATGTTGATCAAATTCAATCTTTTCTGGATATTGATTTTGGTGTCATGGTGTCAAAAACAGGCCTATATGTTGATTTCATGTTGTCTAAGAAATTTTTTGTTGAGGGACATGTCTAATCCCAGGTCATAAAGATTTTTTTTGTTACTTTTTTTTTCCCTGGAAGTTTTATAATTGTCAGTTTTCCATTTAGTCCTGTGATCTTTTTGCAGTTAATTTGTATATAATGTCTTCAGTTTTTTCCTATCTACAGGCTCAGCTTCTCTAGCACCCTCTTTGCAAACATTATCTTTGATTACCTTTAAAATGCTGAAAGTTTTAAGTATTTATACTAGACTTCTCAATCATCATTGTGTTTATTTAGTTGTCTGATTAATTAAGTGTGTTTTCATCACTTATCCTAAACTTTTCAGAGTATTCTAAAATTTGGAATGAATTTTTAAAACAAAATTATCATTTGTCTCATTAATAAAGAACATAATGGAGTACATGATTTTAGACATAGGGACGTAAAAGTTTGGTTACTTGGCTCCGTCCAGGATAACATTTTGCAAAACACTGTAGTGAGAAGAATCTGGGTCTACTAAGGGAGACAGTGTTTACTATGAACTCTGCCAAAAGCTGTTACCTTGGGCAGATTGCATCACTTTCTGATGTTTATTTTTCTCTTCCATCAAAGAAGAAGGGAAAGTAGATACTCCCCAAGCTCTGTTCTAATTCCCGTAACCTTGGTGTTGCCTAGTGCTGATGGGAGGATCTTTGAAAATATTAATGGGAAATAGAATTACAAGATGCTTTATGTTTTTGTAAAAAAAAATGGAAATCCATGTATAGTTTTTTCAAGATACACATTTTCCATGAATTTTGACAACCTCTTGTAAACATGGATTTCAAAATTTGAACCAAAATGGACTTATATGTGTTCATTTGATTTTGTCCAAGGACTATTTGAAGTGCCTTTGTTGAAACTCAAGCAGATTGGAAAGCAAGAATCAGGAAAGCAGAGAGGGGTCTGATACTTTGTATTTGGCATTCTAAAGCACTTGTTTGCATGTGCGTCTGCATGTGGATTCTTTTTGTAATGGCAGCGCAGGTTGAAGCTATGGTGGGGATGCACAGGCCCATGACTTGTTCACATGGTACACAAGAAGTCACAGTGCCAATGGAATGCTTTCTGTTTTTATTTTAACAGCTGGACCAAGCGACACTCTCCCTGGCTGTGAGGGAAGACTATCTTGATAACAGCACAGAAGCCAAGACTGTAAGTCTCAGCTGTATTCAGCCTTGCACCTTGTTGGACTCTTGTCATGCTCATCAGTTGCTGCAAGATCCTGGTTCTTCACTGGAATTGAGCAGTGTGGTTCTTCTATGACCATATTTCCCACTGCAAGATGCAAAAGCCTTTCGTGCAGGCAGAGCACTTTCCTCCTTGTCTTCTTGTAGTCTGGGTATCAAAGCTATCAAGTCCCCATACACAATGCCCTTGTGATCTAGCTGGGAAGACACAAAGGAAGTAACCAAGAAATGAACTTACAGGCATTTTCCTCAGAAGTTCAGAGTGTTGTTCACTGTCCATTGCAGGAATCAAACGGGCCAAAGTATACCCGAGAAGCCAGTGATTCTCAAATTGGAATCCTTAGTAATCAACTGGGAAGCTTCTATTAACTGTCAAGTCCTGGAGAGTCTAGTTTGACACAATCGATATGGGGGTCTGAAAATGTGTATTTTTACGGGTAGCCCAGGTTAATGGAGGGCTAATCACATCCAGAAGGAATCCATCAGGTTGGACTTGGGTTGGCCTGGAAGCCTACTTGTTTCTTGGAGAGTGTAAAAAGCTGGTTCATTTATGACTCTCTCAGTTGTTTGGAAACTACTGAGCTTCCAAAGGTGCCTCAGACCTAGATCCCTTCACTCTGTGGTGATATTAATCCTTCTATGGAAGGCTCTAGAGGGCAGCAAACCAGCCAAGATCCTAGGCGATTTTTTTGGCTCAGGACATACATCAAAGGGGATTGATTGGTGAGTTTTCCTTTTTGAAAGTGAATGGATACACTTGGCGAGCTTGGGGATAGTTCTGTTTCTGCTGGGTTCTCAACCATCTCACTTGAAACAATCTCTTCTCCCAGTACCTACTCAGTCAATTCCTAATGGTTGTGTCCACACAATAACTCTTCCAGCTACCTGACTCCTCCCAGGTATCCTTCCTGTCCTAGGCCAGACCCTGGTTAATACTTGACTATGAAGTAGCCTTTTAGTGCTTTTCTACTTGCTTTCATTCTGTTGTTTCCTTATCACCACTTCCCAAGCTCTGTTCTCAAAGCACTGTTTCCTGCATGACTTGGGCCTCAAGGTAGGGTTTCAGTTACTTAGAGGGAGGCCCAGGCCCTAGCAATCTTTCCTGCCCCATCCATTCTTTATTCTTCCCCAACAAAAGCCAACTCAGTTGTCTACCTCACTGGGGGGTTTCTCACTGTTTTGGAGCCTGGAACTTTCAAATGCTACTTGCCCACTTTTTGGGACTAGAATCCTTCTTCAACCCTTGAATTGTTAAGTATGTAGCAGCTTTATTAAGGAACCACTCAGTTTGTCTAATGTGGCAGGTAATTACATGTTTATGTTTTTCATTGTTCCATCCACTGTTTGAAGCATTATTTTAAATTTTCATCTACATGCCCATTCCTAGCCTATATACAAAATGCCTACCAAGCTACCTTGCATGTTTATTGAGTCAATATTTTTAGAATTAAATAGGAAATGGTAAAACATTATTTCTTTTTATTTATCAAGTTGCTTTCTGGTTCAACAAATATTTATTAAGGTTCTCCCGAATGCCAAGCACTGTGTAGGTCCTGAAGGCATGCATAAAACATGAGGGAGACAGAGACAAATGGAAGAGAAGGGGAGAGAGGGAGGGGGAGAGAATGAATACATCATCCTCTGGTTCAGGAGAGACAATGACTCATGTGCTGGACCAGCCCCTAAAGTGCTGGGCCAGACTGAAGCCAGAATCTGGAGCCACATCTGGCTCTCTCATGTGGGTGTCAGGCGTCCAAGTACTTGAGCCATCAGTTGCTGCATTCCCAGGCACATTATCAGGAAACTGGATTGGAAGTGGAACAGCAGACATTTAAAAGGCAAAAGATGGGCTCGGCAGCGTGGCCTAGCCTAATGGCTAAAGTCCTCGCCTTGAAAGCCCTGGGATCCCATATGGGCGCCGGTTTTAATCCTGGCAGCTCCACTTCCCATCCAGCTCCCTGCTTGTGGCCTGGGAGGGCAGTCGAGGACGGCTCAAGGCTTTGGGACCCTGCACCCACGTGGGAGACCCAGAAGAGATTCCTGGTTCCCGGCATCGGATCGACGCAGCGCCGGCTGTTGCGGCTCACTTGGGGAGTGAAACATCGGACGGAAGATCTTCCTCTCTGTCTCTCCTCCTTTCTATATATCCGGCTTTCCACTAATAATAAAGTCTTTAAAAAAAAATAAAAGGCAAAAGATTTATACAATCTGAAGGGAAACCAGAGTATAACAGCAGACATTTAAGCCAACACTCATATGGAACGTTGGCATCACAGGTTGACTTGCTGTGCTGCAACACTAGTTCTTGTAGCTAGTATATTGAATTCTCACAGATATATCTGATATGAGAGGTGAAACCCAGTCAGATTCTTTTGAATCATATGAAGGGGGTTTTCCCTGTCCTCGATGGGTTGGAAATGTGTGGCCCTAAGGCCATGTAAAGCCTGCAAAATCATTTGATTTGACCCTGCCAAGACAACCATGGGTAGAATGCAAAATTCATTGTATTTGTAGCATGCCCATTTTTAAACTGATAATTTGATATGGCCTGAGAATGAAGTTATCAATATCCAAATGGTCTTTGGTAGATCTATGATTCCACACCCCCTGCATCATTATCATTATAGAGAGCATTTGCATGGATTTTGAGCATGGGTATGGAAAGACTTCTATATTTGTTATTTGCTGGATTTTCATTTCACCATCTTTCCTCCTCTTTCTGTTTTTCCTCTGACCTAAGGCAGAGTTTGTGAGCAATGTGAAAAACAGAAAGACACTATAGGGCTATAATCCCTGCAGTCATCTTTTATTTCTTAGTGTGGAGATCGGTAAATTGAGCTGGAAGAGAATAAACCACATTTCTTACCAGTCTTCCTGGAGCAGCTCTCCTGCTTTTAGAAACAGTTGATTCCCATTATTATATTAAAGCCTTGCTTGCCTGAAAAGAGGATGTCTGACCTTTAACTTTCTATTCCTGGCTCATTTGGAGGGTTCGTATATCTGCAATATTGCCAGTTGCCAGAAAACTCATTCTCTTGACACTTGATGGCTGGATGTTTCTGAATGCCATGGAAACAGCAGCTAAGTAGCCATCACTCTTGTCTCCTGATGTGATTGGTGGGTGGCTGGTGTTGTATGACACCTGTAACCAGACTTTGAGTCCTGAGTGAAAAATCAAGGACTTTTATTGCAACCTGCTGTTTATACTCTTGAGCATCTCTGAAACATACTTTGTGATAAGCCATTACCAGTGGTCACTTGCTTCTTTATCTCTTACAGTATCGAGATGCCCTCTACAAGTTCATGGTGGATACCGCCGTGCTCTTAGGAGCTAACAGTTCCCGAGCGGAGCATGACATGAAGTCGGTGCTTAGGTTGGAAGTTAAGATAGCTGAGGTATGTCTGCATCAAAGGTCTGTTTCCTTTCCTTATTTTTTTTAATATTTAAAATTTTTCTTTTCTCTTTTTTTAAATTATTTTTTAATAATCTTACTTAGTTGATTAGGGAACAAAGTGTCAAGGGCTACAGGGTGAAAGTGGGTAATACCATTGTTTCCACATCAGTATCATTTTACCCTGTATCTGGGGTCAGGGAAAAAAACAAAGGGAAAAGCCCCGCCCAACCTCCCACCCATCCCAGATCCCCAACGGGAGGCGCGCTCTGAGGGTCCTGCTCGTACAGTTTTGATAGTTCATCAGTTCTGGCTTACTGCCAATCTCTCAGTTCCAATCGCAATGAACCCTATTCAGAATCCACTGGCTGACAGTCTCTTCATGGTTGGGGTTCTAAGATCAGCAGTTCAGTTGGAGGGATCTCCGAACAAACTTCATCTGAGATGGTCCCAGGCCTGATTCTTGTGAGAGTTTGCTAGTACAGAGTCCAACACCATCCGTCACACCAATCAGCTTATGCTCATGCTGGTCGTTGGGATTGCTGGGTTCGTTCTGTTTCCAGCCCTGTCTTCCTCGTGAACCAACGGGTGTTGTAGTCCAGTTCGATCCTGCCCACTTCATACTCGGTCCTCATGCAAACCGGTTGGAGCTGCAGCCTGGTTGGGGCGACTCCCCATAGCCCCCACCAGTTCTGCCCCCTACCCTGGTTCCCATGCTTGCCAGTATGCACTGCAGGCTTGTCCAGTCTGTCCCACATCCTGTTTAGCTCTTGCACATGTCAATGGGCATTGAAGCCCAGCTCAACCCAACCAACCTACTATCCAGCCCACACACCTACTGGCAGGTGCCCTTCTGTACAGCCACCCCTGCCCCTGTCCTGGTGTTCGTGCTGTCCAATGAGAGTGGTAGCCCCGAAGGAGGTGCCCACTATTTCCCTTCTAGGCTACATTCACTCCCAGATTATGCACTCTCCAGGTAGTTCTGGCATTTGACTTGACAGAATTAGCTCCAAGTGCCAGCCTCTGCCAGCTAGTACTGCGGCTAGCCCAACCAACCCTCACCCACTCTAGTTTTTGCTTGCACCAGTCGGAACAGTCAGCCCACCGTGGCCCTTCCCTTATCTAGCCCACATGAGGCCCAGGCGTGTAACAGCCCTGTCTATTCTGATCTGCCCCCATCCCAACTCACGCTTTCCAATGGAAGTAGTTGTCCAGCAGGGGAGCCCACATTTCCCTGTCAGCTTTGCCTCCTCCCCCTGATTATCACATGTGCTGTTTGGGCGCTGCAACCACATCTGGTACGGCTCATCTCACCTTGGCATTCCTTATTGTGTACTAGTATGTGTCGCAACTGAACCTGGCTCGACCCACACTCTGTTCTGGCGCTCGGACTCACCAGCGGGTGATGTGAACAGGTTCAGCCTGGTCTGCCCCCAATCCATGCCATGTGAATACCAGTGGGATAATTTCCATAGCCTGTTCTGGGCTGTTTCCTATTGTGCTTCTTGCGCTTACCTGCAGGGACTGTGTCCTGCCAGAGGAGTTGCCCAGGCTCCTCCATCAGAAACTCTCCCAGTGCCAGGTTTCACGCATACCAGTGGGTCCATGAGCCAGCCCTGTTCATTTCACCTCCTGTCCTAGCAGGAACAGTGGTGTTTCCTGACTGTTCTTCAACCCAATCTGGTTCTTATTGTTGGATGTTTCAACCCAGCCATGGCTCTTCCATACCCCCATACAGCTTACACATGGTTCAGTAAGGGCTGAGACCTAGCCTAGTCTGTCATACATTTCCCCTGGTCCTGCAGAGCACCAGATGGTGTTGGGGTCTGGCCCGGCTTGGTGCTTCCATTCCCAGTCCACACTTGTGCCAAGTGGGATTACACTCGTATCCTGATCGGAACGCAGCCCCATTTACAGCCCATGCGCTCATTGGTGGAAAACTCAACCCAGCTAGAGTATCCCCTTAGCTGCCCAGCTGGGTCTATTCCCAGCCTTAGATCTTGTGAAGGCCAGTGGTTGCTCTGATTCAACTTGATAGAGCCCCTCTCTTATCCTGTCCCCTTAGATGCTGTGGCTTAGCATCCCTGTCTTACGCAGATCAGTAGGTGCAAAGACCTACTTGGCATGACCTGTGCTCCAACCTGCTTTCTGTTGTTTCTTGTGAGTTAAGCTTAGTGCAGCCCTGCCCATTCTGTCCCCTTCCAGTGGCAGCACAGCCCACCCCACATCCTGTTAATGGATGCACTTTCAGGTGCTGCTGCCTTGACCTTCGCTGACTGTTTTGGGTTCCTGCACCCGTGTGTGATGGCAGGTGGCATGGTCACATCTAGCTTAGTCCATCCCAACCCCAGCTTGCGAGCTAACCAGGGGAACTTGTATATCCACAGCGTTGGGCCCATAGAACCCCATAGTGTCTACCCCCAGACCAAGTTCTCTCGCGTGCTGGATAGTCTTGACCCTGCCAAATGTGACCACTCCACCAAACAGTTGGGTAATGGTATCCATCACTGCCAAAGAGGCCCCCATCCATAGCATTGGTGTGGGCTAGTGTGTGACGATCAGTGATGTTCTAGGCAAACAGGCCATTTCTGTATTCCGAATTGGGTTGGTGTATCTAACTAACTGTAATTGCCTCCTGGGTACTTCCCTCCAAACCAGCAGGTCTCAGTCCCCATGCCTGCCTAAAACTTCCATGACCCTGTCACTGGGAATCACCCAAGATTCACTACTAACCTACACTAAAATTGGACTTAGTCATGGGTGTCCCCAGGAAGCAAACATATATCTTAAAAAACCCCAGAGTTTGTCTCCTGGGGACTTGTTCACTGCCTTGCGGCAGTGTCTTTGGCGTGAGCCCCCAGCATTGGGTCCGACCCGGCAGGGACACCCCCCACAGCCGCCACACTGTGAGGAGTGGCACTTGCCCCCAAACCCAAGGCCCGAACCTCCTTTCCTTATTTTAAAAGCAGTTTATCCTGAATGAAAACAGAAATGATGACCAAATACCAGCCTTCTGTGTGATTGCCCTTTGGGTCAAAAGTAGAATTAAGATGTTGTTAGCAGAACACTTCATCCCTCTCTCCTCCCTCATCTCAGGATGTTAGGGTGTGTGTGCTGCTCAGCGTTTGTCAGAGTAGCAGCACAGAGACCCTTGGACTCTCCTTAGTGCATGGCTGGGTGGCCAAAGGAGAGTACAGATGACCGGCTTGGTTTGAATAGAAGGTTGTTTATGATCCACTGTACTTTTTAAAAAAAGATTTATTTATTTTTATTGCAAAGTCAGAGATATTCAGAGAGGAGGAGAGACAGAGTGGAAGATCTTCTGTCTGATGATTCACTCCCCAAGTGAGCGCAACAGCTGGTGCTGCACTGATCCAAAGCCAGGAGCCAGGAACTTCTTCCAGGTCTCCCATGTGGGTGTAGGAACCTAAGGCTTTGGGCCATCCTTGACTGCTTTCCCAGGCCACTAGCAGGGAGCTGGATGGGAAGTGGAGCTGCCGGGGTTAGAAGCAGCACCCATATGGGATCCTGGCATGCTCAAGGCGAGGACTTTAGATGTTAGGCCACGCTGCCAGGCCCGATCCACTGTACTTTGTATACATTCTCATTCAGGGTCAGTCTGCGTTCAGGGAAGTCTGTGCACCGCTTCTGGATATAAAATTTGATATGCCAAGTATATAGAGCATGCGGATAAGCATGTTAAAACATCATTTCGGGTGTTACTTTGCACCTACTCTTGTTTTCCATTCATTCTTTGTCCCATTTTATTTACTTTCTCCTTGTGCCATAGATTGTTGTGGGAACGTCACCTTAGATTCTCACAGGCTCCTAGTAGCTGGGAAGACTCCTAGAAGAATAACAAGAAATAAAAAATGGCTAACTTTATTGGGCAGCATAAGTTTTTTTTTTTCCTAGAAGAAACAAAGTGTAAAGCCACTGTGTGTCCCGGTCCAGAGGAAATCACTGCAGTGAAAAGGGTTAGAGGGGGAACGCTGGAGTAGATAAGGAAAGCAGTTACTGAGGCCCTCTGCTTGTGGCTCGGTAATCTGTGATAACAGATGTTAGTGCAAATGGGGAGTCAGTGAAGGCTCCACGTGTTTATTGGCTTGATGTTTGGCAGTGTGGTTGTGGTGTGTTGAGGTCTGGAGTGGAGCTGAGGGATAAATCAGTCTCTCTGCTGTGTATCCTTCTCTGCAGCCCACAAGGGTCATCGCTGCATGTCACCTTTCCAGAGCATGAGGGCTGTTGAAGGTGTTTGGAAGTCTAGGATTGTGTCTCTCAGCCATGTCTAGAGGCTGTCTGGATTGCCTTCACAGGCAACTAGGAGGTGCAGAGGTTTAATCTGGACTGAAGCTCTGATACAGAAGGAAGGCCTTGCCCTGAGCCAGTGATTGGATCAAAAGGGAACTAAAAACAGCTGGGCTGAAGCAAGACTGGGCATTGTCAAAAGCCTAAATGAAGTGACAAATCCATTGTGTTGAGGGGGCTTGTCGGCAGGGAGCTGGAGGCAGCTCTCTGGCCAAAGGGCTTCAACCTAGAGCTGCAAAGCTGAATCTGAGGAGGTTTCGGGGCTGGTGGGCCTGCATTGAGCCATGATCTGCTCAGGATCAGGAAGCTATTGTAGGGCACAAGTTGTATATCCTATGCAGGCTGAGAGGACTTGGTGCTCAAAGCACCAAAGCATTTAGTAAAGGCGGGCAAAATATTTGCTGTTCAGACTTCTGCAATTTTTGCCATGGAAAACCCATGGTGTGTGAATTTTGGGCTCTCCTCTTCTGCTCTCATCTCAAGTCACTAGGTAGCTTCTGGATGAGAGGAACGAGTGGTCTTGGGGAGGTGCCTATAGTGAGGGATGTGGGACAGCACTTGACAGCAAGCTCAAGGACATATTTGTAAATATAGCTATGCAGGTGTGTGTCTCGTCAGTCCTGCCTACAGAAGTATGTGTTCCGGGAGGGGTTTTATTAATGCAGCAACCTGTGATTGGCACCAAGTAGAGTTGAACTGAAAAGGCTTGCTAGAGAGAATGAATCTTGGGCAATTGTTGAATCAAACCATGGAGGTACTGATAGTGAATATGAGTGCAAGGGTAGGAGTGTCATGTTTGAAGTGAAAGGTAGTAAGTTTAATGTAAGGAATGATGATGATGGAAGGACCACGATGTGGTTTGGCTGTGGACATAGCAGCTGCTGCCTGTGGATGGAAATGACTAGTCTGGTCCTTGAGGGAGATAAGATTGTTGCTGTTCTAGTTTAGGGTAAACCTGGCAGATTCTGGAAGTTTAGATACTGTGTTGGCTGCAGGGCCAAGAGCATGAGCGTTGGGAGTAGGAAGAATGGGAAGAACCAGAACCACAGATGTAGGATTTGAAATGTTCATTCCGGTTGCATTTCTAATCTGTATCTGTAGGGTTGGAATGAGGAGAATCTTAAGGCCTAAGGATACAGGAGAAGGAATGAAGGAATAAGCTGTTGAGAAAATGATTGTGAGTGGCAGTGGCATCTAGGTAGTCTGGTATTTGTTAGTTTAAGATTTGTGTCAAGAGGCCAAGAAAGGTCTGTAGTTCAGGAAATATTGAGAGCATCATCTGGAGTCCACAGGTGACAGCAGTAGGATTTTTGTCTGAATTATTGAACTTCAGTTTGGCTGTTAAAAGGCAGCCAGCAGTAGCTGTTGCCCATTCACGTTTATACATGAGAGGAGGTTCCCGGTAGGTATTTTGAATTGGGAACAGTATTTCACACTGAAGAGGAGGTAGAAATTGTGTTTCCTTAATTTTAATCCTGCCTCATGTGGTGTCATGTTTTCTTCTACCAATCCCTCTCAATTCGGCACCACACCAAAGTCCCAGAAAACGGCATGATAATATGCAGATGTTTTGGCACATGTGTAAAGTAGTCATGCTGTAGGAAATAGTTCATTTGAAAAAGAAATAATCAGAATCTCTTTCCAACAGATAATGATTCCACATGAAAACCGGACCAGTGAGGCTATGTACAATAAAATGAACATTTCCGAACTGAGTGCTATGATTCCGCAGGTTGGTGAAAACTCTCCCTGAAAATTTCTCTCTTTTTTTTTTCCGTTTTTTTATTATTTATTATTTTTAATTCATTAATTACATTGTATTATGTGACACGAAAATTTCTCTTAATAACTCAGTTTACAAGCAGTTGCATTTTATCTCTTTGTAAATTTTTGTCTACTATCAATCTTTTTGGTTATCATTACTTTTTCAATTACTTTGTAAAAATATCCCTTGTTTGGGCATTGAAATGCCTTCTGTTATGGGGAACAGAAAGTCTTTCCAGTAGTTGCTTCAAAATTTGTAACCCATCTTCCTACCTGGGCAAAGTCTGTATATTGGTAGTTGTTGGTGTTGGGTCAACTGTTGAACAGTGTCAAAAATCCAAGTTTTTGTTATCTTTCCATTCTACTCTCCTTAGTGTGTTGATTTTTGAGTTCACATTTAATGACTCATGGTTGCAATGTGACTGCTACAGTTCCATCTATCACATCTGTCATCGGGGCAAGAAGGGGAAGGGCCAATACTGGCTATGTGGGACTTTTTTCGGGGAAACAACCACAAACAAGAGCCACTCTAAGCATTCCAGATCTTTTCTCTGCATGTATTATTGGGTAGAATTGAATTATTTGACTACCCCCTAGCTACAGGGATCCTGGGAAAGTGGGAAACTCATTCTCGATTTCGACAGTAGAGACAGGCAGGCAGGTCATCCATCTAAAAATGCCAAATGGTACTTTGGATTAATAGTAATGCTGGGAAGAATGGAGCCATGGCACTGTGTGTTGCTGCTGGTTCCCTCCTGTGTTAAGGAAGGCTGCTTAAGAGTGGGGGGGTAGGAGGTGGAGGAGACCAGTTAATGTATTGGTCATTTACGTGTGTGTATGTGAGAATGTGGGAGAGTACAGGTTAGAGAACGGGGAAGAAAAAGAGGCAGTATGCAGGATAAAGGGAGAATGTAGAAGGAGGGAGAAAGTGCAGGATAAAAGGAGCGGAGCAGGTGAGAGAAGGAAGAATTCTGGAAGAAGAGACTTGGAGACCACAGGAGGGCAGGGAGCAGGACGAAGAGAAAATGAAGGAGGGGAGAGTAGGTGGAAGCCAGAGGGGAGGAGGGACAAGGTCAGGGAGGATGTATGTGATTGAGATTGGATGACCATTATCAGAACTTTCTGTTCTACATATAAGCACTGAAGTGTAATTATTTTGTGTGACATAGCATGGGCTAGATTTTGTTCAACCTACTTTCTTTGCCTTTCTTCTCACTAGCTGCTTAACAGTTTCTCTTGCTGTTCTTTTCTCCCTCCCCTTAGTTTGACTGGCTGGGCTACATCAAGAAGGTCATCGATGTGAGACTGCACCCTCACCTGAAAGATATTGGTCCCTCTGAGAATGTGGTGGTTCGCGTCCCGCAGTACTTTAAAGATTTGTTCAGGATATTAGGCTCCGAGAGGAAGAAGTAAGAACTTTTCACATGAATTTTAGTGTGATTTTATTTTTTTTTTCCTTTGATTTGCGAAGACCTCACTTCTTGCATCCTTTGAAAACTGCTTTTAAAGAAAGTTACATCCGAACAGACATAGAGAAAATAGTGCTGCCCTTTGTAACAAATTGGCCTGAGCCGTTGTCTGGGGGCGATGTAATTGCTGTGATGACAACAAATACACAATGTTTTTGCCTTTTATTTCTGGTCTTCCTCTGTACTGTTCCCTCAGAGAGTAAATTGTTTATTAGTTTGGGGAACCAGTTATATAATGGTTTTATTTTTTAAAAAACTTCTCCGTGAACATCATCCCTCCCTCTGCCCTCCCCCACCCCAAGTTCATCCTTGGTCTTTGCTTCCTTTTCTGGTTTTATGGTTGTCACTAAATCACTTTTAGCGACAACCCGCAGGGCCTGTGTCGGAGGGTCAGCACACTGAGAGCCGTAGACAGATGACACTGGTGGAAGCAACTTTAGGATCTCTGAGGTTTTTTTTTTTAAGAATGCTTTATAATTTTTACTTTACTAGTTGACTACTATAAAGGAAAGAGATCCCCAAAATGCCTGAGTTTTCTGTCTTCTTTCATATTTGACTGCAGAAGACAAATCACAGATAGTCAACTAGATTACAAAACCACTTCACCAGGCTAGTTGTCAGGCCAGGATGTTTCGAAAATCACGTCTTCTCACATGGACTCAGACAAGTCTACATTATCAGAGATTATGTAATAATACTAATATTAATAATAATAATGATAATACAACTACAAAAGTCCTAGGAGTAAAATGCAGCTCCCCTCTTCCCCCATGGAGGCTCACGGAGACCTGTTAAGAGTTGCTGCTCTTTGAAAAAGTGGCCACAGTGGCCAGAGCTGAGCCAATCCGAAGCCAGGAGCCAGGAGCCTCTTCTGGGTCTCCCACACCAATGCAGGGTCCCAAGGCCTTGGGCTGTCCTTGACTGCTTTCCCAGACCACAAGCAGGGAGCTGGATGGGAAGTGGAGCAGCTGGGACGTGGATCAGTGCCTGTATGGGATCCTGACACTTCCAAGGGGTGGATTAGCTAGTTGAACCATCGCATCAGGTCTGAATTGCTGCTCTGATTAAGAGATCTTCTTGCGAACAAAGTAATCTATGTCCATGGTAAAAAGAAAAAAAAGCATTAAAAATGAGAAGAGACATTTTGTATTGTTGTAATGCAGCACGTTAAGCTGCCATCTGCAGTGCTGCTATCCCGTATAAGCGCTGGTTTGAGTCCCAGCTCTTTCACTTCCGATAAGCTCCCTCCTAATGCACCTAGAGCAGCAGCAGGAGATAACGTGAAGGTTTGGCTCCTGCCGCCCATGTGGGAGACCCAGATGGAGCTCCAGGCTTCTGACTTTGAGCTGGACCATGCCCTAGCTGTTGGGGCCAGTTAGGGAATGAACTGGTGGGAGGAAACACTTCCTCACTCTCTCTCCTTTCCACTCCCCGGCTATCTGCTTAACTCCACCTTTCAAATAAAAACGTAGATCTTAAAAACTTTCAAATCCTATCATTTAGAGATAGGTAATGATTACTTAAAACTTTTGAAGTGAAAATTGAATCTAGAGATAGGTAAGTTTAAGTGTGCCGAGGGTCTTAAAAAGGCACATGAGAAATGCATGTCATGAACAAAATATGTATGGATTCCAGAAATTTTTGTGTCAAAAGAAACTCATCTTTTAAATTTCTTTAATTTATTTGACTCAGTTGCCACAGCCCTAATAATCTCATCTCTTAATTTCATTTTCTTTTGCCTTTTCTAATGCGCCTCATCTGTATGTGCTAGTATTGTTTTTGGAAGGATGCTTCATGGACTGGAAGTGCCAGCAGCATCACCTTGCGCCCTTAAAAATGCTTATCCCATAGACCTCGATAGAGTAGAGCTGGCGTAAGGTCCCCCATTTGTTTTTGTTTTTTTTTTTTTTAAGATTTATTTTATTTTTATTACAAAGTCAGATATACTGAGAGGAGGAGAGATAGAGAGGAAGTGGAGCTGCCGGGATTAGAACCAGCGGCCATATGGGATCAAGGCGGGGACCTTAGCCACTAGGCCACGCTGTCAAGGCCCCCCATTTGTTTTTAAACAAGCGTTGTAGCAGTCTTCTGACTAGCCTCTTGAATGAGAAGGAGATCACTGTGTTCAAAAAACTTTTTGTGACACGTACCTAGTGGCCTATGCTAATCCTCTGCCTGCAGTGCTGGCATCCCATATGGATGCCAGTTCAAGTCCCAGCCGCTCCATTTTTGATCCAGCTTCCTATTTATGGCCTGGAAAAGCAGTGGAGGGTGGTATAAGTGCTTGGATTCTTGTACCTTCGTGGGAGAGGATGTGAGGGCGATCTGGCTGCGACATCTGTCACCCCATTGATTGCCAGGGTTGATTCGGCTGATCTGGCTGGCTAGGCGGGTGTCCCCTTCCTCCCTCACCACTCCATGTGCGTCCCTCCCGAAGCTGCGTGCTCGGTCGAAGAGGACGACCATTCACGCTAGAGGAGGACCGGTCTTTGGTCAAGGGTATACGAGTAGCTGCGCTCCCCTGCTAGAACCTCCAAACAAGCTCTCAAGGTACCTTCGTGGGAGAATCAGAAGAAGCTCCTGGCTTCTGGCTTTGGATCGGCTTAGCTCTGGCCATTTGGAGAGTGAACCAGCAGATGGAATGCCTCTCTGTGTGTTTCTTCTTTTTTTCTGTACTATCTGCCTTCCAAATAAAAATAAATCCTTAAAAAAGATAATTTCTGTGTTATCACTTGCTGGCTCTGAAACACTAAAATGTAACCCATGTTATTTTTTTTTAATGTTTCTATTCCATTGAATGATTGACTACACTTGAAATTTGATAGTAGCATTTGCCATATATTCATTTTGTAGAACCTGATGAGTTGGTTTCTTCTAGGGACTGTGTTCTCTTCAGTTGTAAAATACTAGGTACTTTTGGAAATTGTGTTTTGTTTCCGCAAGGGCCTAATTTACAACCAGGGGATAGATTGAGCTTTGATTCATTGTGTTAGAAACATCTGCTCCGTGGAGCTGATTTCACTTCTGAATTGCAGGACCTCTATTAATCAGGATTGGCAAGATTTTCTCTGGGAACTGGTAACTTAGACAAATGTGAAAATAGGGGCAAGAAAATAGAACAGTTATTTGCAGACAGCATGCACATGTGTGATTTTTCAGTTAAAAATCAAAACAAAAGCCAAATCTATTGTATGTGGGCTAACCCTCAACAACCCAGTTTTCTGGGGAAATTTGTATTGTTTGTATTCTCGTGCAATTTCAGGCCACTGCATGCATCTTAAGAAGATAGACAACAATCTGCTGGCACACCACAGCAAGATGTTTAGATTGCTGGTTGTGTGATCCTCACTCCTGTAGCAGGACAAAGCTACTTCAGGGAAGGTCCTGTTGCCTTCATATAGTTAACATGTTTGTCTACATATGCCAAGTGCTCTCACCGGTGCCTCGAAATTCTCATTGGCTTGTAAAATAAAAACCAAGTCTTTTGCTCTGGAACAACCCAACATGAGTGCTCCCAGAGGTTAACTTTGTTCCAAAGAGTAACTTGGGAATGTAACCTCCTTCTAACTTGTGGCTCTGCCCTTGCCCAGATTTTTGGCATCCTCTCCATGTAACTGGTGGATGGGAAAGGAGAGAGTGTGGGGGATTACATAGGATTTTGTGGGAAGGCCTGGGAGTGGCATATATCACGTCTACACATTCTGAATAAACCAGGACTCAATCATGTGACTTATCTAACTGTACGGGAGGCTGGACAGTTTGCCTAGCCGGGAAGAGGAGTTGGAGTTTCCTAGACATGCCTGCATAAAAGATTTTTTTTTCATTTTCTTGAAATGGTTTCCTCTCTTCAAATTCCCATGAAACAGAGCACCCATGGCAGGCAATCTTATAATTGCTTATGTAGTTTTGAAGCTGAACACAGTGCTTCTCATTGTGGATACTTCTTAAAAATTCTAGGAATTGACTAAGCTGCCTGATCACCACCATCAGGGTGGTGAAATATGACTAGAACCCCAATGAATGAGGGTGAGTTTTTGGATATGGGGGTAGCAGGAAGAAGTGGGTATTGAGTATCTTGGATGATGGGAACAGCGTGAACCTGGATGTTGCCTTCAAAGCAGGAGGGCCTGGTTTAGGCTCAGGATCTGTGGAGAGAAGCTTTCAGCTTATTGTTTCAAGTGTCTTTCTACCTCTCCTCTGGCAGTCTGTAGAAGAAATAGCCAGCTAAGCCTTCTTACATTGAATGTCCCTTCTATGCCTCTGTTCTAAGAGTCTGTGAAAGGCGTGCAGGTGTCATGGTCATGTTCAGCCCTACAAGAATTAACAGTCGCCTTTGACCCTTACAGCAATCCTATTGTTCCCATTTTACAAGTGAGAATGTTGAAGTTAAATTACTTGTCTACAGACTCTTAAAGGGAAGCAGAGCTAAATTTCTAAATTAGTTACCTTCACATCTATCTCCATTATCTTTTTTCTATACATGTCCTTATGTGGAAAGCAGACATTTTCAGATGCTTCACTGTTAGTTCTTAGATTAGGTATGCTCAACCTGTACTAGGATATAGTATTTCTAACCAGATAGGCATTTCTAATCTGGACCAATTTCTTGCTATTTTCAGGGATCCAAAGTTGGGTTGGTATCAGTTGCTTATTCCTTGACTGATGCTCACCCCTTATGTCAGGCCCTCTGTCAGCTAGGATGATGTCTGAGTTTCTAAGTGAGTGTGTGAGAGCACAGTGGTGCTGTGCTTTTGTCTTTGATCTTTGGTGCCTGGCACAAAAATGGAGCCACAAGGTGGTCCAAGGATGGCCAGGGCCAGGCTTTTGGCTTCGTGAGCAGAAAGCTGCTGATGAGGAAAAGGAATTAATGCTGACAGAGGAAAGAGGGTGTGGAGGCAGTGATGGACACCTCTCCCTCAAATTATTTGCTGTGATTTTACGTTGTTTGGAATCAACTCTGGTGGGAGTTTTACACACCATGGAAATTGGCAAATGCTACAGATACTTTTTTGTTCTTGGCAAGGCAGTTGGTAAACATTTACTAGCTTATCCCCGGGGTGATGTGCGCTTCCTGTCGTTTGTCTTCAGTCTTCCTCATTCCTGGCTGGAGGCTGCCGCCCACACATCCCATCTTGTTTGATCTGAGGTGGGAGTACCAGGGGAAGGGGAGGGGCTGAAGAAGGATGGCATGAGATCCACGTGATGTGGGCTCTGCCTGCAAGGCCTGATTTCATGGACTTCATCAGTATCTGAAGTTTTTTTCCCTAGCAGGCAGGGCCCTGGTGAGCTTCCCTGTCTTATCTTACTTTCCTGTGAAGCCAGCTCCGTGTGCAGTGTGGTGCAATGATTCCTGTCGGACAAGAGCTCTGCGAGGCGCACCTGGCAGCTAGGCTGTTATGGGACTCCTCTGAAGGTAGCTTAGGCCTTGATCTTCAAAATCTCATCCACAGATGAGCCCGCCAGGTGCTCCGTGAGAACTTGGCAACAAGGCTGAATGGCAAGCTCTGCCCCAGACCTGCTGAATCAGAATCTCAAAATGGGCATGATTCCCAGAAGGCTCATATGCCCATTTTCATTTACAAAACCCTGCTCTGGGCTTCACGAAGTCCTCACTTGCTGGTGAGTGCAGACAGGTGAAGAGATGGCATTTTCCTAGACCAGCACCTCTAAAGTTTGGCATGCATTGCCAGCTGGAGGGCTTCTGGGAATACAGGCTACTCGGTCGGGGCTCCTCCTCTGAATGAGGAGGTAAGGCCCAGGCACTCCCTAGCATGTTTGCAGGCGATACTAACACTGCTGATCCAGGGACACATTGTGGAAAGCAGTGCTTTGGGCATTCCTGGCAGCCTGTGGAATCTGGGAAATTCACTTTGGCTTTGAGGAGAATCTTTGTGGCTCACCGCAGGCAGAATACCTGAGAGGAACAAGTTCAAGTAATGGAATATGAAGACTCAAAAGTTATTTCTGGTTCTCACACATCCTTGGAAATTCCTTGGCCTCTTGAATTTTTTCTTCCTCTGAAGATGGGAATAGCAATTAACTGCCCTCACAGTGCTATCATGAGAATGAAATAAGATATTTCATGATCTTTCATAGGTAATGTACATGGAAACAGCCAATCTTTGAGAGCAACAGCAAAAACTCCTTTAAAAAAAAAAACCTTCCAAGTCAGGGGCTTTAGGAAAAGGATTTCCTGTTATACTTTAGTGCTGGGCTGTCTTGCTCTGTTTTATTTATTGTCATTATGGGAAATTACCATACTGTTTAAAATGCTTTTGGGGTGGGGGGGGAGAGAGAGCGCGCGAGAGAGAGAGAGAAAGAGAGAGAGAGAGAGAGAGAGAATGTGTTATTTTGCAGGAGAATTGCTGAACTGGATTTTTAAAATGTATCTGATCATTAGCTGTGATTCAGTCATATGGTCATAGCCCTTCCTGGCATGGGGATATTAGTAGTGTCAAGCTGTGTTCCCTAGCATTCTGTCAGCCTATTTGTAATACACTGCAGCATGTTGTCTGTGCAGTTGTCACCCCTGGGGGTTTCCTAGCATTCCATATTCTGGCCAAGAAAACCCAACTATTCTGTTTATAATCTATGGATTTCTGCAAATTACCTTTTGTTACAGTGTTTTGGATTTACCACGGTTGGTTAGGAAGACATAGCTGAATTTAAGGTTCTCATCCATCCATGTGTGCAACAGCTTTAGAGTCAGACATGCCAGCCTCTGGCCTAGCCTTCCTGGCTTATGTAGTGCTTGTCTGATTTGACCATGAATTGGACTGAGTAGGGATAGATTTAAAACCAAGATTTATATTAAGTCTCGTCCTAGTGATTGCAATTCTGTTGGTTAGGGCACCTAAATGTCTAAAAACTCCACAAGTGATTCTACTTGATGTGATGAGGGGTTACTTAATGTTTTGAGCCTCACGTTTCCTTAAACATAAAATGGGTACAATATCATCTCTACTATAGCAGTGCTATGAGGATCATAGCTAATGTGAGATTATGTGGAAGGATTTTAGGGAGTCCAGAAAGGCCTCTGCTCCTAAATCTCTAGTGTAAATCTGCCACATTCTGTTTTCTACCATCTTCATCCCATCCCATCCTAACTTCCTGCTTGATGTGGCTTGTCAACACCCTTTGAGGTAGTGTCTCGGAATTTGTAGACTCACACCTATTGGAGGTTTACTTCTTATTCATTTGCACGATCCAGCACAGCTTGACCATAGAACAGTGTTTTGGATTAGAGTCAGAATTCATCCCACCCACATGCTAAGGTCCAGAACTTAATTGCTGTTGATGCGTCTAGTGTGGCCAGCCTTCCCACCTGCTTCATTGAGTGATGATCCCGCTCCTTCCCTCCCCTGGAAACAGAGGCCCCTTCCTTTACTCTTTAGCCTGTCCAGATTTCATTTTCCTGCTCCCTTCTCCAAAGCTGCCACTGCTGTTGACATTTTCTTCTTTTCAAAGATCTGTTTATTTACTTGAAAGGCAGAGCTACAAGAGACAGAGAAAAGGAGAGAACTGTCTTCATCTGCTGGTTCACTCTCCAGATGGCCACACAACCAGGACTGGGCTGAAGCCCGGAGCTTTTTCAGGGTCTCCCACAAGGATGCAAGTGCCCAAGCACTTGGGCAGTCCTCTGCTGCTTTTCCAGGTACATGAACAGGCAGCTGGATCAGAAGTGGAGCAGACATGACACCAGCTGATTCCTATATAGGATGCTGTTGTGCAGGCAGCAGCTTTATCTGCTATAGCACAGGACTAGCTCCTACACCAAACCCTTCTAACTTTCAGGCCTAGCTCAAACCCTGTCCTTCTCACAAAATCCACCCTTTGGAAGCCTGCTGTCCTTTTAAGAAATTTCTGGCACTCATTTTTCAAGGCCAGGATCTGCCAAATAGTGAATTATACACTTATTTCATTGCTTCTGCTTAATTTAAAGCTTCAGGTGGTCAGAGATTTGATCTTTCTCACCTTTTCATCTTCCCAGCTCCTAGAACTATTAGTACATGTCTGGATATTCAGGATGGTGTTGAGTGAGTGAGAGAGGAACCCCTCCCTTTGTATTTACAGTCTGTCCTTTCAATACTCTGAGTTATAGGAATATGCTGAAATCTGAAGTCCCATGTCCCTCACTAGAATGTTTTCTAAATGTATGTCCTGATTTCATAGTTGTTTATATTCTGTATGGCCTCTGGCACAATACTTGGTCAATATTAAATGTTCAGTAAGCACTTCTTGACTTGTTTAAGAGTAGAAACATGAACATAAAGGCTTTGGGTGAATGGCTGAAAACTATAAATTTATCGTAGTAGCCTTAGCAGAGCGTAGATATAAGCTAGACTTTGTTGAATAGGGTCCCTTGCATACTTTAGCAAGGTCCATTTGACCCAATAAGGAAATTCTAGGACCCCTATTTTTTTAAGATTTCAAAATAATTAAGCTTTTATTCAGTTCTGTATTATATATGGTCATGGGCCTTTATTTCAACTGTATGGTACACATTATGGGAGATAGTGTCATCCTCTTGGGTTTATTTTTTTTCTCTTGGGTTTATTTTTGACTTGCTATATTAAAAGGAATCTTGAGCCATTTGTGTATATACCTATAGATGTGGGAATTCTGTGACCTAGTTTATCTGGCTTACTTCTCACAACATGGGCAAGTGTCTTAAAAAATTCTTCCAGGGAAATCACAGTTGAAGCTATTACTGATGGCATAAGCATATGTAGCTGGAAAGAAACTGGCGGAAGTGGCCCTTCCTTGCTGCTGATTGGCTGTCTTGGATAGTCATATGACAGGAAAAAACAATCTTGGTCTAAATGAATCTGATAGTTTGTAAAAAATTTCTGAAGCAGGAAAGAAAACTATATGAATTGTGGATTTATATCCATGGTTCTTGTATTAATCTATTCTGATGTGAATAATATATCTTTTTAAAAAGATTTACTTGTTTTTATTGGAAAAGCAGATTTACAGAGAGAGGGAAAGATGGAGAGACAAAGATCTTCCACCTGCTGATTCATTCCCCAAGTGGCTACAATGGCCAGAGCTGAGCTGATCCCAAGACAGGAGCCAGGAGCTTATTCCAGGTCTCCTATGCAGGTGCAGGATCCCTAGGTTTTGGGCTCTTCTCAGCCACAACTAGGGAGCTGGATCTGATGTGGAGCAGCCGGGACAGGAACTGATGCGCATATGGGATCCTGACATATGCAAGGCGAGGATTTAGCTACTAGGTTATCACTCTGGACCTAGATAATGTATCTTAAAGAAGGAACCTAATAGGGCCCGGCGGCGTGGCCTAGCGGCTAAAGTCCTCGCCTTGAAAGCCCCGGGATCCCATATGGGCACCGGTTCTAATCCTGGCAGCTCCACTTCCCATCCAGCTCCCTGCTTGTGGCCTGGGAAAGCAGTCGAGGACAGCCCAATGCATTGGGACCCTGCACCCTGTGTGGGAGACCCGGAAGAGGTTCCAGGTTCCCGGCATTGGATCGACGCAGCACTGGCCGTTGCGGCTCACTTGGGGAGTGAATCATTGAACGGAAGATCTTCCTCTCTGTCTCTCCTCCTCTCTGTATATCTGACTTTGTAATAAAATAAATAAATCTTAAAAAAAAAAAACAAAAAAAAGAAGGAACCTAATAGAGTTTGAAGATCAGTCAATGTCTTTTGAAAATATTTTACTGTGTTTTATCTTTTAAAATTTTAATTTCTCTAGTTACTAAAAATTTTCTTTCATATTAGCCTATAAGTATATGTCTATATGAATTAAAATAAGCATCCATATGCTGCACATACATGTGGAAAAATATGTTGTTGATAGGATGCATATCCATTGCCTCAGAGCACCATGCCAATGAAAGTGTGAGATGTTCTTAATGGGCTGGTTAACATCATCATGCTCCACCGTTCTCACATTTCTAGCTGACCCACAAGCCAGTTCAGGAATATGTGTGATTAGTCACCATGGCAATGACACAACTGGGAAGATCATAGGTCATTAAAAATTCATTACCACTATTGCGTTAGAAATTAACTCAGATCAAACATCCTTTTGAGGTCAGGGCATTTTTTACTTATAGAAAAAGGCATTATATGAAATTTAGCAAATTCTTAAAAGTATCATGAGCATTACTTGAACAAATGGTGTTGTTAATGTATTTGGAAGTAGATGACAGCAACAAAAAAATTCTAGGAATTCTCTGGCAAACATTTTGTGGTTTCTTCAAAGCTGGTAACTTTCCTGTGAAATGAGGTAGGGATTATTCCTCATTGTAGTATTGGGAAAGATAAATCAGAGGGCTTAAGTGATTTGCCCAAAATCACATGTTAATAAGAGTAGGGGCAGGATGCAAATATGAACAACCACTACTAACCAGTATTTTGTTGTTACTTTCCAAAGGAAAGAATGCATCTGTATGCTAAGTTACCTAAGACTTTGAAGGGCTTCACAATTTTCAGATATGGAAGGAAGGCTGAGCAACAGTAGATTCTATTCTTTAGCAGTGAAATAAAAGTGTTTATTCTAAGGCCTGGAGCTGGAATCTACATTACATCTATGTACAGTAGGTAGTGAAAGGTAAGCTAGTGTAGGTTGCACTTGTTGCCACTGAATCATCTTATGTCATTTGTCCAGAGCAAGTTCTGCATTGTTTTCATGTGAGCAAGCGATCTCTGCCTGGCTCTTTGCCAAGAGTTTTTTCCAAAGGTATTCTGCAGAGGATTAGAGACCTGAAATATAATAAATGATCTTTTCTCTCTGTTAACAGAACCATTGCCAACTATTTGGTATGGAGAATGGTTTATTCCAGAATTCCAAACCTCAGCCGGCGTTTTCAGTATAGGTGGCTGGAATTCTCACGGGTAAGTTGAGTAAAATTACAGTATTTCCTTCACTGGATAGCTTTACTTGATGGAACAGTGTGTATATTAACTGATTGAATGAGAAAAATCATATTTAGGGATTGGATAGTAGGAGTTTTACAGCTTTGTTTTTCTTTGACAATTTTTCTTTTTATCCAGGTGTAGCTTAATACAATCATCTGTACTCAGGTTCTGCTTTGTTGGGGTATATAAATATATTCAGGGTAATACTTTGCTATGTCACATTATTTTCATTGTCCTCTTATCATTTATTCCTATTTTTTCCAGTGATTTTGATTGGGTCATTATGAGTGTAGTGTTGATATTTCTTAGTGACATGTTTGTCACTGTCTTTTTGTTTATATTTTATGTTTGGGTAACAAAGAATGATTTTATATATTTGTGAGGCATTATGTGATGTTTTGGCCTACATGCAGTATAGAATCCATCAAGTTCATTTGCATATCCATTACCTTACAAGGCTCATTTTGTGGGGGGAGAAGGTAAAACATCTATTTCCAGTAATTTTGACATATATGATACAGTATTGTTCACTTTGGTAATCAGGAACATAAATATGACTCATATGATTTCACTTATATGAAATATAAAAAGAAACAGAAACAGGCAACAGAAAGGTGATGACGTAAGGCAAAGTGATAGGAAAGCAATGGATGGCCCAAAACCTTGGGACTCTACATCTGTATAGGAGACCTGGAAGAAGCTCTCGGTTCTTGGCTTCAGATTGGCTCAGCTCCGGCCATTACGGCCATTTGGAGAGTGAACCAGCAGATGAGAGATCTTTGTCTCACCTTGTTTCTGTAAATCTGATCTGCCTTTCCAATTAAAAAAAATACATCTTTAAGAAAAAAAGAAGGTGGTTGGGGTGAATGGGGAAAGGGGGGATGCTGATCAAAAGGTACAAAGTCTGGAGCCACAGGAGTGTGTTTCAGTGACCTATTGTGTATTGTACTATAACTACCTTTTCTCCTAATATTCTGATTATTGAAGATAGGCATGCTATATGTATTAGGTGATAAAGTTTTAGCTTTACTTTGGGGATAGAGTTTTCAAGTGAACTACACATGTATCTCTCATCTTTGAATCTACCTTAATTCACCCAGGCCCAAGAGTCCCAATTCTATCTCCTCTCGATCTCTTTCAATTGTCTCCATCCCTATGCTTGTCCCACTCCCTTAGCTCCTGAGTCTTTGCTTCCATATAACTCAACTCCTAATTTCCACAGACATTTCTCTCATTTTTGTTTCTGAGCCTTAGGTCTGAATCATTCTCCCAGCGCTAGAGAACTTATAGATCTTATGGCTTTTCAATAACATTTCTTTTAAAAAATATTTATTTAGTTTTAGTTGAAAGATAAATTTACAGAGAGAAGGAGAGAGAGACAGACAGACAGAGAGAGAGCAAGCTTCTATCTGCTGATTCAATCCTCCAATGGACATGATGGCCAGAACTGAACTGATCCAAAGCCAGGAGTGAAGATCCTCTTCCGGGTCTCCAAAACGTTGCAGGGTCCCAAGAACTTGGACCATCCTTTACTGCTTTCCCAGGCCATAAACTGAGAGCTAGTTTGGAAGTGGAACAGTCGGACTGGAAGTGGGACGTAAATCAGCACCCATATGGCATGCTGGTGTCATAGGGAGGAGTATTAGCCTGTTGAGCCATGCTACCATCCTCAAATAATGTTTCAAAATTTATTTTTTTACTAACAATTTAAAGTGAATGTCAGATCTTATGAGTTGTTAGTTCATTTAATGGAGGTTTTGGTTATTAAGGAAACTAGTAAGTACATAGATTCTTGGTAAGCCAATACCCTTGGATTATTTTGGCTACATTTTGACCCTCTAAAGTTACTAGAATGTACAGCTACTTTATAGAGAAGAGCATAAAACAAACTGTATATTTAGGTCACACCAAAGGGTTAAGATAAAAACAAGTAGATTTGTGTGTGTATTTTTAACTCCTGTGGCTCACATAAAAATGGCACCCAGCTGCTTTGCACCGCTACTGCGAAGAGCAGAAGAGAGAGGGGGCCAGAAAGGTGTAAGAAGTAGTGTGTGAAAATTTGAGCTTAGGTATAAGGGGATGCATTCTTGAGCAGGAAGTGCTAAATATAATATTGCACTTGCCAAAGAATGTTCTGGGATCTTTTTCTGTAGAGGTTTTAAAAATAGATCCAGCTTTTACATCTGTGAGGGGTCAAGTCACCAGAAAGCAGAGGAAGGAGAGATGCATTTAACTATTCATCTGGTTCACCTTGCTTGGACAAGCAGAGTTTCACATTGTCAAGGGGCACTCCCAGCCACCATCCTCAGGCCTCCCTCTCTCACTGCCTACACCCTGAATCTCCCAGGGCCACGTATTTCTCTATTTTATCTCTGTAAAAAACCTTTGAGCCTTCTAGGTCCTGCTTTAGAAGCTCTCTCCTTGTTTATAAATGTTTTCTTGTAATGATATAATTGGGACAGATGGAAACATGTTTACATCAGTATTTTGCTTGTTTACCAATGTGTTCTTTGCTATGATACAATGTAAATACGCTGCCTGGGTTATTCCTGGTAAGTTGTGTTCTCCCAGTTGCCACATTGAGTGTACTGTGTAGAGAAAGCAAAGCCTTTGATCAGCCATTGATTCAAGATCTTTCATGGTGGAACTCCAGTTCTCAGTAGGCATTAACTCGTTTTTCCCCCTTCAACAGAGATTAAATGCTCTCCCAGACCTTGGTGACATATCCTGTTCTATCCCTGCTGACATAAAAAAAAACCAACATTATCTAGATCCTTGTTTTAATGGGAAAAATTGGACCATAAATGATATTTTCATTGCCAATTTTTTTTGTCAAGTTTTAAACATACCTGGGGAGAAGCCGAGCTTTTCTCTTCAGCTGGTTCGACATTGCCTCTGCCTGACGTGTTATGTGGGTTGGGTGTACAGTGCTTTGTAGACTGTTTTGAATCTTTTTAGTGGTGGGTTTTATTTGAATGAAGCTCAAGCTGGATCATTTATCTCCCACAGGTAATCCAGGGGACTACAACTTTGCTGCCTCAGTGGGACAAATGCGTAAACTTCATTGAAAGTGCCCTGCCGTATGTTGTAGGGAAGATGTTTGTGGATGTGCACTTCCAGGAAGACAAGAAGGGAATGGTAAGTGGCGCTCCACAGATGCTGAAGCCTGGTGTTGACCCAGCTAGCAGGGAGTAGGATCAAACCAGCAGCTCCATGGCAGCCTTCTAGGTAGCAGAGGTCTATAGGAATTCTCTTTGAATTCTTTGAATTTCTCAGTAAAAGTAGAAAGAAAGGCCATCAAATGAGAGTTAGGCTTGATGAACAGATATTGAAGGTTGCAGGAAAGGGGAGGTGGTGTGAAGCCACTGTCCAGGGCAGTGGGAGTGTTACTAAACTATGTGGAAGTGTATGTGAGATTGAAGGTCACGAATTAAAGGTTCGTCGCCATAGTAATGGGTTCTGCTCCACATTCTTCTAAGAAATGTGTTTTTAATGCTACCTTTCTTGAGGCACCTTTGACATATGACAACTGTACCAGATTCAAAAGTGTGCCATATGATGATTTGATATACTTTGTGAAATTATCGCAGCAGTTTCTTTAACACCTTTATCTTCACACTTATTTACCGTTTTGAATGTGCAGGTGGTGAGGAAAGTAAAGACATGGCAAATTTCAAGTATGTAGCACATTATTAGTAAGTATAGCCATCAGGCTATAGAGCCCTAGATTTTATTCATTTTCTAAGTGAAAGTTTGTACTTTTGGACTAGTGTTTCTTCATACTTCCTCTTCAGCACTTGGCAACTACAGTTCTACTCTCTGCTTCACTGAGTTCAACTTTTAAAAAAAATTCACATTTAAGCGAGATCATGCAGTATTTGTCCTTTTGTGTCTGACTTCATGTAGCAGAACATCTATGTTGCCATAAATGGCAAGATTTCTTTCTTTCACTATGAACGTGTATCCATGTTTTCTTTATCCATTCATCTTCTGTGGGCATTTAGGTTGGTTAGGTAGCCTGCCTGTGAGGACAAATGCTACAAAGAACATGGACATATAGATGTCTATTCAAGATCCTAGTTTTGTTTCCTTTGGGTATATATTACAAGTACTGGGGTGGCTGAATAAAATTGTGTGTTTTTTTTTTAATTTTTAGAGGATCCTTCAGCCTACTTTTCATAATGGCTGTAGCCATTTATGTCTCACAGTGTGTTAGTGTTCCCTTCTTTTTCCCATGTCCTCACCGATACTTAGTGTCTCCTGATTTTTTTTTTTGTAATAGCCATATTGTTGGATGTGAGGTGGTACCTGTTTTTTGAAATTTGCATTTCCCTAGTTATTAGCTGATTTTTTTCTTAAATTATAAATGTGAATCTATCCAATCTTTTTGTATATGAATTTTCATTGCACAAATGTCATGAAGCAAAGTATCCAGGTATGATTAGTATTCCATGAAATCAATCAGATAGGAATATAAGAGTGTCTTGGGGGCAGATAATCGATAAACATTGAATTTAAAGGCAGTGCATAACAAAGCATGTGATTGTTCAAGCAGTTGGTATTATGTAGTGATACAGTGTAGGTCTTGTAATAATGTTTGCTTTGAAATGCTATTTATCTAGGTATATTTGCCTACATTTAGTTGTTTTTATTGCCTTTGGATACTTTGGAGAATTTTCTGTGAAGTTGATGTTTTCTAGCTGAATCTCAAGGTTCTCTTGCAAATATTCCACTGGGGAAATAATGCCTCATTTCAAAATAGTGCTTCCATTGTATTTTTTCCATTGCACCCTAGTCTGGGTAAATGCACGGGGGTAGACTTAACAGCTGAGCATAGTGGGAACATTATAAGCTCTACGAAGAAAATAAGAACAATTAAGAAATGATAGGTTTTTTTTAATAAATTGAGTTTTTTGGCAGTAGAATAATTTTAGCTAATATGAAAAGTATGTGACTTTAATTTGTTTTTCTCAGTTTTGGTACAAAAGTTTCTTTTTCATGTGTTGGATGTCACATTCTAAAATAGTTTGGTTTGGCAGTCTTTACTCTTATTTTGATATGCATGGGGTAGTGTGGTAGATACACACATAGTGGTACCTTTTACATAAAATTATTTCCCTCACAGGAAATTCCCAAGTTGGAAACTTCTAAGAGAAGTTTCATAACCTTGGTATAGGGCTCCCAACCAAGAACCACCTGAAGCCACTGATTTACTTGAAAATCCTCTGTATTATTCACTATAATGCCTCTCCCTCAAAAAAGAAAAACAGGAAGATCCCCAGTGGGGCAAATTTCAGAATTGTCACTCAGGCAGTTCTGCCATTTATCTGTCTGTCTGGCTGACTGGCTATCTCTCTACCTATTTATTTATTTATTTATTTATTTATCACAAAGTCAGATATGCAGAGAGGAGAGACAGAGGAAAATCTTTTGTCTGATGATTCATTCCCCAAGTGAGTGCAATGGCCGATTCTGTGCTGATCCAAAGCCAGGAGCCACGAACTTCCTCCAGGTCTCCCACATAGGTGCAGAGTCCCAAGGTTTTGGGCCATCCTCCAGGCCACAAGCAGGGAGCTGGATGGGAAGTGGAGCTGCTGGGATTAGAACTGGTGCTCATATGGGATCCCAGTGCGTTCAAGGCAAGGACTTTAGCCACTAGGCCACCGTGCTGTGCCCCTGCCATTATTTAGTTACAAGCAAATAAATATGATTAGAAGTTTAAACTTCAGGTGGTTCTCAAACTTTAATGGCTTTGTGAAGCACATGAGATTATTCTGGTTCAAATGCAGCATCTTCCTGCATTTTAACAGCATCTTTCACACATGGATTTTTGGTAGGACCCAAGAATATCCCAAGCTCTCGGGGGAGCTTGCTGGTGGTGCTCCAGGGAGCACCTCTAAATAGCAAGGCCTCTGACTTGTTCATCTGTTTCTGGTTACCACCAGAAAGCAAGCCATGGTGACTCATGAGAGCAGGCCAGGCCAGTTGACTTTTATAGCAACATTTTATTTTCTAAGACTTGCTGCATTAGTGCAAATGACTGCTTCAATTTTCAGATTGTTGAAAATGTTTGCGCTTCAGATTGCTGTCAATGGACTGAATCTTGTGTACAACCTGTGGCTTGCTTATTTTTATCCCTGGAATATTTAATTTTCCTTTGAAAATGGCTACATGTCTTTCAGGAAGTGGGACAGAGCTATAACCAGTGTAGGGTTGTCTATAAACCTTGCTTACACTTGAGGGAGAATAGGGAGCCACCAAATTCTTCATAGAGTAGTGCTCTTTGTGGACTAAAGAAAGTGTTACAGAACTAGGATACAAGGTATATATGTCATTTTGTTTTTCCTTGTAGCCACATTAAAAAAGGTTAAAGGAAGCAGGTAAAATTAATTTTTGTAATATGTTTCCCAAAAACTAAAATATTGTCATATAAATGCATAATTAATATATTGCTAATACTATAGTTTATGTGCTTTTCTTCATATGAAGCCTTGAAATCCCATCTGTGCCATGTTTAGAGGGTTCAGTGGCAATGTGGCTGCCACATTGGGCATTGATGTTGTAAAGATTTAAAGAAGGATCTCTTGGGCTCAGCATGAAGTGGCTTAGTGTCCGAGAGAGAGGGTGCAAGTGGCCAGGACTGGGAAGTTGGTATCTCTGATTCGTGGCTGACTGGGTTTCAAGTAAGGCTCTAGTATAGGAGAGGAAAGGTCAAATAACACCAAAGGTTCTTAGCCTGGAAATAAGGGTGGGGATTGGAGTTCGAGCACTACTTGGTGAAGATACTTCCCATTTTCTTGGATGCCATCTTGGAGAAGGAAACATTCTAAACGTTACTCGAAGGCAAGTGCCTGGGGAGACTTAACTTTCCCTTGGCTTAGGGACCACATGTGGTGGAGTTTTCAAGGTAAAGATGCTCAGTGCTCTTTGGATGTGAAAGACTGGGTCAAGTGAAAACCACAGGTTCCAAACTCAAATACCCTCACAATCATTAAGCAACATTAAATAACATGTAGAAATAAAGCTTTCTGGATATAAACATGGTAATTGCTCTTAATTTTGGCTCTTTGGACACACTGATGATGAATAGAAGTGAATGTGCTATCCAGGATTCAGACAACCGTCATCTCTAGGCAATTATTTTCACATAGGAATGCAGACCTAGGGGTGCTAAATAGGTTTCTGTTGTTTACTCTTTGGTTTTTGAGAGTAGTCATAAATAGAGACTTTTATGTGAAGTCTTCTGCATTAAAAATTGGTCAGAATGACCTGTGTGTACATAAAGGTCAATTTTGTTTTATGGCTTTTTATTTAAAGAGATATATAGTAGTTGTGTAGTAGAGACTATCATATCCAGGTGTGAAGACACAGCACAACATGCAGCTCTGCTTCCAACCCAAAGATGGATTCCCAGTGAAGCTGTTAAATATATCTTGACAATAGGATGCTGGACTCTGCCATTGTCCATAGCGACAATGTCAGGACACACACACACACACACACACACACACACACACACACACACACAGAGTAGTGGTCAGTACTCTGAAGGCAAAACTAAACATATGCTGGGAGTGCCGTTTTATGACTTTTATTTATGTGAGTGCTTCTTCCTTCCTTTCCTCACCCTTCCCCCTCTCTGTCTGCATCTCCAGTCTTCAGAATTCCAAATTGCAATTTTATCTATCATAGAACTTTTTAATTTTTTACACTATTAAGATAAAGATCCTGTATTAGTATAATTTAAACTTAAATGGAAGAATGTTAAATTTGTAACTGTTGCTGAAGGACTATACTACTATAACAATATGGGGGGAAATGGGAAGGGAGAAAGAGGAGGGAAAGGGGGAAACCCCTACAGTTATAAGACTGTATCATGGAAAATAATAAAAATAATGAAAAATATGTATCAGGTTAAATCTCACTTAGGATGCCCATATCTCATATCAGAGTGCCCAGGATCAAGTCCCACTTTCATTTTCTATTGCAGCTTTCTGCTAATGTACCTATGAGGCAGCAGACAATGGCTCAAGTATTTGAATTTCTGCCACTTATTCAGGAGCCCCGGATGGAGCTCCCAGCTCCAGTCTTCACCTGGGTGCTCTTCTGCCTATTGGGAGCATTTGAAGAGTGAAGCAGCAGATGGAAGTCTGTCTCTCCTTCCTTACCCCCTCTCCTCTGTCATTCTGCTTTTCAAACAGATGGAACGTTTGGGATACACCATAGTAGCTAAGCATTTAAAAAGTTGCACATGTGGAAAGTTACATATATGAAAGTGGGACTTTCCCAGAGAACTTTGAGGTATCATTATATAAGAGTAATGGGGCTTTCATCCTGCTGTCCCAAGTCCTGGTCCATCCATATCACCTTTTTGACAGGAGAGAAGATAAAGTGTGTGGAGGTGTATTTCAGTTTGCCAGTTGCTCTTTTTGCTCCCATTCCATACTTCTTGTTAATGTTACTTTGTTTCTTTAATGTCAAAATATTGTCCATTCCTTTGATTTTCTGAAAAATACTCTGTCCTAATATTAAGCTCTTTGTTAAAAAAGGTACACAGTTTGTTTCTTAGAATTTTCCTAATAGGAACCAGTTGGATTATGTTTTCCTTCTAGTATTTCAGTATTTTCAAGATACATACAGTGAAAATTTAATCCAAATTCAATCCATTAAGCTGGCATTGTATTTTTGTGTTTGTGTAATTCCAGAAGAAAGAGAAACACAAACTAAGCTGATTATCAGAAATTTGTGGTAACTTTTCAGGTGTGTCTTTGGTTCAGTTTACTTATCGACCTCAATTTTCATTATTTTCTATACACATCTTTTTTTTCAATTGTTCAGTTTTACTTTATTTTGATGTTGTTTACATAGTTGACAAGAATGCATGCCCTTGAGGACCACTGATTAGGGTGGGGAGGATCCAGGCATGGAGGTAGGTGGGGAGCACAAATGCTTCCAATCCTCCTTTTCTTCCCTTTTCTCCTTATGGGGGTGGGGGAAGGAAAGGAAAGGACTGCTCTCAGCTGCCTGACTGTATCAGCGTCTGGGGATGGGGATGTGCACTTGATGTCATCTTAGAAACCTCAGTGTACACACACCCTGCTAAGAAGTGATCCTTGAAGTTTGGAATAGCAATCCAAGCTCGCTCTTATCAAAAAATATTTTTAAAATGTATCTTTCTTTCAGTTACTAAGGCAGAAATGTAAATACATATATCAAAGTACAATGGTTGTGTTCATGTAAAGTATAAGATTTTTTTGCTTAACAGTGGTTTTTAGAACATTCAGTGATATTGAAGTTTCTGTTTGAACGTTTTGACTGAGCTGAATTCTTTTGTAATAAAACAATGTACGTTTTCTTTCTTTGTAGGTCCTATATCCCCAAACTACTTACCTTTATTCATGTATTCATGTCTGCCAGTAGACATTTTTTTTGCTGCTTCCTTAAGTTTTATATTATTTCAGAGTGAAGTTTGTTCAAAAAATATTTTAACACAAATAAAAATTTTAAGGAAGACTTTATTTAGGACCATTAGCAATAGGTGTTAAATCCATTGCAATGTGGGAGAGATAGCAAATGTGGTGCAATATATAGCAAGGACAGCTGGGGATTTGTAGCTAGTGAGATGTGGGGTCAGTGGATAGAAAACTCCCAACAGGAAACATTAAGGGTAGGTGAATTCCAAATTCAATTTAGTTGGGTTCTTATGAAGGTATTCCAGAGTGGTCAGATGCCAAGTGTAGGGGATTCCTTTTAAGTAACATGGAAGGATTCTTGCTGGGGATGGGCTACACAGGCCCAGCAAGAACTGTTTAGGGTGGGGTGTGGAGGGAGGAAAGCAGAACGGAAGCTTAGTTGAAAAGATGGTTTGGAGGAGCCTAAGGTTCAGTCTGAGTCTTTTTCAGCCTTCAGGTCAAAGGTCAAGTCACTGATGTCTTACTTGAAGAAGGTTAATCTAGTTAAAGCAGGGCAAATCTTTCATTACACTTTAGATTTAGATTTAGTAGAGGTGGGCATTTGGTTTAGTGGTTAAGATACCAGTTAGGGTGTCTGGGTTCAATTCTTTAGCTGTGGCTTCTGACTCCAGCTCCCTGCTACGTTACACTCTGGATAACAGTGGTGATGACCCAAGTAGCCAACTTTCTCCCACCCCGGGGCCCCTGGATTATTTTTGGACCCCAGCTCTAATGCCCCTATTCAGCTGTTGTGGATATTTAGTGAGATGAACCAACACTTAGAAGTGCTCTGTTTATAGTTCTTTGCCCTTCTTCCTCTCATATAAATAAAATAAAATTTTAAATCTATATATTGTCTAAAACAGTTCATTAATTTCTCCTGTACTCTTGCAATCCCCCTCCCCATACAATAAAGACATTGTTCATGTTGCCAGATAATGCCGTAGGTGCCCTATGTCATCTCCATCTTCATGAGCCACTCTCACTCTCTGCATGAGTGATTTTAGTAGTCTTTCTTAAGAACAGCCTTCTCCACCTACCCCATACTGCTGCAGCTGGCATTACAGGCTTAAAAATCCACTCGGGTCTAGTTGCTGTGGTAGAATTTGAATTTGCAATCTCCATATAGTAGGAATTCACCTCATTAGTGAGCCATAATGATTGAATTGATGTGCTGACATTAATATCCTTTAACTCCTCCAATTCCCTTGCTCACTGTTTCTCTCAGTGGTTGAGGAAATGAGACGTGACTGTAGCATTGATGGCAAAAGTCACATGAAGTCAGTGTCCTGTATTATAGCGTTGCCTGTATCCTATGGCTTTCTGTGATCCTTGCTGATGCTGCTACTTGTGAGCACTATTCTCTGTAGGGCTACCATACACTTAAGGTTCCCTTCAATGCAGGCTAAGAATATTCTTCCTGGGTACCAAGGCTTTTTGTTTCTCTAGTAAATAGTATCAACTATGGTGATCAAAATGAGTCTCTAGAGAAAAATTGATGAAGATTTACCCAAATTAAACCAAACCAAAGTGACTTGTGTTTAAAAGGTCTTTAAATAATTTTATATATGCACACACATATAAAACCTTGTTTACAGATTATATCCAGTTTTTGGTGCATTGTTGAATTAGCCAAGCCCTTCTCTTACCAAGTTGGACAAATTAGGTCACCTGTGTGAACCTGTTTCGTATATTTGAGGGGTGTGTACATTTCTATAGCTCCTGTCATGTATCTGTCATGAAACCTGACTGGCATGTAACAATAAGCAGTTCCTGCCAGTGCATCTGGAGTCAGCAGTGGTCCCCTGGGCAGTGCTGCTGATTGTGGCTGGGCTTGCTCCTATGTCTGGGGGCTGGTTGATCTCAGTTGGCTTTGGCAGAGGTAGTGGGGATGACTGGGCTTTGCTCCATATGTCTCACTTCCTTTAGCCAACCAGCCTGGGCATGTCCTCATGGTGATGGCAGAGATGCAAATGAGCCGGTAGAACACATGGGGCCTCTGGATGCCTAGGCTAAGTGCTGGCATAATGTCAAAACTGCTGTTCCCTTGGCCAAGGCAAGTCATGAGGCCAGCGCAAATTTATGCAGTAAGATAATTGACTCTGCATCTAGTGAGAGGCTCTGCAAGAGTCCCAGCGAAGGATGTGGGTAAAGAAAGGGTCAGCATTAAAGCTGTCATTGCAATGTATCACAACTAGGGATAAAAGTCATACCTACCTCCTTAGTTTGTGGTTAAAGTGAAAGAGATCATCCACATAGACAACACAGCACAATACCTGCTGCATATAGTTAGTGCCACGCAAGTGGTAGCTACTGTTGTGGCTATGTGTCTTGTTTACTATGAAAGTCAGACATGACATCCACGTGCCTGCATGGGCTGTGGCAACTCCTGCCACATTTGAGATTATCTTTCCCTATTAAGTCTTAGAAACTGAGAATGAGAGAGTTCCCTAGAGTGTCTTAATGCAGCTAGTACTCTGTGTATGTCCAGTGTGGTCTTTTTAGTTGGAATAAAGATCCTTCTAATGGTGGGATCTTGGCTGCAGTCCAGAACCTGCCCTATGATTTAACACTGAGTTTGACTCATAGGAGAGTCTCATGAAGCCACTCAAGGAGCCAAACATAATTTCTATAGCAGGTCCAGGTTTCACAACTCTCTACAGGCTAAATCATGTTACAACAAATATCATCATGCCCTAATCCTGACAGCTCATTTATGCAACCTTTGGGAAAATGACATACAGCAAAAGAAGTAATTTAGCTGGCTCATTGGGAGTTAGTTTGAACTAAGTGTGGACACCACTCTTGCCCTTGTCCTTGAGTGTGCTTCCCTGATGATGACATGGTTGGCTCATAGTCCTTGTTTGTTGTGCATGTTTCTGGATAACAATGATTGGTGTTGTCTTGGCCACATATGATTGGCCACAGTCCTGTCAAGCAGATCCTTTCCGACCTGTGGGATATGAAGACCCTGGACTGGAGATTCAGTGGCTGCAGTTGAAAGTCTGCACACCTTTCACCAGGTTGAAATGTTGAAAATAACTATGCTAAGTCCCTCGCTTTCCCATAGCTTACAGTAAATCATTTTGAGGCTAGCTGACTTGTAAACATCATTCTGGTTTCAGATCCATTCTCTCTCAGAGTAGGAAACCAGGAAAGGGGAAAAGATGAATTAAAAGATTAGAATGCGTCTGTTATGCTTGAATCCAATAAGTATGATCTTACTCATTCTTCTTCCCACCCCGATCTCATGGATATATGCTTTTTGATGAAAGAACATGCCCAACTACTATACTAACAGACTCACCTACTTTATAGCAGGACTTGGGCCCACATAATTTGATATTGTCTTTTCTTCTGCCAATATGTTTAATAACGATGCAGATTTGTTCCTCCTGATAAGCTGGTTTGATTTGTTAGTTCACGTGGCTGCCAGAAGCTTCAGTGTTTTCTGCCTACCCTTGGGCCAGGTGTTCTGGCAGAGTCAGTTAAGGCGTCACGTGGGACATCTGCATCCTCTGTCACAGTGCCTTCCAGGCCCATTAGCAGGGAGGTGTATACACTTTTGAAAGCTGTTCTTAGCCAGTTGTCTTGGGCCATGGTGACATCACCGTTCTCAGAATGGACTAGGCTAATTTTCTAAGTCATTTAGCTTCTACTCAGAAACCAGATGATTGCAGTTGTAGGCTGCAATCACTTCAGAGAAATTTGTTTTGAACCTTACCCCCTAATATAAAGATGAGCTTGCTACTCACAGGATGAGTACCTTAGATGGGTTCAGGCTTTGCATTACTGAATCAGAACAGGCATTGTTTTTGAAAAGTGATTTAAATGGAAAGGATACTGCATTTTTTTAGTTTCCATATTACAAAATTTCTTCATTGTATTTGAACAATCACACATAATCTATGAATAAATTTGATAAGATTTTGGGGAGTCCAAATGCCAAATGTAAATGTAAAGGCAATGGAACATATGTCTGTGCTGTTCAGATAATAAGCTGGAGTGGAACTCAGGAGACTAAAAGTGTAGGTCTGAGATTTGGGGGCACGTAGGTATATGTGGGGTTTAAGTATATCTGTTGGATTTCCTTATTGCAAGACACAAAACTATGGAGGAAAGTACAACTGCCAATGGGATTTACTGACTCTCCCTCCTTAAAACAACATGGGCATATGTTCTTCAACTGTATAATAGGACCATTGTAACCTTTTTGCACAAAGCACAGCATTTCTGCATCCATGTGACAGAAAAATAGGTGAACATGGGGACAGCGAGAGGTGAGAGAGACTACTAGGCAATCACTAAAATGGAAAAAAAAAGTTTCATGTGTAATCGGTCCTTAGTGGAAAGGTAACATGTGCAGGCCTGTGCATATGTGCTTTGATATAGAACACTGTGGGTGGGATCCTGGGCCAAAATTGTGGGAAGGAGTAGCTCTTGTGGAGCAGCAGTGGTTGAGAACAATTACACCTAGAGCAGCCCCAGGACCTGGATGTTCTCATATCCCCCCAAATCTGGAGTGAACAGATGCTTAGCAAATGCTCCTTTGTCTGGATGGTCCTTACCATGAAGATGGCAGATTTTCACATAATCATGCTGGCATTAATTTTGGTATGTTGTATTTTGATCTTTGACTGTAAATAAATATTTTCTGTGGATAACTTATGACTTCCACTGTAAGTGATTTCTATTAATGTTATGCTCATCCATTTGGGGTGTTAGGTCAAGGTTTGGTAGACACATGCTGTTTGTCCCTGCTTCTTATTTTAAAATGATAGCTGGGTTTAGCTGCCTCAGGGACTGTGACTTGACTGAAGGCAATGCCATCATGTGATGCTGTGGAGTAATCTAAAGATAAAAATCAGATGTGTTCAGTGACTTATCTTGCTAGTTCCAGCATGCAAAAACCATTGTTTCTCTTATTTGCATTGACATACCAACCAATGACATTAATCATCTTCAAAGAGTCCCCTGTTCTTGAAGTTGGCTGGGATATTTCAACACTATTTTATAGAAAATGTTCCACAGTGAATCTGTAGTCTGGCTACCTCCAGTCCTTCCCCCACCTCAGCCAAAATGCAGTGAGTGGTGCCAGAGGCGATTGGAAGAACAAGGGCAAAGCCCATTGCGGACCCATGGGGAGATCCAAAGCCAAATGATTTACTTGTGCTTGGACATGAATGAGAGAATGTGCCATAAAAGTATGGATTTAGGGAAGACAGGTGTTGGGCTATGCGGAGAAAGGCAGTGGCAGAAGGGCCCCTCTTACAACTAAACTGTTACTCTTCATGTGAACAGTGGGCAGAAATCTGAAGCTTTTTTGTCCTGTTTTTTGTTATAAAAATCAGCTTTGCAAAAGTCATTGTAAAATGATGACATTTTAATGAATTTGATAGCCATTATGAGGCCTGAGAGTGGCCAAGGAGCCTATGGAAACAAGTTGCTTAGAGAGAGGCATCTGGAAGCTTCTCAGGCCCATTTTTAATAACTACATATAAAGATGTTTCAAAGAGAATAGTAGCCAAGTTGCTTTAGGATTAGCCATAGTAGTCCATGAATGTCAAAATTTGCAAAAGATCTCTTTGGCTTGCAGAGTACTTAATTTGCCTTCCTTAATACATGTTAAACAACATATAAAGGGCAATTAAAAACATTTATTTTTATTGGAAAAACATGTAGAGAGACAAGGGGAGAGAGAGAGAGAGACAGAGAGCGAGAAAGAAAGAGATCTTCCATCTATTGGTTCATTCCCCAAATGGCTACAGAACAGCTAGAAGTGAGTCAATCTGAAACAGCCGGGAGCCTCTTCTGGGTCTTCCACATGGATGCAGGGTCCCAAGGCTTGGGGCCGTCCTCTGCTGCTTTCCCAGGCCACAAGCAGAGAGTTGGATCAGAAGTGGAGCAGCCAGGACATGAACTGGCACTCATATAGGATGCCAGCGCTCACAGGTGGAGGATTAGCATGTTGAGCCACCATACCAGCCTGAAGGGCAGTTTTCTTATACATTATCACACATAAATATTTTTCTTGGGGGCCCAGTGCAATGACTCAATGGTTGATCTTGCAAGTGTCAGGATCCTGTATGGGCACTGATTCATGTCCTGGCTGCTGTACTTTCCATCCAGCTCCCTGCTTGTGGCCTGGGAAAGCACTAGAGGATGGTCCAAAGCCTAGAGAACCTGTGCCCATATCGGAGTCCTGGAAGAAACTCCTGCTCCTGGCTTTGAGTCAGCTCAATTCTGTCTATTGTGGCCATTTGGGGTGTGAACCAGCAGATGGAAGATCTTTTTGCCACTCCTTCTCTGTAAATCTGCCTTTCCAGTAGAAATAAACAGATCTTTAAATAAACATTTTACTTGGGCACACTAAGTATTTCATCCATTCTTTGGTTGCTGTCTGCTGACTCAGTGCTCTGGCCAGGGTCCCGAGTGGAAGTCTTTTGTTCCCCTCTCTGTCCTTATCTGTGAATTCCTGTCTTCTCAGCAATATGTGCATTTTTTCAGAAAGCTCCCTTTCTATGTACCTCAATGTTAGTTCATGAGGGGAGAGGCATATGAGTGTTCTACAACACTCTTGATCTTCTGATCTGCACATTCTTCTGTATGCCCGTCCATCATTCTGTTCTCTTCTCTCATAGCCCTGTCTCTGGCCTGGGATGAGTCATTCCATAGCAAATCCTTTCGGAATCGTTCTGCTTTCTCTTAGGACCATGAGAGATCATGCATGGCTTTCTCTCCAATGTTTTCAACCACTTCCTTCCACTGGGATCTTTCTGTATGTGTTCAGCAACAACAGCAAGTCAGTGCCCAAAACCTAGCCCCCAAAGCTAGAGATGTCTCCCTTATTCTGTGTCATTGTCTTCCGTCTTGTGTGGGCGAACTGCTGCTGGGGCTGTCCTGACCTTGCCATCGCCAATGTCCCTGCACTCCTCATCCCAGTGCTGTCTTCCTTCTGCCTTCTGCCTGCAGTCTGCCTTCTCTTCCAGTGCCCCCTCTCTTGGAGAATGGCTGTAGCATCTGCTGTATTGCTCATGCCTGAAGCCTAGGAATTCATCTCACGGTTGAATTCCTCACCTCCCCACATGAATGAATCACCTGGGAGCTTTCAGATGAGCTCCAAATTTCTGAAGTCCCTGTACTCTTTCTCCATCCCCATCACTGTGCCTTATTTGGGGACAATATCCTTTGTCTTTCTGTCTGGAGGGCATGGTCTGGTTGGTGCGTGATGCCGTGTAATAAGGTCATAGATTGACTGTGCAAGAACAGAGTGCTGCTGACTGCATTGACGGAAGATCTTGTTCCTGGAGTGTGCCTTGCTGTGTTCACATGTTCCTCATGTGGGTTTTCTGTTTGAAGGGGTGGCTCTGTTGTCTTCTGGCTGGTTCTCTTCCATTCCCTAGCTTTTTCCTTTCATTTGCAGCGAGGAGCAGAGAGGGGCGCCTTGATCCATGTGCAGAGTCTGGCTCTGACCCTCCACATGCTGAATGAACTTGAGCCAATCATGACCTCTCAGCTCATTTCCCCATCTGGAAAATAAATGGTTTCCCTGGAGAGCATTTTCTTATCCATGGCTACGTGTGCCAGTCTCCCTGGGAGCTTTGCAAACACCCTCCATCTGGGCTAGACCTTAGGCCCATAACGTCGGCATTCTGATACCTGGGTTTCAAGTTTTCTTTTCTTGGTATGTGTGTGTGTGTGCGCGCGTGCACGCGTGTGCACAGGCACTGGGGGGCTTTTCAGACAGCTCCCCCCGCCCCAAGATGCCAGTGTATAGACAAAGCTGAGAACCATTGACTTGGTAATTTTTCTGAAAGGTCTTTGCTACACCATGATTTTGTATTGTTTATCGTGCTCCAATCCAAAGCTTAAGTTTCCCTTCTTCTAATGGTTTCACGAAGTTGGGAAGAACTAGCTGTGAGGCCCCTCCCACCCCCTTCCATCTGCTGTTTGTTCTTATTTACATATGATGGAACCCAGCCCACTGATTTCCGGCTCTGGTTCCCTTACAACTGTTATTGAAGTGAAAACATAGCTCAAAACTTATTAAACAGAAAAAAATTATTTTGAGCTTCCTGCTCACAATGCATTGTAGAACAAAGAAAATATTTAAACTTCTTTTCTTCTAGAATTCATGTTAAAGATTGATTTACATAATCTCAAATGTAAGTTTGTTTCTGTGGCTGAACTCAGTATTTATTCTCTCTTCAGTGTCTCGTGAAGAAAGCCGGAGTAGAAGCAGTAGTTTGGCCTAATGGTTAAGCTGCCTCCTGGGATACCCACAACCCATTTTAGAGTGTGGGGTTCAAGTCCTGGCTCCACTTCTAATTCCAGCTTCTTGCTAATGTGCATCCTGGGAGGCAGCAGGTGATGGCTCAAGGGCTTGGGTCCCTGCCACCCTTGTGAGAGACTAGATTGAATTCCAGGCTCTTGGCTTTGCTCTTCCCCAGTCCCATCTGTTGTGGACATTTTGGAATTTTGTTTAAAGCCAAAGCATGTCTACAGGACAATAGCATGCTGTAAATAGGCTGGGAGGAAGTCCTCACACCGTGGCATCTTCTGATTCTATGTCTACATCTCTTTCCTTCCATTCCTCTCTCCTGGCCCACAGGTCATGGCAAACGCATCCTCAGCATCGGGTGGCATCACTGTCCTCATGCTTCCAAAATGTCCTTGCAGAACATGTCCTTGCAGAAGCTTGCTCTAGACTCCCTATTTTCCATTTACAATAATGAAACTTTTCTGAGCTGTCAGGGAGTAGGGACAAGAGGAAGCAAGTGCTAAGAGAACAGCCAGGTCTTTGGCTTAATTGTTGGTGCTAAATTTTCAGTGAATTTGGGTCCTGGCATAAGTCTAATTCAGGTTGGCAACATGTTCCTTGGGGTGCTAGTTCTCCGTCTGTGTGTGTGTGTGTGTGTGTGTGTGTGTGTGTATGTGTGTGTTCAATAGTATCACTTTGGAGTGTTCCTTCATGTTCTTCTCTAATACCTCCCTAAAACATACAGCCTATACCTTTGTCTCTCCCAGGCCCTTTGTCAATGAAAGAAATTAGCAGCTAATTTGCTTAGGATGGACCCCTTTAGTTGTTACAGACAGCTAGGCTATTAGTCACAACCTGCAGTACTTCCCCTTCCCTCATACAACCTTTTTCTAGCTAGGCCATCAAATTATTCCCATGGGTAGAAACGGTCAGTTATTTTTGATGGGTGGGGAAAAGAGCTTGGTTCTAGGAAAGAGATGATGCCAGCGCATGGAGTTGGGCTGCAATAGCCTCCATCTCACCACATTGAGCCTTGGACCACTACTCCTGCAACTCAGTTTGGGCTCAGAAAAATCTCATTGAGAGGACTTCTTTCCACTGATTCTGCTTCTTTGGATATTTTCTCATAGATGCAGGAATTGATTGAAGGTGTTCGCTGGGCCTTTATTGACATGCTGGAGAAAGAAAATGAGTGGATGGATGCAGCGACGAAAAAGAAAGCCAAAGAAAAGGTAGGGATTCCTTTGGATTAAAAGAAAAAAAATAGGCTTTTGGTTGAATAGATTTTTGTGCTTGACATTGATTGTGTAGTTGATTTTTCTATTGACTGAGCGGTTGACTCTCAGTGACCCTAGAGTTAGGTGCCTGCTTTTGGATAAATCTATAAGATTTCATCACCAGCAAGTAAAAGAAAATAAAATCTGACTGCTTCTTTTTTGAACTGCATTTCCTAACACCTTGCAATTCAGCCGTTCCATCTCTTCTAATTGCTATCTCTAAGAACACCATGGCTTGCTGCCTAGTGAGTCTTGCCTTAAACTGTCGCTGGATACTGCAGAATGCAAAGCAGTGGGGAGCCATGAGGAGCAGCTGGCAAATGAACCCTCGAGACACAAAGAAGAAGAAAAAGCTATCTTGGCCATGTGTCCTTGTGCTCTGGGCACGATGTGTGCAAGTGTCTTGGGGACAAACCCTTTCCCATCACCAAGCACACTGATTTTCTTCATTTTGCACAAATGAGCTTAATAGCATCAGCTGTACAACACAGGTCAGATCAGCGATAGGATTGTAAAATTTCCAGAAATTATACAGCAAGATGGGGGAAGATGATCAAAACATGAGCAACGATGTTGTTTCCAAATGAAGAATGGGGGTGCATCTTGAACTCCAAGTGCTGTCATGGAGCTAGCTCGGGGGGTAAGATATACCTGCTCCATATACTCTCTAGCTGGGCGCCTCTGAAAGTAGTAGCCCTTCTTTATAGACAGGGTTTTCCAAAGCGCTCCCATGCTGAGAGCCATCACTGAGGGCTTGATGCTGTCGCCTTGTAGGCCCCTCTCCAGCAACCTGTGGCTCACAGGTGTGAGCTGCATACTGCCATCTGAGCCAGTCTCCTGGGTGATGGCTGTCATGGGCAGGCCCACGTAATGCTGGTTGGAGTTGTATCGAGTTGTGCTGAGCACAGAAACAAAGAAGGCCAAGCCTTGTTGAACTCCAGATGTACAAGGATGTGTTGGAGAGCTTGTTCCTCACACGTTGAATAAACACTGCCTTAGATATTTTCGTCAATCGACACGAAAAGGCTGTCCAGTGTTTATAGTGAAGAAAGAGCTTGGGTGGTGGTGGTGGAGGGGGAGGAGTATTGGAAGAAGACAAAGGGTAAGTTTGATTTTTTTCCTTCTCAAAAACCTGTCAAAGCTGTCTGAAGTCATGAAGGCACAAGCTGATGAAGGCACGGGCACCGGGCTACGATGGCAAACTGCAGATGGTACATGGGACTTTCAGCACCCACATATTGTTGTCTTGTAAAGGCTTTGGTGATGTGCCGAGCCAGCCTGTACTGAGACAGACTGTGTCTCCTGCTGGCAAGTTGAACACTCAGCGTCTTAAGGGTCTGTTAGTCTAACCCCTTGAGGGCTGCAAAGCAATTGTGGAAGAATTACAACAGGGTCACCAGTGTGAAGGGTGGACATGAATGTGTGTGTGTGTGTGTGTGTGTGTGTGTGTGTGTGTATGTGTGTGTGTTGCAAATGGATAATGCTCTAGAAACTGCAATTAGTTTCCTGAGAAGATTGGATTGAAATTGCCACCTCTGGGGATCCCGTAAGCTGCATGAGTGAATGGGTGCTTTCTATTTGAGTGCGTGGGCCCCATGGGTCATTCTAGAAGGAGGCCATTCTCTTTTATTATTATTTTTCACGATATGGTTCCATAGGCACAGGGATTCTCCCCTCGGCCTCCCCCTCCTCCTTCCCCATTCTCCCCCACCAACTGTTTCCCCCTATATCATTACATTACAATAGTACAGTCCTTCAGCCACAGTCACAAGTTCAACATTCTACTGTTAAAGTGTATCATGACATAGTAGGTATAGACAATGATAGATAGTCTGGTGTCTCATCCTCAGGGCCTATTTAACAGTTTCATTGGGTATCTTACTCTGGAGTAGCGATGTGTATTGCAACATATCTTCGCTTCCTGATGTGCTAGTAAGGAGGCTATTCTCAATCCTCCTAACGTTAGACATATTCCTCTGAGTTGCTCTCAAGTCTTCCACTTGATTTCACTGAGAGCTGGCCGTTTTTTTTTCTGAAAGTACTCTTTGAACTTGCTGCTTTCTTTGAGCCGAGTTCAGCTTGCCAGCAACTTGGCAAGTTCCTTGACAGGTACACATATCAAAGGCAAATGTCCTATTGGATCTCATCAAGTTCCCCGAGTGTATTTTGTATTTCAGAGTTCAGAGAAGTTCCTTTAATGAAAGGCAAGAAAGAGGGATGTAACTCAAGAATTTCCAGCAGTCTGTGAGGTGGATAGCCCTGGACCTCTGGAAGGGGGAAGATTTCTTGAAATTAAATGAATCTGCAGTTCTGGCAATGACCTCTGGGTGGAGCTCGTAGTACCCACAAAGAACTCTGCAAGCTGAAGGTTTTTCTGCAGCCTTCTACTCTGAGGTTGTTTTTGAAAAATTATTTTTTTCTTACCCTTTTTCTCTGCTGTCCTCAATTTGATTGCCTTTTAATAGTCAACAAGAAAGGAGAGGCTCTGCTTTAAAATTCCTTGGATCTTACATGGAAATCTCTGACTCTCTTAGGGCTTTGCAGTTCTGATACTGAGTAGCCTTCTGCATTAAGAAAGAATTTGCCTGCATTGGAAGTGGAGGTGAATAATTCGCCTTCTCTTCCTGGTATGACTTGGCACTGTTCTCTGGGCATGTGGTGTGTGCAGTATATCACCCAGGCGGAAGATTTCTCATCAATAATAGTGCCCACACTGGGCCAGTGCTGAGTCACTTGGCAACCCACTGGGAGAGCTGGGAAAATGCTCAGCTTTGTGACAGGGAGAAGCTTTTCTTTCCCTCACCAGGAAGCCCTGGCCTGCAGCTAATTCAAGTGCCTCCTGAGAGGTGTCACCTTGGTGTTCCAAGCACCACGCCCTGGGCCCCAGGGTGGGCTTGCTGCCCGCAGTGGTCCGATGGCACCCCTAGGGCAGTGTGTGCCTGTGACTTGCTTGTCCCTGGGGGTGATCTCTGCTTCAGTGAAGGGTAAATGGGTTACCTCTCTCTCCTGCTCCTCCTGTTAGAGGACCCGGACGGCCCTTGTGTTGGGAAACCGATGCTACACGTTTCATGTAGAAATCTGGTATGGCGAAATGAGCACCAGTTTTTGTTGAGGCTTCTGTGTTCCCAGGAAGAGTGTACTCTCACTGTAAACAACCCACAAAAGACAGGAGGCCTGGTGTTTTGTTTTGGTTTTTCCCCCCGATTATTGTAGACATTGTCAGGGGACGCAAAGATGTTCGGAGAGGTGCTGTCTGAAGGATTGGGCCTTTGCAAAGTAGAGGAGAAGCATTCAAGGTCACACTGCCCAGTGACTCCAAGGCCTGGCAGGAGAGGGAGTAGCCATCACCTCCAGCCAGCCCTGGCCAGCTCTGGGCAGAGCAGCAGGAGTAGCTTCCTGAAGTCGGCAGCTCAGCTTTAGCTGGATTCAGTTCTGCGGCCCACGGCTTCCTCCCTTAGAAAAGATCTGTCTGTCCTCTTTGCCCCTGAGGCCCAGGCTTGTCAGGACACACTCAGACAAAATTACCAGGATGGTCCTCACAGGGAAACAGTAAAGGTGCTTGAGGGAGTGGCCTAAAGCTTGGCCAGCGCAGGTGCAGAGAAGGCCCCAACTCCACAGGCATGTGACTGCTGTATGTAGGCTTTCGGAGAACTGGACTAAATTCTCGTGGAGAGGAGAACACGGAGTTGGAACTCACCTCTGACTTTGTTAGTCACTGGGCACTCCTGTGCTGCTGAAGGTGTGGTTCTGGATCAGCCCAGCAGGGGGCTAGTTACAGCTGAAAATTTTCCAAGCCTCTTGGGTTAGGAGCAATCCACCCAATCTGGAATTTCTGTCACACCCTTTCCCCTTCACTGTGCTCCTATCAGGGTTCCAGTTGCAGGCTTGCATTGGGCCCAAGAGCTTTCTCTTTCCTTCCAATCCTGCTTGGCCGTGCACACTAAGGATTATGGTGTGAGGGCGTCAGCACCTGCTCCCAAGCCTCCCGCGGCCCACAATGGGTGGGTGTTGAGGTGACCCTGCCCAGCACCCTGGGCTATGTGTGCTGTTGGTGCTTCCTCACCTTTAAGGTGCAGAGCAGTCTGTTGTGTCTGGGTACAAGCCTTGCCTCTGTGCACTCTATTGCAAATGTTTCCCACAGGACGTGCTCAGTGAGGGGCCGGGACCTGGGATTGGGATTCAGAGAGCAGGAGTTACAGCCACTCCTGCAGGAGCCTCACGCAGGAGCCCCAGGCTGTAGGTAGGTCCCATGTGGGAAGTGCTAGTTAAGGTGATGGAGATTGCAAGTGGGCCTGGGAGGCACATCACTTTGCGTGTTCCTCTTTCCACATGCCAGCCTCACTATGCGTCCAATGGTCTCTTGCCCTTGCTACTTGCACTTGGGCTGCCTCATTGATTCACTTCCAAGTATTCTACAGAATGGCAGCAGACTGTTCCTACAGATCCTGTGTCTCTGTATTGCTGTACACAGGTACAGTCATCTGCTGCCTGAACCACCCCGGTGCATGCCGGGGATGCTACGGTGCATTTGAAAACCACTCACAGTGGCTCCTGTGTGCCTGTTGTCCTTAGCTTGTACCCACTCTCTGCTCCCATCTTCCTGGTTCTGTGCATCTGTCTCTTTTGGACCAAGACAGTGGTGCTACAGGAAGTATAACACTAAGGTTAGGAATACAGACTGGAGATGGGCTGCTGATGTTCCAAGCAACTTCCACCCCTTATTAGCTGTGTGACCCTCTGGGAGTGTTTTAATGTCTTCTGCTCAGTTTCTGTATCTGCAGATGGGGAGGTAAGTGGCTACCTTAGTGATCTTAGCACTTCAGGAGTCAGCCTAAACTGCTGGGAGGAGCACCGGATGCATGAGAAAGGGTCTCTGAGTTATCAACGCCTTGTTCTCAGTAACTGTCCTGGGGAATGAGGAGGTTTTGGCTGGGCCAGTTGGTGACAGGGTAGCGGAGAGAGTGAGGCTCTGTTTGTGTGTCTGGATCTCTGGGTTTGGCTGTTGCTCAGGAAGGTGGGTAAAGGCTGCCGTGGGCCCGGGTCCCTGTTACCTCTTGTATGCTACAGGTAGTGTTTGCCATAACTTCTCTGTCACCCCAGGTGCTTATAGCAGCAAGCAGTCCCTGTTGGGAGGGAGAGAGGTAGTAAGGCATTTTCTGGTGTTTGAACAACTTCAATATTATCTTTGTGATAGTTGTTTAGGCACACAAGCAGTGTGAGTAAGGCGTTTGCTGCTTCCCCACGCCAAAGGCATGGTATGCATGACATAATCAGGTTTGCGTGTTGTGGAGCCACTTGTAACTGCTTAGAGCATTCATTCTCACACTTGAGAATGTAGCCCCTCCCATCCCAGGACCCCCCCCACCACCACCACTCCAGAAGGCTGATTCAAACTCCAGTAACCAGCCCCAACTTTCCAAGTTTTGGGTTCAGTGGTGTCGGCTGGGGGCTTGGGAATGTGCCTTTCTGGCCAGTTTCCCAGTGATGTTGCTGCTGTAGGACTGGTGCTGTGGGAGGACAATGCTGATTTCAGCAGAGAATCCCCTCCTGCTGAGGCTATGTCTATAGAACTAGGCAACATTTATTAAGTGATTCCCTTGTGACGAGTCCTTGGGTCACCGTCTGTCCCACGTGCATGCCCAGAGTGACAAGGGGGTCCTTCAGAACGTAGCCAGAGCATTTCTTTGATTGCTCTGCCACGTGCTAGGAGCCCATGTCCATAAAGATGCAGAGGTCCCTTCCTGGTCACTTGTGCTGGGTGCCTTCACATCTGTACCTTGTAACTGTGGAAGAGCCCGGCCAATCTTGTAAGATCTTCCAATGTATTTCTGCTTCAAGTGAATCATCTCTACTGTTCCTCATTTACAATTAACAAAGATAGTATGCTAGGCTGGATGCTCTACATGCTTTACAAATATTAACTGTGTCAGTGCCGTAATATCCCTGCGAGAGGTAGATACAGTTGTTCCCTGCGACACGTGACAAACCTGAAGCACACAGAGAGAGAACAAGCCAGGTTCCCCAGAGCTGCCCAGCTGCTAAGTGCAAGAGCTGGGACAGCATTCCTGAAAGTCTCATTTCACAAGATGTGCTTTTGGGGACCTGTGTTGTGGCGCAGCATGTAAGGTACCACTTAGTGATACTGACATTGCCTAAGGGCAACAGTTGGAGTCCAACTACCAACCAACTTCCTGCTAATACACCTGGAAGGTAGTAGAAAATATTTCAAGTATTTGGGCCCCTGCCACTTATATCTGAGATGCGCATGGAGTTCCTGACTCCTGGCGTTAGCCTGGACCAGACCTGGCTACTGTGGCCAATTGGAGAGTGAGTCAGCAAATGGAAGACCTCTCTCTCAGTCACTCTGTCTCTGAGCAATCAGCCGTGCACAGGCTGTTTTTTTTTTTTTTTTTTTTCTAATCCACAGCGCCAATGGATCACCAAATGTCCCTGGCTAAGAGCCCTTTTGTTACCTAGGAACTAGGTGCAAATGCACGTTCTTGGCTCCATTGTGATCTACAGAATCAGCACCTGAGGGAGGAGCCCCAGGAAGCTGCAGTTTATGAAGACCTCCAGGCAACTGTGATGCAGGTGTGATGAGAGCCAGTGCTCTCTGCTGTGCTTCTGGTGGCTGAGCCTGCTGGCCGCACTCCAGTTTTCAATATCCCCCCATTTTTTAAATATACATTTTATTATTATTCTTATTATTTTATAGTACAGTTTCATATTCCCTTGTCCCCTCCCCAATTCCCTCCCCCCCCCCCAGTTCCTCTATATCATTACTAACATATAGTTCTTCATACTCAGTCATATGTGCATCATTGCGGGCCTGGACAATGGCAGAGAGTCCAGCATCCTATTGTTAAGATACAGTAAACAGTTTCATTGTAAGTCCATCTTTGTCTGGAAGCAGAAATGCATACTACATTGTGTCCTCACATTTGAATGTTAGTCTCCATTTCACAGCTACTGTACATCCCCTTAAATGAAAAGTCATGTTTCAAAATCAACAATAGAAAGAAAAGAGGAAATTTACAATGCCATGAAGTTAAATGACATGTTACTAGATATGACAGTTTCCATTACACAACTACCGTACATCCCCTTAAATGAAAAGTCATGATACAAAATCAACAAATAGAAATTTACAATGCCTGAAGTTAAATGACATGTTACTAGATATGACAGTCTCCATTACACAGCTACTATACATCCCCTTAAATGAAGAGCCACAAAACAAAATCAACATCTGGGAGAAAAAAGAAATTAACAACAACAAGAAGTTAAATAACATGCTATTAAATGACTAATGTGTAGCTGAAGAAATGAAAATCAAGAACCTTCTTGAAGAAAACGATGCTACCGTATGATATACGAGTCATTGAATGATTTCATCAGAAGAAAGTGTTTTGAAGTGATGAAACTAACAGAGAATAACAAAACCCATGTGATATAGTTTCCGCTAATCTTTGTTGAAGTGTGTCTCCTCCAGACAATAAGCAGATGGGTTTTGTTTTTTAATCCATTCTACTACTATATGATGTTTGATTGAGCTTAAGCCATTTACATTCAGAGTTTAATATACATGGGTGTGACTTTGGTCCTGTCATTTTAGGAATGGGTTGTTCATTGGTTTAGTCTTCTGTTGTCATTTTACTGGGATGTTCTTCCCATTTGCCTTTGGTTTTGGTAGGTGCTATTCCTCTTCTCTGTCAAGAGAACATCTTGAAGTATCATTTGTAGGGCAGGTTTGGAAGAGGCAAATTCTTTTAGCTTTTCTTTACTGTGGAAGAATTTTATTTCATTTTCAAAGACTAAAGAAAGCTTTTCTGGATATGTTCTCCTAGGCCAACAATTTTTTTCTTTCAGAATCTGGAATATGTCACTCCATTCTCTTCTGGCCTGTAGAGTTTCCTGTGAGAGATCTCCTGTGAGCTTAATTGGCTTTCCTTTATATGTGAATTGATTTTTTTTCACGTGCACATTTAAGGATCTTTTCCTTGTGTTCAATTGAAGAGAACTTGATGATCATATGTCTTGGTGAAGATCGCTTTTGGTCAAGCCTGTTGGGAGTTCTGTGCCCCTCCTGGAACTTGTTTCCCAATTCTTCCTCTAGATTAGGGAAATTTTCCTTTATTATTTCATTAAATACATCTGCAAACTCAGCTTCTCTTTCTGCACCTTCTGGGACTCCCATAACTCTTAGATTTGGCCTCTTAATAGTGTCTTTCAATTCTTGAATACTTTTTTTGGCCTGATCCAGCTCTGCTTCCAGCTTTTTGTTTGCTTTCCCCTGGTGACGGGAAATACCTTCCAATTCTGAGATTCTTTCTTCTGCTTGCTTCATTCTATTTTGGAGACTCTCCACTGTACTCTTAATTTGCTCTACTGTGTTCTTAATTTCTGATATACCAGCCTTGATTTGCTTTATTTTGCTTCCTTAAATTCTTTGAACTCTTGCATAAGTTTCTCATTTTTGATCAGAATCTTTAAAATGAGTCTTATGGATTCTGTGTGCCCCATTTTCTCAATGTCTTCCTCAGTTAACTCTGAGATTGGCATAGGGTTTTGCTCCCTTGCAGGAGAGTTTTCGGCAATATTCATTGTGCCTTTGTCTCTTCTTTTGCTCTTGATCATTGTACTTCTGGTTAGCAGAGTCTTCTCCTTTTGGCAGGTTTCTAAGCTGTGTCACCCACAGGTCTACAATGTGATTTTACTTATTGCAGTTGGTACACAACTTTTCTTGCAGCCACTTGTGCCACAACCTCCAGCGAGTTCCAGGTCTGGGTGCTTATGTCAGATTTCCACTGTGGTCTCCACAGCCCCAGCTCTTGGCTCACCACTCACCACCTCCTGTGATACCGTGCTGAGGCTGCACCGTTGTCTCTGCAACCTTTCTCCCACTTTCAGTTGGAGCGGGTCCCAGGATTAGAGAGACACCAGGTGTCCTATATAATTAGGTTGTTGGTGGCGCTGATCTTGCTGGAACCTGTTGGCCATTAGGTCTGGGTGCCACACGGACCTATTTTGACCCGTACGATGCCACAGTCGGTATTATTTTCCTGCGGGACCAGTGCAATCTCGGACCTCAGTGAGTTCTCGCAAGTTCAGCACATGCGCAGTTCACTGTTGTCCCCTGCAGTCCCAAAGCTATTGCCACAGTGTACAAAATGGCACCTGACATACAACCACTAAGGTTCTTGATTTGCTGGCCGTCAGATCTGAGGGCTATCCCAGACCTGCCCTGAGTGGAACCCGTAGAATGCCATGTCGTTGCAGTTCACCCAGACAGAAATGAGCTCACTCCCAGCTCAGCGCATGCTCCATCCTCTCCCTCGCACTTTCCTCCTTATGCAAAATGGCGCCCAATTCAGCTCTAGGGGGCTGACTGGACTGTGAAATCTAACCTGTTCTTGCACTGCCCGTCTGAGATCTGCTGCTCTGCTCCTGGTCAAATCAAATGGATCAGCAGAACGGAGAGTTCTTTGTCTGGGTTCACCACCCGAGCTCCCAGTGAAAGTCCTTTCCCACCTGGTTGCTGGTGGAGTTGAGGCTGCTGTGGAGTTCAGATCGCCGTGCTGGAGTATCAGTCTCTGCAACACCACACCGTTGTGTCCCCTGCTTTCCTGTGTCTGTCAGTCTCCAGGTACCCCTCTGCTGTTGTTCTGTCCTTTCCTATTTCCTGAAATATGTCCTCTCTGCTTCATCCTGGTTAAATGTTTTTCCGTCTGTATAAACGTGTCCTTACCCTATTCCTCCATCTTGATTCTCCCAATATCCCCCCTTTTTAAGCTTAAGTTCAAGCCAAACACGATATTTTAGATCTGGTCCAACTTGCACAGCACAATGAGGATATTATTACTGCTTTTGTTTTGCATACAAATTAGATCAAGAAATCCAAAGCTTATATTATGGAGATCTTTTCCCCTCAGCCAAGTCACTGTTGGCTCACAATGAGTTTATACTCAGTTAATTTCTAGGTTTTATTTTTTAATTCTACAGCAACTGTTGTTAAGCCCTGTTGTTCTAGCCTTGAACTTTGTTTTTTTTTTTTTTTTTTGAAAGAAAATCTCACCCCAGAACTTCATGTTTATTCTTATATTTAGTTGTCTTGGCTCATAGCTCTGAATAAAAAAATATTGTTGAATCTTCTGTATGTTTATTATTTTTAATAAAAATGTATGCTCATTAAAGAAACCCTGGAAAGTAAAGTACAAAGGTAGAAGGAATAAATGTCATTGCTAGTTCCATCACTCAGACATCATCATTTGCTAACATGTGTACATTGCTTGGCTTTTCCCCTTAACGTAGGTTTGAAAAGGCCTTCTTGGGTGATGTCCTATGTATCAATTATTCCTTCTTTTGTCTCTTAACCTATTGTAAACGTTTCTCCTATGACTACATTTTTCTTTGTAAGAGAAGATTTGCTATTATTACATGTTCTTCTGGTAGCTGTATGACAGATTGGACATTTCTCTCTAGTTGAATATTTAAATAGCATTGTTAGAAATACTGCTGTGATAAATATCTCTTATAAAACGTTTCCACCCCCAATTTTGGGTTAATTCCTTAGAATGGCATCTCTTATGACCTTTAAAAATCTCAAGGCTTCCTTCATGGTGTCAATTAGTGCTTCTATCTCTAGTCTCAAAATTTGGCATGTTTTCTTCATGACTGTCATTTCTCCAGATTATTAGTAAACCTCCTCACAGAATGGCACAGGGATTGGCCCATTTGCTCATGCTTTGGAGACACCCTTCTCGATTTGTCTGCTGAACAAAAACATTCACGGGGAAGCTGCCCTGTGGCTGGTCTTTTGTTAGAAGATAATCATTTCGTCTACCAATTGAGTTTTACTGCAGTTCTGCTTTGAGTGCGTGCAAGGCAACTCTGATCCAAATTCTCCCTGAAAGAAAATCATGGGGTGTTTAGCAATGTCTGATATCTGCAAACACTGTATTCAGGACATTTCTTGTTGTTTTATAAACCAAAGTAGAAATATGAGGAAATGAACAAGCTTCCACTGAGTTTGCCTTCTTTCTAAGATCCTGTGTTGCTTGTGTGCATGTTCTGTGGATCTGTGGGTGGATGCCAGTTGTCCAGTCGGCCAGGCTAGAAATCTCAGTCCTCCGGCCCGGAGGCGTGGCCTAGCTGCTAAAGTCCTCGCCTTGAAAGCCCCGGGATCCCATATGGGCGCCGGTTCTAATCCTGGCAGCTCCACTTCCCATCCAGCTCCCTGCTTGTGGCCTGGGAAAGCAGTCGAGGACGGCCCAATGCTTTGGGATTCTGCACCCGGGTGGGAGACCCGGAATAGGTTCCTGGTCCTGGCATCAGATCGGCGCGTACCGGCCCGTTGCGGCTCACTTGGGAAGTGAAACATCGGATGGAAGATGTTCCTCTCTGTCTCTCCTCCTCTCTGTATATCTGGCTTTCCAATAATAATAAAATCTTAAAAAAAAAAAATCTCAGTCCTCTGCCTCACTTGCCTATAAGCAAAACTAATTTTTTTTCCTTCCAAGCACCTTTGAAGCTACACCATTTCCCTTTTCTTTCCTCTTTAGTTTCTCACCTTTTCTTTTAGTTCTAAAAACTAATATTAAATCCACATAGCATAAAATGACCTATTTTAAAATGAAGAATTCAGTAGCATTTAGCATATTTTTAAAAAGCAATTACTTAAAATCAAAAGATGATTTGAAAACCAGAGATATATAGAGAAAGGGATATACAGGGAGAAAGAGCTCGTTCATTGGCTGGTTCACTCCTCAAATAGCCACAACAGCTAGAATTGGGCCAGGTTGAAGTCAGGAACCATCCAAGTCTCCCATATGGGTAGTAGGGGCCCAAATATATTTGTTGTTGCCTTTTTGGGTGCATTAGCAGGGAGCTGACTTGGAAGCAGAGCAGCTGAGATTTGAGCTGGTGCTCTGATATGGGGCCCTGAGCATCAGATGGCACCTGCTGCACCAAGCCTCCAGCTCCAGCATTTAGGACACTTGCAATGTTATGTAACCACCACCTCTATTTCTAAAGTATTTTCATTACCCCAAAAGGAAACTTTATACTCATTCAGCAGTCACTACCCATCTCTCAACCCCCTAGCCCTTGGCAACTAACAATCTATTTTCCATCTTTGTGGACTTACATATTCAGGATATTTCATATAAATGGTACCATGCAGTGTATAACCTTTGGTGTCTGGCTTCTTTCACTTAGAATAATGTTTTCAAGGTTTACTCAATGTTGTAACATCTGTGTTCTCATCCTTTTAAATTCATATTTCCATTTAGAGCTTTGGGAAAAGAATAATAAGCCCTTCTAGCATTTCTGGTAATGAGGTCTTTCTTATGTGATTTTTTGAAATAGATTCGTAATGGTTGTTCATTATCAAAAAACTATCCTCCCCCTAGTAGAGATTACGGAATTGAGTGACCTCTACAAGTAGAAGACCCATGTCTGTCTGGTATCTTTTTATATTTTTATAACCTAACATTGGTCTGGCACTCCATTCTTTGGCAAACCATAATGGGAACCACACTTCCACTGAACATTTGCTATAGGGCCTTATGCAAGAGGCTCTTGGGAAGCCTTAACTTCCTTATGAATTAAAATAAGTATACCTTCATTTTACTGATTGTTTAGAAGGACTAACTCATAGTATATGTTCAGCAGCTCACAGAGCTAAATGCCAAATACTCAGGAAAGAAAAATATGATTAAAAATAGGTTTATTGTGGTGCAGATATTGAATTCTTGCATGGTTTTGTCACAATACACATTTTGCATGAACTTGTTGAAGTTCACGTTGTAAGTTCACAAGTTCACATTTTCCATTTTCCCTCTTCTCTTCATCAAGTAATGGTAATGTTTCATGCCAGTATCCTCAAACTGGGGGCAAAAAGGTGATGCCAGTTACGTTACTTTCTTTGTGGTAGGGGTACATAATGGAATTTTATTATAGTAACTATAATATTAGTGAAAATTTTTGCAGAAATTAAGGAACAAAGACAAAAGTTTCCATTATAACCGCTATTTTCTCATCACCAGCCTTAGAGGGTATTGAGACTTTGTTTTTTTGTTTTGGTGCCCTTGGGTGGGCACCAAGGTCATAAGATGTTGCCATTGTAATTTCGGATTCTCTCCCACCTTCAGCTATTTTTTGGGTTTGAGAATTTTCCTATGAAGATTTTTAAAAAGTTTATTTGAAAGGCAGGGTGATAGAGGACACACACACACACACACACACACACACACACACACACTCACAGAACTTCAGTTCACTGAAGGGAGACTCGCAAGATGGCCGACATAGGAGGATAGATGTGAGGGAGCTCACAGAGAGAGAGGGATAGAACGCGACAAAAGCATAAGTGGAGCAGCTTAGAGCTGCAGGGAGAGAAGCGTGAAGAACTGCAATTCACTGGTTCATCCCCCAAATGGCCAAAATACAGTCCGAGCTGGACCAAACCAAAGCCAGTAGCCTGGAACTCCATCTGGTCTCCCACTAGAATGGCAAGGGTCCAAGCACTTGGTCTATCTTGTACCACTTTTCAAGGCACATCAGTAGGGAGCAGGGTCGAATCAAAGCAGCCTTGACTCAAATCAGCACTCTAATACAGGGTGCCAGTGTCACAGGTGCTGGTTCAGCTTGCTGCACAACATCAGCCCGTATTTCAGAATTTTCTTTTTGTAAACATTTTTTATTTGTTTTTATTTTATGATGCAGTTCCATAGGCTCTGGGATTTCTCCATTTCCCTCTTCTCAAATGCCCTCCGCACACTGATTTCCCCATATGATTACAATAGTAGAGTGCATCAAAAACAATCATAAATTTGGGCTCCCACACGGCGGCCTAATGGCCAAAGTCCTCATCTTGAATGCGCTGGGATCCCATATGGGCACTGGTTCTAATCCCGGCGGCTCCACTTCTCATCCAGCTCCCTGCTTGTGACCTGGGAAAGCAGTCGAAGATGGCCCAATGCTTTGGGATTCTGTACCCGCGTGGGAGACCTGGAGGAAGTTCCTGGCTCCTGGCTTTGGGTTGGCGCAGCACTGGCCGTTGCGCTCACTTGGGGAATGAATCATCAGACGGAAGATCTTCATCTCTGTCTCTGCGCCTCTCTCTATATATCTGACTTTGGAATAAAAATAAATCTTAAAAAAAATCATAGGTCCATCACTCTATTTAAGTATATCCAGACATTGTAGGTATGGACAATTATGGAGAGTCCAACATCTTTTTGCCAAGATATAGTTAATATTTTCATTGGCAGTCCATCTTTTATTCAGAAGTAGAGATGCATACTACATTGTATCTTCGCATCGTGGTATGATAGTCTATTATATAACTCCTCTAGGTGACTATTGATACATGCATGTTTATCTGTATATCTATTGATCTTGTATTTTGCATGAAAGTTGCCTTATATCAGAAAAAACATACGATATTTGTCCTTTCGAGACTTACTTATTTCACAGAGCATAATGGTCTCTAGTTCAGACCATTTGGTTGCAAATGGTAGAATTTCATTCTTTTCAATGGCTGGGTAGTATTCCATGGAGTAGATGTACCACAGTTTTTTATCTGCTCCTCTTTGATGGGCATCTGGGTTGTTTCCATGTCTTTGCTATTGTCGATTGTGCTGCTGTAAATATAGGAATACAAGGTCACTTTCTCATATGCAGATTTCATTTCTGCATATGAGAAATGGGATAGTTGGATCATATACCAGGTCACTTTTCAGTTCTCTTAGCACTCTCCATTGCTGATTTCCATAGTGGTTGTACTAGCCTACACTCCCACCAACAGTGAAGGAGGGTACATTTCTCCCCACATCCACGCCTATATGTGTTGTTAGTAGAGTTCTGAATGTAGGCCAATCTCGTTGGAGTCAGATGGAAGAGAATTTTTAAGTTAATCCATCTATGAGGACAATGACATCATCATTTTACTATAAATATTTCACTGTGTGTTTCCAAGAGATGAGAAATAAAAAAACCCCACAACTGCAATACTACTAACATACACAAAAATATTAATGATTATTTTCCAATAATTTGTTCCTTGAGTATAATTTTCTGTAATTATCTAAAAAATTTTGCTCCTAAAAATTGGTGCCACATTTTAAAGGATTTTAAGTGTTAAGATAACTCTTACCAACAAATTTATTTGTTAAAGAAATTGGGACATGTTTGCGGTGACATTTATTGCTGTTTTGTTTGGTAGATTATATCCTGGTGCTGTCTCTCCTCATGTTCTGTCCTTCCCATTTGCTGTAATTGGTGGTTAACTCTGGAGCTTTCATTTGGTGCAGTTGTAATTTTCTGAGCAATGAGACTTCACAGGTGGTGCTAAGTGCTAAGGGGAGTGTGATGCAGATTGTCCACTTCCATTTGGAAGGGCAACCCATGAGTCAGTGCTGTCAGACTGGTTTGTCCACCTTCTCCTCATCAAGCCTTCATCACATACAGTAGTCCTCTTTTCTTTTATGTGGTTAGAACCACATGGGAACCTGAAAATGTGCTTAGGCCCAGGGCACAATCTAGACCAATGACATCAGACTCTCTGGAGCTGGCCACTTTCTAAAGTGACCCGGATGATACAAAGGCACAGCTGGTGTGAAAAGCACTGACATAGTTGCGTTGTTGGTCATTGACAATACTTCATAGACATGCAGGTACTCCAGAAAGTTCATTGACAGGGTGAACACTGTAGTGCAGCCAGTTAAGTCCCCAGTAGAGTAGCTGACATCTTGTGTTGGTTTGAGTCCCAGCCCCTCTGCTCCTGATCCAGCTTCCTGCTAAGGCATCCTGGGAGGCAGCAGATGATGGCTCAAGTGCTTGGGCCCCTGCCACTCATGTGGGAGACCAGGCTGAGGTTTTAGGCTCCTGGCTCAGCTCTGCTTATGGTAGGCCTCTGGGGAAGGAATCAGCTGATGGAAAATTAGTTGCTGTTTCTTTCTCCACATTTCAAGTATATGACAATAAAATAAATATTAAAACATTCTGGAAAAATGGGATTAAGAAAGCTTATATCATTGAAAAAATTTTTGAAATCCATTTTTATTTTGTCATAAAATGCATTTTCTCCAAACTATTTGAAGCATCCTGTACTTAGTTCCATAGGAATTGCAATTAGTGATTTTTTTGAAGAGCTATTTGAAAGGCAGAGTTAAAGAGAGAGAGAGAGCACAAGAGAGAATGAGCATGCATTCATGTGCTTGTTTATTCCCCAAATTGTCTCAATGACTGTGACTGGGCCAGGCTGAACTTCTCCTAGGTCACCCACGTGAGAGTGAGTACCCAAAGGTTTGGGCTATCTTCTGCTGCTCTCCCAGGTATATTATCAGGGAGATAGATCAGAAATGGAGCAGCCCAGACTGAACCAATGCTCAGCTGCAGTGCCAACACTGCAAGTAGTGATTTATCGTGCTATGCCACGATAACCCTAGCAACTGGTGATTTTAAAATTCTGTTGTCTTTCCGTATCTGTTAGCTGGATCTGGTCTATGAAAAAGGATTTGTCCTCGTTAACCACTTTGGTTACCTTGACCTATGGTTTATGTCGGAAAGGCCTCTTTATTAAAATTTTCATGAGTTGGTGGTGGCATAAAAACAGACTTGCTTCTTTCTCTCTCTCTCTCTCTCTCTGTGTAAGTTCGGAGAAATTTATTTATTTTATGTGTTTTAAGTTATTACAATTATACCATTCTGTTTTGAAGTTCTTTCTAATTGTCTGTCCTTGACTGAATTTTGATATGATCCCAGTTGTTTTTGATCGTGTCTTTGCTTCCTGGTGTGGCACACTATCCACTTTACTATTGGACTCCAATTTAATCACAAACTGATTTGAACAATTTATAAATCACTGCCTTACTTAGTTTTTCTGCCAGTGAGTAATATATTGATTCGCACCCCACCCAGGAGAGTGGAGGCTCTTCACCAACTTGAAACACAAGGTTTCAGTAATACACAAAAATATTTCAAGGATATTGATGTGAATTATCTTTCTGTAAAGGGACACCATTGAATGGCAGGTGACACATGCGTGATAAGCACAGCATAGTTTTTGGAAACTTCTACAATGTTGCAATGTTGATCATCAAGAAGATAAATGTAGCTAATGTATGTCTATTTGTTTTTGTATTCTTAAAATTAGTATGAAGAGAACAGATTTTATATATCCCAAAAAGTATAACCTTCCTTCTCTCATTCTGCTGCTCCCCCCATTTCTTACATTAAAAATAATGCTAATGTGAAGGACTACAATTGGCTGAAAAGGTTTGGAATACTGAAACTATGTAAAAACAGGAAACCTAGCAGAGTAAACACCTAAAAAAGTTATAACGATATCAGCCAACAATAAGTTTACACATGGATAATAAAGTTGTTGGTCTTTTAAATACATAGCAGGGATTACTTTGGGTGGAAGGGTAGGTTGGTTGTAGGACATTGAAAGCAATTGGGAATTGCTGAGGTAGCTTTTGGATAAATTCCAAGAGCCTCAAAGCTGAGAGATGCTTTTTGGGACACAATAGAGTACTTACTACTTTGATATGTGGCATGGGTCTGTAGGTTGAATGCCTGTTTGTACTTTCTTGTTCAAATCCAAACTGAATGTGTTAGGAATTCACTTAAAAGTAGGTGTTTCATTTAGTTTTCTCAGAATAATCCATTTTCATCCTCGATTTAATGGGGAGCGTCTTTTAGGCAAGTTGGAGCTCCCTGTGTGTGTTTGTAATGCGCCTTCTCTTCAGTCCAAGATGAAACTAATCACCACCATGTGTCTGCTTATCTGCTATCTCTGGGACTGCGTCTGTTGCTCTCAGCTGCTCGCTTGCTATCTGGCTGCTCTACATGGATGTCAGTTCCATTAATAACCCCAGGACTGGACAGGCAGATAGTGGAGAATGGGTGAAGAGAGAGAAATTGTATTTAACCTGGTCGTCTGAGTTGTCATTTTCTAGGTCTTAGACTAGCTGGGCAAAGGCAGGCTGAGGGCATGACAGGATTTCACATGTGAGCTGGAGAGACTGCCTGATAGCACGCAAAGAAAGGGTGAAACGGGGGCAAAAAAAAAAAAATCAAGATTGGAAAAGTTGGAGGAAACAGGGCTGGAAAGATGTGGCATGATCAAAGTATTCTGATAGAGGTGCTGGCAAGTTTTGCAAAGTAAATTTCAGTTTGATTTTAAATGTTATATTTTGGGAGTTTCCCAAAGACCCGTGTATTGTAGACTTGGTCCCTAAGTGTGTTTTCATAACGGTTAATGGATTAACGCTAATTGTTAATGCACTAAGTGTGGAGACTTGGTGCTGTCCTCAGGTCACTGGAGCCTGGCCCTTGGAAGGTGGGTCTCATGAGAGCGTTGCTTATTAAAGCCATTTTGTGTCTCTTCTCTGCCTGCTTTGTATCTTGCCATGTGATTATCTCTCTACCATCCTCCTGCCTCACCAGATGCCTGAACCAATGTGGTTATCTATCTTGGATTGTGAACCTCCTAAACCTATCAGCTAAAATAGCCTTCTATCAAAATAGCCTCTTTGAAATCTTTTCGTTACTTATTTTTTTATTACTTTAACTAAGACATTACTTTCCTTGGTGTTTCCAGTGAAAGAAAATTCATTTAAAATGGAATTTATGGCAAGGTTGATCCTACATAGAAGATATTGGAGTTTTATACTTTGTTGTGTGCGTTTTCTGGGCTCTGTTGGATGGCTCTTTTGTTGGTCCCACCTGGAGTCTCTCAGGCATTTGCTCTCACATGACAGTTGTGCTTAAGTATTCAGGATGACTGTTCTCTCATGTGTATGGCACCTTAGTGTTTCTCATGTGGCTTTGGAATCTGAGTAGAGTGAGTATCTGAGTAGGGTGTTAAGAGGGAGAAAGCAGAAGTTACTAATCTTGTTACTGTCTAGATTCAGAAGTCCTGGGGTAGTGCTTGTTCTAGATTCTCTTAGTCAAAACCAGGGCCAACTCTGCCTCAGACCAGAGATGGTCTCCCCAAGAAACTGTTGAATTTACCTGGACAATAAGATGCTGGACTCTATGCTTGGTATACTCTTGCAATGAAAGAATCTTGACTGAATTTGAACTGTAATACTGCAACAAGGTGGAGGCATCCACCATGAGAGGAGGGTATGGGTAGGGGTTGGGGGATTCTCAGAGCCTATGGAACTGTGTGACATAATGCAATGTAATTTTTATATATATATATATATATATATTAAAAAGAAAAAAAACAAAAAACAAACAAAAACAAGCAAACCAACCAAAAAACAAAACCAGAGTCAGATGTTCTCCTGTTCAAAGACGTGAGAAACAATTTCCATCTCTGTGTATAGGGAGCTGCAACAGCCCACAGCAAGGGGGAAAGTTGTTGATATCCATCTTTGGAAAGTTCCTAATATTTATTATCTCTGTGTAGTTTTTCTTTGTTCATATTAGAGAAGGTTACCTCCTTCCATAGGACCTAGCCATTGCATGTCATTATAGATTTACCTGACAAATAATGATTATGTCTGTTTGTGGGATATAATGTATACAAAATCAGAGGACTCACTCAACCTAATTAGCATCTATCACATCACTAATTTATTTTTTTGTTATAAGAACATTAAATATCTTTCCTATTGTTGATTTTGAGAAATGGAACACCATTACTATTAACTGTGCTCACCACACAGGGCAGTACATCCCTAAAACTTACTGCTCCCGTATATCTGAAGCTTTAGAGCTTTTGATCACCTTGTTCTCTTTCCCTACCACTCCGCACTCCTCTTGTAACTACCTCTGTCCTTTCTGTTTCCATATCATCTACTTTTTTTTTGTTCCACAAGCAGTGAGATCAGACAGTACTTAACTTTCTGTGTCTCACTTCACTGGCATATTGATTTTTGTTATATTTCTATTACATTGATCAGTTATTTTTTTTAAAGATTTTTTTTATTGGAAAGTAAGATATACAGAGGAGGAGAGACAGAGAGGAAAATCTTTCATCCATTCATTCACTCCCCAAGTGGAAACAATGGCCGGAGCTGTGCCTATCTGAAGCCAGGAGCCAAGAGCTTCTTCCAGGTCTCCCACGCAGGTGCAGGGTCCCAAGGCTTTGGGCTGTCCTTGACTACTTTCCCAGGCCACAAGCAGGGAGCTAGATGAGAAGTGGGGATACTGGGACTGGAACCTGCGCCCATATGGGACCCCGGTGTGTTGCAAGGCAAGGACTTTAGCTGCTAGGCTACTGCACCAAGCCCCAGTTATTTTTTTATTGTTCAAAAATACTGTGTGTGTGTGTGTGTGTGTGTGTGTGTGTGTGTGTGTGTGTGTGTGTGTAAAGCCAATGCTTGCAATCCTAGCATCCATTATAGGCACTGGTTTGAGTTTCAGCTGTTCCAGTTCTAATCCAGTTCCTTGCTAATAGTCTATGAAAGCAATGGAAGATGGGCAATAGTTTGGACCCCTGCTGACTACATGGGCAACCCAAGAAGCTCCTAGATCCTTGTGGCTCTCTCGGGAAAGAGACAGTGGATGAGAGATCTCCCCCTCTTTAGGTCTGACTTTCAAATAAGGAATTGGTGGAAAGTGCATTTTATGAAAAATACTGCGTATCAGTCTTTGAGAGGAATGGAATTCTCTTTTGCAATCAAATAAATACAATTGGAACCCATTACACTTAGTGAAATAAAGCATTCGTAAAATGAAAAAAAAAAGAAAAATACTGCGTATGGCTTTCAAATTTGTTTGCACTATAATAAACTTATGTTTAAAAATTTTTATTTCTTTCATTATTTACTTTGAAGGAGTTACAGAGAGAACAACCAGAGAGATTGAGAGAGAGAGAGAGAAAGAGAAAGGAAGAGAGAGAGAGAGAGAAAGAAAGAAATATCTTCCATCTGCTGTTTCACTCTCCTGGTGGCTGCTATGGCCAGAGCTGGATTGGTCTGAAGTTGGGAGCCAGGAGCTTCTTCCAGGTCTCTCATGTAGGACCAGGGACCCAAGGATTTAGGCCATTCACCACTTTTTTTTTTTTTGCAGATGCATTAGCAGGGATCTGAATTGAAGGCAGAGTAGCCGGGACTTGTACTGGTGACCATTTGGGATATTGATGCCACAGGCGGAGGCTTGGCAACTATGCCACAAGACTGGCCCGTAAACTTACTTTTAAGTAACACTTTGACAAATATTTATACGTGTATTTATTTGTTTGAAAGGCAAAATGACAGAGAACAGGAAGGAGAG